>NC_141609.1:53683549-54351708 GCF_047967505.1 Dipteris shenzhenensis
TTTGCAAGCTACCACGTCACTTAGGCGCCACCTCAGCGCACAATGCCACGGCACTCCACATGTGTGCGCCACCTCAGCGCTACGTGTCAGTGCCTAAGCTGCACCTTCACGATGCTTGCCTGCCACCAATCTTTGATGCGTTTGTAGATTCAGTCTACACGTGCCGTTGCCACGCCTTGCTTGGAATTTCGATTTGTAGCAGTCGTTCTCCGTAGGTCCACGGTGCTTGTATGGCTGGCACATGAAACTCCGAAATGGGGCGAGAATTCTACACGGGAATGAATCGCTCCATGAGCAATGACAAATGGAGATCTTTGGAAATTGATACGCGACGTGCGTCTCTGACTTATCCACAAGGATCCAGTTTTTCGGGCATCGCCACAACTATAAATCCAGAACTGCCAATCAAACAATCACCCGTTGTGCAAATGGAAGTTCCCGCGCTCACTTTCCTTCATCATGCCTGACACATTCTTTGTTCTAACTCTCTCTCTCTTGATCACGGGCGATGGCATCTCAAATTTTCCACCCAGCCATACTCTTCTGGATCGCACGTTTTCCAATTGATACGTCCTTTTTCTTCCTCATGCATATCCACGAGACCCTCATTTCCCTAGATGGTTCCCCTTGCCAAATGTCATCATTTTAGCCTTTCCACTTGGTGCACCATTTACCCCTCTCTTGGGGCACATTTAAAACCACTTGCCCCTTGGCATTATTGCACATTTAGGTGCACCTAGGCCTTAGCACTCAGAACCACCTAGTCAATGCCATTTCACCCTCACCTAGGACCTTGGCAGTTACTTCTCTTGACCGTTTCATTTACGCACATTAACTATTACAAAAGTTGGTCATCTAAGAGAAAATGCACCGATCTTTCCGAGGTCATGCTATCTCGGCTAGAGCATAACATTCCTTCCCTCTTCAAGCATCAGCGTCCTCGATGATGAAATCTGGGAACACTTTTCGTAACTGGTATACGGATTCCCAGGTAGCTTCCGATAGAGGCTGACCATGCCATGCAACCAACACCGTGGGTATCTTCCGATTCCGTATTTGCATTGTTCCTCGGTCCATGATTCTTGTTGGTTTGCGTCTTGCATTATCCTCTATCTCCTGAAACAAAACCCCTTCGATTAGTGAGTCACCAATATGCAAAAATTTCTTTAAACGAGAAACATGAAACACTGGGTGCACCTTACACCCCGGTGGCAATTCTAATTGATAGGCTACCTTGCCTATTCTTTTCAGAATTAACCATGGCCCACAGTATCGAGGTGATAACTTAGCACACTCTCCTGAAGTCAACGACTTCGAGTGCAAAGGAACTCTGAGAAAAACTTTTTCTCCTTCCTTAAATACTCTTATAGACCGGTTTTCATCCGCATACACCTTGGCTCTATCCATAGCCCGGCGGATATTAGGTCTCGCAAGTGCTAGCATCTCCCGCATCTGAACTACAAAGTTCGCGGCACTAGGCACTTTTTGAGGTACTCCAACTATAGTTGGATTTGCTGGTCTATAACCATAGTTCAGTTCAAATGGACTGAACCCTGTAGAGGAATGTTTTCTATCATTGTAGGCAAACTCCAACAATGGCAACCACTTGTCCCACGTATGTTGCCTCAATGACACATATGCTCTCAGCATATCCTCTAAAGTCTGGTTGAATCTCTCCGTTTGACCATCCATCTCAGGATGATCCCCACTATTCATTCCCAACTCAGTCCTTAGTGTCTCAAATATCGCTGTCTAAAAATGACCGGTAAATTTGACATCTCTGGCTGACACTATGGATCTAGGCAATCCATGCAGACGAAATATATGTCTAATGAACAAATCTGCCACTTGCGGGGCACTAACAGACTCTCTAGTCGGAATGAAGTGAGCCATTTGGTTAGATGATCAACCATCACAAGGATAGAATCATATCCTCCTTGTGTTGTAGGCAGCCCTACAATAAAGTCCATGGAAATGCTCTCCCACTTACTCAGTGGTATTTCCAAGGGCTGTAAAAGTCCGGGTGGCTTCACCCGCTCGGCCTTACTTACCTGACACGAGAAACACCGTGTCACATATTCATGAATATGCTTTTTCATCTTTGGCCAAAAGAAATCTCGCTTCACGAGATCATCTGTCTTCTCGACTCCTGGATGTCCCGCACACGGGCTATCATGGCACTGTCGAATGACTCTCTGCCTGAGATCATTCTGACCAGGTACTACAACCTTGCCATTTCTAACTAGCATACCATCCCTTATGGTATATCTTGCATAAGTTTGGCCTTTTCAGGATGCTAGGTTATCCTTTTCATTTTCCCCGGGTTTCAACACATGAGCCTTAGGCCATAAGCTCTGGACAAACTCGTCCACCTTTTGAGTTTCTCTGATCTCGGTCATTAGAGCACTCTCTAATACCGTGAAACTCAGGTTGTGCATAATGCGAGACAACGCATCAGCAACCTTATTATCTTTTCCTCTTCGGTACCGAATCGTTAGATTAAACTCCTGCATGAGCTTTGTCCACCTAGCTTGGCGGCCCCTCAAGTCAGGCTGTTTACAAAAATGTTTCAGAGTATCATGATCCACATCCACATAAAACTCTGAACCATACAAATAATGCCTCCATGTTTTCAAAGCATGGATAACAGCGTACAACTCTAATTCATGAGTTGGCCAATTCCTTTGAGAGGGAGAAAGCTTCTTGCTTTCAAAGGCTACTGGCCTTCCCTCTTGAAGGAGGACTGCTCCTACCGCAATGCCACTTGCATCGGTTTCTAGGAACAACGGTTTCTGGGGATCAACTATTTTTAACACCGGTCCTGAGACCACAGCTTGTTTTATGGTGTTAAAACTTTCTTGTTGATTCCGTCCCCAAATAAAAGGTACTTTATCTAAGGTCAGATCAGTCAATGGCGATACTATTCCGGAATATCCTTTGATATGCCTTCTATAAAACTGGACAAATCCCAAGAATGATCGCAACGCGGTCAGACTCTGCGGGATTGGCCAAGTTAGTATCGCAGCGACTTTCTTCGGATCCATTTCTACTCCCTGTGGAGTAATTATGAACCCTAAATATTCAAGCCTAACCATACACAGTATAGTTTTCTTTTTATTTACGTAAAGACTGGCTTTCCTCAAAGTACTGAACACTATTCTTAAGTGTTCACGATGCTCATTAATACTTTTACTGAATATCAGGATAATGAATAAAAAACTTCGGAGGGGTCCATCCCGATTGTTGTCCTGGGCCCTAGTGCTCTTTGTGAGAAAGAAAAGATAGATAGATAGATAGATAGATAGAGAGAGAGAGAGAGAGAGAGAGAGAGAGAGAGAGAGAGAGATTGAAGAGAACAACGCTGCGCTGAATTTGTATGGAGTGCTGGATTGCATTGGTATCAGAGCTAAGGCAAGGATTGCCTTCTATGGTGACCTCGATCAAAGAGATTGATTGTCGATATGAGCAAACGGGTGACGATTTCATAACGCACCCAGAAAAGGAGTGATGCAATCGATTAATTGCTGGCATTGTTATGCTCTAGCCGAGATAGCATGACCTCGGAAAGATCGGTTGGCAGTTTCTCTTAGATGACCAACTTTTGTAATAGTTAATGTGCGTAAATGAAACGGTCAAGAGAAGTAACTGCCAAGGTCCTAAGGTGAGGGTGAAATGGCATTGACTAGGTGGTTCTGAGTGCTAAGGCCTAGGTGCACCTAAATGTGCAATAATGCCAAGGGGCAAGTGGTTTTAAATGTGCCCCAAGAGAGGGGTAAATGGTGCACCAAGTGGAAAGGCTAAAATGATGACATTTGGCAAGGGGAACCATCTAGGGAAATGAGGGTCTCGTGGATATGCAGGAGGAAGAAAAAGGACGTATCAATTGAAAAACGTGCGATCCAGGAGAGTATGGCTGGGTGGAAAATTTGAGATGCCATCGCCCATGATCAAGAGAGAGAGAGTTAGAACAAAGAATGTGTCAATTGGTATCAGAGCTGAAGGTAAGGAAAGGAGGCTCGTTAGGCTGTGACGCATAGCAGGCGGAGAAAATTGTAGCGGCTGCTCGTCAACGTGCTCCACGAAGACCATCGTCGCCTTCAAAGACCATGCGGAAGACGATTGTAGGCTGGGAGCAAAGGTGACGCGGGCTGTCCGTGACGGGGTGGTGGAAGATTGCGAGCAAGCATCGACGGGCGTCTCAAGTGGACGTTCTGCTGCGACGGCTAGCGTAGGATTGACGCACATTTGCTGCAAGCCTCCCTCCATCAGAGCGTTGTCCATCTGTAAGCCTACAGAGATTCCGTCGGTTATCGAATTGTAGGCTTAGACATCTTGGTGGATTGACGACGTGCAGAGTAGCGGGCGATGACCTGGGCGCTACGGCAGTTGTGACGAAATTTCTCACCTAGCAGCTGGTCACGTAGATTGCAAGATCTCTCACCTTTAGAAGAAACACCTCACGGTCAGGATAGGCGAATTTCCTTGCAACAGTTTTCGAAGGTCGTCGAACAGAACCTGTGGACGCTGCTACGAACATTGTGCCCGTAAATCCCACGCACGTGCCTAGGTCTTGGTACTACTTTCAGGTGGAGGGAAAAGATCGTGGTTAGCCCACGATGCTTAAAACCCGATCGTTGAACTCGGGATATATATTTAAAATTTTTTTTTTTTTTGACTGTCATGACAAGAGAAATGATTATTTAGTTAATTAATAGTCATTAGAACTTTATTATTGTTAGGCGCCAATTTGATGGTGCGGTTATATGTTTGTATTTATGATCGATCAAGCGGTGTAAATAGTACCGCCAAAACTATGTAACATTGGCCAATGATTATTAATAAAGATGTGCACACACGTGTCTAGGTCCTAGGGGCAATAGGAAAGGGAAAGGGTGCATTAGAGTGCATTGAATGGTAGGTGCATGGGTCATAGGCTAAGGGTAGGTGTAAATGGGAAGATGGAACTTGAGTGATCTCAAGGGACATTAATGAAAGGGTATCACCCTTTCATTGTGAATCTCACGTAGCATTCTTTCTACCACATTGCATTCATCCGTCATCTCTCTCTCACCTTGCATGTAGGTCGAAAAAGAAACAAGTACTCTCACGAGGGCGCTCTTCCCCATTGGAGGGCCAATCGGCATTCAAATTCTGCATGCATTGCACACATTTGCATTTTCGAAAAAGCGTGGATCTTCATATTTGGTATCAAAGCAGCGACGATCCACGAGCGGGACGAGAAGAGGGCGACAGTTGCGAACGACGGAAGTCGCAAGAGAGGTTGGCGGAAAAGGATCACGACTGACCGATCTCGAGGTTCTGAGACAAGGGATTTTTCTGAAAAATTTTGGCCTTCAACGGCGAACGGCGAACGGGGTGTTCTCTTTTGCGCCGCCCCCCCCCCCCCCCCCCATGTGAATGTACCCTTAAACCGTGAGAAAAAGGGATTCCCGTTCTACCCAACCGGAAGTCGGATCGGAATAAGATTTTAAGGGAGTGATCCACCCATCAAGTAACCCCTATAACGGTATCTAGAGCTCCAATCCGCTCAAAACAAGTAGCCCAAACGGAGCGTACCAGTTTACAGCAGAAATACAAGAAGAAAAGCTTCAAAGAGAAGGGAAAGGAGGTCATTTTAAGTGTCTTCTCAACACAAACGAAGCGGGAGTCGGATAAGTACCACCACCTCTACAACACTTGAAGTTTGCTGTAAAATAAACCTTCTTTTTTGAAATTACAGCAAGACATTTTCTCTCTTGTATTAATAAAAGGAAAGAATGGAAGGGGAAGGGACATATAACAATGAACTTATTCCTTTTCCTCCATTACCCCAAGGAGAGAGAGAAAGAACACCTTCACCCCCTCTTGAAGAGGATGGATTAGGTGAGAGTTATACACATCTTGAGTATGATAACCCACAAATAGATTTACAGCAGTCTCTCCTTCAAGAACCTACTGATAGGGAGTTCTCCTTTCGTAATGAAAGAAGAAATGAGACCAGCCAAGAACAAGGTGATGAGTTCACGCCTTTAACTCAAAACCCAATACACATGGATTCTAATCCAAGTGCAAGAGGAAGAGAGGAGACTCCTGTTGATAAGCTGGTTTTCCAGCTTAGCAATATGATTGAGCAGTCCATTATGACAAGATTAGGGACTAAGAGGACTTTAAACTTCGGGGATGAAGAGTTGAGTAACCCTTCTAAGAGGTCCAAATTCCAACCGCGAGAGAGAATTGAGTTCCCCAAATATGATGGGGCAAGGGAGGCTGACAAAATCCTCAATTGGATTCGTCATTTTGAGCTATACTTTGCCCATCAAGACAAGACCGAGCAAGAGAAGCTTGCTCTTGCCACATTGCATCTGCAGAAGGATGCTCTAATGTGGTGGTCCTTGTCACAAACAGGAAAAGAGCCTATTCATGAATGGGCTAAATTTGTGGAGCAACTAAAAACCACTTTCATGCCACCGAGGCATGAAGAGAACCTAACCTTTCGTTGGGAGAGGTTTAGGCAGTTCGATAATGAGAGTAATGCAGATTTTACAGCCAGATTTTGGAAACTCTCTCTAGAGTTACCCGAAAAGAGTGAGGAAGATAGGAGAAAGAAGTATTTAGCAGCTTTAAGCCCAAAAGTAAGGTACGAGGTTGAAATGTTTAACCCGACCACGCTTAAGGACCTCACTAAGCTGGCTGAAATAGCCGAGAGAAAATTGAATCCTCGTAAACCCTTCAATAAGGAGTATGGGTCATCATCTAAGACCAATAATATACCCACTTTTAGGAAACCAAACCGGTTTAAGAATAATAAAGGGAAGGGTAAAGCTCTTGTAAGGAATGTGAATAGCAAATCACGTCCTGGATGGGTGCCATTTCCTTCTATGACTGACGAAGAGAAGAGGAAATTGATTAAGGAAGGAAAATGTTTCGGTTGTAAGAAACATAAGCCAGGGCACGTATGGCATAAGTGTCCCGTTCTCTTGGCTAAGATTGCCAAGACGAATTCAGTAAAAGGGAAAGCCAAGGCATCCAAGCAGCAGGGTGAGGCTTCTACCTTGTCACCCTCGAAATCTACTGTGACTATTGAGCCAATAGTGAATGCTGTCCATTCAGCCAATACCTTTGGGCCTCATGATCTTTTTAAGGTGTATGGATTCGTGAATGGACAGAGAATAGTGGTTCTCCTAGATGATGGATGTAATTATGACTTAGTAAGTGATAGATTGGCAAAATTACTCCATCTTAAACCAGAACCTATAAAAAACATGTCGCTTTCAGGAGCTTTTAGGGGACACAATGAAGAAGACACATCCATAGTACGAAATATTCCTTTTCGTATACAAAAATATAGAGATCGAAGGGATTTTCTAGTAGCCCCTTTACAAGACGTTGACATGATACTAGGTAAACCATGGCGGTATGATTTTAACCCTGCTATTCATCCGTCATCTCTCTCTCACCTTGCATGTAGGTCGAAAAAGAAACAAGTACTCTCACGAGGGCGCTCTTCCCCATTGGAGGGCCAATCGGCATTCAAATTCTGCATGCATTGCACACATTTGCATTTTCGAAAAAGCGTGGATCTTTAAACCGTGAGAAAAAGGGATTCCCGTTCTACCCAACCGGAAGTCGGATCGGAATAAGATTTTAAGGGAGTGATCCACCCATCAAGTAACCCCTATAACGGTATCTAGAGCTCCAATCCGCTCAAAACAAGTAGCCCAAACGGAGCGTACCAGTTTACAGCAGAAATACAAGAAGAAAAGCTTCAAAGAGAAGGGAAAGGAGGTCATTTTAAGTGTCTTCTCAACACAAACGAAGCGGGAGTCGGATAAGTACCACCACCTCTACAACACTTGAAGTTTGCTGTAAAATAAACCTTCTTTTTTGAAATTACAGCAAGACATTTTCTCTCTTGTATTAATAAAAGGAAAGAATGGAAGGGGAAGGGACATATAACAATGAACTTATTCCTTTTCCTCCATTACCCCAAGGAGAGAGAGAAAGAACACCTTCACCCCCTCTTGAAGAGGATGGATTAGGTGAGAGTTATACACATCTTGAGTATGATAACCCACAAATAGATTTACAGCAGTCTCTCCTTCAAGAACCTACTGATAGGGAGTTCTCCTTTCGTAATGAAAGAAGAAATGAGACCAGCCAAGAACAAGGTGATGAGTTCACGCCTTTAACTCAAAACCCAATACACATGGATTCTAATCCAAGTGCAAGAGGAAGAGAGGAGACTCCTGTTGATAAGCTGGTTTTCCAGCTTAGCAATATGATTGAGCAGTCCATTATGACAAGATTAGGGACTAAGAGGACTTTAAACTTCGGGGATGAAGAGTTGAGTAACCCTTCTAAGAGGTCCAAATTCCAACCGCGAGAGAGAATTGAGTTCCCCAAATATGATGGGGCAAGGGAGGCTGACAAAATCCTCAATTGGATTCGTCATTTTGAGCTATACTTTGCCCATCAAGACAAGACCGAGCAAGAGAAGCTTGCTCTTGCCACATTGCATCTGCAGAAGGATGCTCTAATGTGGTGGTCCTTGTCACAAACAGGAAAAGAGCCTATTCATGAATGGGCTAAATTTGTGGAGCAACTAAAAACCACTTTCATGCCACCGAGGCATGAAGAGAACCTAACCTTTCGTTGGGAGAGGTTTAGGCAGTTCGATAATGAGAGTAATGCAGATTTTACAGCCAGACTTTGGAAACTCTCTCTAGAGTTACCCGAAAAGAGTGAGGAAGATAGGAGAAAGAAGTATTTAGCAGCTTTAAGCCCAAAAGTAAGGTACGAGGTTGAAATGTTTAACCCGACCACGCTTAAGGACCTCACTAAGCTGGCTGAAATAGCCGAGAGAAAATTGAATCCTCGTAAACCCTTCAATAAGGAGTATGGGTCATCATCTAAGACCAATAATATACCCACTTTTAGGAAACCAAATCGGTTTAAGAATAATAAAGGGAAGGGTAAAGCTCTTGTAAGGAATGTGAATAGCAAATCACGTCCTGGATGGGTGCCATTTCCTTCTATGACTGACGAAGAGAAGAGGAAATTGATTAAGGAAGGAAAATGTTTCGGTTGTAAGAAACATAAGCCAGGGCACGTATGGCATAAGTGTCCCGTTCTCTTGGCTAAGATTGCCAAGACGAATTCAGTAAAAGGGAAAGCCAAGGCATCCAAGCAGGAGGGTGAGGCTTCTACCTTGTCACCCTCGAAATCTACTGTGACTATTGAGCCAATAGTGAATACTGTCCATTCAGCCAATACCTTTGGGCCTCATGATCTTTTTAAGGTGTATGGATTCGTGAATGGACAGAGAATAGTGGTTCTCCTAGATGATGGATGTAATTATGACTTAGTAAGTGATAGATTGGCAAAATTACTCCATCTTAAACCAGAACCTATAAAAAACATGTCGCTTTCAGGAGCTTTTAGGGGACACAATGAAGAAGACACATCCATAGTACGAAATATTCCTTTTCGTATGCAAAAATATAGAGATCGAAGGGATTTTCTAGTAGCCCCTTTACAAGACGTTGACATGATACTAGGTAAACCATGGCGGTATGATTTTAACCCTGCTATTCATCCGTCATCTCTCTCTCACCTTGCATGTAGGTCGAAAAAGAAACAAGTACTCTCACGAGGGCGCTCTTCCCCATTGGAGGGCCAATCGGCATTCAAATTCTGCATGCATTGCACACATTTGCATTTTCGAAAAAGCGTGGATCTTCACATTTGGAAAAAGCGTGGATCTTCACATTTGCTATTCATCCTCATACTCATCATTGTTGCTTTGTACATAAGGATGAAAACATAAGGATCGTAGGGGATCGGGACGTGTATACAATTCCATTGATTACTCCTACCCAAGCCAAAAGATTGGTAAAAAGAGGGGTAGATTGTAATCTTGTGTATATACGGGATTCACGAGATCTTCATATCTCAAAAGAAGATCGGAAGAGAAATGAGTTCCTTAGAGCTTATGAGGATCGATTTTCAAGAGATGACTCATTCGAATTGCCCATGGAGAGAGAAGATGATCATGCCATAGACTTATAGCCAGGAGCTTCCCCTCCATGTAGAGCCCCATATAGGATGAACAGGATAGAAATGGAGGAGGTAGAAAAACAAATTGAAGATCTATTGCAAAAAGGCCTGATTCGACCAAGCAGTTCTCCATTTGGAGCACCTGTATTATTGGTTAAGAAGAAGGATGAATCATATCGTATGTGTATAGATTACCGTGCTTTGAATAAACTTACGATTAAGAACCGGTATCCGATTCCAAGAGTGGATGATTTATTGGATATGCTTAAAGGTGCTAAAGTTTTTAGCAAATTGGATTTGAAATCTGGTTATCATCAACTTCGTATGAAAGCTGGGCATGAACATAAGACTGCTTTTCGCACTCTCACTGGACATTATGAGTTTTTGGTCATGCCTTTTGGCCTAACTAATGCTCCAGCCACTTTTAGTAGGCTGATGAGAAGGGTTTTGCGACCCTACTTGGGAAAATTTGTCATAGTCTTTTTTGATGACATTTTAGTGTTCAGTCAGAATGAGGAAGAGCATAAGGATCACCTTGCTAAGGTGATGGAGCTCCTAAGGAAGGATCGATTGTTCCTAAATATCAAGAAGAGTGAGTTCTTCAAGACAGAAATAGAGTATTTGGGACACATTGTGTCTGCCGAGGGAATTCGGGTTGACCCTAAAAAGGTCAAGGCCATAATTGAATGGCCAATACCCAAAAACTTACATGAGCTGAGATCCTTCCTAGGGATGTGTAGTTATTATCGCAGATTCATTAAGAATTTTGCACGTCTTGCTTCCCCACTAACGGATTTGTTGAAGAAGCATTCCTTGTATGAGTGGGGAGAGGTTCACCAAGTAGCTTTTGAGGAGCTTAAGAGAACATTAGTGACTGCACCAGTGTTAACACTTCCGGACATGGACAAAGAGTTCTTTGTTGTATGTACGGATGCTAGTGGTACCTCGATTGGGGCAGTGTTGATGCAAGGAGGGCATCCCATTGCTTATGAGAGTAGAAAACTTCAAGGGGCTGAATTGAAATATATCACGTATGAGAAGGAGTTATTGGCAGTCATTCATGCTCTAAAGTTATGGAAGCATTATTTATATGGTTCTGCTTTCAAGATTAAGACTGACCATCAAAGTATCAAGCACTTGTTCTCTCAACCCATTGTCTCTTCAAGACAAATCAAATGGGCTGAATATATTCAATCCTTTGGGCAACCAAATATCGAATATCAGCCGGGAAAGGAGAATTTAGTAGCTGATGCTTTGAGTAGACGGCCCCAAGTTAATCACGTTTCTGTGATTAAGGAGAAATCATTAGGAGCAATGGTTGAAGCTTATCCTTTAGATGAGGACTTCGCTGACATTTATGGGAAGATTCAACGTAATGAGGTTGGGGATTTAGAGGCTTATTCCATCGTGGATGGATACTTATTTTTGGGACGTGCCATATGTGTACCCAAAACATTTCGGTATCTAGTCATGAGTGAGTTACATGCGAGTCCATATTCTGGACATAGAGGTATTAGAGGAACCATTGATAATATTGAGAGATACTTCCATTGGCCTAAACTTCGCAAAGAAGTTTCGACCTTTGTTCAACAATGTGACGTATGTCAGCGCATTAAATCTGACACAAGTAAGACTGCTGGTCTTTTGCAGCCTTTGCCTATTCCTTCGGAAAGGTGGGAACACATTACAATGGATTTTGTGTCTGGTTTCCCCAAGGTTGGTCAGTTTGAGCAGATTTTCACTGTTATAGATAGGCTGAGTAAACAAGCTCATTTTATTCCCTGTAAAAAAGAGTTGTCTGCTCCTGAAACAGCAAGGTTATTCATTAGGGAAATCTTCAGGTTACATGGGTTACCAAAATCCATTGTATCCGATAATGATGGCCGTTTCATTAGCAACTTTTGGACAGCTCTATTAGAGAATCTCGGAACCAAACTGAAATTTACTACAGCCTTCCATCCTCAAGGAGATGGACAAAGTGAGAATGCCAATCAAACCATAATTACTCTACTTCGAGCTTATGTCCATGACCAACCTAGAAGGTGGCCAGAGTTCTTACCCATGTTAGAGTTTGCCTATAATAACACTGTACATACTTCCACCAAGAAAGCCCCATTTGAAATCATCTATGGGCAATGTTTACCCACTCCAATAACACACTTGGGGGAGCGAATTTTTGCCGCTGACCAGTTTGCTGAGGATATGTCACAGGTTATTGAGCAGGTAAAAGAACATATTAAGAAGGCCCAGGTTCAACAATCCAAGGCAGCCAATAAAAAAAGAAAAGAAGTTTATTACAAGGAGGATGATTGGGTTTTATTGAAGATTGATAAAAGAAGAATCAAGTCAGTGAGAGGAAGTACCAAACATGTCAAGCTAGCACCGAAGTTTTATGGTCCATTTCAGATTTCAGCAGCTTTATATCCAGAAGAAGGATCTAGAGCGTATGAGCTGAAGTTACCAGCCCACTGGCGTATGAAGAACATCTTTCATGTGAGCAATTTGAAGAGATACCGTGGCGATACTTCTGCGTTTTTGGATACTCAGCAGCAAGAAGAACCTGAACTTGAAGATGGGACTGAAGTTCTTACTCCGGAACAGATCGTATACCATAAAGAGAAGAGTACTCGTGGAAAGAAGAGATATATGTATTTACTGAAGTTTAAAAACCAGCCAGCTAGTGATGCACAATGGATGGAAGAAGAGTTCTTTACAGATTTTCCACAGATACTCGCAGATTACAAAGAGGCGATGCAATGGCAGAAGTAACAAGAGAAAGTGCACATAAGAGGAAGAGACAAGCAATAATCCAGAAGAGGACTTCTGCTCATTCAAGCAGGAGGGAGTGTCATGACAAGAGAAATGATTATTTAGTTAATTAATAGTCATTAGAACTTTATTATTGTTAGGCGCCAATTTGATGGTGCGGTTATATGTTTGTATTTATGATCGATCAAGCGGTGTAAATAGTACCGCCAAAACTATGTAACATTGGCCAATGATTATTAATAAAGATGTGCACACACGTGTCTAGGTCCTAGGGGCAATAGGAAAGGGAAAGGGTGCATTAGAGTGCATTGAATGGTAGGTGCATGGGTCATAGGCTAAGGGTAGGTGTAAATGGGAAGATGGAACTTGAGTGATCTCAAGGGACATTAATGAAAGGGTATCACCCTTTCATTGTGAATCTCACGTAGCATTCTTTCTACCACATTGCATTCATCCGTCATCTCTCTCTCACCTTGCATGTAGGTCGAAAAAGAAACAAGTACTCTCACGAGGGCGCTCTTCCCCATTGGAGGGCCAATCGGCATTCAAATTCTGCATGCATTGCACACATTTGCATTTTCGAAAAAGCGTGGATCTTCACATTGACAGCGAACCAGAGATAAATACGACAAGGGGGATCAATCGACATTTCGAGAAAGAAATCAGGGAGCACCTTCTTTCGATACACTTTTTACAGTTTTTATATATGGTCCTGTTATTCCTGCACCGTAAAAGGAACGTTCAGAGTATTATATATTTGGGAGTTTAGTGTGCAGGAGAAAGAAAAACAGGAAAGCAAAATAGAAAAGAGGTGTATATATATTTTAATTGGGTTCTAGAAAAGACTTAAAAAAAAAAAAAACCATTTTCCCTTGTGAAACTATGGAGGCAGAAGAACACAATTCTAGGGTGAATCCTAGTGAGTCTAGAGCACGGTCTACACAACAAATGTCACATCACACAGCACCTACTTTGATCGGTAGGATTTCGATATTAGAAGATGCTTTACAGCAGATTATGAACCAGCAGCTTCAAGTGAATGCTGGTCAGAATGAGGTGAGGGAGATGGTGCAAGCCTTGTCGGCTAGACCGTCTAGAATTGATAAGGGCAAAGCTCCAGCAGAGCTAGAGCCCAGTATACATTCATCAGAGCGCGTGAGGGTCAAAGTGCCTACTATTGCTAATTGTAGACCAGAGAAGTACGCTGGTCGGATGACCGAGCGTAGTTCTGATGTGATCGAGGTTTGGTTACACAAGTGGGAAGAAGCCTTCGCCATTTGTGAGATCAGATCTGCTCTAAAGAAAATCCGTGAGGCCACTCACCTGTTTATTGAGGCAGCGGATAGATGGTGGATAAAGCAATAGAAGGATCAAGTTGCTCCTACCACCTGGGAAGGGTTTAAATCTGAATTTAAGAAACACTTTCTCCTACCTGATGAAGAGTCCCGAGCTTGGGATGCTTACAGAAATCTTCGTCAGAGGAGTCTGTCGGTGGCAGAGTACACTGACAAATTCAGGGAATGTGTCATGAAAATAACAGACCCTCTCCCTATGTCGGTTCAGTTAAAAGACTATATCTATGGACTGAACGACAAGATCAAAATGGAAGTTCGGGCTAAATATGTGACTACATTAGATGAATTTATTGCAGTAGCCCTGAACTATGAGGATGCCAGAGGCAGATCTGGTGGATTTGTGCAGGCAGGGACTCAGTATGAGTACCCGAAAAAAGGGGGATTTCAGAGGAAATGGACTTCAAAGACAAGTGTCTCGCAGCCAAGTGGCCAAACCAAGCAGGTGAAGCCGGTTGAGGGACCAGTAAAAACAAGTACCACCGTTGGGGTGAAAAGAAAAATAACTCCAATGGCGGCCCGGGCTTGGTCAAAGTCCTCGTTGACCCCTGAACAAAAAGAGAAAGCTAGAAAAGAAGGATTGTGCTTCGGCCGCCTTCAGCGACATCAGTGAAAAGATTGTCCACTGAATAAAGACCGTCGCACGGCTAATATGATAATGTCTGAATGCGACGTGGAAATGCAGGAGAGTCCCAATGCGGAACATATGCAGATGCAATTGGCGGGACCTTCTCAGAGATTAGTACCTTGTTTGTTATGTGGGTTTGTTGCTAAGCTAGTGACGAGTGCACCTGATAACATCCTATCTAAGCCCGCAGCAACGGGGTATACAGCCTTTAATGATACGGAGTTAATTAAAATGAAAGGGCAAGTGGCTAATCATGATGTCATTGTGTTGTTTGACTCGGCGTCAACTCACAATGTGATTAACTCCAGGCTCGTGAAGAGGCTGAAATTAAAGACAAGTCCATCTGACTATGCGTATACAGTCAAGATGGCAGATGGAAGTTCAACTGAAGTATGGCCAGTTGGAGCTTCGGATTCAGGACTATGCTGAGAAGCTTGATTTTGAAATGACCAAGCTTGTCATGCAGATATAGCCTTGGGTATGGTGTGGCATTCTAGGAAGAATCCAGCCATTGATTGGAAAAAGCACGTATATCAATTCAAGATGAATGATGTGCTTTATGTCTTGCGAGGGGAGAAAGATATACCTCAGGGACCGTTGGTTTCCATGATGGAAATCCGAAAAGCTCAAGTAGAGTTTTTATTCCTTTGCACAGCATTGGTAGAGCCGGTTGATGATTCTTCGGCTAGCACTGATGTTACGCAAAGTGGTGAGATGGCCAAGCTGGCTAATCTTATAACAGAGAAGTTCTCTGAATGTTTTAGGGATGAACTACCTTATGGGTTACCTCCAGAGCGGAAAGTTCAGCATAAGATTGAACTGATCCCGAGGGCAGAACCTGTAAATAGACCTCCCTATAGAATGAGTTTTGCTGAAGAGGCGGAGGTGTGTAGACAACTGGAAGAATACCTCAAGTTGGGGCAGATTCAACCAAGTTTCTCACCTTTTGCTTCGCCAGTGATATTAAAGAAGAAAAAGGATGATACGTTTCGCCATTTTATAGATTACAGAGCATTGAATAATATCACTGTTAAGCACAGGTATCCGATGGCTCGGATTGATGATTTGCTAGATGCATTACATGGAGCCGTGATTTTCAGCAAGATAGACCTTAAGTGTGGCTACCATGAGATCCGAATTAGAGCCGAGGATGTGCATAAAACCGCTTTCAGAAGCAGGTTTGGTCACTATGAGTTTTTGGTAATGTCCTTTGGACTTACCAATGCTCCAGCGACATTCGTCATGCTTATGAACGATTTGCTACGTCCGTATATCGGAAAGTTCGTAGTCCATTTATTGAGTACAAGAGCACACGGGCTGCTTCCTTTCAAGAATTGTTACGTGTACGAAAGAGCTCACAAGCTCATTCTTTCTTGGCAACATGCCACTTGTCCAACCAAATCCTATACTAACTCTAATTACATGCCTCGTTGAGCAAATTCTGGGGTCACTTGTCCAACCAAATCCTATACTAACTCTAATTACATGCCTCGTTGAGCAAATTCTGGGGTCTTTGTAGCAGTGGGTCATACGAACAACTCTTGGTCGCTTGTGAGACTCCATGTTGCTTGGGCCTTCAATCCCTCTTGGTACCTGCAACCATTAACTAAATCGCAAAACCATGGCACCCATTAACGATCAGCGCTTTGCATGCAGATAACAATCTGTGGACTAATCCTAGTCAATGTGGGCGTCCCCACCACGCAAACATGTGCACATAAATAGCTAACTTTGCGATTGACCAAAGCCAACCCTTGGGTCAAGGCGTCTTAATTACCAGAATTCTCTGATCGGGTCGATAATAATCTAGGTTGACCGAAGTCAACCTGCTTTGGTCGAAGCCAAGTCTTGTTGGTTGAAGTCAACTTTTTTTGACCGTAGTTAGAAGTTCTTTGGTTAACCATAGTTAACCCTCTTGGCATACGCCAAGTCTTCTTAACTGTGGTTAAGTATACTTAACTAGGGTTAAGTATCTTTGACCAAAGTCAATACTTTGACCAATTAAAAATAACTTTTTGAATATAATTAAATAAATGAGAGACTAATTATGATCAATTGAAACTTTGACATTGCAGTATTTACAACTTGGTGACAGTGGAGGAGATGCATTGCATATCTTGATGAACCCTGCTATTAGTTCACTGACCTCATCTCTAAGAGTCTCAATTTAAGGTCTCTGCCTTCTTGTTGCAGGTTTGCTTTCATTACTTCGATATAGTTTCTGCAGCAGATTTTGTTAAGATGCAAAAGCAATAATTGAGTAAGATCTTAAACTTGAAATCTGCTAACTAATGGATTGCTTGCACGCATTGCAAAGAATGTCTTCACTTTGGGGTGCTCTCGCTTTGCCGTGTTGTTGCCTCTTCCCCTTTTTCCCCTACACTGAAGACCTAACTTGAAGTAGATTGTGCCTCACCACAGCTCAGGTAATGTATATGAGCTCATGGGGGATCCCTTCAGGATCAATGGGACTTGACATCACTATGTGTTCTACCTCCCATGCATGCTGAAATGAATGAGGTAGATAAAGATAAATTCTTGTACACTTTAAAGATTGTTATTCTGATGCTTTACCATGGGAGTCAACCCCTGAGAGACATGAAGACCACATGGCATAGATGTCTTATACCCTAGCAGTGAACCACCTAATAGGTCCCCATACAGAGTTAGTGAACTC
This sequence comes from Dipteris shenzhenensis, assembly GCF_047967505.1. Taxonomy (NCBI): domain Eukaryota; kingdom Viridiplantae; phylum Streptophyta; class Polypodiopsida; order Gleicheniales; family Dipteridaceae; genus Dipteris; species Dipteris shenzhenensis. The sequence continues at coordinate 53,701,032 of NC_141609.1, forward strand.
AACGAGAAGAAATCATGGCCCAAGTGCAGGACTAGTTGTCCAAGGGGCTGAGCCAGCCGAGTTCCTCTCGATTATGCTCCCCAATACTTCTTGTACAGAAGAAAGATGGTTCGTTTTGTATGTGCGTTGGCTATCGCGCATTGAACGAGATGACCATCAAGAACAGATTCACAATTCCGTGCATCGATGATGTGCTGGACCAGCTTAAGAGGGCCTCAATTTTCAGCTAGATAGACTTAAAGAGTAGTTATCACCAAGTCAGGATACAGCCACAGGATGTGCACAGGACATCGTTTCGCACTACTTTTGGGCTGTAGGAGAATCTGGTGATGTCTTTTGGGTTAACGAATGCCTTGGCTACCTTCAATAGGATGATGAATCGTATCTTCTGACCCTATAGACAATTTTTAGGTACCTTCTTCGATGAGATCATTGTCTTCTCTAAGTCCGAAGAAGAGCATAAGGAACATCTTGCTACTCTTTTCCAAGAGCTGCGAAATCACTAGCTCTATGCAAATGAAAAGAAAAGTGAATTCTTTCTAGAAGAGATCCACTATTTGCGGCATAGAATATCCAAAGATCGGATATGGATGGATTCGGCAAGGATCCAATTCATCCAGGAATGGCCAAAGCTGAAAACTGTAAATGAAGCCCGTAGTTTCCTAGGCCGAAGTTCTTACTTCAGAAGATTTATAAGGCATTTTGCGGATATGGCCGCTCCACTTCACGACCTAACCAAGACAAACGCAGTTTTCAGATGGGGTTCTCCGCAGAAGAAGGCATTCACTCCATTCATAAAGAAGCTGACCGCAGAGCCAATTCTGATAGTTCTTGATTTGTATCAACCTTTTGATGTGGATTGTGAAGCCTGTGGAGAGTGTGTTGGGGCTGCATTGCACCAGAATGGTCATGTAGTGACCTACGAAAGACGGAGACTTTGGGATGCCGAGATATGTTTAGGAATACATGAGAAAGAGTTGTTGGTTGTGATTCATGCCCTCCATACATGGAAGCATTATCTTTTGGGTGCAGACTTTACAGTAAAGACAGATCACCTAAATCTGAGATATTTCTTGACTCAGACGAAGCTCTCCGAGAAGCACATGAACTGGCAAATATGCTCTTAATATATCGTTTTCAGATTGTCCTTACTCCGGGAGCTCAAAACAAAGTGGCAGATGCTTTGTCTCGACTCTCAAAGACTCCGAGTCAACAATGAAACTATTGGCTATCATAGGGATCTGGAAGACATGAGAGAGCAATATGCCAATGATGCAGATTTTGGTGAGATTTTAAAGCAACTGCAAGAGGGACAGTCCACCAGTCACTATTCCTTGAAAGATGGGTATCTAGACATAGAGGATGTGCCTAGATTAGTGCCAGAGGATCAGTGTTGTGAATTTCATCCTGCCTTGAGGTCACTTATGCATTTCGGGATTTGTGATGTTGTATTGTTGCCTTGAGAGATTGGACATTTGATTGTGGGACTACCAAACACTCTTTAGCAAGCTCGATGCCTTGTGGAATGCATTGTTAGCTTTCAGTTTGTCACAGACACTGGGGGATGCCTTAGCCTTGCCTTGGCAATTGGGTACTAGTTGTGCTTGGAATTGGATGCCTATTGAAGCCAAGAATTGACTTGGACCGTGGACTTGCCAGTGAAGCAAAGTGCAAGGGGGAGCCATTGTTGTAAACGCATATTCCATTGACAGAAGAAATAAATAAATACGGAAAGGGGCTCCAAAGCATTTGGGGCCAATCTTTTGGGGCATCAACATCCTAGAAAAATATAACATAATCATAGAAACACTAATACATAAAAATGTAGTCCATGGACAGGATGGAAGCTGTGGTTTGGCATCACTGGGACGATCTGGGTTAAGTCCAAGGTGGAGTCTAGTGGTGTACGAGGTTGCGGTGGCATAAAACGTGTGATAGAGTGCTAACAGCGGTCTGTGTGTGCGATTCGCCATAGCCTGTGTCAGATAAGTGCCATTGTCACCCCCATCGGGTGTGTCTCCGTATCTCGCGAGAGACATGGAGTCCTTTGGCAAGGCTGTCATAGCAAGAGGCTGTCATATCTCTCGCTTTAAACCTTGGCTCTGCCATCTCCCTAGGGACTGTTGGCCCTTGCTATTTGGCTAGAAAACTCAAAGATTATGCTCTAAGTGACATCTCGCTAGACAACCCTGGTCTTTCCTATGTGTCTTGAGAAAATGCTCTCTATGTCAAATGGCCTCATGAATGAAAGTTGCCAGGCATCTTTGATGTGGGTAAGACAAGAAACTGGAGAGGGGTCTGAAACCATCTGTAACGAGACAATGGTAATGACCTCAGACTTCATAGTACATAGGGCATCTGAAAGCGAATTTCTCCTCCGATTGGACCTCTTGTTGATCAAATAGAGTACACATGTGGCCCTCTATAGGTACACCCTCAGCCCACGCACTCTCAATGCGCAGTCGGTGTTATGAGACACGGAACTGCTTTGATCGATGCCAACCAGATCCTTAATTTGTGTAGCTTCTAGCTAATTGTAAGAGATTCTCTTGGATAACCTGGTTGACCTCGTGATAGGTGAGCAAACAGAAGGGGCCTCAATGCTATATTGAAATAGGGGTAATCTGTCCATGTGGAGCCCCAAACTCTATTTGCATGTACGTGTGTTACACATCTGATCGCCCTCTACTGCTAATGTCATGGATGAAGAAAGGGCCAGCCATGGCAAGCTACTTCGGCCTGAGGTATAAGAGCCATAATCCCCAGACTCGGTAGAGGTATGTGATAACCTGGAATGCTGTGTCAAGCTGTAGTGGGGATGCTCCGCTAGAACTAATTGATATGGGACTGATGGCTTACCACAGATAATCTGTGACAGCAAGAAAACTATCTGACGTGATCATCCGTGCGCGCGCACGCAAGAGAGAGAGAGAGAGAGAGAGAGAGAGAGAGAGAGAGTGGAAGTGCTGGGGCCTTAGCAGCAGTGTACCAGCTCACAGAACATGAGGTTTAAAGTTGCAAACATTTAGTAGAGAGAGGGAGAAGGAGGAGGAGAGTTTATTAATGTCTAGGAAATGCCAAGTATAATATGATATGGGATAGTTAATGCAGTGCTAATATGTGAGTAACAAAGCTTGCAGACTGAATGAAATGCTTAGATAAATTGAGTATCCCCTAACTCTGTGTAGAGTCAGCCCATGTTCTGTGAGCCGGTTGGTCTTCCTTGTTTCGACATGGAGGGAGGATGAGCCCATCTGCAAAAATGTTCAGCATATGTTTGATACAGAGGACTATGTGATGGGAAATCAGGGGTTACTCTGTTTTTGGTAAACATATCCAAGCGACTGCAAGTACATCCTAGCAATGCGGTCCATATTTATGGGAGAACGGATGATGTTTCTCTGTATATATCGCACAGAGATGCTGAAGCAAGACTCGAATCTGTGTGCATGCTTGGAATTAGAGCTTTGGTGTTGTTAGTTCACATGGTATGATGTAAGGTATTTTCTCATGCATGAATGTGTACAGAGGCTGGAGGTAGTCGCAAATTCTTGGTGAAATTGCTATAAGAGCTATTGGGCCATGGTGGTGAGTGTGGATGACACTTTATTTGGCATGCTTTCGGATGCCTGCAACTGATATTTTGGTGTTATCCATCCATTTGAGTTCAAGGATAGATTACTTTTGTATAGGGGTTGAGTAGAGAGATCGAAGGTGTCTCAAATGTTGTGGCAACCAAGGCTCTGGTGTGAGTGGTTCCTGAGGGTGGGAGGATGGATACACAATAGGGTCCCAGTAAATACACAGAGATGCATGGCATCTTAAGTTGGAACATGCCTTTGTTTTTTTATCTGCCATTTCCTCTTAGCTTTGGAAATTGCTTCTGCTATCTTGAACCAGAGACCAAGCTAAGCAAGGTGAATTCTGCTGTCTTTTTTGTGGTGTTAAAGGTCGGGGCAGGCTGGAAATGGATAGTAATTCAGACAAGCCAGCTATCACCCTTCAGGAGACGAGTCTGTGTAATAGTTCTGGTGATGATGGTGTTTTAGATGGAATTTACCAGGAGGAAGATTTCACAGATTATGATGGAGTAGAAGATCAAGAATTTGTTCAATACAGTCATGGAGTTGGACCTACACAAAATGTCGAGGACGAGGTACAATTTATAAAGTAACGTTTATTTGGAACATTCTTGAACTGCATGCTATATTCTAAGCATGATTAGTGGTCTTTTGTTTTGTCTGACGGTTCAAGTTCTAGTTTGAAGATTTGGTATTTTAATGAAATACCTTATATTGGTGCCAAAGCATGCTTTGAGGTTTGGATAGCTGCAAAGAGGAATAGAAGGGGCGTTTTTGAACCACAGTTGATTTAACAGAAACGATGTGATCGAGCTATCGGTAAGACGTGAATGCTAGTTCTGTCATTGTATTTACTGCTTAACGTGACCAAGCCAAGCTTGAACAAAAACTTCTATTGATTGGTTCTCATCACTGTAAAGTGCTTGTACAATGGCATTGTAAAGGGGAAGATATGTGTTCTGCTCTAGAGCATCAGGATTATAGTTTGTGAAGGGTGTGCTAGCTCTTTAAGTGAGATCATCGGATGTTTCTTCTAGTATATCGATTTCCTTTTAGTCTAAGGTGGAATTTGTACACGACTCAACACTAGGAAAGCTTGTTTATGAACATTCAAATACTCTTTTAAAGCAGCAGTTACGCTTTGACTTCACAATGGTGAATATTCTGACATTTGGCCCAGTTTCCGTTTTCTTCAAAGCAGATTTGTTTATATGCAAGGAAAACCCTTGCGTTTCAGCTCAAACTCCCTTTCAATGAGATTCGTGTAAGAAAGATGCTAACGTTTCAGTGCTATACTTATGGATATATGTCCATACGATCATACTATTCCTATGCCATTTTTAATTCATTTTGATTATCAATTTGGAGTTTTCCCTTTTAGGAGATATACACAGCCTTGGTCTTTTTAGATGACTTCTATTTGAAACTTCATCCAAAAAATGACTATAGGTATGCAATGGACACTTTGCTCGTGGTTTACATAGATGGATAGGCTTGAGCGGTCTCCTTGTTCAAATCGTAAAACACATTCAGGGTTGCACATGGTCAATCACATCCCACCAGATCGTTGGATCCAACTTGCATGTCTCGAATTATAGGTCCTTAAGTAATTCATCATCCAATGGCCTTGTGGATGAGTAGTGCATCATGGGGGAATGGCCTATTAGTTATGGGCCAAAATATGCATGGTAGCCAAGGCTTCCTCTAGTTCTAGGGTGAGTTTAAAACTCACTAAACTGGTCTTTAGAAACCCAGTACAGCTGCTTATGCTTGGGCACTGATGACGACATAAGTGTTAATTTGCTTTCTAAGTATGTCTTTCTTTTTTTTTTCATAAAAGTTTTTGTTTACCTCTTTTTTTCTTCTCTTTCATTTTCTCTTTTATTTTCTGTGTAGATTCTTCATCTTTAGAACAACAAAAAAATCTAAATTTGTATGATTGGACTTATTCTAGTCTTACAAAGGTATACTAACTCAATAGGGGAAAAAGCCTTAGAAAGGAAAAAGTTCCCCTAACCGTCCTAACTAACTTGAAGGTTGGCCATTGCCTAAAATAGTACAAGATTTCAAACAGCCCCCTGTCGTGACAATGTCCTGTTGTACAAGGAGTGATCTCAATCACCATTGTAGTAAGCTCAATGGTTTGGGGAAAGCTTCAATCTTTTCTCCTAGGTAGGGCTTTGGTGAGAAGATTTGCAATGCCCGATGTGCAGGATAGTAGATGAAACTGATCTCTCCTAAGTGTAGCCTCTCTTTGATATAATGATAATGGATCTCAATGTGTTTCGTGTGTGCATGAAACACAGGATTTCGTGCCAATGTCCTCCTGTACAATGAGTGATGTCAATCACCATGGAAGTAAGCCTAGAGCTTTGTGGGAAGCTTTGAACTTTCTCTATGTAGGACTTTGGTAAAAAGATTTGCAATGCCTCGATGTGTGGGACAAAAGATCAAACTAATCTCTTGAATCTAACCTCTCTTTGAGGTAATAATAATGAATCTCAATGTGTTTCATGTTTATGTGAAACTCAGGATTACTTGCCATTCCAATGACACTCCGACTATCAACGAGTATGGGAGTAGATAGTTGCAAACCACCATGAAGGTCTCTTGAGCCATACACATTCAATTGTAGTTGTGAAGATTGGCATGTATTAAGCTTCACAACATGATGCCACGGTGGATTGTTTCACGGATGAACTGTTAATAAAGAAATGATTTCCACTATGACTATTTGGTACAAGGATTTTTTTAACGTTCTTATGTTTGCATTAATGCGTCCAAAATATGCAAAAATAATATCATGACATTGGTAACTTGGAAAAATAATTGGTAAATCAAATAAATATGCCATCAATAAATTCAATTCTACCTTTGGTATTAATGGAACAATTGGTGGTATTAATAGAACAATTGGTTGTAATACCCTTGATACTAGTGAGCTATTGAGGTACTGCCATTGATAATAGTCTACATATCGCTCGTATTATGACAATACCAGTGGTAGTCTGGCATTATTAGTAGCAGCATTCTTGGGTTTCTTGCATATTTCAAAGCTTGCGAGATTTGCGAGCGCTCTTCATTTGGCAGGATTGAAGTCCATAGTTCTTGCATCTAGTGTGTTGGGGTAAGGGATCACAATTGAGTCGCACGAGAATGTGGGTGACGAGAGAGAGTTCATGGTGGTTGCAAATGATTGACTTTTTTAACCATGGACTTGTAGTTGTGGCAAACTAGGACCTCACACAAATATAATTGTGGTACATGCAAGTTACAGAAGTTAACTTGCATGTACCACAATTATATTTGTGAGGTCCTAGTTGTGGGGTCTTTTCATGCCCTTGGAATTGCCTTAATCTTGTTCTTTAGGATTAGTAGAACACGATATGTGGCTTGCATGCATCAAACCTCAACTATGTGCCCATTTGCAAGCGACCTTTGAGTACCCATTGTTGACACCTACTTGCAGGACACTAATGGAGTCTAGATTTGGACCATTTCTTGATTTATGTGTGTCATCCTTGTGTTCTTTGTATCATTCCAATTTTGTTTTCTATGTTTTGCCGATGCAAGAGTGCGACATTGAGGCCATGTCTCTAATGCTTCTCATCACTTTGCATCTGCACCTGTATTACAACCATATAAGCACTTAAGGGTCTTCAAATCACCAGCTAGATGCCATTCAACTTGAAATGTTCCATGCCCATTTACTATTAATGTTTGCCTTGCCTCTTGTCTTCGAATAATCGACGGGATGTCGTTTCTCTCCAAAACCCATTTCAATGTCTCGTGGCACTCCTTTGGGGTCTCAAAGGTTGCAAGCCACCATATGTCCTTCTTAGATTGGACTGAGAAACCCTACTCAACTTCCTCATCCCCTTGAGCAAAACGCAAGGCGTCGTTCATAATACAAATGCTCACCCTCTCTAGCTTGTGCTCTTTTACCAACTGAGCTTCATCTATTTTTATGACAAATACTAGCTTGCCATCTGTACAATGAAAGAGAAATACAGTAAGGATATAGAAATGAGAAAAAATAAAGTTGAATATGAAGAGCGAATTTCTCTTACCTTCTTCTCTCATCCCATAGAATTTGACCATGGCTCTCTACAAATTCTCTACATCCATGTAAACATTATTGAAAGCATTCATCTCAAACGTTTGGATGCCAGATTTCTACAGGGAAGGAGTTGCTGTAGAAGGAAGGAGGAGAGGAGAGATGCTACAGGAGGGAGAAGGAGAGGAGAGATTCTGCAGGAGGGAGGAGCAGAGGAGAGGGAGCCTGGGCGGCTAGAGGAGGAGGGAAGAGGAAGGAGGGAGGAGGAGCCAGAAGGAGTAGTAGGAGGGGAGAGGGAGGAGGGAGGAGCAGGAGCAAGACGGAGGGGAGAGATTTTACAGGAGGGAGGAGGGGAAAGATTCTGCAAGAGGGAGGAGTAGAGGAGAGGGAGCCTGGGTGGCTGGAGAAGGAGGGGAGAGGAAGGAGGGAGGAGGAGCCAGGAGGAGGAGGAGGAGGAGGGGAGAGGGAGGAGGGAGGAGGGAGGAGGAGGAGCAAGACAAAGGAGGGGAGAGAAGGAGGGAGGGAGAGGGAGAGGGAGGAGGAGGAAGGGAGGGAGAGAGAGAGAGAGAGGGAGGGAGGGAGATTCGAAATTTGAAATTCAAATTTCAAAAAGTAGCCCCCTCCCGAGAGGTGGGCTCAAATGTGGGCTTAACCCACCTAGGTTGGGCTGGGTTAGGCCTCTTTGGGACCCTCCAAGCCCCTTGCATAGCCCACTAAGCATTCCCTAATCCATTCCTTATGAGGCCCTTTTGAGACCCCAATTCTCCCCTAATGGTACCCCATGGTTTGTTTCCTATTCTTTTAAGATTGAATTATCACCATAGTGCTATGATAATGATTTACAAAGGGTATCAATGATCCAACCCCAACATATGCGGAGAGTAGCTCACAATGACTAATAATACAACTTGATCTCTTCCGATCCTACACACTCAACAATCTTCGCTTCCAAAAGATCTAGGTCTATTTAGTAAGAAGCATAGCAGTTCTTTCGAGAGAGAGTCCCGACACCTACACCTCAGTAGTCCTCATGTCTAGCCCACTCCTTGTGACTATAGTGACCAATAATCGCTCCCTCAGCCAAGCCTTGGGGTGAAGGAAAGAATTAATGTGCTTCTTGGCGTTGAAATTCCTTACCTCGTCTAGTTCAAGTTGATTACGATCATTGATGCACAAAAAAATTCATTACTGAAAACCAGTACAAGGATGTGAATTATCTCTTTAGGCATTTCTAGAGCATGATGGATGGACGTAATTAAATTAGCTTCGAGCTATCAAATATGTTTTCAGGGGTTTAGGAACTCCTGAAAATAAAGTAGACATCTTTAATAGCTAAAAACTTAGGAGACTACTCCCACTCATCATGCTTTGTGGCTAAAGAGATAATTCACATCCCTAATGGACATGCTTGTATTGCACCCACTCTCAGAAGATGCAAAAGGGAAGCCTAGAGTAGGAAAATGACATCCTTTCTTGCAACCAAAGTGCAGTCCCTGATCATCACAAAAAGGATCCTAAGTGGGACCCCATTTTACCAATTCCATTGGAGCGGGTACACGTGTGTACTTTGCGTGCTGAACTGTGTATACTTGATAAGTTACTATATCTCCATCTAGTTTATGCTTGGAATTTGAGGCCATAGCAAGTATTTGCATAATGCATTGCAAAAGCTGAAGAACTACTCTCACTAATGGGACTTCACGGAGGCAATGTGAAAGTTGCTTAGACAAGGTCAAACAGATGAGCTTTATTATGAGAGATTCAGGACAGCATTAGGAGAATTCATATCATTGATGGTAGAAGCATGGGGGGAGTCACATATTACACATTACATGGTAATCCTCCTTAGGTTGAAATTTTGTGCTTTAAACTTGAGTCAGTTTATGTTTCTAATACAATGTTTTTGTTTACAGCATATTCTTTACGCACATCCACCATGGTTTGTGGAGCAATGGGGCCCTCTGTCCATTTGGAATACTCAAGGAATGGAGAAATCACACTACAGAGCAAAGGCAGCATACTTCAAGAATACAAGGCATGGGGGTGGTATTGCGCGAAGCAATGCACTACACGAAATGTTCGATTGGTTTTATAGATGTCTCGAGGCCAGGACTCTCAAGCGCGATAAGGTAGAGGTCTCAAGCTCGCAAAAGCGGTTTGACATGTCAAGAAGACAAGGAGATGTGCTGCTTGAAAGTCCTCAACACGGAGCCAAGGGGTTGCGCTGCTTTGGTTGCAACGTAAAGTCAGACAGGGGAGGCGTTGGGTCCTAAGAGAGCTTCAAATGTAAAATGTTTGATGAATAAAGTTAACACTATTTTGAGTCAAATATAGATTCCAAAATTCACGAATTTGTTTGAAAATTGCAGAATTGCATGTGCGACATGGCAGGGCGGAGGGGTGAGTGGGTTGGGAGGAAGGGTGGCGAAGATTAAGTATTATTGAACTGGCGACGACAAAAGAGTGGGGGGGGAGGGGGTGCACTTAAAAAACCCTAAAGTGCTTTAAAAAAGACTATATAAAGCAATTGAAAACCCTAAAATCCCTCATTTCTATGGCACGAGTTAAACAAACTGCTAGACTCACTGGATGTCATTTAGACGCTACCCATTGTCCTCCTCACAACTCCATGGTCTCCGAACACACTGCAAGCCCCAATGGCCAAGAGGGCAATGATCAAGAGGGATCTGAAGGCGGTTCTCATCATCAAGAGTCCAAGCAATGCGAGTCCCCACCATTCGACTCTCATGGGGGATCTCAGGGATCTCAACACCATGAGGAATTTCAGCACGAGGAAGGATCCAAGCACGATCAGGGGTCCTGTCTGTCCTTCCACATAACTAACTATGGAAGTAGAGAGGTCTCCCAAGAGGGGCAAAATAGTCCAGTCAATCCTGATCAACTGCCCCTCCCTCCTTTGTGGGGTCCTGGTATGGAGCATCTAGAGCAACAAGGGGAGCAAGAAAGGCAAAGAGAGGAGATGGAGAGATTACAAGGGCCACAACAAGAGGAAGTATTTGGCAGGCTCGTACATATAATGAACCTTGGCCCTAATCCTCCAACCAAGCAAACCACACGGAAGAGCACCATCAACCCTCTGTGCCTCAAAATTATCAGATATGAGGAGCCTCTAGTACGAGCTGAGCAAGAGCCTCAGCCTGCTATCTCACAGTCTCATGAAAAGGAAAAGAGACCAAGGACAAAGCAAACCCCTAAGCGCGACAAGCCACCTCGAAGGACCCACTAGACACAGGAAGAGGAGTCTGAAGAGGTGGTTGCAAGGGAGGAGAGGCGAAAGAAGTTCAAAGCAGACAAGTGACCATGGAGCCATGTCCAGAGGCCAGTGCAGGGTCCCCCAAAGATTAAAAGGCACAAAAAATTAGGCGTAAAGGCCCTTTAGGAGATCCGCAAGTTCCAAACCACTGTGGACAATCTCATTCCCTGTGCACCCTTCCAGCGTGTTGTACGTGAAATAGCACAGCATTACAAGGATGATGTGCGTTTCACTTCAGGCACTATGGGAGCAATTCAGGAGGCAACGGAGTAGATGATAGTAGGTCTTTTTGAAGACGCGAACTTATGTGCTATGCATACCAAAAGAGTAACAGTGATGGACAAGGATCTTACCCTCGCCAAGCGCATCCGCTCCGATCCCTCCCTTAGGCCCTAGATGCTGTTTAGGTTCATTTAGTGTAACATGTGATGCTTTCCATCAGTTTATGCAAGTTCAGTGTGAATTTGAGTGCTCAAATGATGTTTTTTCACCATGGCGTAGAAGGCAAATGTGTTGGGCATCGCGTAGGGAGCCCAGAAAAGCAAAAACACGCTATGGCACGTATGGGGCCTGTTTGACCTTGGCGATGCCGAACACATTTGCCTTCTGTCGCATGGTGAGATTCTTACTGGATTGCTCATAAATGACCATTATAGTGCAAATATTTATCTGATAGCATGCTTTTGAACAGAATAGTGAATGAAAATATTAATGCCAACAACAATTAAAGTCACAAAATACAATGATAGTATAAAATAAATTTTGTAAAAGAACACAAAATGGGGCACTGTATAAAAAGTATATCTGTATTCATATAAAATAAAATTTCTATACAAAAAGGCTTCAGAGCCTTTCTCTCTTCTCTAAAACACTGAGAACATTGGGCTTTGAATTCCCAAATACACTCCTAGCTCTAAACCTAGTTGATAGAGAGTCAACGCTATTATCGTTGCTGGCCAAGGACATGAATGCTGCTGTCAATGCCATACCTTGAAAATTGGTTCCAAAGGCATTGAGGGCAGCCATGCGGTTCACCAAAATGACCTTGTCAGCATTGCGATTGATGTCAGCATGACCAATCACTCGTGACAAGGCCTTGCACTTCAGAAGGTCATCAGTGCCATGTTGAGAAAACTTTTTGTGGATAACCACAAAGCGCGCATTTGCTTGGCCAAGGTAATGTGACAGTGAGAAATCTCGGCCGAAGCTATTGCGAACAAGGTGTTGCCGAGATGAGAATAGGTCGACCTCAAATGCCTCCTGCAATAGTCCAACATTACATTAGAATTCCGTTAAAGCAAAAGTATACCAAGAGAGAAGAAATTCAAAGCTCATAGTTTCTTACCACTATGGAGTCATCATGCTCAACCCCTTCCTCTTTGTCAATGAGGATGGATCCAAAGGCCTCATGTTGCCTGGAGTGAGATGTGGAGGCTTCTTCTGGAACATTAGGTAGGTCGGAGTAGATTGATGTCTCTGCATCTTTGATTTGGGCCAGTGTTAAAGCAAGAACCTCTTCTATTGAATCATCTGCTCCCAAAAATCCAGGTTCTTGCATAGTCGCTTACCCCACTCATGACAAGGAGATGACAGCAGTAGTTCATTGTTTGAGAGCTTGGAAGCACTATCTGCTGTCCACCTCGTATCCACACAGGACACCAAGAGCTTCATCCTCCTGGAGACATAACCTCTATGTCATGGAGAAAGAGGTATTGTTCTCCATCGACAAGAAGGAGAGCAAGAAACCATATCATTGTTGCAGGGTCAACACAAGTGGTGCCTGAGGTGGATGGAATTTGAGAAGTAGAATGGGGTTCAGGAGGTCATTTGAGCACTTCTAGGGCCAATGCAGCTTCCCGCTCCTCAGCTTCTTCATCTATGGGCTCTTCATTGTAGATGTTGGGCTCATCTACAGAAATAAGAGGATCGAAAAGTGCAGGTGTAGGGTCTGGGCTTGAGGTCGAGGCCTCTTTCATTTATCCCTCCTGGAGAAGAAAAATAAAGGTCATTTCCCAGGATAGGAGCCTATTTCCTGTGTTTCCGACGACTCCACATGCTAGGAGGTCATCAGTGTCCACCTCCCTAAACCCTAGGGTGTGAGCTGGGCTCGAAAGAAATTTAAACGCTTGATGAACCTGGGTTCTTGATTGAACAAGTACTTCAATTAATCAATTGGGACCCATCTTTTTGTAGAGTCATCAAGTTGATATGCAAAACTCGCGACGTAGTCTTGCATGTACTTGATGAGGTCTTCAAAATTGACATGAAACAAAACCATTCAAAACATCAAAATTAATTGCACCACTATTAATTGGAAAATGTCAAAATCCACAATTGTTCCACCCCACATTGTTTACAATCTTCAATATTGCAGGAGGGATAAAAGTGGCACTATGTACGAGCTTCTCTGCATGCTTTCCTACCTTTTCACCATTTAAGGTAAAGTGAAAGGACTCAGACATGCCATCCTCCATGACCAATATGTGTTCCTGCACGTCCCTGAGAGTCCAATGTGACGTGACACTCACATTCTTGACATCTCCTAAATGAGAACCAATACATAAACTTACCCTTGTATTATCATCATCGTTAGAGTCAAAGGGGGAGCCAATTGCCACCTGTTTTCTTCCAACGCCTATATTGGAAAGCAAAATATAACATTTGGTGGGAGATGTGGTACTTGACAACCACATTGTCCTTACATATATGGCATTGAAACAAATTACCCTTTTTTCGCCTGACCTGCTTCCCCAATTCACCCCAAGCAATTCCTTAAGGGCATTCTCATGTAGGCACTTGCATGACCACATGGTTTTTGTTCTGTGCATCTGGATATTCTGAAAACAAGAAGCAAAAATGTGCAAAGGCATAAACCAAGACAACCTTACCCATTTAGAGCCAAATGTAAACTTCATGACCATGCCCACATCCTTTGCAATCTTTTCCTTGTATGATTGCATTGTTCTTGTGTCCACCATGCTGCAATCCATGTCTTCAAGTTGTGGTGTTGTAATGCATTGAAGATGGCCATAGCCTGATGCTGTCCTTGGAGTAATGTACTTGGCATTATACCAATGGATATTTTTCTGTTTCAAAGCAGAGGACTTCTCTCCAGCATGCATTTGCCTTCCTAAATCCTCACGAATGGCAGTAAACTTACCTAAGAAGCACTCGACTGGTTCCCACTCCTCAAAGTCTGAAGGAAATATATCTACTATGCATAAGTGCTATTTCAAAATACAAGTTCAAACTGACTCATTACACTGGTTCTATTTCAAAATACAATTTCAAACTGACTCATTACACTTCAAAATCTTACACAAAATGCAGACTTACAATGCGATGGTATTGTTGATTGCTTAACGGAGGAAGGCGCATGTCCTTCCCCATGTAGATGTGTTGCACCTTTGCAAGCCATCCTTTCTTCCCAAGCTTGAACTTCATGATGCGGCCCTTCCATTCATGCAAAAGATCACCTCTTTTGCTCTTGGGAAGCTTATGTGGACCCTTGGTAGATCCTCTCATGACTATCCAATCATTCAAGCTGTAGGTGCAAGGCACCCATTCACCCAGTGCATTTTTGCTCCTATGGGACACAGAGTACATGTATGGTCTCCTCACCATGCTTGTACAGAGGTCACAACAGCAATAGTGGACTAGAAAGTTCAGCTTGGAGGGAGAGAGCAACTTTGATACAGGGAGAGAGAGGGAGAAGGTATAGAGGATGCAACTGAAGGTTGAGAGAAGCTGCAAGAGGTGTTGTAGCTAGGAATGGAGGGAGAAAGAGTAGAGGGGGATGAGCAGCCACTACAGGAGGTACTGTAGCTAGGAATGGAGGGAAAAAGAGCAAAGGGGGATGAGCAGCTACTGATGTAGGAGGTGCTGTAGCTAGGAATGGAGAGAGAATGAGCAGCTGCTACAGGAGGTGCCGGAGAGGGAGAAACACAATGGACCAGAGCTGGAGGGGGTAGAGAAGATGCCAAATGAGTTCCCACATTTGAAAAATGGAGGGAGAATGGAGTTGGACCAGAGAAAAGGAGGGGACATGCCTGTAACAAGTTGAGAAGGGGGAAAAATTCGCCCAAAAGGGCCCACCACCTCTTGAATGGCTTGTAGGTTTGTTTGGGGGAGGTGCATATGGGAGAAGGGTCAAGCATGGGTTGAGGGGGGGGGATGGTTTGAGTGGTCCCCGATGTAAGAGAAGTAGCCAATAGGGGATGTTTCCAGGTCTGCCCACCCTCCACCTCAGCATGGCATTGCCCCACAAAAAGGAGCACTCCCATTGAAATTAGGAAACACTAATTGGGGGCCCTTTGAAGACCCCAATTCTCCCCTAATGTATAGCAATTGCTTGGAAGCAATATTTCATAATTTGGTTATGAGGATTGCATGCTTACTTGATACATGATGATGCAACATGATGTGATGAATGACGATGCTACATGATGTGATGTATTATGCAAATTTTAGCTTAAAAACGAGACTTCAACTTTGGTTTATTACATCATCGAAAAATAAATGTATGTAAACAGAATTTGTATTACTCCGCAAAGCTTTAGACCAAGGTTCATCTCTTCAATGAGCCACATAGCCAATAACAAGGCTTGCATTGCATCTTCAAGTGATCCTCTCGGATGGGTGTTTTGCCATCATGTTATGATCAATGTGTTAACACTAAGGATTACAAAAGTGATTGGTTAGGCATGCAAATATCCCCACAGAAATATTTATGGGCATCAAAGAAAATTGCACCATTTAAGTGATAATTCAACCAAGAAGCAAACACATCGGATTGTGAATTGTATTGCCCTTGTAGTGCAAAAACTTATAACCCTGGTGCAAGCCAATGTTTTTTAGAATAATCTTGCTTGCTTTGGAAAATTCATTGTCCTTAATCCTTATCACTTTGGTCCTGCAATCCCTTCATTTTTCCAAAAGGCCTTTCTATGCTTCTCTAAAATATCTTATGCCATTTCCTAATCAATGATTCCAACTTGATATACCTTTCTATGATTTTGTAAAATATCTTATGCCATTCCCTAATCTGATTCCAACTCGTTATGCAACATTTGAAGTAAAATCGAGCAAGATGTTGTCAGGGTGTTAAGTTTGTATGAAACCATTGGGCTTGATGCAAAGTTTGTATGGAACCATTGGGCTTGATGCAAGCGCTAGTCCAACGAGGAGAGCATGGATTACATGGTGCACATTGGCACAAGAGAAGTTGGTTCTCTACACCACGTCTTCTCCTTTGAGTGCATCCTCTAGTTTGTCTTTTGTACGCACCCTAATCTTTGCTCCTCGCTTCACGTGTGCATCAACGTAATGCATGATGACCCTTCGTTCAATGAGAGCTTGAGGAAAATTTGAGAAGGCTCCCACCATTCAAGTATGGCATGATGGTCTAGAGGGCTTCTCTCGGGTAGCAACAATGACTCGAACAAGGATAAGATGTGCTATTTGCATGGCCATCTCTCTTCCTACTTCTCGCCTATGAGTCTTGGTAGTGCCCTTGTATTGCTTGGCAACATACCATTGGGTTATAAAGATCATCATTTGTCGACGTTGCCCGTGTATCATAGATCAAACGATGGAATGCAATATGGGCTTTGTAGAGTCCTACCATCGGACAAGAAGACCCTCATGACTGAGAATTAGAAGAAGTCATCGACATTAATATTTGGGACTACAGAGGAGCAAGTTGTGATCATACAAAGTGCGTAAGTCAATTGTTCCATAAAGTTCTAAAATGCTTGGTTCTAAAACAAAGCTAGAATGGAGGAGACATTGTCATCTTGAAAGACAAGGCACAACAAGGCGACACCCAAAAGCTACAACAATGAGCTAGTCACATAAAAAATGTTACTTTTGTGACGTTTATCATAAAGAAAGAGATATGGCTCGATAAAATGATTAAATTTGGGACCTATGGACTATCTATCAGTTTATCTAATAGGTTGTCCTCATCTATGTAGGACACGATTTTCCAAACTATGTGTAAACTTGTCAATGATGGATTTAATCCAAAGCAATGCATCAGGCTCCCATTTTATAATGCTAACAAGCACATGGGTTTGGGCATCTACTTCTAGTAATGTCTTCATGTGCTCTATAAAACTTGCTCTTCAAATTATGAAACCTACCTACATGCTCTATTGTGGCGTCCATCTCTCTCTTAAACATGCTATTTATATGCTCTAATAACTACTTTCAATGCA
The DNA here is from genome assembly GCF_047967505.1 of Dipteris shenzhenensis. Taxonomy (NCBI): domain Eukaryota; kingdom Viridiplantae; phylum Streptophyta; class Polypodiopsida; order Gleicheniales; family Dipteridaceae; genus Dipteris; species Dipteris shenzhenensis. The sequence continues at coordinate 53,718,162 of NC_141609.1, forward strand.
CATGGTTAACTAGTTATGTTGTGCCTTTGTTAACAAAGCATGCTTGTGCTAAGAGCGATCGTAACATTCCATCTCACAAGAAAAAATGTCCGAAAGTTTGCGAATTGCATACTATAGCTACATGTACAAAATCCACGTGTTTATGCAAATTGTGGTATGCAACATATAGTGCATGATATAGAATGCATGCAAAAAAATGAGAGACAAAAATCAACTCGTCCTTCAAGGGAGTCCAAGTAGCTGCATTTGAGACATAGTCCCATTTAGCCTCATGCCTTGTGGGCACAGGGACTAGGAACCACTCTTTAGGCCAAGCCTTGGGTGGGGCTTAAGACAAGAGGGAAATTTATCTTTCAAATCTAAAGCCAAAAAATCCCAGGGGTTGCTTACATAGGTGCAATAGTAGGAGCACGGATGGATTCTTTACATAGGCACGGTGATAAGGTCACCGCGGTTGTACCAACTCCATGTAACATCTCTATACAAGCAATAAAGATATTGTTACCGGCAATATGGATCCTATATCATTTGTAATAACAACAGTACCAATGATATAGTCTTTTACCATCTTTATTGTCGACACCATCACATTTGTTGGCAGTCGTAATAATTCTACTAGTAGTAATATGTTGTTTTTTAGTCGTAGATCTACCATCTATTGATGGTATTGACAAAAATACTGATGATAGTTTGCCAATTTCTTGTTTATTCAAAATGGGAAGGTTTGGCGTCCTTTCAAAAAAAGATGTTCACGTACATAATTCATGCTGAAAGTGCACGTGATTATGTGAATATGTAATCCATGGTCTAGTATCATAATCCCCAACCCGATTTGAATCATTGAAAGCGTGCAAATAAAAGTGAACTCCTCTAGCATAGAAAAAACCAAGAGGATGACGGCATTGCAAGTATTTGAAAACATGCCCTCCAACACACCAATGTTGTGTCTTTGCATTGTGCATATAGCTGCTTAACTAGAATACACGGATCGAATATCTGGATGGATATTGCTAGGCATCCAATAGCTTGAGTGTATACAACAACATCAAAAGGTTACTTACATCATGCATGGACAATCTCAACTTGGGCCCGCTCCATGGGAGTTCAAATAGACTTAAAGTCCTGAAAGATTGAACTTTGTAGCACTTCATAAATGTATTTTGACTGTTTGAGCACAATGCCTTCATTTGTTTGCATAGATTGGATCCGTGAATGATAGTTTAACAAACCCAAATCAAATATTTCAAATGAAGCTGCCACGGAATCAGCTCCAAAAGTGGCACTTTCATTGTAGGTGGTGTCAACCAATTGAGGAGCAGCTCCAAGAGCTCTCGACATGCAAAAATTGAGGTGTTAAATTAAAAAGCAAGCGTAGATGGCAACCTTTTTTGCATCAAAATTTGATTTCTTTGTGACAACTTGTCCAAAAGGGTACGAGAGATGAGGGGAGGTGTGTAGGAGCAAAGGGCAACCTAGCTCTGATACCAGTGCGGCCATCTATTTGAATAGTTTTTATGGACTTTGGGCAACCCACATTAGGGTTCAATTTATATTTTATCACATTCTTTTTCTTAGGGTTCAATTTCTTTGTGGTTGCAAGATATGGAATTTAAGGATGTCATATCTCAATAGAATTTGAATTCTTATTTAAAATCCTTGTGTACCAGACTTGTGAGATTAAGTCTTGCATTGTGAGACATTTAAGCATGAGTCAAAGCAAGAGCAAGCTTGAAAGCTTTCGGTACCACCTTTATAGATTTATCTACCATGAGTTAGACATGTTTGAACCCACAAAATTGAGATCACTAGTTCATGCGGCATTGAAGATTGAGATCATGGTTGATTCTTCGGTATTGGTAGGAACTCTCAAGAATCATATGATTGATTTTCCCAGAGTATTTAAAGCATTCATGTTATCAATAGTTTTTATAGGTAATTTGCAAGACTAAACAAACTTCTTCAATCGGGGATGCATTTAGCTAGGAGTAGGCACACAAAATCTTCAATTGTTCTTCAATCATTCTTTTCTTTTATTCTAATTTTTTAATTATCCACCCAATACACTATCGTTGGTTGTATGAGGTGCATTTTTCTCAAATTCACAATTTGGTTACTTTATACATGGAAGATTAGGCAAGGTGCAAGATGAACCTTGTGGCTCCTCTTGGAGGGTTCGATTTCTTTGTGGTTGCAAGTTATGGAATTTAAGGATGTCATATCTCAATAGAGTTTGAGTTTTTATTTAAAATCCTTGTGTACCAGACTTGTGAGATTTAGTCTTGCATTGTGAGACATTTAAGCATGAGTCAAAGCAAGAGCAAGCTTGAAAGCTTTCGGTACCACCTTTAAAGATTTATCTACCATGAGTTAGACATGTTTGAACCCACAAAATTGAGATCAGTGGTTCATGCCGCTTTGAAGGTTGAGATCATGGTTGATTCTTTAGTATTGGTAGGAACTCTCAAGAATCATATGATTGATTTTCCATAAAAGGGTCTTTGATCGAGCTAAGGTGATCGGATTATGCATTTGTTGTGAAGAGATACAAGTAAAGAGATAAGGCTTCAACCAATGTGGATCAACGTACAGGCATAAAGCTTGGAGTAGTGGCTAGCAGCAAAGGTACAAACAAAGAATATGATATTTTCAGCTGAGACAAATTCAGTTTCTCATCTCTTTACTGTGAACAAACATCTCACTGTTTGGAGCATCTGCTCTGAACTAAAGTATGCCCACACATTACAAACCTTTTTCAGAACTAATACACGTGCATACATACTGCAGGGATTCATAACATGAAGATTCAAAAGAATACTCGTAAGCCAAGGCCAAAAAATATTTTCCATTTCTACAAAAAACTCAGAGCATTCGGAGGAAAGTAAAATCAGAAACCATTTAAGCCAAATTTAAGGGTAAAAAGCCTGAGCTTCGGAAGATGCATCAAAGGAGAAAGTACAATTCTGAAATTGAAAGAATAATTACCTCTGCGTTTGAGGGTAGCAAGGAAAGAGAACCCGTAGCAATAAAAACAATTACTGACATTTGAAGTAAGGTTGCAAATATTTTACAAGCACACCTGTTAAACAGAATGCAAGGCCGATTTCCAAGTGCATGTCCCACATGTTCTCTTACATACACAGATGAGGTTTGAGAAAAACTAGCCGACATATTATACAGAAAAGGTTCATAGCTCAAGGCCCTCACTTTCAGGATGACCATTTCCCCAGCTGCTTGAATAGGGATGGATGAAATACTGGCTCATGGGAATCCTTTTCCCAGCTCCTTCCAAATCAGTACACCAGCATTCAAGGCAAATCCACAGCAGCCTTAACCTTTGAATTCAACCCAGGCATTTTGTAATCGTACAACAGAACATCAAACAGTACAAAGTAGATAAGACTCTTTCCTTGAGGCATCTCGCCCAAAATCCAGTTTCTGTACGGCCACAGAAAATCAGTCAAGGCAACTGACTGTTGCTGGACAATCCGTTCGCCTTCCTGCCAAAGAGCGGTATGCTAGGAATTGTGCTGGTTGCTCCTCACCTTCTGGATCTTCGACTGGGGGCATGAATTCTACATTCCAGCAAGCACATTTCATGGGTAACAAGTCCTGCCCAGTACCTGTTGACTTATAACCTTGTACCCAAATGTACTTCAACAAGTCCATCTTGGAGACTGATGCTGCGATTCCTGCCTCACTAAAAATACAATCTCGGATTTCAAGCCTCTCAAGGCTAGGGCAACCATCCGCAAGAAGGCTGAGTCCCATATCAGTCTCACCTAATAACCCTAGCAGTGCCCACCTCAGCTTCCGCCCATACTTTCCTATTTGTGCCATTCCACTGTCAGTTAAGAAGCCAGGCCTCAAGTACAATGCAAAACGATGTATCTCAGGACATCCTTGCATTAGAGCCCTGACTCCCTCATCAAGAGGGAACTCTGAGACATCATTGTCTTCATCTAGTAATACTAAACGAAAATCCTTCAATTTTGGACAGTTTTGAGCTATGGTCATGAGTGTGGCATTATTTATATCTGAAACATATGCTGCAATGTATTCAAGGTAATGGCAGTTTGACGCAACAGATATCAGACCCTTTTGAGTGACAAAACCCTGTTGGACATCTTTATCTCCACGTTCCACACGAAGCCTACGAAGATTCTTACAATTATTTGCTATGACTTCAAGGCCCTCATCGCCAATAGCATTAAACACCTGTTACAAGCACTCTCCTTCAGAGTCATAATGCACAGATCTTACATTCTCCAAAAAAAGGAACCAAAAAGGAGGAGAATATTTCCAGCACTAAAACTGAACATTAGGAAAACCCTAAGCAATAATTGGTGCCTGTGATCACTTTAAATTATTACAGGGGCAGTATTAAAAAGAGTGCTCCATGGCATTGTAAATATTTAGTCAGAAAAGGAAAATAGATAAAAATTAAAAAAACACATAGCACTATAAGAAGAAAGTCCATACCAAGATTATAACGTACTAAAGGTTAAATATTGATGGATTTGGACTTTAAAAACGTAAGATCTAGCTTCTTGTAGCCCTGGAATGACTAAGGAATAGAAGTGTTATTCTGGTTGAAAGAAATTGATAGCTACAGAATGGAATCCAGACAGCAGCTATTTGAGATGGCCAAGATGGTACCTCCAAAGTCTCAAGGTTTGAACAGTAGCCCAAAAGGTGGCAATGACCATCCACGCTAAGAAAAGCACACTGCAAATCAATCTTCCTCAAGCCTGATGCAATGGGTTGAATGATTGAGTTCACAGTTTCATCTCCCTCATCAGCACCCATGTAATAAAGACCAACAAGAGAAGTTAAACTTGTTGGCAAACTGATTGCTGTGCATTGCTTCTGATCGCCACCATTAGCAGATCCAACTGAAACTCCTCCTAGCTCCTTCAGAGTGGCCGTTCTACTAAGAAGCTCTGTTAGGTTTTCTAACTCCAGCTCATTCAATTTCAACGACGTCAAAGATTTGCAATTCACTGCCAAGGTTACTAGATCAACCATGCTGATATTTTGCAGTTCTGTTCCAGAAAAATTGAGCACTTCCAGCGATGAGTTGTGTAGAGCAAGTTCATGCAGCCACTTCCCCCCATGATCTTCAATAGGGCTTTCATCCAGAAAAAGAACTCTCAAGGATCTGAAGATGCATACACGAGTACACAAGAGAAGTAAAACATTCAAAGCTCTTCACCAAATAGATGAAACCCATAAATCTATCGATCTTCAGGGAACATGCAAAACTCATCCTCTAAAAGCAAAATAGAGACTGCTAAGTGTATGCCAGAGCAGTCACCCCAAGATAAAATATGACAAACTACTCTGATATTCCACCACCAATGTCATCAAAGAAACCACATGTGTACAAGCATATAAACAAAGGTACCAAAGGAAAAAGTTTCCAAAAAACTGTCCAAAAAGACATAGATCTAAACCAGGCAAAGTAGAAAATAGATCTAATTTCATTTCAGTCTCTCCCAAAGAATTGATCTAAGCAGGCAAAGTAGAAAACATAGCTTAAATGGGCACACACAACTAAAGGTGGATAACAAATTATCGCAAGATCAGCAGGCCACAACTTGATGCAAACTTTCGATATAATCTCACATGCAATTCATAGGAGAAGCTTAGGAACACCTATTCCCGGGTTACCATAGGCAATGAGCCAAGACACACAGAAGCAGGCTGCGAGGCAGCTGGGTTTTCCTTTATAAGCACCTCACGGTTAGCTTATCTCTTGTACATCATTTCATAGAAGGTATATCCTCATAAGACTAGAACATAAGCAAAGACATAATTATTTAAACATTTATTCATATACAAAATCACTTCCTTTCCATGGAATTTACATAATGATGTTTTTTTATAGTGTTTGTGGTGAGAACACCCCCTGAGGCACTTTACCTCCAATTAGGAGGTATATAACTTCATTTTGGACTTGTAGTTAGCCTTTATGTTAGAGGTATATAACTTCATTTTGGACTTGTACATCATAGCTTTCTTGTACTCTCCACAACCGTGTTCTACTCCACTCTCTATCCTCCTCTACCCCAAAACCTTAGAAATTGGTATCAAAGCCTTGCTCCTCTATGAGCTCAAGGTAGTTCTGCTTCAAGAGAAGATCTCCAGCAAACATCTTCCTTTCAAGGAAAAATCTCAACAGGTAAAGACAGGAGCTGGCCCAATGCACAATGAAGTAAGAGTGGAAGTGGCCCTTGGTTGTTGATGTAATCATTCGCCCTGGGTTGGGACAGAAAACAAAAACTAGAGCCGTCAGACTGTTCTATTTAGTGCGCTTCCACAGTTATGTATGCCATCTCAAAGACCTGCTTTGTCACTGCCTCCAACTTACAGACCTTCCAAGTTCCAACATCGACCTCCGTCACAATCTACAAGAGCGTAGCCGCTCTGTTCAATGACCCGACTAAGGTGCCATCCACCCACTGACCAGCCCATAGTCGTCACTGTCAGTGCGCCTTTGCTCCATTCATCACCTGCTCTAGGAGGCCGCACAGCCATACAAGATCTGCTCCGATCAAAACCTGTGCTTCTACAGTTATACATCTTTGAAATCCACTCAATAGTCGTACATCTGCTTCAAACCCATTGACCATCAAACTACTTCAGCCCATGCCTATTTTTGCATTTGTTGCTCCATCATTTAGGTGAAATTTGGGTCTTTTCTGCTATGCTTGCTCATTTGCAAGTATTGAGTTGCTATGGTTGGAGATTACACTAATTTGGATTGAAATTCCCACCTAAATTTTAGAGCTTTTGCATAAGGACTTCTCCATTGCAGGCCTTCGTGCCAGCGGTTGTCATTTGCAGGTATTGGCATCAACTTTGACAACTTGGTAAAAAACTTGGAGCTTTTGCAGATTTGTGGATCATTTGCTGATTTGGGCCATTTTCCATGAATTTGGACTCAATTTGAGTCAGCACTTTGGGCTTTTGCAAAAAATAAAGTCTTGTTGAGAAATTTGCAGGTCTAGTTGCACTTCTGCAAGAATTTGCAGGCTGCTTCTAGTGCATTTGCAGTTTTTTTTTTGGGGGGCGGATTTCAACTTATATTCTTTTAAGATCAATGATGTTCTTAGGGTTCTGGCCCAGGAGAATATGCTGGATGGTACCAACTATTCTCTATGGAGCTTTATAGTGAAAAATGTGGTTGTGACCAAAAGCTTGTGGAGTTATGTCAAACGGGACGACACTCGCCCAGGTGACAAAGTTCAGAATCCACCTCAAGGAGGTGCTGGAAGAGGTGGTGGGCAGCAAGCCCAGATTGTCTAGGCACAACCGAGAGCACCTAATAGCCCCCTACGGATCAACAACGATGGCATGCCAAAGAGCTCGGGCTACTTGTTTGATTGCTCAATGAGATTCCATACGGGCTACCCATCCCTTCGGCCTTTTACGAGATTTAGGATAGCAATGTCATGCCCCTTGTCTCTCAGAAGCCTCAAATTTCAACCTCTCCACTCTGACCTTATACATGACCCGTAGAAGGCTCTCTAGAAGGCAATAGTATATTTGAAAGCATCTTCTTGTCTTGGCAAGTATTGAGTGGGCCAAGGAGAGTCATCAAGGACAAGGTCTTCTTACAAGGAACTCTAAGATGTTTATTCTTGTCTGAGAAGTGGATCTTAGGTGTATCTTCTATTTACCATTCAGCTCAAAGCCAAGTACTCAAGGTAGCAAAGGAGATAGATTGCAGATATTCATCTGCCAAGGCTCCCCTCTTGCCTTTACCTTCATGTAGCTGAGGTGATGAGTCATTTCCTCCACTCACAAACATTGATTACTAGAATCTCTTCCCATCTAAAACAATGAGCAGCTTCTCAACTCTATGCTTGTGGACGACACAGCTATATAAGTATATTCCTAGAGACCTTTCATGAAGCTTTAGAGTAATTTTGTCTGGTAAAGAAAGGAGTCTTGGATTTTAGAAGAACCTTTAGGAGTCCAAATTCTCTTAACACATTAAAATTGACTTTTTTTTGGGGGGACAAAAATTAAACTTTACCAAAATACACATTCAAGAATAAAATCACATGTGAGCCTATTACAAAATCATGTAGAAAAGAAATGAGGGCTTTGGAACAAATACAGAGAGTTAAAATGCCATGTCGAAGGCCTTGTGGTAGTGTATGCAAAAAATAAATGATGGTCCGTCTCTGTCATGAAAGAAGCTCTCGTGGGCATGGCGAGTATGAGAAGCCATGGATCCTGTCTCGAGTGGCTATGAGTGTATAACTAAGAGTGACTGAGAGGTAAAAGTTTGAGGCCCATCTATAGCCCTTGTTTGCATTTGGATCTCCATATTGTAGAGTGAATAGAATATGGCTCACCACAAGAGCTGTGGAGGTGAAGTCTAGAGTGGTGGAGCTCTAATAGAGCAACTTTCTCCTAATGTTCTCCATAATCGAGGCAAACTGTTCCTACATACTTGTCCTTCATCCTAGTGCATGTGCATCATTGATCCGAAATCCAATATATTTGTGCTAGTTGAGGAGGATACTTGTGACTTTTAATAGAAAGTCCTTTTCTCTAGGGAAGGGGGAATTTATAAAGCTGAGGAACAACAAAAAGTGCTGTCCACACAACAAATCTTCCAATAATTTCATGTTCAAAATACCACTAATAAAGAAGTAAAAGCAATGCATGCCCTTAATATAACAAATTTTACAAACTCTCTTGAAGTATTTAGAGACACATTTTGACTAGAACTTCATCATGTTGGAATGTCTTCAATAGGCAGCTTGTTGTTTATCATGAGTGGGAGGCATGGAAGGAAATAGTGAAGCCCATCATCTTTTTGATAAAGCTTATGGATGGTGATGAGCCACACATTAACCCAGAAATGTCCACTCACTAACGAAGTGTACCTCTCTTAAGCGTCTCGAGGAGGATCAAATCTGGGAGGGACTCTCGACTCTCAACCACCATTTTTATCGTGGGGACTCCGTCATCTACTACCATTGATGTTGCCGAATCTGGTGGGGACTCCACCACCGTGCCAAACGCTCTACCAATGGAGGGGAGAATGGCTCTGTATTCCCTTCGGAGCCCTCGGAAGCGGAGCATAATCGGGAATCGGGGAACATGTCGTGTCTCCTCCACTGTAAAGCCGTGGTACCAAGGGAAGAGGTACACCAAATGTGGGCCAAGGAGGATAGGGCTCTGCTCAACAAGTGTCAAGGCAATAGCGAGGGAGCTCAGCTAGATGAGGAAGATGCCTCTTCCATATAGATGGTGACCTCCTGAATGTGGTTGCCCTCTAGTGCCAAGCTCACCTGGATCCACTCTCTCACTTGTCTCCTTGTGGGTGTGAGGCCCATAATTTTGCCCACGACTGCCTTGTCCTGGAGGGACTTTTTACTCTAGAATGCCGAACAAGTCCATGATAAAATTCTCTCTTTTTTCTATATGCTGCTCTTTGTTGTGGAGATGTTGCACTCTTAAGTGCTGGCTTTACATCATCAAAGCACTGCACTTTGACAGACACCCTATCAAGAGCTAATGATTTTGACAATATGGTAGAAGTCGCACAACGAGCTGAACGAAGAGTTAGTGTGACCAAAAGAAAATCCAAAAAGAATAGAAGGAAGGAAACATAAAATGCTGATTCAAACATAGATTCGAATGGAGACTCTCACACAAATAGCGAAAATGAAGATATGGATTCTGAGTCCAATGATGATGATTCAGATGATTCCAATAATGAAGACAAGAAGACAAAACGTAAACAAAAGAAGCAAACGAAGAAATGGAAATCTAAGGAGAGCTTGAAGTCTTAAAAAAAAGTCAAATCCTCTTCATGAGATCTGAGAAGTTAGAGAAAAATATCAAACAGTATGGTATTGTTAGAGGCCGCTTCATTTGAGAAGCCTAAATGTGAGTTTTGTGTTAAAAGAAATCACGAGAGCACCAATTGTTGGTATAATCCAAATTACAGGGGGAGATTTCCTCCTCTATTGCAAAACACTGGGGCAGTGTCATATCTCACGATCATCCTCCTCTCTCGTATCACGATCATCATCACCTCCATGGCCATGATCATCCTCCATACGCTCCATATTAGTAAATGTACTATACATCACTTTGGAACATGGCATTATAGGTATGATATGCCACCACCTATTGTTATCCACCATTGGTTGATAGACAACCTAATTCGAACACAAATACAACCATGTTATTTTGCTTGCATCAAAGGTATCAAATATTAAAAAGTGAGTATTTTTATATATGTGTACAATACTTGTTCACATTATTATGGAGATAAGGGAGATAATGGAGATGATGAACAAGAAGGCAACAACATAATGCTACAAATTTAGATTCGGGTGGATGACATGGGTCAAGGTGTAGATGTATCATGCATGTAGCTTTCTAGAAGGTCTCTTTTTCTTGTATCCAAATTGATCTCAAAAGATTGCCTCTTACAGCTTTTCCTATGTATGCCATTTTGGCAAAGTCTTATCCAGACTCATTCATGATTCATCTATCATCATGATTTATTTATGTCGACTAGTAGTGTTTTGAGTTGTAATTTCAAATCTTATGAATTCTAAGCTCAACAGTGGAGTGTTTTAAGTTCACTACAACTCTTAAGGTTTCTAGAGGTTGGTGGCCTGTTGGCGAGCATGTTCCATAGTAACTATGAGCCCAAAACATTCAGATTTAGAGGTATTGAAAAAATGTTTGAAGAGGAGCAAAGCAGAGGAGTTTGAAGAAAGAAAGAAGCAAAAGAGAGAAAGAGATAAGCGTATAAGAAGGTTTAGATCAAGGTCTCTTACTTCATCAACATTGCCTTGGAGTCTAGTGGACATTGACGATGTCATATCTGAGACCAACGGATTAAATTAAAAGAGAAGCACGTCTAGATGACGAAGTATAATACAAATTACAAGCCAAAGGTCTTATTTGAAAGAACGCAGAACCTAGATAATTCTTTTACACCATCAAAAAGAGTAGAGCTGAATTTTACAACTCTCGTGCTTAAAGACTCAGCCACCTTATGATATCAAACTCTTGGGATCATTGCAATGACTTGGCAAGGATTCAAGAGTAACTTTAGCAGCAATTCTTATCTCCAGAGCAATTCTTACTCAGAAACGGGATAACTTTGGACACCGATAGAGAGAAACAATTCGATCGCTTTTGGATGACTATTCTAAAGGTGGAGACTTTTACGTCCAAGAATATTAAGGAGCAAGCTGGAAAATGCTTGAAAGGAGAGTTCCAAAGTATTTAGGCTGAGTTGAAATGTTTCAATTGTTGAATTAGGGTTCGTCACCTCCCGACCTATGAGCCCCCATATGAGGAGTGCATCGGGGGGGTGGACCATAGAATGATAGGACGGGACATGGGGGTGCCACATGGGCAGCACATGGGCTGCCATGTGGGCAGCAAAGAGAGAGAGAGGAGATCCCTAGCAGAGGAGAGCTACCATGGAGGGCAGATCTGGTAGAGGCTGTCCACAGATGGAAAGGGCAGATCTGGGCAGGTTTCCAGCAAGCAAGGACTGCGTGGATGATAAGGCACTCACATCAGCAAAGGTTCTGGACAATACAGCAGACCGTACGGGCATTTCTGGAGCAATTCCGGAGGCTGGAATGGTGCAGAACAGAGGCAGGAAGAAGGCGCACAGGTTCAACAAGCTTTGGAAGGCCTATGGGCCGTTTGGGACAGGTATATAAGGCTGGAGCTGCCTGGGTCGGTGGCTGGAAGCCACGTGGCCAGGCTGTGAGAGTTTGGGAAGAGAGAGAGAGAGCAAGAGAGAGTGAACTTGAGAGCTGAAAGCTTGAGAGCTGAGTTGCAATAGAAGAGTGTAAAAGAGTACAACTGAAAAGTTAGAGATAAGGTTTTGTCCTAGGCGCAAAACCTTAGTAGTCACTAACCATAGTTAGTGAACTAACTGCGGTTAGGGGGAAAAACCTCTTAAAGAGGGAAAAGTGCCCCTAACTAGCTTATTAAATTACATTGGTCATTGCTGAATTATATCTATAATTCTAACACCCCCCTGCAGTGCCAATGTCATGTACAAGGCTGATCAATCACCAAACGGATATAAGTTCAGGGCACTGCGAAATGCCTCAAACTTTTCACGTGGTAGTGCTTTGGTGAAAATATCTGCAACGTTGTCATGTGTGGACACAAAGATCATACTGATCTCTCCTGTATGCAGCTTCTCTCTGACGTAGTGATAGTGAACCTCAATGTGCTTCGTGCGAGCATGAAACACTGGATTCTTTGCCACTGCAATGGCACTCTGACAATCAGTGAGAATTGGAGAAGGACCCTCCAAAGACAGATGCAGATCAGCAAATAGACGTTGCAGCCATACACATTCAACTGTTGCTGTGAAAGCTGCCCTGTACTCAGCTTCACATGATGAGGTAGCCACTATAGATTGTTTCTTGCTCAGCCAGGAAATGCAAGATTTACCCAAAAAGAAACAATTGCCACTAGTGGACTGCCTAGTGTCATAATCACTAGCCCAATCTAAATCACTGTAGGCATGCATCTGCAAGTCACCCCCCCTGGGAAATAACAAGCCAAAAGACTTCGTGCCCTGTAAATAACGGAAGATGCGCTTTAACTGCCTGTCAATGCATAGTTTTTGGGCTGTGCATGTACCTGCTCACATGAGCACTGCAAACTGAATATCAGGTCTAGTGTTGCAGAGATATATGAGGCATCCAACATCCTGGCTGCAAGATGTGGCATCAACTGATTCTCCTACATCATGCATTGTCAGTTTCAGCCCCGGCTCCATGGGAGTGACTATGGGCTTACAATCATGCATGTTAAATATGTCCAAGAGTTTCTGCACATACTTGGACTGAGACATAACAGTGCCACGTCTCTCTTGAGAGAACTGGATCCCCAAATAAAAGTGAAGCAGCCCCAAATCTGACATGTCAAAGGTGGTCTGCAAATCAGCTTTGAAATCTGCAATTTTATCTTCATTGGACCCTGTGAGCAGTAAGTCATCGACATAAAGAAGGATGACTAAAATTTCCCCCCCATCCATCTTGATGTAGAGGGTGCTCTCAGTAGGACTCTTGTGCAGCCCCTTGCTGGTCAAAAAGGCATGAATCTTGGCATCCATGCACGAGGGGCCTGTTTCAGCCCATACAAAGCTTTGTTTAGCTTGCATACCTGAAGTGCATTTGCTGTAATTTCAAAGCCTGTAGGTTGTTTGACATACATCTCTTCCAGCAACTCTCCATTTAAGAAGGCTGTTTTTATGTCCAACTGATGAACATTCCACTCAAAATGTGCAGCCATTGCAATAACAGATCGGATGGTGGTCATCCGGGATGTAGGAGCAAATGTCTCCTCATAATCTATGCCCTTTTTCTAAGCATAGCCTTTAGCAACCAGCCTTGCCTTGTATCTGTCAATGGAGCCATCTCGCTTCCGTTTGACCTTGAAAACCCATTGTGTGCCAACGGCATGTTTACCTGGTGGCAAGTCTACAACATCCCAAGTCCGATTTTTTTCAATGGACTGCAACTCATCGTGCATGGCATTCATCCAATGCACATTGTCCTTTGCTCCTTCGAATGTTGCAGGCTCTTCCTCATCAAGAAGAGTACCTGCATATGCTGATTCCACTGAATCAGCACCTTCCATGTGCCTTGTTGCACTGCAAGTCCTGCCAGGTAATGGAGCATCAATTTTACTCTCCTTGAGAGTCTGTAACAGCCAGTTTGGGACTGTTTTTGCTGCATGTATGTCTGCAATTTCTTACTGCACTACCTGTTCCGCTGCCTATGGAGGTAGCAAGACATCCTGTGGCTGAACTGAAGCATCCGGAGGTGGCTGTAAATTCTGATTTGCATCAGATATATCAGCAGGGGAACCCAAGGCAATGGGTAGCAACCCCTCAAAAACATCCTCTGAAGAAGAAGGCATATGAAATTCAGCCTGAGTGTGAGCTGAATTTTCTGCAAATATCACATCTCTACTGACAATGATCTTGCGTGTAGCAGGATTGTAGAGACGGTACCCCTTGCTTTCTGCACTGTACCCAACAAATATGCACTTAATTGCCTTATCTGACAACTTGTGTCTAAATTCAACTGGCACATGGGCATATGCAAGGCATCCAAAGACTCGGAAATGATCCACTGAAGGCTTTCTCCCATTCCAGACCTCATAGGGAGTTTTTGTTTTCAAAGCCTTAGTGGGAGCCCGATTTAAAATGTAGTTGGCACACATCAGACCTTCAAGCCAGAATTTGTGAGGCATGTGTTTGCTTTTCAGCATACATCTGTCCATCTCCATAAGAGTTCTATTTTTCCTCTCAGCTTTGCCATTTTGCTGAGGGGTCAACCTCACTGTGAGTTGATGCACAATACCCTTGCCTTTCAGAAAAGCATCAAAATCTGCACACAAGTATTCCCCACCTCTATCTGTGCGCAATGTCTGTATCTTGAGTCCGGTTTCATTTTCAACCATGGCTGAAAAATGTTTAAACACCATGAACACTTCTGATTTTTTGCACTTCAGCCCAAAGACCCAAGTGAAATTGGAGTAATCATCAATAAAGGTAACAAAGTAGAGATGACCACCCAATGATGGAGTCCTCATGGGACCACAGACATCACTGTGTATAAGCTGTAATTTGCGGACAGCTTTAACTGAACCATCCTTTTTGAAGGGGAATCTATGCATCTTGCCTGAAAGGCACCCTTCACAGGCATGTGGAGGAGGTATCTCAAGAGGTGGCAATGCATCAACCATAGAGTGCTTCTGAAGTGTCATCAAGCTGTTATAATGCATGTGGCTATATCGGGCATGCCATAATTCTGCATTCTGCATGGCAGCAGTAGGGGTAGAAACTGCAAGAGCATGGGCTGCTCTTTTCTCAAAAAGATCAAGCTGAAAAAGCCCACGCAGCAAAGTACAAGATAATCTTAAGGCATAATCATTTTCCCTGTCTCGGACAGCACATTTGTCATCCTCAAAGATGACCTAAAATCCAGCTCTGTTAAGAGTGGACACTGAAATCCGTAGAAGAGTCATAACTGCAAGTCAAAAATGCATATGTGTATCATCATTACAAGTGGCTGTACTATCCCGAGCATCTGGAGCAGCCAGCCTAGAATCGGAAATGCAATATAAAAAGGCATAATCCTATCCAACAAAGTTGGCTGTAGCATCCCCACTGTCAGAGGCATGTGGAGCTGAATCTGAAACAGCCATACCGGAGCTGTTTTTCTTCTCTTTTGCAAGCCTTTTCCTGCATTCTGCAATGTGATGACCTGGCTTTTTGCAGTAATGACAAAAACCCTTCTTCTTGGGCTTACTTGCATCATTTTTAGCCTTTTGTGAAGGCTGTCCTGACCCACTGGAAGGCTGATTTACTGATGTCTTTGCCTGTCCCTTTGTTTTTGACTTAAACTTTGAGAGCATAGCTTGTTCACCTGCACGTGAAGCCAAGTTTTTCCTGGTATGCTCTTCCTGAAGCAGAAGTCCTCTCAACTCATGAAAAGTGAGAGGATTTGCACCCCCCCTCAATGATAAGTTCAGCCAGGTATGAAAGCTGAGATAAGACTCAGGAAGAGAATTCAGAGTGGTAGTAATCATCTCTGAATTAGGAATAATCTCATCTATGTTCAATAATTGCTCTCTGAGATCCTGTAGCTTTGTGAGGTGGACTGACATGGAGTCACCCTCTTCCATATGTGTATTACTTTACTCTCTTTTCAAGAAAGATACCCTTGCATCATTCCGGGCCGCATACATGCTTTCTAAGATATCCCATGCTGCCTTCCAGGTCTTACACGACCGGATATGCGGAATGATAAATCTTTTCACTGAAAGAGAGATGCATGACAAAGCTAAGGCATCCCGTGAATCCCATCTCTTCTGCTCTGGAGTAGTGGCTATAGCTGCACCACCAACTTGTTCTGCAGCTGCACCCTATGCACGACCTCTTCCACCTCCTTGCTGAGGAGGGGTATTAGGTGCCATACCTGCTGATCGGATCTCACCCCCATTCACATAATCCCATAAATTGCGAGAAATCAGAATATTTCGTACCATAAAACTCCAAAGGGAGTAGTTGGTACCATCCAACTTGTCTTCCTGTGAAAGACCGCCGAACTGGAAGTCATTCTGATTTTGCTGGGCCATATCTGAGAAAGAGATTTAAGCAGATACAAAACTGAATTCCCTTACTGGGAATGAAATGCACAACTCCCAAAAAACACAGCCAAGCACTGGCTGTAAATGCAACTCAGATTTCTGCACTTGCACTGTCGGAAATCTGTCCAAGCATCAAAAACTCTCAGAATCTGCCAAAAGTGCTGCAAAACACTTCAAGAAAGGCAGTATGAACTGAAATCTCCAAAAATTGCTCTCCCAACACAAAAGCCCCAAAATAGGCCCGAAATTGCAACCGGAAAGGGGCAAATTGATCAAAAGCCCCAAATTTCGAGCTTGAAATTGCAACCAGAAAGGGGCAAAAGCTCAGAAAGCCCCAAATTTTGCAATTTCAGCAGAAAGCCCCAAATTTCAGACCAAATCTGCAGATATGTCTGCAATGTTTGCTCCAAGTGCAACTCCGAATTTCTTCAACAGCTGCAAATTGATTGCAATGTCTGCAACAAATAGGATGCCCCAAATGTACTCCAAAAAACTGAGCCAAACAATGGCTGTCCGCAAAATGTGCCTGCCAAAGATCACCTGCAGATGAAGGAAACCTGCACAATAAACCCTGTACGAAATCCATACACCTGCAATACAACTGTAGGGAATGGTTGATGCAGGTGTGCAGTACGGAAGTACGGCACAGACAGGTACAGCTGGATGGCGAGTATGCACGGCGACGAGATTGCAAGTACGGAAGCAGGTACGGCAAGTACGGAAGCAAGTACGCGCAAGTGCGTACGGCGAACTCAGACTGTACGGCGACGATGGTGCAATACTTGCTGTACAGCGCTGCACTGACGCTGATGCAAGACGGTACGACAGGTACGAATGGCGATGACGCATGTACATGCAGGGTACGGAATCCGTACAGTTGTACGGACTGTACGGACAATCGTTTTTCTTGCTTCGAGTTGTACGGACGGGATGTAGCAGCAGGAGCGGCAGTAGGAGCGTGGGCTGTAGGCTGGAGCTGAACGAGGAAGGAGTAGGGAGCATGATCAACCTGCTCTGATACCAAATGTGAGAGTTTGGGGAGAGAGAGAGAGAGCAAGAGAGAGTGAACTTGAGAGCTGAAAGCTTGAGAGCTGAGTTGCAATAGAAGAGTGTAAAAGAGTACAACTAAAAAGTTAGAGAGAAGGTTTTGTCCTAGTGACAAAACCTTAGTAGTCACTAACCATAGTTAGTGAACTAACTGCGGTTAGGGGGAAAAACCTCTTAAAGAGGGAAAAGTGCCCCTAACTAGCTTATTAAATTACATTGGTCACTGCTGAATTATATCTATAATTCTAACACAGGCAGGGCAAGCCAAAGCCAGGAAAGGAGCCCTGAGGGGCTACTTATAGCCCTCCCCCTCCAGTTGGCTGGTAGGGGCAGGAAAAGTCGGCCAGTTGGGTCGGTTTTTTGGCAGGAGCTGCAGCCCTATAAAAGGGGTCCCTAAGGGCCTCATTCAGCCTCTGAAAAGCAGGAAGGAGCAGCAATAGCAGCAGCAGTTGGGCCTTATCAGGAGGTGAGTTGGGCTAAATACCTGCAGACTTAGCTCAGCAAGAGTTGCCCACCGAGGCTGGCTTTCCGGACAGCAAGGTGGAAGGAATATTTGGCATAGTTACCAGGGAACGCCGTTCCCCCTTCATGGAACAGGAGAACGTCGTTCTAGAGAGAGGCACATTCCAGGACGTGTGTGGAACAACTGAGAAAGAGGGAACACCAGGGAACGTTTCTGGGACGCGTTCTTCTGGTAACAGGAACGTTTCTGCCCTTTTAAAATCATTTTTAAATAAATTTTGAAGTTTTTTGTTTACAGAACTGGTCCTCTCATATATTAGGGATACCATTTGGTTATCCACATACTCGAAGCATAGCTAAAGAGACATTCCAAAGCTTAAAGCTCAAAAATATTCAATGGATTTTTCTCTTATGAAAGGTAGGGAGTTGAATACCTAGAATGAAAAGATGGAGAACATGGATTCGGTTGATCTTGGAGAAGTTGGTGCATTTACTAGGTTGGAAACGGGACAGGAGGGGAAGCTGATCAAGCTTACCTAGAGATATAACTCATTCAGCAAATCAATTAAGGGTGGACAAGGAGTGTTAAGTGAGGATCATAAGGTCTTGCAGGATATCTAACTATTTTTCAATTTTGCTATCCATTTCTCCCTTTGGAGCTTCAACTCATTTCCCCTCATGCTTACATACTCCTAGGTCAAGAGTAGACCGCCTTCTATGGATTCTAGTATAGTTTTATGCCATATGATGATGTGTCATATGACGTGGTGTTCCTGTTCCTGCCGTTCCCCCGTTCCCCCTTCCTAAAACGTTCCCTGGGAACTATTATCTTTGGAGAAAGAGTCTACATAAGCCCAATGGAGCATGCGGGCTCAGAGATCTAGAGGTGCCAGGCATATAGTAGAAGAACATTTTTGTATTGTGCCCAATTTGTGGACGGGCAAAAATAGTTGCTTCTATATTTGGCTCAGATGCACTGTCTATTCTCACACATGAATGGAAACACTTCCGTGTGTAATTCTTGGGCTCATCTATCAGTCTTCCATTGTGGGATACCCTTTAGTGGGATTTCATTTTTCTAACATGGTATCAAAGCCTTGATGGAAGTCTAGGGACGCTGAGCTTGAAGGCCCTGACCTTGCTGAAGGACGACCTTGAATCATTGTTCGGAGGAAGTAGCTTCAATGTCTGGATTGTACCTAGGTGGGAGGCTCAGGTTCAAACAGGCATCTTAAGGATTGTACCCACATGGGAGGCTCAGGTTCAGGCACGTGTACGACACTCTAAACTCTTTACCTCTTATGTTCATTATCATGGCCAACAAATATCAAATCCCAAATTTTAGTGAGACAAGCAAGCTCAACAGGAACAATTACCCACTGTAGAAAATAAGGGTTCGGAGCCACTTGGTGTTGAGGGAGTCGTGGAGGATTGCATGGGGACAGAGCTGCCTCAAGCCACCACATCGACGATAGAAACAGTGCCGACACCAACAAATCCTCTTTTAGTGAGGTCATGGTAGATCTGAGATGCAAAGGCCTTGGCTATCATTGTGGGTACGACGACGGATATGGTGCTTCCTCACATACAGATGGCGGACTCTTCATTTGAGGCCTGGACAACATTGAGGGATATGTATGAGCTCAACTTGGACCTTGAGATAGAGCTATATGGCATGAGGATGGATGAAGGGGATTCGTATAAGAACACATCACCAAGATGAACATGGTGCAGGATCAGCTGATGGCGGTTGGTCAAAGGACAAGCTCGACCAGGATGGCAAGGCTGTTGCAAGAGATGCTCCCCCAAAGCTATAGTAGTTTTAAGACTGCAATGATTACAGGACAGAGGGGATAGTTGGAACTTGGAGAATAATGGCACTTGGAATGCGCAAGTTAGAAGGCAGGTTCGAGATTGAAGGTGGTTGTGCCATCAAGTTCAAACTGTTCCAGAGGGCTAGGACACGGGAGATATTGGAGCATCTTCATCGACGAATTTGGGTCGGGCCAACGTGGGTCGGTGAAAGAGAGTGTTGGATTAGGGTTGGTCACCTCCCCACCTGTGAGCCCCCATATGAGGAGTGCATCGGGGGCATGGACCATAGAATGATAGGATGGGACATGGGGCTGCCACATGGGCACACAGAGAGAGAGAGAGAGAGAGAGAGAGAGAGAGGAGATCCTTGGCAAAGGAGAGCCACCATGGAGGGCAGATCTAGTAGAGGCTGTCCACAGATGGAAAGGGCAGATCTGGGCAAGGTTTCCAGCAAGCATTGATAGATAAGCTGAGGAATTACACGTGGAAGATTCATAGATAAGCCGAGGAAGATTGATAGATAAGCCGAGGAATTACACGTGGAAGACTAATAGATAAGCCGAAGAACAAGAATCCCTTGGGGATGAATATTCTCAAGAAGAGTCACAAGAATCTCAAGAACAAGAATCCCTTGGGGATGGAGCAAATTCAGAAACAACCACCTTTTGGGCAACAGGTTTTCGGACAACAAGCTTTCGGACAACAAGCTTTTGGACTGCAAGCTTATGGGCAGCAAGTCTTTGGACAGCAGGATCAGGAAGAAAATCATGTTCAGCCTGAACAGGACGAAGAAGACGAGGGAGATGCCATGCTGAGAGCACAGTTGGCAAGCACAATGGATATGTTTACTCAGCTCACTCAGAACCCTGTATTCGGAACTCCTTAATCCTCCAAAGAAGGATAAGAAGAAAAAGAAGAAAGCACATAGTCAGCAGTCTAGTGCTGAGCCACGTAATGGACAGCCAAACATTATGCCACAGGAGGCATGGGAAATCCTATGGGAATGTTTTGGATGCCACCTATGGGACCCGGACCTCTGAAGGAAATGGAAAACGGCATAGAGCATGGGTAATATGATGCAGCTACCATTTTTGCAGCCACCAATCTATGACAATTTGGCCCCGAGAGGCAAAGCAAAGGAGTTCAAAGAAGGAGGTTCGGGTGTAAAGTTTGAAACGTTTAATGGGATGCAGGATAGGTTGAAGGCTCTGACCTTCCTGCAGCAATTTGACGCTGCTTATCAGCAATTTGATGCTGCTTATTTAGGAGGGAACTTCACTGAAGTTTCCAAGATCAGAAAGGCCGCCACCTTCTTAAAGGCTACATTTTGCAGTGGTGGACTAATTTGCTCTTGTAGGGGATACTTGGGTTGGATTTAAGCAAGTATTTGCAGCCTCGTGGCTGACTACCACTATCACGAGGGCATGAAATTCTAAGTACTTTAATGTACTACAAGACCGTGACAACTTTGGTTTTAAAAGTCCAAGCGTGGGCTTAATAATGTGTAATTAAACGCGACATGGTGCCTAGTACATAAGCGTAATTAATCCCTAGACCCAAAGGCATTCCAAGGAATTAAAAGAGTGGTTGTTGGGAAATGATGACGTGGCATTTTTAATGGACCCCCTAGAGGGCCATGTACCTTCATGGGCCCCCTAGAGTTCCAAGTGGCTCTAGTGCCTTCTACATGCTCCTTTGCCATTCCTGGACCTTCCTGGGCCTTCTAAACTTCATATGTGTGGTTTTCTCTCTCATCTTCTCCCTTTGTTGAGATTTTGGACTGGTTTTTCAGCCTCCTTCAACTGAATTCCATTTTTCTTCATAACTCCTCACCCATTTGAATTCCTCGACTCCCGTTTGGCCCAATGGCTTCCCCTCTGCCTCCCCTTCGCAGTGATATGCTTTTCCCTCCGTGTGTTTGGTAGAACGGGCAAAGCTGAGCACTTCTTTTGCTGGTCGAATTTGCAAAAGTGGCTTTTTCTGGACCTTTTTGCTTCTACAGCCTCTTGGGCCTCTCCTCTTGCAAAGCTACAACTTTCTGTTGGATTTCTAGTGGTCCCACGTGCTGGTTGACTGGTTTTTCTCAGTTTTGGAGGACTTTTGGGCGATGAAACTTCTCCAAAACCTTCTCAATGCATTCCTCTCTGAAGCACGCTTCTTTTGAGCCCAAGAACTCCCACTTCTTCGCGACAGAAGTGCTTCTTTTCGCATTTTTCAGTGGAATTCTTGCTGGTCGTCTCTTGTAAATGCTCTTTCTTCATGCCTTTGCACTCCTCTTTGGCTGAGAATGCAATTGGGCATTGGCTACTATGTCCTCTTGGCAATTGAGGACTTGGTTCGAGTTTTCAGGGCTTGGTGAGTTGTGATTTTGCTGCTGCAATTTCTTTTTGCCATAAGCTATTCGTGGGCCTCGTGTGCTGCCTCTTTCTTGGTTCCCAAGTGCCCAGGCAGTGCTACATGAGTCATTCTTTGGTTGAGTACTTTGCTGATTTTATTTTGGAGCTTTGAAAAGCTTTGCGAATGCCATTTGGAAACCACTCAAAGAGAGTGCAGCTGAGTGACGTGTGATTGCATTTGGACAGCCAATGGAATTGCGCTCGGAAAAGAGAATGCCTTTGGATTGAGCCTATGGGTTAAGTGCACTTATGTGATGGTGTTTTATGCTAAAAGCCTTGCGAAGGCTCGATGAATTGGAGCTGCGTGCTCAGTTGCAGGAAAGGTCTCCTAGATGCAACTTGTAATCATTTCACTGTGAAATATAAAGAAATACCGAAAGGGGCGCCACGGTGTTTGGGGCCAATCGGGTGCACTTGTCTATGTTTCTAGCCTCCATCCCTTTTTCAGTGGTTTTGTTTGTGAACAAATGGGTAAATGCCAAACGGTGATCATGCAATGGTTAAAGGTTGTGATATATGCTTTGTGAGCTGTAAATAAGTGATGAAGTGATTAAAGGTTTAGTTCCACTACCCTCTAAGTGATTAGAGGCCGGTTTCAACCACTTTTCAGGTGGAGGTGATGACTGCATGGCACAAACTCGACACTGAGAATTGTGTCGATTTGGAGGCTTATAACAGGAAGTTTTGGGCAGCTTTATCGCATGTTAGTTCCTACAGGTTTGTAACCATTGTCGGAACAAAAAGAGAAGTACAAAAGCTAGAGGAGATCCGAGACTATTGTACAAAGACAAGGGTGTCAAACATGCTCTAGTTCATTGAAAATGCCAATAAGGCATATTCCCTTATGCAAGGGAGGAGCACAGGGTTCAAAGGATGCAAAACCGAGAAGAGTGGCAAGCCTTTTAAGGCTTCTTTTTTTGCAGGCCAGCGACGTAAGATGAGCCAGCCTAAGTTCAAGAGGCTGACTTTTGAGGAAAAGGGAGACCTAATGAGGCAAAATAAATGTTTTTACTGTAGGGAGGAAGGCCATCAATCTTGGGAATGCCCAAATAAGAAAAGGAAACAGCCTACTGAAGAAAAGGAGGAGCAGAAGAGCGAATAGAAGGGTAAGAAATCAAAACAAAGTGCGGGACTTATGCCTGATGTGATTGGCGGGGGGCAGAATGATGATAAGTCAGAGTTATGCAGAGCTTGGGGCAAAGTATTTGACCAAACTTATTTAACCTTCTTTCACACTAGAGCCCGAGCCAATTTTATATCGCCAAAACTAGCAGGTAAGTTGGGAATTTGTCTCGAGGGGCGGTTTCTATATCTAGCTGGATCATTGTCTATGTACTAGTCTGCACATCTATGTGAAGCACATAAGTTAAAGAAGTTTGTGATTCCACTCCCCACACACACTGTGTGAGCTCCTAGGCTATTCTATCAATCTTCCGCTGTGCGTACCCTCTTGTTGGTCGATTTCTAACAATAACCCCTCCATCCAAACACTGAATCTTACACCATTTGCTTCGATGTGTTTGCCTCGCAATCCACTATCATCCAATATAAAAGTTGCTACTTGTTTACGCCCTCTAAGATGAGATATGAAGCCTACTACCAGGACATCTTGAACAAGATTTAGCATACCTTCCTCATCCATATTCCATTTTGACTCGAATATGTCCAATAGCATCGATGCAATTTATGAAAAAATAAGAGTAAAGCGATTTGATGATCACACAAGAATATGATGAGCATAGAAAGAAAGAAAAGGTCCCCAAGACGTTACTCATATGCTTATATATCATCAATCTTAATAATGAAAAAACAAATGTGGAGACAGTACAAGAACACACAAAGAGCACAAAGAGTTGAATGAGAAGAGCGAATTAAAAACATCTAAAAATATTCTTTGCCACTGACGAGTGAAGGATAGAACACATGATGGGCAGACTAAGAGTAGCCTTTGCACAACACATGTGCCCTTGGACAAACATCACTACTTTAGATATCTATGTTTGAATACATTGTGATTCTTCTTTTAATTTTAGTTTTCTTGAGCAAGCCTCACACCTGAATTTGGCCATAAACTATCCTTACAGGGCAGCTGACTGAGAATTGAAGAGAGAGAAATCTTCCCCTCCCCCACACGTCATAAACTGAACTTCCAGGTGGTTCACGCCGTTGGACAACAACGATAGGCGAATAAAGCAAGGAGAGCAGACAACGCATGAACACGCGTGGTGAATTTGCGGCCTAGAAGAAAGGCGTCCTATTCCAAAGTGAAAGCAGATTGCAGTCAATAAGCAGATGGTACCCAAAGATGAGGGTCAATTATTACATTTGGCCACTCGCGTTATTCTACCTGCAAGATGAGAGAGAGAGATTGAAAAGGGCTAAGAAAACTATACCTGCAAGATCGAGAAATAGCCTCAAGACCAGTGGTAGAAAAGTCTGAACATTTGTCAAGCTTCAGAACCTGCAGCATATGGCCCCGCTCTTTGGCAAGAGTAAACAGGTCCTCGTCAGTAACTATCATCCGCCTCAGATGGATGGACTTCAAGCACGGGCAGTTCACCGCGATTTCCGAGACCCAAGGCTTTGCATAACCGCCCCAGTCGTCCGGTATGAGCTTAAACATCGCAGCTCTGGGCTTGCCCTTCAATTTCACAGCTTCCAGCGCTTTGAAGCGCTTGGATAGAGTGGAAGGCTGTGTGGCATAGCAGCAGGCGATGGTGACCTCCTTGCGAGTCCAACTATCGACGCTGTACCACTTCTTGCAAACGCGGGAGATGGAGCTACGGTCGGAGGGGTCGTCGATGTAAGCGAAGACGCTCTCGAGGGCGGAATCGGGAATGTTATCGCCGGACATGAGGTCACGGTGACCCATGGCGGGGGGGGGACGGGGCATTGTGTTAGTGGGAGAGGGAGAGGGAGAGGGAGAGGCAGAGAGAGCAGATGCCCTTCTACCTCCGCCTCATGTTTCTTTGAGGCGCACATTTGTTCACCCTCTTTTTATACCATCCTTCCCATTAATTATTGCTTCCAACAGCAAGATGACTCTCATCACCTAAGAAGAAAAAAAACAGTATGAATTACATTCAATAGGCCGGCCTTCACAGATGGGATATCTATGTTGTATAAATGAGTGAATGGTCTGTCCAAAAAATAAAGTTTGTGCCGTGTATGTAGTGATCTTGTGGTTTATTTGTCCAAACATGATCTATAGTTGAACCGTGTATTGTAGTTGGTTGTTGGATTAATTGTGTCATGTTCCACTTGGGCATGAATGTGGAGAGTTCTTTTGTTCTATTGTTTGAATTGCGGTAGTTGATGTTGAAGTCTCCGATAATTGTTGTTTTTGTCGATGTTTGTACATCGGTTAGTAGTGTATGAAGGAAGGAGTTAAGTGTTGTGGTTGATGTTGAAGGGGGATTGTATATATTTATGATAGCAATTTCTTCATTTGCATCAAGAGCTAGTTTGACAATGTGGTATGGTAGGAACAAAGTGCATAGCTCTCTATAGTGGTTCTCAGGATCACCATTTGCGCTGTAGTTGTTGAAGCATATAACTCTTTCTTTCTTGCATTTTTTTGGGATCGTTTGCTGAGAGGATATATTGTCTAGCAAAGCTTGCTAGGCAAATGTGGTGTAGATTCATGGGGTGCTTCAAATATTTAGTAATGATATCGTCGAAGAAAATATTTGTACTATTTGGGTCTAGTTGCTCTAGTTGTTGTCGTCCCTTCAATAGCAACGTACGTTTTTCCAGTGGACTTGTGTTGATGTATTGGAAGCATCTAGATGATGTTGAAAGAGGCAAATAAAGACAAGTATACAGCTTGTTGGGAGCTTATGTGTTGAGTATTTAAAAGTGCATTGCCTATTCGCCTGATATGTTCATTGGATTGAGCATTTTCGGCCATACTTTGTGACAAAGCTGCTTTAACTGCTCTTGTAGTCTCTTTATATATTTTTGTCATGTACGATGTGCAATATGCAGTAGCCCCATGTGGATCTAGTATAGATTGCACATCGGTGTTTGCTCCCCATAAATTAGACAACATTGGATTGAAGTTATTTGTATATATGTCTTTGGGATCTCTTCTCAAGAATATTGTGGGTTGTGAAATAGAAGAACGTAGACTTTGAATGTATTCGTGTTGTGATAGTTTTATAGCTGTCGAGAAAGAAGTATAGTCTAGTGACAATGTTGCATCTTCTAGTAGCAATGACTTGATTGTCTTCATGTTTTTCTGTAGAGTCTTATTATTTGAATCAAGCTATAATGGAATTAGAATCTTTGTTGTACTCATTGGAGGTCTCGGAAAACCAAATCTGCATTGCTTTTGTCTTTTGTAGCAAGCTTTTATGATGTTTGTGTATTTGAATATCTTTATGTGCAAATGGAAACAAAGATATGTTTGTAGTTATGTTTTTGTCCACAAAAGCTTCAATTTCTTCATTTGGTGAAATTTCAAAAATCAGTGCATTGTTGATCCACAAGAGGCCATGGTCGTGTTGGCTTCCCCTATTTTGGAACTCTGTGACGAAAAAGAAGTCATTCATTGACCCGAGAATGGAGGGGATCATTGCGAAGCAATGTTTTAAGAGCTTGAAATTTATGGAGTAATTGGGTCTGATCGGATAAGGTTTCTAATCTAGTTGTTTGAATTGCTTTGGTCTTAGGTATAAGAATTTGGGTTTAGTTTCTTAAGGCAATCTATAAGTGGGTTCCAAAGTTTCTCTATAGATGACAATGTGATGAAAAATTTTGGAGTTCGCAATTGCCTCACCATTGCAAAAATATTTTTTTTGAGATAGTATTTATAGTCCGATGATGTTCAAAGGTGTGCGGTCACAATAACCTATATTCAGTTGCAAAATTTTCTTTATGTTAGTATCTATTATTGTATCCTTTGCTTGGAGTGATGTCCCTTGTGGTTAGCCTTTGCACATGCGAACCCAAGATGAAGAAAGTATTTGTTTGATGAGGATTTTCATTGTTTTGAAGAAAATTTTATCTATTGATAGTGCAAAGTGTCTTTCTATGTTCATTAATTCCCACTTTACTATGGTTTGGTAGGACGTACGTTCAGGAACATTGTATGCTCGAGCTATGCCAAAGAAGAGTTTTGGATATGCGAGCTCTTCACAAAATTTGTATTTGAAAATGCCTAGTGGTGAGAAACCTTCAGATGGAGCAACAACAATTGTTTGGTTTTCATAGTCAACAACTTGTTGACTACTATAGATGCCGTGAACTAAAGTGTCAGTTAGAAACTCATCCTTAATAATGTTGTCGGAATTGAGTTATATTTGATCATTGATTGCTTTTACACTTTGAATATATCTTACATGTTGTTCCCAAAGATTGTTTATGCATACATTGTATTGTTTGTATAGTGGATCCAATAATTCTCTTAGGGCAAGCATTGCAAATGTTAGACGAAAAATGCCACTCATGTAGCTATGTTGGTACAATAATTTTCGCTTGATTGCTATAGCAACTATGTCATTTTCATCCAAGAAACGTGGTAGAACTTGCTGTGCTCTGCCAACATCAGCAAAAACATTGACAACACTTCCATGAAGGCCAAATTGCCCTTCGTATATATGAGCAAATGGTATTCTAATAGCAACCAAGTGTGCTTCAATATCATTTAGCTTTTTAGTATAAGTCTTCATGTCTACCATTTTCATATTCTTGGTGGAGAGCATGGGTATTTTGTCATTCTTGATGCCTTTGAAGCATAGAGTACATAGAAAAGCTTTACTTGATTGAGATGTTGATTCGTGTATTCCATTAGCTACAAGGAAAATAGCCATGTCCTCCTTTAGTTTTTGTAATTTTGCACGAAATGTTAACGTCCCGCAACAAATGCATGGAAAACTGGGGGTATCGAGGACCTTCTTTGCATATTTTTGTGCATAAGATATTAATGTTCTTTTTCTCTTTAGGTGTTTAGCTTGTTCTTGAGTAGGCTCTATTGTTCAAGGCATTTTGTTCAAGGGAAAGATTTTGTTGAAGTATTACTCTTCTCATCTTGTATATTTTGTTCAAAGCATTTTGCATTGTATCATCTGTTTAAGAAGAACGTTGAAGAAAGAGAGAATTAGCTTGCTGGTGAACTTGGAAATTGTTGAATGAGGTCATGCAAACAGAGGTCATCATCTTTACTCCATATGTTGTAAGCATGCTTACCTTGTAAATGTTTCAACGGAGTGATTGTGCAAGGAGAACTTGGAAAATGGCATGCAAACGTTGGAGTATGTCTACCACAAATGCACGAGAACTGGAAGAGTTTTCTACTAAATTTTGGATTGTTTGTATTGACACTGTTGTTATTTGTACAATCATTGCAAATGTATGCCATGGATTGTTTCTTGTCTCAAATGTAGCAAGAATATTTTCAAATAGAAGTGTTAGCAATTGTTGATATGTTATGCCGGGGAAGAACTCTAGTAGACAAATAAGGGTATTTGAGTTGAGAGGGTTTTTCATCATGAAGTTTTGATTTTACGACAATTGGTTCATGTGAAGTACTTCTTCTATTTCCATTGTATTCATCGTGGTGTCTTCAAAATATCATGGCTTTACGATAAAATTTCAAACTTGAAATGACAACAAAGAAGACAGTCACATTAAGCATAAATGATCATAATTGAGACAATTACATTTTGCATTTGCTTCAAAAGCAATTACATATCTAGAATTGTTCACTGTGAACTAGGCTTAGAGCTTCTAAGCTTTTCGTGATCCATCATGAGGTCCTACTCATAGTACAACTCCACAAAAGGAATACCCAAGGAAAGGACAATGTCGACGTAGGGGCCTTTGATATGGACAGGCACCTGATCGCCTACACGCTGAACAATATCTCCAGTCAAGCAAGGGACTTGTGCAATAGTCTGAGGACCCTTACAAGTGAAGCAATATGGACGTAGAGGATCTCGACTAACACAAACGCCTTCGCATGACTCGCAAATGAACTCAAGCAAGTCTGCATTGATGTTGGTGAAGTGCATAACACCAAATACCTGCAATGGGGCAAAGGTTGGTGTAATCTAATTTAAACATCATTGTAGCTAAATTAAGATGCATGTGGAGAAATTACCTGCGTGCCATAACCTAGTCTTGCAACTTGACTAACAAAAGCTTGTTTCAAGCCATTTTTGATTGAACCATCGGGAAATTTTGCTAAAATGGTGAAGTCAAAGATGCAAATTGTTCCTTTTGCCTTCAAGAATGACACATTCTTGAGTACATACATAACAACATCTTCTTCATTAAACTCTTGGACTAGCTGGGTAGGGTGCTTTTTTGTTCTTTGACCAAAGATAGCTATAACAATAAACAAGGAAACACCCACAAAAGTTACACAATTCTTCAGGTCACACAAAAGACTATGGTATTAATCAAGTAACTTCAAAACTTACTGTTGCTCTATCTTTCTTGAGGCCTATTTGCAACTATAATTTGATCCACCATACCTTCATCACTTGTAACCTTTATTATGACAATTGCAATAGCTCCCATAACATTGGAAACATTTAACTTCCCAAAGTTTATATTTTCAGCTGCCTAAGGAACATATGTGCAAAGTGAATGATCTGGCAACAAGCGAAGATTTCCCTCAAATGGTTCCCCCTTAATGATGCAAGTGGTTGCATCAACAAGTAGAGAGAATTTTGGTGTTCCGCATTTTGTTGGTCCTCTTGCAACTACAGATGCCTCCTCTACTCTATAAAATTCTCCAATTTGCAAATTGATGGATATAAGTTGAAGGAATGAGCAAAGTAACTGTATGAGAACAAAATTTGTCGGGTGAAGTCTCTTTTCAAGAATCTGGGATATTTGGGGTTTATAACTTTGTAAGTACCATACTTGCAAAATAGTTTGCCCTCAAAAACAAATCTATGTGTTGTACAATCTGATAGGTGGCTTATCCCTAGTGATACTAGAGAATTCCCCCCTCCCACAAAGTTCTCTTTGGATGCAACTATGGCTTTGGCATTGGATGGGCAGTTATGTGGTGAAAATTGCATGTTCTTGAAATCATTAACTCCATTGCATGAGTTCACTTCATCATCATCTTTCTTTGGAGAGAAGGTGCTTGCTCGTTGTCAATACAAATAGAAGTTGAAGTAAGCTTTATATATTAAAATGTTTTTCAATTTCCATGTATTGAATACTTAAGAAAATAACATATGTTATTCAAAATTGCTCTTTCTTGAACCTCTTTAGTTCGATTACAAGCATATAAATTAAATATTTCAAGCATAATTTCTTACATTCAAAGTCATTAAATCAACAATAATACTTTAAATAATAATACAAAGTTTGTAAAAATAGTTTCTTAGTACTTGCAACAAC
This sequence comes from Dipteris shenzhenensis, assembly GCF_047967505.1. Taxonomy (NCBI): domain Eukaryota; kingdom Viridiplantae; phylum Streptophyta; class Polypodiopsida; order Gleicheniales; family Dipteridaceae; genus Dipteris; species Dipteris shenzhenensis. The sequence goes on from NC_141609.1 coordinate 53,748,425, forward strand.
CTTGAAATTTCAATGAAATAATAACATTTGCAAGTTCATTCCCCAACTAATCGGACTCAATGTTTATAACTTCACTTTTGCAACTTTTCTTGGTGGGGATTTGTTTCCAAAAGGGGGTATGAATAGTTTTATGTGAGCGTCGCACGTAAGAAGCGATTGTAGATTTAAAACTAACGTACTCTATATTTCCTCATACGAGCTTCTTCATTGGATTCAAAAAAAGTGAAAACTTATCAAAATAAGTAATTCAAAAGACAAATGCAAAAATCAAAGAAGAAAGGTTTACCTTGGGCATACGCCTCTTGGCCAACCTCATGAAAAGAATATTTAAATGAGCGTCGTGGTGTTTTTCTAATTGGAGAATTCTTCAAAAGGTTTTCCTTAGGGGGCCGACTTGGAGAAGCAAGCAACATTAAATTTGCTTTTGGAGAGGGAGGAGATGATGTCTTCTCAACATAAGAACATGCTAATATGTGGCTCCTGCAAGTTAAAAAAACAAACCACCAAAATTTTTTAACAATACAACGCTAGAGAACACTATTAAAGACTTGCAAAATACCATGCACATGCAGAAAGAGATCTCAAACGTAGGAAACAAAAAATTACATTTTATACATTGGTAGAGTGGGTGTGCAATTTATCTGCAGTTTCGAATCTAGAGAGGAAACAAACACATAGCCAAGAATTTTTAGGTACGCGTCCAAAGACTGGAATACGCAGGTCAGGAGACCTTCAACGCAAGGGGTGGGGGTGGTGGATGAGATTATGTCGCTCGAGACTATAATTGCTTTGTAGAGACGAGATTAAATCCCAAAAGGGATTATGCACGCGTCCAACGACTAGAATACGCAGAGCAGGAGACCTTCAATGCAAGGGGGGGGGGGGAAGGTAGATCACTCGGGACTCTAAATCCTTCGCTAGAGATGGAATTAAATCGCCAGGCAGCGTTCAGACGCCAAAAGGGAAATTTCTCTAATCTACAGCAGAAGTGCAAAAAGACAAGAAGACAAAGAGGCGATGACAGAGGTTGTAGGTCTCGAAGCTTTCTTCACGGAAATGTCCCTTGGGTAAGGGGTAATTCTTGCTGGAGGCTGAAGTTCGTATGCTGACGGGAGAGCCGCAGGAATAAGTCCAGAGCAGCTTCATCTTTTGCAAAGAAAATCGTCTCTCAGTCCAACGTATTCACAGTGAAGAAAACTATTGCTATGAAAAAGATTTGAGAAGATTGCGCTGGTGTAGGCGAGAGAGGGCAATGATTTGGGAAGGAACATCACTGGGAGGAGATGAGAAGAGCTCGCAGATGAAGAGCTTGGAAACGGTGGCAGGAGAGTGGGGTTCGAAACACCTTTGAATTGCACGACTGCAAACCAATGATCATTCAAAGGAGAGCATGTGGAGAGAAGCGAAAATCAGTTAACAAATGCTTAATTCCAGCTCGCAATTTCTACAAGCATCACAAGCGTGGATTCATCACCATTGCTGTTTCCTTAGCAGAAATTAGAATGCGTTGATTTCAGCGATTTCTACAAGCATCAGACGCAGCCTGCCCAAAATATGCCCTGCCCGCCAATCGAAGATGGATGATTCATGGAATCAATTTCTACTCACAGTTCAACAAAATTTTAAGATTGATGATTCGGTTTGTACTCGCACTTCAACAAAATTCCAACTCCATCGCTACCCACATGCACACACAACCTCACCGCCAACATCGCCCTTCCTGACTCTAAACAAATAATTGTGGGTTCAAACTCCCCTGCGGACATTGTCCAAAAGGCAAAGCGCAGGGCTGTAGTCCCAAGTGGACCAACAATGGGAGGAAGGGGCCCGGACTCCCTCGAAAGAACTTTCGTCCGGCATGGTGAGGCCGCCCACAAGCATGTCTGCCTGACAAAAACCCGTGCGAACAACATATATTGGGTGTCAAATCCACGCCTGTCAGATATGGACTTCCTCTCAACCACCAAGCCAATCGCCTGTTGATGACTTACTAGCTTAGCTTTTAATACAAATATTGGCCACTGAGTGGGCACCCGGATGGTTTGAACCGGGCCTTACCATCAACGACGTTCTTCCCCTTCACTTGTTGTTGCATGTCTTGGACAGTCGCGATTTTTTTGGAAGGAGAGATGGGAGAGTCTTGAAAGTCTGGCCATGCTTTGGCAAGTCCTGCCTAAACAAAGTCTGTTAGATTGCAATCGACTAACGACAAAAACATTAGGTTGACAGGCAATCAAAATGATTATGCGACTCACGAAGGCGGAAGAAAGAAAAAACCGGAATCTGGACACCTTTAGCAAAAGTTCCGCTGTCTGTTTCTATGAATTCAGCAGAGACGTCCATAGCAACTATCAGCAAGAAAACGGCTGAAGTGCACATATTTTTCGGTCCATGCAGCGTTTATATAGCCAGGAAGAACCACCGTAGAAGCAAGACGGAGAGCCTGAAAGGAATATCAACTCTACACACAAATTTACGCACGAACAACAAAAAGCCGTCGAAATAGCACACCAATCCTTAGATGGCACCAGCCTCCAAATCTGATGCTCTTATTCGGCACAATCAATTACGAAATCCTTTATCAACAGAGATCTCAGAAGTGCAGGATTCCGTCCATAAGAAGATTAATGGGATAGCTTTGCAACGGCAAGCTTGATTTGTGGCCCTAAGATTTGACACGAAAACCAAATTGCATGCAAATCACATTGAATCCTCCCCTCTGCCATGTGGAAAGTCCTAAATATTGCCATTATGCATGCGATGCCACCCAACACCAACTTGCCATGTGGACAATCCAAAAAATGATCTTTTCTAATTCATAAAGTACGTATTTTATGCTTTCTGGTTTTCGAAAGAATGCTATGTCTACCCCTCAAGGCAGGCCAACTAGTATAGAATCCTAAAATCCATTTCAAACAATACGCCAACAAAGTTTTGATTACAATACACCGCTCAAAGTGGGTTCACAACCTCCTACAAGTCAAGACATTCTAGAGGAAGGGTGGACCACATCTATGGGGTGGATGGAATGCAAAGGGCATAGCCAGTGGAGGTGCCTGGGTTGTGAATGGGGCCAAATACGGCTCCTGCTAACAACCTTGGGTAGGGCAGGAGGAGCTTGAGTAGCAGGGACCCAATCAACAATTTATGCATGTGCCTCCTTCCCAGTCTATGGGCAGTTCTGCCAACAACTGATTGTGGAGAGACCACCTATCATTCTCAATACTGATGTAATGTCGCATCATCTACTTGCATCCCTTGCCATACTGCCAGTCCCCATAAATAAAGCAGTCTAGTACAAGGTCCCCCCTCATGGTGAAGTTCCTTAGTGACCACATACCGGCAACAACATTTTTTAGGAGAATCCATTGCTACAATGAACATAATTTATGAGAATCGAAGTCTATGCCTTACCTTGAAGTGAGCTAACTTGATGTCATGCGAGCTCCAGTCACTACCCAATATCCAATTTGGTAAGTGCATGTGATGCTTGCTAACAAGGGCAAAGTCATCCTTGAAACTGATCCAAATACCAACTTCCTGATATCCAAGGTATAGCATATATGTCATGCTACTACGACTATGTGTGCTACATACAAACACTCCTATGAGTAGCATGGTCACCTACACCACCATTTCAAGTTAGACATGGTCACCTACACCACCATTCCAAGTTAGACATGATACTTTAAAACATTCAATCAAGCTAATTCATTCAACAGATTTTGAGCATCCATTTCTTCATTCATAGCAGTTTGCCATTATGGCTTGTCTACTGCATGTATCAGTTCGATAGGAAGCCGACTAAGCAAATAGTTTGTGAAGGCTATTGCTTTTGCCCAATACTGATTCGGAAGATGCTTTTCACTAATCATTGCTGTCTGCTAAAGTCCCATTCTTCCCTTCAGCTCTTGCATTCTACTGAGGAGTATTTGAAAAACTGTATAAAAATAAAGTTTTTTTAAATGACAATGCATTCCTATAGGTTTATGGATAGCACATTACATACAACATGGAGTTTGAACATAGCAAAAGAAAGGTTCTCTTCCAAGAGCCTACATCTTCTAGCATGAGTTTTGGTAGGGTGTCAAATCTCCTATTTACAAGGGACCTGAGCTTTCGTTCCTTTATCAGATCCTTCATGTGAATGTAAGAATTGTCCTCTATGACCACCCTACCCTTCTCCATAACCTTTTAAAATTCAGCTAGCTCTTTTGCTAAAAAATCTCAACACATCTCCAATATGGCAGTGTAATTCAGCTCTTTGTTCCACATCTCATAGAATATATGGAAATCTTGTTGAGCACCACACTTCTCAAGAAACTCAAAAAGCACCAAATCTTATGGCTTCTCATCTTCGTCAAAGGTCTTTCCCAAGGGAAGCCGGTGATAACTATTAGGCCCCCCTTTTGGGGGCAGTGCCTCTGAAGCAAAAAATACATGAAAATTGGTGCATGAGTTTTGTGGTTAAAATTGTAAGATAAGGGTATGGCTCACATAGTAGGAGAGCAGTGGGATATACTACTTGTATCTTGTATCTTCTCACTTGCTTGATAAGAAAAACATAGGACTAGCTGTTTCTATGTGGACGTAGCCTGCACTGGGTGAACCACGTATATCAGTGTCTCTCTTTCTCTTGCATTTTGTGTGCTTTTTGTATTCTATATTGATGCATTCCACTTCTCGCACTGTTGCTCCATTATTGCATTGCTCCTAACACACATGGGCCATAAACAGGAACATTGATCATCCCCCACATAAAGTACCTTCTGTTTGGGCAGTGGTAGAAGGCACCAACCTCATGATGGATGAGGTTGATGCACTGTGGCTTCTAAATTTTAGTTTGTAGATGAAAGAAGTAGGCTCCAATACAGTGCTAGGAGGGAGGCAATAGATTATGAAAGAGGACATAGCAAATGCCTATCCTAAAATCAAACAGGGGGAGACACATTAGATACATGCCTAACATCTCTAAGCCAGTAGCAAAAGCAATCAAATTAGCTCTCAAAATGAAACAAAGGGTGACTCGAAAAATGGTCCTTTAATCCAAAAAACATGAGGTATTCACTGTTAAAACTTTAGGGAAGGCCCTGAAGTACATGTTTTTGTTATACATATAAAGGATACACTTGTCCAGATTTCATGCAAACGATTGAGAACAAGGAACCATATCTTGTGCACAAGCACCTATACCTTATTTACATGAGATTTTTTGGGGTCAACACGAATGATAACATATTTATTCACCAACCAATGTTGACAACAAGAGATGTTGAGTAGGCTCTGAGTAGTAGACATTGTACATAGCTAGAATTTCCCTAGACTAAAAGCAAGTAAAATAGGCTAAGCCTTCCACCTTGACACATTTTTAACAATCCTTTCAATGGGTAATGTCATTGTCCATTTGGCATATGATGAAATCTTCTATATGTATTGATCATACTATCCACCACAATGTTCCTCCATGTCTTGTGTTTCTGATCCTAGCATGTCCTTAAAATTGCAATGCTTATGTAGACCCTTTTTCTTCTAGAGGACCATACTTGAACTTTGCATGCACTTTGTGTGGGCTGGATAGCGCGTGCTTGTTTTGTGCATTCTAAAGCAATAGTGGCCTATTATCTTGAGTTGTGCAATGTTCAAGAGTCTATGAATGGCAAGTTGCATGTGAAATAATGGTGCCCTCTTTGTGAGGGCATGGGCATTCGGTTGTTTCCTATTGTGAGTTACATGGGATCAGTTGTATCAGGTTTGTCAATATTTCCCTTGCCCCTAAGGGGTCCCCTCAAGGGACATATTGACAAGGACCATGGTTGTATGCTTTTGCATTGCTTGTGTAGGAAATGAGTGATAAAAACCATAGTGTTGCCTTTGCATTATTGTTAGAATGTTGTAAATATTCCATGGTGTTTTGCTAGCATTATAATGATATGATCCATTGGGGAGAGAGTGTCATAGTGAGAGAGAGAGAGAGAGAGAGAGAGAGAGAGAGAGAGAGAGAGAGAGAGAGAGAGAGAGTGTGTGTGTGTATGGAGAGACAACATTTTTGGGATGACAAACCAAACAATTTAGTGTAGACAAGTGGTTTTGCCAATGCTCAAGTGTATCAAATGAGCGACAAAAACCTTATACGTAGAGGGGTTTCTCGAAGGAAAAAATCACAATTGCAAGGGTTACATCCAAAGGTTGGGAGAGGAGTTTGGGGAATGATAGTGTTGCCTTTACATTATCGTTAGAATATTGTAATCATTCCATGGTTTTCTAGAGTATTACAATGACATGATCCATTGAGGAGAGAGTGTGAGAGTGAGAGAGATAGAGTGGATAGGGAAAATAGTGGAGGGATAATGTGGCTTGGATAACAAACCAGCACCAAACAATTTAGTACAAGAAGAGGGAGGGGTGTGGGGTGGGATTAAAAGAGGAGAGAGGAGATATACTAGAGAAAGATACAAAGAAATAATTACTAGCCATCCACTTGCTCTTTTTAGGAATTTTAGTGGCAATCCACTCATTGGATGAGATTTTTTTAGCATAATATAGTTGGTGGAATAAATTTGGACTTGAATGCCTTGATTATTTTAGGACCCTAATTTTGTTCTCAGATGAGATTTTTTGAGCATAGCGCAGATGGTGGAATAAATTTCTAAGCAACATTTCCCTTGAATTATTAAATAATGGATTGTATGATGATCACGGGTATGTATATAATAGAATGCATATCCAACAATAAGAGATGTAGAAGATCTTTCTTTTAGAACTCAATGCTATTTTCTATTCTTAAGAGATGTAGAATAGATATGTAGATATTGAAGCTAGATTTAACTCTATTCGATAAAATACTCTGAGTCTTGGGGTTTGGATTATTTGCTTAGTCAAGGAATATTTCTTGAAAGATTTGCATAAAATGGTAATAAAATTCATACTTAGACTTGTTCTCTAGTCTTCATATGTAGTAGTGACAAAATTTTAGAGATTAGAATTTTATGATTGATTATATATAGTCAATAGATATAATTTATAATGAATGGTAAATTTGGGGACAAAAAAGGAAACTTCATTTAGAGAGAATGAGTACTAGAGATTGATTTTTTACTAGCATATATATTTTATGCAAATATTTGATATATAAATGGCTTTCCAACATACTATTACATCTTAAAACAATATAGTTTGAGATTGTAGCAGATAAAATTATGTTAGAAAAGTAGGAACCAAGCACACAATTATTGACATTTAAATAAAGATGTTTTTATAGAGATTATGGCTATAAGGTATCTACTTTTTTTTGATTATATGCTCTATTACTAATAAAAGACAACTCAAAAACAAGTATATAGTAATGCAATAAGGAAAAAAATTGTGCATACTCAGGTTTTCATGCTATAATTTTGTTAAATCTCAATATTTTCTTCATAATTTATGATTGTAGAAAGACATAACAACCGTAAAACGATAGTGCAACCTGGCTACCCCATGATAAAAGGTCCAACTACATGTGGGATCCTGGCAGATGAGCTAGTTTGCTTACAATCTTGAAATATGGATGAGTAATTTTGGGGTGCTGTAGAGACTCATGCTCTCTTTCCCTGTCTGGTAGTTTGATTGCTAAGCTCAAGCCAATCCTTTGTAGACCATCCTCTTCTATCACAAGCCACTTGACTCATAGCCTCTCTTCCCAAAATATGAGCCTAAGATAGGAACATTTTTCAATGATAAGAAGTCTTTAGGTCATTGATGCAATATAAGCTACCTTACCTTCCATTTTTTTGGATACTTATCTAAGTAAGGTCTAAGTCATCTTTATAGCAAACCCTACTGTATAGTGGCATTTTCTTTGTTACTTCTATTATGAGTCTTGCCAACAATTTTGTGTAGTCTTATGTTTGTTAGCCCTTGGTGATATGAGGGAGCTGCGATATTTGTAAATTAACCTTCAAGTAGCATTCATGATAATACTATTTCTACTATCATGGGTGCTAGTTTGTTAGCACTTCATGATATGAGGGACCTGAGATAGTTGAAGATGAGCATTTAGGTAGCACTCATGGGAATAATAATTGTATCTAGAACAAATATCTTGAGTAGGTGGCCTATAGTTAGTTGTGAGCTTACTCCTTCCTGTAGAGCTTGAGAGTTGATTCATTAATCTCTAGTATGTAACAAGTAAAGGTTTTGCCAACTCTAGTGACATTTTCATTATGCATTGACCCCAACAGGATCAAGGAAAATGAGCTACATGGTATTGCATTTAACTTCTAACTCTAGGTCTCTTTTGACAAAACATGTGTGCCTCAGGATCTATGGAGCACTCTAAGGTGGATGGAACCTGTGTGGAAACATGATGAAGAGAGTGCTCATGACATGTACCTCAAGTCAATTAGGTTCCAAGATAGATTAGCTTGGACTCATAAAGAGAATCTTGAGATAGTGCAAAGTGCTTGATTGATATTACTTCAAATGAACCTCCCTTTTATAGGTGAGGGTACTTACATCCATTTGCTTGCTCACATGTGGGATATGTCCTCCATGCCATGTGGCAGCTTGCCCTTTGCTCATACCTTTGCTCTACATGTGCTCATGGCACCACAACTCTCAACACCTCCCCTTGGTGCCATAATCCTTTGGCTACTGCAAGGTGGTCAGATGTGAGTTACATTCCATCACCTCCCCTTAGTGCATACATTGCTACTTAAGGTGGTCAAGTGTGGCTTTTACATGTCAATACCTCCCCTAGGTGCTTTCATAGCTACTCTCAGGTGGTCAGGCTTGATTTACAAAACATAGGCAAGGTTGGCAAGGTTTTTGTTTCCCAATACATTCCATTGATGTCACCTTTAGGCTCATGGCTTGATGACGATGGCATTTGCTTCTTTGCTTGGTGTAGCTTCATGCATGATGCTTTGTTCTTCCATGTGCCTTAATGCTTTATGTGTGGATGCCATGCTTCATGCTATGGTCATCTCATGCACTTGTGCTTTTGGCATGCTTTGTGCATTCATGCGTCACTTTTCCATTTGTTGCAAAGGTCTTACCAATTGATTTTTTTTTAATATTGGCAGTGTCTAATTGCATACAATGATACTGATTTGACAGGCACGTAGAGCTCAAAAAAATGATCACTTTTCCTTTTTGGAGCATGTCCAAATTCTTCTTGGATTGCAAGTTACTGCTTTTCGAAGCTTCTGTGAAGAAGAGGAAGCCTTGATGATGTGGCAGAGGCTGTTCACATGATGCTGCTTGCAGGCCTGTGCTTACAAAGGCACTGTGCTTAGGTGGCAGTTAACCTAAACTTAACTATGGTTAAAACTCTTATTTGCCACGTGTCCTTATCCTCTCCACACCCAGGGTCAGATGAACTTAACCAACGTTAACCTATCTTGGGTCAAATTCTATCTGCCACGTGTCAAGGCCCTGACCATTGGGCAAACTCAAGGTTAGCTTGATCTAACCTTGGTGGAAGCCTATCTGCCATGTGGAGGCTTAGAGAGAAGCTGTGAAGTCTATTGCACCTCCAAGGAAGGGCTATGGCACTGCATCGTTTGCTAGAAGTGAACGAGCCTCTTGTGCTGGTGAGAGGAAGCTTGAGAAGCCATCGTCTTGTTTTTGTGAGCAGCTATGGCGGAAGCTGCCTGGTCAAAAGCACAAAGTAAGAGCAGCTGAGCGTTGTCGTTGAGGCTCGCATGTAGGTTGGGAGCCGGGAGCTATGGGCTGGATGCGTGGACACTGAAGCAGGAGGTCGTGGGTGACATAGCTTGGCACCTTATGTGTGGGAGTCCATCATTCGTATGTAGAGGTTGGAGTTCGTAGCGGCCCTGGCTTCTGTTGTTGACGATCGTGGACAACATTTGGAGCTGTGCATGCTATTGGCCATTGCAGGTGCATTTTGTTGGAGCCGGTTGGCACGGCTGAAGCTCTGGAGCCTTGCAAATGGAGCTTCTCGGCTGGCTGCTCTTGGAGTCCATTGTGATTACTTGCGGGTGGCTGTAGAGGTCATCTAGAGAGCCGTTTTAGAGGCATGTCTCTTGTGGTCGACTCGACTTCGGTCAGGGAGTCGTTGGAGTGCTGATTTCGTCAGTCATTGAGAAGCTACTGGTTGTACTGGAACCTTCGAGAAGGATGGCGCTGTTGCTGTAGTGTTGTATTGCTGGTTGTAGATGCGAGTAGGAGGCAGCCTTGTTGTGAGCTAGAGGGAGCTATAGAAGTAGAGACTGTTGATGGAGCGCTGCCTCATCCAAGAAGCTTAGTAAGGAGCTTTGCATGAGCACTTACTCAAGGATGTAGATGGAGGTCTTAACCTCAAAATTCTTTGCAGCAGCTTTCTTAAGCTATCTCACTCTGGAGAATAGAATCGAAAGAAGAGCCTCCTGAACCTTAAGGAATTTTACAATCTCAAAGAACATCTCAAAGAACCAACTCCCTTCTCTCTCTCAATGGAGAGTTGAGGCCTTCCTCTTTCTCACAAGAAACACTCTCATGAAATGGATGGACGAAAAATTTCTCTCTTAAGAGACGGAAATTTGTTTTCAATCTAAAACTAACCTAGGAGAAAAACATGAGCTCCTAAGGCATGCCTACAACTAATCTAGGAATGGGAGCAATCCTAGTGAACTACTTATGAGCTAAACTAGGAGAGCTAAACCTATGCTCTGATACCATGACAAAACATGTGTGCCTCAGGATCTATGGAGCACTCTAGGGTGGATGGAACCTATGTGGAAACATGATGAAGAGAGTGCTCATAACATGTACCTCAAGTCAATTAGGTTCCAAGATAGATTAGCTTGGACTCATAAAGAGAATCTTGAGATAGTGCAAAGTGCTTGATTGATATTACTTCAAATGAACCTTCCTTTTATAGGTGAGGGTACTTACATCCATTTGCTTGCTCACATGTGGGATATGTCCTCCATGCCATGTGGCAGCTTGCCCTTTGCTCATACCTTTGCTCTACATGTGCTCATGGCACCACAACTCTCAACATCTTTTACCCAACAATACCTCGTATGTTGCATAGTTATAGATGAATCGCTATCATATGCCATTCACTATTGTTATTCCTATGTATATGTATGTGTATGTATATGTGTATGTGTATCTATATGTACTATATGTGTACGTGTACATGTATGTGAACATGTACGTGTACGTGTATGTGTATGTGTATGTCATGGGGGGTCACTAATAAACATGTAACATAGCAAGTTGGTGCACTAAGGGGTATTTTTTTAATAGGTTGACTTACATGCCATTTACATGCATGAGGGGATTTATAAAACAACAACTCAATGTAATTTGTATGTGTAGATTTATGGAGGGGTGTCTAAATCTTACGATCGAAAAATGTATACATGCAAGAAGGGGTTTATCAACTACATAAAAAAATGTAAAGATGAAAGAATAGGGGCATTTTTAATACATGCTTGCTCACACATTCTATGTGGATTTTATGAAAAGTGACTCCCCCTCCCCGAGGTGTATGTGTACATGTACGTATACATGTATGTGTATGTGTATGTGTATATGTAGATGTAGGTATACACATAGATATTTATGCTTGTATGTTTGTATGTATGTATAGATAATTTTTCTATGATTTTAAGACACCCTCTCTTAGTTCAAATTCTTATGGATCACATTGAGTAGTATTTTTTCATCTCAAGTATTCATGTTTCTCACTTGCTTCCATAGTGATGTAAATTAAGTCTAAGTATATTTGTGTATATGCCTATAGACTAAGTTCTAACAAGATCTCATATGTTGAATAGAGCTTTGTATATAGTCCCATCCTAATTTGTGCATTGCATTTCCAATTGTAAATCTCTTATGAATACGGGCCCTAATCACACAAAAAACACATTCATAGGAGCTTGAATTGTAAATTTCTAATGAATTGGGCCCCAATCACTCAAAAGGCAAATTCGTAGGAGTTTGAATTAGGCATAGAGAGGGAATTTCTGGAAAGAGAGGGCAGAAGATGAAGTCAAGTTACACCCTAGAGGCATCCAAATTATGAGATAACGTTAAAGGTGTAAAGATAAGGTGGAGATGGGGAGCATACAAACCTATTCACACATGCAATATGGAAAATGAAGGAGTCTTATAAACAAAGAATGAGTATCTTTAAAAGACCTCTGGGTGTAAAGGCTCTTCACACCCATCTAGTCCTTTAAGGACTACTGAGTACTTTTTTAAATTTGACATGAAGTTGTTCTTCGACATCTTCCCTCAAGGTCAATGTATGACGTTGGCCTTCCCTCAAGATGATGAACTTGTGATTGTTGGAAGAAGGATTGGGCATTACTCTGACGTCACTCCTTCTTAATTGGAATGTTCTTCCTTTGAGTCCTTTGAGTCAAATCAAGAGCTTCTAGATGCTCCTTAAGAAAAAATCCAAGTGTTTGCTAAAGATTTATGCAAGATTGTTGGTAAAGCATTGAAATGTGATGTCACCAAGTAGAACTCTTTCCTTGATAAAATGCTCATTGGCATCGATACGTTTTATCATGAAACTTTGCCAATGCTTCTACTAAATGATTATCACAATTTATTGTTTTAAATTTATTTCATCAAAATAATATATCTTTGATGAAAATCAAATAGTTTCACATGCTTCTATGGTTAGAGCATGATATTTTTATTCTATTAATCAAAAGAAATAGTTGGTTGTAAACTCTAATATCACCATGAAATAGCACCGTGTTCTAAGATTGAATTCATATCCTTTTCTTGAGCTTTTGCTTTCATGATCACCTACATAGTCATTGTCACAATATCGATGCATCATTGTATGAATACCTCTATATTCTATGCCAAATTGTTTTGTTCCTTTGATGTAGCTTAAAACTCTTTTACTTGCATTTTATTGTGTCTGCTTTGTCTTTGACATATATCGTTCTAAAATCTAGTACCTTTCATTCACATTTTGCTTTCTTTAGTGTTGTGATGAAAGTTTCATTATTGCTTATTCTATCATATTCTTTGCATACAAACTTGGGTAATAGTCATCTCTTCCCCTTAAATTTTGTATGTAGATTTTGCTTTCTTTAGTGTTGTGATTAAAGTTTCATTATTGATTGTCTTATTAGATTCTCTACATACAAACGTGTGTAATAGTCATCTCTTCCCCTTAAATTTTGTCGTAGATTGTGTGATTGCATAGGGATTTGTGTATAACCCACATGAGTAAAACATATGTCAATTTCTATCTGTCAACTACTGCCTACTTCTTTTTATTTGTACAAGCTCTTTTTTGATTCACGGTCATTGTTTGCTTGGGTGTAGCCATTTTTGGTGAGGTTCAGGGAATTTTCTGTATATAGTTATCTTACATGACCCATAACTTATGCATTGCTCAATAGAATTCGGCAAACTTTGTCTTCAAGTTATAGTACACATTCCAAAACCTGAACATGAGAGCAAAAATTTATGGAATAAGAATTTGGAACTAGACCATTAAAGCATTACAAGTGCTTGGTTGCATGTGAAGCATGCATCTTGAAGACTATAAAATCAGGTAAGTTGTCTTCTATTCTTTGCTTGCCTCATCAGCTAACTTCTTTGGGAATATTATGGACTTATCATGGCCATGGCATCAATACAAGAAAGCTAAAAATCTAGGTCAAGGCATAAGGAACAGATTGTAGGTCAAGGAAAGCGCTCGTTGTTAAATTACATGGTGTAGTAGAACAGAAACTGAAGAAAGAATAAAGAGTACATAGCAAACTGAAGACGAACAAAATTTTCCTTCAATATTGATGTAGTACAGATGATGGCTCCGTCCACCCGTGCACTCCCACAGTGGAGCTTAGATGGCAGTCTAGATAGATACTAGGTGAAGAGCTACTAGCTAGAAGATTTGATCTGATCTGAATTGATCTAATACAATGGATTGGGGAGGTTGCCTCTTTATAGCTATGAGGGCAATAGTTGGATCAATGTAGTCAGTGGAATCGACTAGTCAACCTAGTCAGTGAAGCCGACTACTCGACCTAGTCAGTGGAACCGACTAGTCATCCATGGAATATTCCTTATATCGTCGCCTCGGGGGCTCTCACCCCTGAACCCCCACCAAGGGGGCCGCTGGCCCCCCTGGGACCCCCTAGGTCCTAGCAAGAATAAGGGGCTCCCACACAATCACCTTTCTACCATCAACGGTCTCATTGATAGACTCATCTGACATGCAAAGTCAGGATCCAAAGTCAAGATCCATCCAGTGTCTCGGGCTCACACATGGCTTCTCCTCATATAGGGGCCTTACAACTTGAGCACCTTAGACCACTGGTGGTTACCAAGAGGGTGGAGCATTGAGCACATCTAACACCCCCCCTCAATGTCCACCCATAGGTGAACTACCTTCTCGACCCAATGCCGAGTCTCTGAAGATGACCCTGAAGCTGATCCTTCCTGAGTGCCTTGGTGAAGATATATGCTTTATTTTGCTCTGTTGGATGGTAGACCAATTCCACTATCCTGTCCTCGATCAAATCACGCACATAGTGATACTGAATCTCTATATGTTTTGTGTGTGCATGAAACACTGGATTTTTAGCAATGGCCATGCAACTTTGATTGTCGCACCTCAGCACAATTGCCTCATCCTCTTGCACTCCCATGTGCCATAAGATCCTCCTCAGCCACACTGCTTCACAAGCGGCAAAACATGTTGCCTTTTACTCGGCCTCGGTAGAAGACGATGCCACTGTTGGTTGTTTCTTATTGATCCAAGAGAAGATACCTGAACCTAAAGAGAAACAATATCCAAAAACTGATTTCTTGGAATCAACATCTCCAGCCCAATCTGAGTCACAATGACTAGCCAAGGAAGTCCCCGTACCATAAGTGATGCCATAATCAAGAGTGCCCTTCACATACCTGAGCACCTGTATCCCTACATTCCAATGATTCTCCTTGGGCTTATTGGAGAACTTGCTCAAAACGCCAACAGCAAAACTGATGTCTGGTCTGGTGTTGCACAGATAGATGAGACTATCGACCAACTTCTTGTACCTCCCGATGTCTGTTGGTGGTGAGGCATCCTCCATAGACAGCCTCGCATTTACCTCCATAGGTGTAGCTATCTTCTTGCACTCAGACATACCAAATGCCTTCAAGATCTCCCTTGCATATCGACAACTAGGACCAGGATATCCATCTAGTACCACCACCAATAGCGAACTCCCCCAACGGTGCTTGGGAGGATTCAAGACAAAGAAGATGAAGAAGAGCCTGCAGAACCACAATGGCAATGGCCATTCCCGAAGTAGGTAAAGCAGCCTTTGGATGGCAGAGAAGCTCCAGCCATTGAGGAGGAACCATCCGAACAGTGCCGGTCCAAGAGATTAGAGGAGCAAAGAAGAGCGCAGGAACACTTGGTCAACTATGCTTTGGAATATTGGAAGTTGGCAACTTGGCCTCTACATGTCCAGTTATGAATTGTCCAATCTACTTTGGTGGCTTATATTTAGTTCTACTTGCCTCTGATTATGTTCAACAAGGCAGATCTTATATTTTTTATGTCCACTATTCTAGAAATATTCTGCCATTCAAAACATGGCAAGGAGAGCTTGAGATTGCTCTCAGCACAGCATCTTTTTCACCAAAGACGCTGGAGGACTGAATATTCTAAACATTCAAGTCCATATTCTTGCCCACAAGGGGGAAATGATGTTGCACTTCTTGCAAGTTCTCATCCTTGGGCTGCCATGATACGCCATTTGCTTTTACAACTCACCACTCCTACTTTTACAACTCGCCACTCTTGCTAGGCACATCTTTTGAAGTTTAATTTATGAAAGAATTTGTCTATCTATTGGTACCATGCTCTTGGGGCATGCTTTAGTCCGTACAGAGCCTTCTTCAGCTTACATACCTTTTTCTCAGAATGGGGGGCCTCAAACCCAGGTGGCTGAGCCACGTACACCTCCTCCTTGAGGTCACCATTCAAGAATGTTGATTTAACATCCATTTGATAAATTGGCCACTTTTTATGAGCGGCCACTGATAGTACTATGCAAATAGTGGTCATTCTGGTAGTCGGAGCAAAAGATTCCTGAAAATCAAACCCTTCAACCTATGAAAATCCTTGTGTAACCAATCTAGCTTTGTACTTTTCCAAAGTCCCATCGGCCTTGTACTTTACCTTCCAAACCCACTTGGTGCCAATAACCTTCTGTTAGGTGGTTGATCAACTAGCTCCCAAGTTTCATTCTTCATGATGCTGTCATATTCTACTTGCATAGCATTTTTTCCAATCTTGGTTTGCAAGTTCTTCCTCTAAACTCGCAAGCTCTTTTACTTCTGCAATAATCTCAGCCATCAAGGCCATATTGACTATGTGAGCACAAGCTCTCCTTTGCTCCTTCATTCTCTGAGACCGCCTTGGTCCATCTATATGCTGCATAATAGACATAGGCATCTGGTTATCATGGTCATAGAGCTGCCTTACTCATCACAGCAATGGCTTTTTCGATGGTGTAATAACAGGTTGGTGACTTATACCTTCATCATCTGATATTTCCTCCTCCTTTATAGCTCCTGGGATAGGTCCATAGTGAATTACCTCTTCGCTTGATGTGATAAAGTGGAAGAGCTCTTCTCTACCTCCATTACATGTGGTTGCTCCCTAAACACCACATCACGGCTCACTATGATCTTCTTTGCCTCTTGGTCATATAACTTATAGGCTTTCTTCTCATCACAATAGCCTAAGAAGATACATTTGGTGCTTTTTGTTGTAGCTTGTTTCTCTCTTTGTCTGGGACATGCGCATAGCATTCACACCCAAACGTTCTGAAGTGGGAGATAGATGGATTCTTACCACTATAAGCCTCATGTGGTGTTTTACCTTTGAGTGCCTTTGTATCGCTGCTGCGATTAAGGATGTAAACCGTAATATTGATAGCCTCAGCCAAAAAGTGGTTTGGCAGGCCAACACCTTTCAACATACACCTCCCCATCTCCACGGTGGTCCACATTCGGCATTCAATAAGTGACTTTTACTGAGGTGTATGTGGTGTCATGGTTGAAATTGTGATTGTCCTAAATGTGTCCTAAACCAGCCCGATGGTTGACTGTCCTAAACATGTCCTAAACTAGCCCAGTGATTGAAATTGTGACTATCATAAACCAGCCCACTAGTAGGTGAAATTGTGACTGTCCTGACTCCTAAACCAGTGCGGTAGTTGAAAATTGTTTTGCTTCATTATATACTTTAATTAGACTATGTTTTATCTTGTTTTAGTAGTGCAAAAAGGGGGCTCACTGTTCTATTGTTCCCGCATGTTGGGCCAGTAGACAAAGTTTCATCTTAAGTTTATGGATCAGAATCTAGACATTTCAATTGGGCAGAGGAGCTTTGCACATTATAAGCCTTGGTACATCAAGAAACTCAAAGACAGGAATGTTTGTTGTTGCAAAACACACATAGACTTTGACCTAGCCCAGTAAGCTATGAATGACTTGAGACCTGATCGTGTTAGAGCATTGCTCCATGGGGATCAATGCCCATGCCTCCATTATGAATGCACAGTCTATAGGCCACCTAGATCCTCATCATGTGTTGCAAGGGAGGGCAGGCTTTGTAGCCGAAGGTCTCTGTGGGAGCCAGTGGTTTATCCAAAGGGAGACCATGAGTGGCACCACATTGAATGCATTTGTGCACATGCAAGCATTGCAGTTGGAAGCTGAAGAAGAAGACATTCAATGTCTGTCCAAATGAAATGAGGGAAGACAACCATGTTGCTCTAAAATGGAGGAGATTTGAAAATGTCAATGTTGAAGGATCCGATAAAAAGAGATGGCTACTGTCATATAAGAGCACTCAACCAAGGGAGCTTATAGGTCACGTGGTTCAATCCATCCCAAAATATGTGCTTCATAATTTCATGGCCAACTGGTAGGATAAGTAGTTCAGGACGTGCCTTGCCAATTTTCCCCATGACACTATTGTCTCTATCATAGATTTTGTTGAAAATTATTCATTTCAGAACAAGATGAGATACAAAGTGCTCACTGGTACAACAAGTAGATAACAATTCTTATGCATATCACATACAATCGTTTGCTTGATTCTTCTATGCCTAATACCGAGACTCAAAGGAGTCTAGGTCAGTGCAATGCACATACCATTTCTACATTTCATATGAAAGGGAATATGACACCGTATTTGTGCAGCATGCTTTTCTACTACATTGGGAATGGCTGAAAAAAGAAAATCCCCATGCAGAAAATATAAACAACATTGGGTGTGGTTAGATGGTGCTACCTCTCAATTTAAATCAGCCCATGGATTCTACTTTGTCTAAGGTTCAAATCCTTGACCGATCTAAACATGATGTGGAATTTCTTTGGGTCTAGCCATGGCAAGGGTGAACATGATGGATGCAGTGTCGTTATTAAGCAATCTCTATTTAAACACCAATCAACATGCTCTCAAGAAAAAATCAATGATGCCCATGATGTTGTAACATGGCTTATAGCCAACCTCTCTACGGGTATGCATTCAACATACAATAAACAAAGCCTTAAGAATAGTGTCGTACGTTGAGTGTTCCATGAAGTCAAAGTGAATGAAGTGCAAAGGAGAAGCCAACACAATTGCGAGAAAATTAAAGGAGTTTGTTGTCTGCACAGCATTTGGGGCTTTTTAAACAACCAACTGATTAAAACAAGAAAACTTTCTTGTTCTTGCAGTGCGTGCATCATAGGGGATCATGACAATTGTGAGAACATTCCAATTGTGAAGAAATGGGAGTGAGTTCAAGTTTTCCCTCTCTGTTCAGATTCTCTGTTCAGATGGAGTGACAAACAATGGAGAGACAAACGACTCGTCATAGTTTGGGGAGAATTTCGATGACCTCACTGGCTATCTGGAAGAGGGGGATAACTTTACCATTGTCGGTGCCTTTGGGGAGAATGAGGAAGATGACCCATACTTTTTGTTACAGTGCACAAAACCTAAGCACAGGTTGAGGAAGCATTTAAGGATAATTGGGGAACAACCTATGAGAATTGGGATGTAGTAGTCAAAGCTTTTTGGTACAACAAAACATTCAAGGGAGGCCACAATTACGAATTGCTACATAAGAGTCCACAAACATTTGTGTACTCTCATCTAGTAAGAGCTATTAAGTTCTAGATGCAAACTATGCAACAATGAAAGAAGGGCAAGAGTGTCCTCAAATTGGATTTAGACATGCATGAGCACATCTTGGGGTGTCTTGGAGCGATGGACAAGGACAACTGAGATAGTACTAAGAAATTGTAGTCTCATTGCAAGGAAACAATATTCCACTTATTCTAGAAAATGGAAAATGTATTTGAGACTATGTTTCTTTTAGTAAATCCCAAACTAACCACCTCACTTGTTTTTGTAAATCCCAAACCATAAATCCCATGCTTTTTAGTATATCCCAAACAACCACTGTGTTGGTTTTATTATTTTATTTTTATAAGTCCCAAATGGTAAATCCCATGCTTGTTTTTAGTATATCCCAACAACCACCGTGTTGGTTTTACATCTGCCATGTCATCATCAGACCCTAGGTTAAAGGGTTACTCGAGTTTACCACGAGTCAATTTACCGTGGTCAAGTTACCTTAACTCAACCAGACTGCCACATCAGCATCCCAATCAGCTGCCACATCATGAGTGCCATGTGGCACACTAATCTCCTAAAGGCACAGTTACTACTTTGTAGGACTGTGCACCCTGCATGTGCACACAGCTGCCACCTTAGCACACTGCTCCACAGGCACACCTCTTGCTAGGCATAGTGCCACATCATCACTGCATGTGACTCATAGTGCCACATAATCATTGAGCACATTTGCACTCCTTTTGCCCCTCCACCTAGATCCAAGCCGTATCTCTTGATCCAAGAAGAATTTGAGGGTGCTCCAAAAAGGAAAAACGATCAATTTTTTGTGCTCTATGTGGTCGTCACATCATATGCACATTTTGGTGCATGTTACACTCAAATTTGAGCTTTGCCCAACAAATCCACTTCCTACATGCACATCAGCCTCTACATTGATGCATCTAACCCAGCACTTAAAAAGAACAAAAGAAAAGAAATTATTTACTGTTCTTTCATCGATTGATGGTCGATATAGATCTAAATCAAAGTAGACTAGATCGCCATAGAGGGGACGGTTTGAATCTCCCTAAGTTGCCAATCTAAGCCATGCCCAAAATTCTCGACTAATACCTACTCGGAGTCAGTCGATATGCTCACATATGGTTTTATCACATTACCTGAAACTGGATGTTCATCAATTCAGTGAGCAGACTTTAGAGTGTTCAGAGGCATTGCCGATTGTTCAGTGGGGGCAAATAGTACATGATTTGATTTCACACACACATGCCATCATTATAAAGCCTATTCAGCTATTTCACAGCATTGTGCACATCATTTCGGCCTTGTAAAGCCTCTTGGCTATTCCGGCATCATTTGCCACCACAAGCCTTGTAATTCAGATCAAATCTTATATATTGTAGTTCTATCTTCATCGACAGTTCAGATTTCACTTGCCCTAGTTAATGTTTTTGCAGTTGATTCATACAGTGATTTTAACGACACTTTGAGTACATTTCTTGCACCATGTCTATGACTAGCAACCTCAATCTAGAGGCATATGTCCTTTTAGGATTAGTTTATAGCAACCACATGGGCCACCCTTGTCAACATCATGGGATGACTGTAGGCCCATAGTTATGGTTGGATCTATGGCTAGAAACATGCATACGATGTGGCTTCTATGTTTCTATATGCATTATGCTTAGTAAGAAATATGCAAGTGATACTTTTTGCCAACAGTTTTAACATTTGCATGTTCTAGCAGTTGATCTGCTTGACTTGGATCCAAAAAAAAGGATATATATAACAGGTAAGCTGAACCTGCTTCTTTATGTATATGTAGTCCTTGGTTCATGCCTTTTATGATTATTTGTATAATGTAAGTTGAAATTGGTTTGGGATGCTTTATGTAGTGTAGTATTATGATTTCAAACATGAAAGAAGGGCTTGATTCAGGAAGTGGTGTCTAGTTCTTGCACTCACAAGGTAGGGGGCTAAGAGGCACCATGACCTAGGACCAAGTTTCTTAGATCTAGTTGACAAGCTAAAGAAATGTATGCTTATTTATTTTTTAAAAGTTTTTGTTGTGAATATGCATATGCATCATTGTTTGTGATGTGCTCTTTCTTTTTTAATGTATTTATTGGTACTTTATATAGAGTAACTTGAAATTGGTTTGGCATGCTTTATGTAGTGTAGTATTATGATTTCAAACATGAAAGAAGGGCTTGGTAAGGGCTTGGTTCAGGAAGTGGTGTCTAGTTCTTGTGCTCACAAGGCAGGGGGCTAAGAGGCACACCATGACCTAGGACCAAGTTTCTTAGATCTAGTTGATAACCTAAAGAAATATATGCTTATTTATTTTTTAAAAGTTTATGTTGTGAATATGCATATGCATCATTGTCTGTGATGTGCTCTTTCTTTTTTAATGTATTTATTGGTGCTTTGTATAGAGTAAGTTAAAATTGGTTTGGCATGCTTTATGTAGTGTAGTATTATGATTTCAAACATGAAAGAAGAGCTTGGTTCACGAAGTGGTGTCTGGTTCCTGCGCTCACAAGGCAGGGGGCTAAGAGGCACCACAACCTAGGAATAAGTTTCTTAGATTTAGTTGACAACCTGCAGAAATATATGCTTATTTATTTTTCTTAAGTTTTTGTTGTGAATATGCATATGCATCAGGTCAAATCACCACCGAATCTCCTTTCACCCGTTTTATGAATTATAAAATGCCTCTTTTTATAGTTTCATACCAGGGTAGAAATCCCTTTATTTGAAGGATACCCAAGTTATCCACTTCCAATTCAGTAAAACCATGTGCATGTAAGGAGAAGTTTTTATAAGCTTGGGGTGTACCATATACAAGGTTTTTCTAATGTGGCGTGTACCATATACAAAGGGGGTACTAAGGATGTTCAAGCACATTTGTATATGTACAGCAAATGGTTTATTTCTTGAACGAGTGCTCCATCAAGGGGGTTCATTGAGATTGAAGCATGCACATAACAGGGATGCCCATAGTACAAGTGAGTCCCTAAGGGAATGATAAAATGCCTCTTTTGATAGTTTTCACACCATGGAAAACAATGTTCCATAAATGATAAGTTTGAAATTAGATAATGAGTGGGTCGACCGTTCCAATAGTGTATATTCATATTTCAAGATGGCAAAAATATTTGTGCGTGGAAAAATCACAAGGGGATAATCCGCACCCTCCATAACCATGAAAGTACCTTTTATAGCAATTTGTGGTTAGCAATTTTCTATAATGCCCTACAACATGGTATGTTAAAACTATATTGTACACTAAAACAACAAGGGCACCATTTTCCCTTTCAATGCCTATTAAAGTTCTTTTTTTTTTCAATTTCCATATCATGGTGAGTAAATTTTAAGAAATTATTACTTCAAAATGGGGTAACATTATTCATTTTTTAGACCAAAGCAGCGAGCAATTTTCCATAGATTATTAGGTCAAAGTGGGGTAACATTGTCACCAAGGGTGTTCAAGGCCTTGTAAAATGGCGGGAAAAAGGCTTATGCAAGGCTAAATTCATGGCAATTATATTCTTGGTAGCTTTGACACCATGATGAGCAATTTTCTATACACTATAGGTTTAGAGTGGGTTAATGGGGTCTAATCAGCCCAAGCATGTGGCAAATTTCATTCAAAAAGGTAGCATGAAAGCTCTTTTAGGGCAAAAACACATTTTTCCCTTCCATAAATGTTTGGTAATCTTCAAACCTTAGCAAGCAAGCTTTTCCCAATTGACTAGTTACTCTTTTTCATTAAAAATACATCTATTAAGTATGAACAAAACCTACACGAGCAAACGATTTAGTGGAAATACATCATGCGGTACATGAGAAAACACTCCTCAAAAGGAGGTACAAAATAACCAAGGTTGTAGTAGTCTCAGAGAAGAAAGGAAAGCTCCCCCCTTCCCTAAAAAATATAGCTCTCCTAGTAGAGGCTGCATGTGAGGACCCTTGCAGATGGCCATCAGAGTATGTACAATATCCATCTATGTACTAGTCAAGGTACAAGAAGGGTGGACATGGGATGCCTCTATGCATCTGCATCTCTAAATATGCCATCCAGTACCTCTATGTATCTCGCTCTCTAAATATGCCACAATGCAATACTTGCCAATATCTCCCAAGAAGAGTCGACAGATGCATGTACAGTTCTGAAGGGTCAAGCAGGAACATCATGCAGAAAGCATGGCTCAACTAAATGGCATCAAATTGATAAAGCCCAAGATGAGTCATGACTCTCATATAAAACCTGGGGCCCAGAGAGAGAGAGAGAGAGAGAGAGAGAGAGAGAGAGAGAGAGAGCCAAGAAATTGAGCCCTAAGTCATAAAGAAGGGATGACATACACGTGATGAATCCTGACAATCCCCCTCCGAATAATCCTGGCTTGTTTGCAATCCCAAAGGCAATGTTGAACTGAATCCCCTACAGAAAGGCAATGAGGAAAAGTATGGTTGGCTCCAAACCTGGATCTTCTAAAGCTCATTGCAATCATGCCATGAATAGAAAGCCAAAAGTTTATTCTATTCCTAGCTATGGTATTTCCAAAAGTTCTTCTGTATGTTACCTAAATCTCATAACACTCCCAATGGGGTGCGCTGGAGGGCCTTCAACCTCTATAGCTCAACTAGAATCTCTTGCATTACTAACAATGTAATGAAAGAAGGGAAGGCTCTTCTCTTGGTGCCCTTCATCAATCCATTCCCGTTTCCTCGGGATCCCACTGCAAGTACTTTATGGAAACACCCCCATAAAGCCACAATCTCCATGCTCCTAGGGTAATAAGATGTGGGTGAGGGTCTAAGTTCCACTTTGAGTCTGAGCCATGCTCTACCAATCTAACAATCCTGACCGGCTAAAATGGAATCTGTAATAAAACAGCATCAGTGATCTAGATAGCCTACCACTCACAAGGACATCAAAGACCAGGGCATCCTCATGTGAGTGCAATAACCTATAGAGGAGTGCCTACTCCCATGAAGGAGCCCATCCAAGTGGAACACGAAATAGGCATATCATTTGCTTCCTTCTAATCCACTAGAATGGCTGCATCAATCTGCTGAATTCTGCCTACATTCCCTCTAAGATTGCTTATAATTAAGCCTTATGGCCCTCTGGAAGCTTTTTAGAACCTTTCCTAGACCCCACTATGGACACAATACCCCTCTCCCACTTGGACCATTGCATATAGTGTGAGGCACCAAGTGGTCTACCATGATCATCAAGCATGCTATTGTTCCACATGACAAGCTACCTCTCTATCTCTTCATGTAAGGAAGGGGGAGCTCTCTGGCGAGTACACCCGAGCTATCCCAAGCCTTTAGGATAGCAGCCATAAGAGGGGATGAAGGAGACCTAAGATAAGCTAAAGTGAAAATCCATCTGGTACTGTAATACACTGCCATACAAAAATCTGGCATCATCTTTGGCCTGTGTGTCAAGACTTGCTATCAAGAGGGAGGCATAAAAATCTATAGCTATGTGCATGATCAATCTATAAAACCCCATTTGAGTCAAAAAACTATGAGACAATTTCCCTACTATGTTTGGGACTAGCCTCTATCAATGGATGAAGTCCAAATAATAGAAGAGGAAAGGAGTTGCTCGAGTAGAGGGCAAGGTGTCAAAGTATCTGCATGCAAATCATCATTGGTTCTAGGGCAAAGACAACTTTGGCGAGATCTAAGGTACTTGATGGTCCTCTTGATCTATACCTAGAGGAATGGACACCTCAGTCACAATCAAGACAGGAATGTCTCTTGCCAAAATCAAAGTGGAACCCGAGGCACAAAGGGTGTCCTCTGAAGCTGTAGGTGGAGGAGCAATGACTCTGATGATACCCCAATGGGGCCAGCTGGTGCATGCCATCAAGAGGGCCTTAGGTGCAATTCTGAGCTAATTGTGCTGGAGAAATAGGTCTAGTAGGACATGCCAAAGGAGCAGGATGAGAAGTGGGATGCGAAGGAGTGGCATGAGGAGGAGCCGCACCAGAAGGCTTCCTCGGTCTTTTCTTCTTACTTGGGCAATTTGTAGCAAAATGACCAAGGGTCCTGCAAATCTTGCACTGATCCGGTCTGCCTACAACCTCAATCTTCAAGCAAAATAAGGAACCATTAGGGTTATGAAGCATAACATGTTCATCTATAATGTTAGAGTCAGTGAAAATGACCCTAACTCTAAGCACACCATCAGACCTAATTGCCTCCGCTAAGGATGAAGGCATACCAAGGAGGGGGGATCTCCTTGACCACACTAAAGAATGCTCCAATAGTGGCAAGGTGTCGATGGTACACCTGAGGGATTCCTAGAAATTGGATAAAGGGAGAGGTGACCCCACTATCCTTCTCAATAGGATCAAAACCCAAAGTGAAGGGTGGTAAAAAATCCTCCTGGAAGCTAGTGCCAAGGGGTGGGCTTGAGCATCGAAGAAGCGGTGGGCTCATAAGAATAAAAAACTACATGAAAGAGCCTTGTCACAATAGGCATACATCTGAAAGGTGAGGAGAAAGGTCTTCTGGTAGGGCTGCAAGCATCCAATCCCCGGCTTGCAATCTAGAAGGGTGGGACCCATGGATGCGATTGAAAAGTAAAGTAGAGATTTCAAGCTCCACATCCTTTGTGAGCTGTTGCAAACTGTCTTTTGAAAAAGCAATTGTCTTCGTAACCAATGGAAGCGGCGGATGAGGATTGATTAATGGAATCCATTTGTCAATCAAGGTGAAGAGGCCGACTCAAACATGGTGAAGCTCCGTCCATCAAACTTGTTGCGGAGATAAGGAGAACCTCTTTTTTCTAGAAGGAGAAAGAGGGTTGAAGGGCCATCTAGCCTGACAAAACCCAAGTAGTTGGCATCCCCAACTAGACCCCTTAAAGCATCCACAAGGTCTCCCTCCACGTCTGATGCACTCCTATGGTATAGTTCACCATAGTGATAGTTGACAAATAAAATAATTTCCATAGCAAGAAATATTAAAAATACAATTTTGTAACATCTTCTTGCTTGGATTGCAACTAACCTCAGTTGTGTATTTGACTTTTCGAGTCAATGAGAAGATGTGAAGAGTACTCTCTTGGATATTCATCATGTATCGTCATAGTAAAAAAAAAAATTTCAAGAGATCTAAAGCTCTCATTAACCAAGAGATTAATGAATTTAGCCAATTCAAAAATTACCTTGGAACCTCCTTCTAAAACTTGAAACTCCCTCTAACCCTTAAACTCCTCCTAAACCCTTCAACCCCCAATGAAGGCAAAAGCCTTCATTACCCCAACCATGATGATGCACGTTCCTTTCACACATGCATGCACTATATTTGCTTACCACACTTAAGCCTATGTCTCTCACTGGAATACAACCCAAGGTCCTAAGCTACACTTATACTACAAACGACAACACTGATATATCTATAGGAGACAAAAAGCCTTGAAACCCTACATACTGAGAATACCCTGCTCTTCCTGCGAAAGCTGTGGGAAAGAGCCAACAATCACCCATTTTGGATGCACCATTGAGTTGGTTTCCGATCAAAGAGGACATTTTCTCAACAATACTTATGGAGGTGCCTATGGTCATTCACAAAACGGTTATGCCATATCACCCACAAGCAAATGGAGAGGTAGAAAGCATCAAAAAAACTATGAAGCAAGTCATGAAGCTGATGGTGTTGGAGAACAGAAAGGACTAGGACACAAAGCTAGATTCGATTTTGTGGGCATATAGAATTTCTTTTAAAGTCAGCATTGAAATGACCCCGTACCAACTAGTTTATAGGCCCGTGTCTTTCTTGAAATTTTCTCTCCATGATTTCATATATTCCCTCATCACAATATTGTGATGTTGTTAAAAAGTCTCATGAATTAAAGAGTCTCATATATCAAGGATGAGAAAAGCTAATCGTGAAAAATGCCTTACCTAATGTTTTGAACTGCCCCCCCCCCCCACAAAGAAAAATTACTTAATAGCCAGTTTTTTCTTGCTCAATTTAAAAATTTCTCTCTCCTAAAAACAAAATCCTATCGAACCCAAACCACTAATAAACAAGATCTAATTTTGAGGACAAAATTCACATAATCCCTCTGAGTGTTTACTGCATCCTGAGTGACACCAGCGAGAGAGGGGTGCCTATTCAATTATTTTCACATTGTTTGCATTGTTTTCATGATAAATTAAGCTTAATTTATTGGTTCAAAGGTGGGAGATGACAGTGGGTGATCCTTGAGTGAGAGAGGAAGGCAGCAAGGGAGAGGGCGACAGATGAAGGGAGAGAGAGGGAGAGAGGGAGGGAGAGAGATGAGGTAGAGAGTGAGAGAGAGGGAGAGAGGCAACCAAAATGGAGGGAGGGAGGGAAGATATAAGGGAGGCAAGGTGTTTCGGGAGGAGTCTAGAACCTTCTCCTAGAGCATCGCTATTAACCTTCTCACAAAGTATCATTGTTTTCGCTTACCTTGGCGTTCATTTATTTGACTAAGCTTAATTTTCTGTTGTATTACGCTTAGCTTAATTTTGCTATTCCGCTTTGCGACAAATACTAATGCCCCATTAAATTTCATCATGGGGACTTACTACTGCATCTCCTACTCCTACTCACTCTCATGGTGGGGACCTACTACTACAACTCCTACTCCTACTCGCTCTCTAAAATAAAATGTATTCATTTCTCTCACTGCCTCTCCCTACTCGAAATTATGCTAAGCTTTTTACCTTACTTAATCTTGCCTCTCCCCTCTCTGCCCTTCGCTCATCGCGCTTCCTCTCCCTCACTGCTCACTCCACTCAGGCAATCATTCATCCCTTCCCTTAGCTAGCTCTCTCTCTCCCTCCCCTTGGCCCTCTCCCTCCCCTTTCCCTCCACTCTCCCTCCCACTCACTCTCCTCTCTCTCTCTCTCTCTCTCTCTCCCTATCTTTATAATTGTGCATGGACGTGTCTCGATCCAGAAGATTTGCCACCACCTGCTTACACTTCATTTTTGCACCCTTTTAGCTCAGCTTAATTTGGCTATTGCACTTCGCTATAAATACTAATGAGTAACCTGTCTCGTCTATGATGGGCTAGAGACCCGCTCCACTAGGTCTCAACATGGGATCTCAAAAGCAACCTTGCTAATTTGAGGATGGTATCCAAATTTGTGCTGCTACATGCTTTCAAGATGGCAACAAAGGTAAAGCTACTTGGTGACATACCTTGCTCCTACATCCGCACATAAAAGCAAAGGCTTCCTCGCTTTCTTCTTGTCTAACATACCCCAAGATAGTTGTATGCCATGTAAGCACATTAAAGACATGCAATGCTCCCACATTTTGTGTACATGTCCGCCAAAGTGGTTCCCATAGAGAAATCAAACTCAAAGTTAGTTTTTAAAACTTTAGAGTTGTTTCCTAAACTTCCTTTGAACTTGCTTCCCCTCTTCCATCATGCAAGGCTATATTGTTGGATGCCTTCCGATGACATCCAAGAATACAAATCCAAATCCAATGCATCCTCATCTTGCTTGTTACAACCCGTGATCATGCTAAACCAAGAAGATACATTGAGATAGACCAAGATGGCAAATAGATGCCATCTTGGGAGTTGTCTAGACCTCCAATTCTTGTGAATGTTCCTCAGCTTGATCTCCGAAGGCTACACATGTAGCAAAAAATACCAAGACTATACGCAAAGCATGTAGTTAGTTGCAATGCCACTATTTCCAAAGGGTGGCCTAAATGACCACTATGCCTCAATTCAACTTCCAAAAATATCAATTCTAGAAAACCTCCCTCTATTACCACCGGTATGAGCTCTTGCTTGTATGCATGCTTTGCATAACTATAAATTGTGTAAGATGGGAGATAAATTTTCTCATTCATTGAGGATTCTACCATTGGCCACACATGGACGCAGCCCTTGAGAACCTTTTTGAGGATCTTAAATTTAAAGGAAGGGAGAATGTAAAGAATGTGAAGGAGAAGAGATGTAAAGCAACCAAGATTTTGAAACTACCATGGAAAAAGTCTCAAAAATAGTAGCTACAAATATGTTGTTCTCTCTCTCTCTCTCTCTCTCTCTCTCAAGCCTCTAAAAAGAAATCAAATTTTAATATAAATTCTTTTAAATAGGAATATGAGCAAAGGGATAGATATACATGCCTTTTCAACCATTTTCCAACATTAAACCCAATGGTATTGAGGGGAAGGCACTGAACATTTTCCCTTGAAATTAAGCCTCCCCCTTTTTAGCATGAAGTCTTAGGAAAAATGTTAAGACGTGCTTGACTATTAGGGCAAGAAATGTCTTTTGAGTGCTGGCAAAAATTGGGATGATTGTATTGAGCATATTTAGCCAATAGCTATCCAATATATATAGGGGGGTGTGTGTGTGTGTGTGTGTGCATGCACGTGCATGTGTTGTGTGTGTGTGTGTGTGTGTGTGCGCAATTGAATGTTTGGGCATTCAGTTGGATGCCTTACCACGACATCCAAGCATACAAATCCAAAGCCAACACATACTCTTCTTGGTTGTTACACCAACATGGAAAAGGGAATGCCACTTGGGCATTATATCAATTCCATGCTTCTCATACACCTAGTGGTGAACCACACATGTTCATGCATGAATTGAAGCTAAGTGGTGAAGGTATTGTGCATTACCTAGACTAATCATTTGATCTCGGTCATGGAGCCATAGATTCCATGCAAAGAGCATAGAAATAGGGAAGAACTAGCTGAGAAGATGGTTTCCTCACATCTCACTTCTTTTTCTTTTTCTATGGCCTTTCCCTTCCATCCTCCCTTCACACTCTCTTGTATTTCTTCCCCTCCTTCCCCTACCCTTGCCCCTTCCTCTAACCCTATGGCATCATCATCATCACTCTCATTGTCTGCTCCTCCTCTACCATAGCCACCACCTTGCAAGCTCTCCCTCCCCCTCCTTACCCTTATGTCTACTCTCTATGTACACCTATGTTAGTGTGTGTGTCTCTCTTAGGCATCCCCTCTAGCCAAAGTTGCCCTCCCCTTCCTCCTTCATTCCAATCCTTAGTTCCCCGCTTCCTACCCCCACCACCTCCCCCCCCCCCTCTCTCTCTCTCTCTCTCTCCCCCCCCCCCCCAAATCTTTGTTGCGCACCTAGCCTCATCCCTTGTCTTTGCTCATCCCAAGGAATGCCAGTGGTCTAATGCTAGCTAGGTCTCATGCCATAGCTCAACATGGAGGTGTAGGAATTGAGTTGTGGGTTCGCCCTCAGTACCTTAGCTTTGCACAATGAAGACACATTCCATATCTTTCATGGTGATGAATCCAATGGACATACCTTTTCATTTCATCATGCTTGGCATGCCAATGGCTACAACCTATAGGTACACATGAAAGTGCGGGATGATAGCTGGTGAGCTCTTGCTATTGATGTAAATATTGACAATGCCATCGAAGGAACCCATTGCAACTCTCAACACTATCCTCCACCTTTGCTCATCAAAACTTTTCCTAGCCAAGAATGTCAAGAAAGGTAAAAAATTAATGAAAATTCTCCTTTTGTAGAGGGCACAATAAGCTTACCAATTTTTCATGCTACCTCCTTCAAAGGTTGCATGCACCCATATCTTTCATGGTGATGAATCCAATGGACATACTTTTTTAATTCATCATGCCTGGCATGCCAATGGCTACAACCTACATGTTAATATTTACATGTGAAAGTGCAAGTTGATAGATTGTGAGCTCTTGCTGTTCATGTAAATATTGACAATGCCATCGAGGGAACCCATTGCAACTCTCAACGGTATCCTCCACCTCTGCTCATCAAAACTTTTCCTAGCCAAGAACATCAGGAAAAGGTCGACGACAATCAATGAAAATTTTGCATTTGTAGAGGGCACAAGATATACACTCAACTGGATGGCGTAGCTACATAAGCTTACTTGAATGCATCCATATTTCATGCTACCTCTTTCAAAGGTTGCATGCACCCATTTGATGGACTTTGCACAAAATCATTAGCTAGCTCTGCCAATTATAGGATCAAAAGCTAGAACTCCTCCCCTCTATCTTCTTCACCCTACATGATGCAATCAAAAATGCATTATTGCCGATGTAGCCACACAACATACTGCAAATCCACTACACAATTCAAAAAAAGTCAAGGGAAAGATTTATAATCTACCACAACCCATTATGTATTGAGTAGGAAAATCCCTTGAATTTTTTAGCTACGTAAATCTTGCATAAGCTGATGTGTCAATGAAGTGAATCGCTTCTCCATTGATGAGCTTTATTTGTAATTTGTGTTTGAAGATCATGCTGCAAGGTATTTGGGGAAACAAAAAACGATTCGACTTTGTCAAATATAATATCTCTTCATAGGGTGTGGTTTACTTGACAATTTTACTTTTTCTTGAAGAAGGGCATGATCCTCATTTCCCTACTCATAGATGCTCTTCTATGTAGTACAAACTTAGTATCTCTAATCCTTTCAGTTGATATGCATTTGATTAAATACTTCTTTGGCAATTTGAGGTGTTGAACATCACCTTGAGACCTCTCAAGGCTAGCACCACTTGGTTAAGGGACCATTCATGGCTAAGATTGAGGCCGCAAATAAAAGACACTACTACACACGGGCCTTATTTCGATGCTTAAGTGCCGACGTTTAGCATGCGTGGGACACTAATTGTCGATAAGCAAAGCGGGTTTAGAAAAGTGTTGCTATATAGCGACTCTATATAAATGTTGCTATATAGTGACATTTATATAGAGTCACTATATAGCGACACTTGCCAGACTTGTAGAAGGTTGTTATATAGTGACTCTGAGACAGTTTCCTATAGCAATGTTTTACAAGGATTGTTTTCCCCATATCGACCTTTAAAGATAGTTTTTCCCAATGACAATTTTTTTTTCTTTTCATACATGTTTGATCCTTTGAAAGAATAAAAGTACAAGAGCATGTACATCAAGTTTGAAGCTCATATATTCATATCCAAGTTTGAGATGAAAAACATCAATGAAGAGTAGTTGCATCAATGGCTTTATCCTGAGCCAAGTCTAGCACGCCAAACAAGTCTATCTCTAACTCTATACCGAGTTGATCTCCTATATCATCATCATACTCTGGCATCATACGTTCACCTAAGACTTGATCATCTTCTTCAATAAAGTCAGGTAATTGTTGATGATCGTCATCTTCTTCCTCAATATCATGATCTCCATCTTCCTCCCGTACGGTGTCATTATGTGCATCTTCCTCTTGGCTCATATTGTGATTTTCATCTTCTTCGCTAGATCCATCTACATCAATTGGATCTGGCATTGGTAGTGGCATCTCCATATCCACATCTCTATCTTCAAAAATTTTCTTACTTCGTGGTGCAACTTGGATCACGTACCACCATCTTGGATCAGAATGATCCGGATGAAAAACCACCTATATTGAAGATGGGTGCCAAATGCCATCAATTATATATATGAAATTATGCTTAAGCACATGTACCAATTGATCTTTGAAACCGAAAGCTTCGATTAATTAAATCATTAGTATGCACCTGCTCACAATGCTCGAGAAGAATGAAAGTATCACTTTCATTGGTCCAAAGTTTGGTGGTTGCAAAGAAACCACTACTGTCTTTCCTCACTGTCGCATGGGGACCGTTGTAAATAGTTGTAAGCCATTTTACATCAAGAATGAAAATACTAAATCGTCTGAAATCAATTTCATAGATTTCGCATATGGTTCCACAATAATCCAACTACGAGCAAAGAAGATTGGTATCCGAAGCACTTGCTCGGCTATCTTGTGTGAAGTTAGCCATGTGTCCACAATCATGCATGACTCTCTTTGAATCGATGTGTTCCATGCGAAAATGTTGTCCATATGACCATAATGCACTGTACTTTTTGTACTGCAAAAGAGCATCAAAAATAATGAGGATGCATCTATTTTATAGCATATATTGCAACAAATAATTACTTAATTACGTCGAGGTAAGAAACTTACATGCATCATACATCCAGATGATAACTCTTGCTCATGCTTGTTTATTGTCTCTCCATCACATTCGACTTTACGTAGAGCCAGTTGTAGCCAATCAAGTGACATGTGAGTGGGGAGAAGGGCGAGATCCCATGGATATGGTTGCGATCGCTTGTACATTGCTCTGAATCTCCTCCTTGCATTTATTATTTCTACTTTGGCCACTTCATATCTCTTAATCCACTACATCTCCTTGCTATTGAGGATACAAAGCTTATTGAATTTCTCCATTTGCTCTTCGCACATCTTTCTTTCAATGCCTTTTCCTTGGGGAACCTCACCAACGATGCGATCACCATCCTTGTTATGCTAAGCCTGTGGCATATCGGGATCCATGGATGCAAGAAACTCCGTGATATATACTAATGACTCTTGTACAAGCCATCCCTCTACCATGCTTGCTTCTAGTCTTTCTCTTTGCCTTATAAATCCCTTCAAAGTTTTCATAAACCGCTCAAGAAAAAACATCCACCGACTATGAATGGTACCTGCAATGGCCACCTCATCAACTATGTGCAAAAGCAAGTGCACTTGAGCTGTCATACCGCTCGAGGGAAAGTGCTTCTCAATCAGGCATATGGCTTCGATGGAGTCCACCCCAGCCTTCTCGATGCTCGATATGGAGATATCTTTTTGAGATATCCACCTATTTCACATGCCCATGTAAGATATATTCATAATCAGTCTACATATTATTCAACTAAAATTGAAGAAAATGCAATCAATGCGATTTGATAGTAAGCATAACTCACAATACCAGTAATCTTGAATATAGCATTTCTAACATCTTCTTGTAAGCACCCTTTCACTGTAATTGGGAGGATGAACTATCCAAGCAACAAAGAAGTCATGTCAATAATATAACAACCATAATTACACTAACGCATCATGATTATCGGTACACTAATCCTACTGCTTAGAATACATATAAGACCTTGTGCCAATCATGGGACTTGAGCCCACTAAGGTTACTATCCTTTGAAAATGCTCCTTTTAAGCAGCACATGTACCTTGTCAGTGTTCGAAAAGAGGCAATGTCTGCCTTGACCGTTGCCTCCTCTCTCTTGGAGAGGATCCATGTTGCTTTCGAGAGGACAACTTTACGAGAGCATGCACTTGGGGCCGCAACTCTATTGCGAGAACAACAAAAATCTCTCCTCCAACCTTATATTTGGTGACCTCGCTTTCCTCGTCTCTCTTCCCCACACTCCTCACCCCTACCCTTGGCCCCTCTCCCAACATTTGTGCTCCCTCTCCACCCTTCTCCCTCTCTACTTGTGTGAAAGGAAGTTTTTCAAGAAGGTGTGTCTCTTTAAGCAATGTAGGTTCATTTTTTGTGAGATTTTCATTTTGTGAGTGTTGAAGCATGTTTCTCCTTGCATTGCTAAGCCTATGTGCTAATTTTCATGCTTAATTTTTAGAGGTTAAGGACAAAAAATGAGATTTGGTGAAAGAAAGAAGACTCACCTCTTCTCTTTTTGGTATTTCTCTTCCTCCTCTTTCCCTTCCTTTCATGCTTTCTCCTTGTTTGTAGGCTTATGCTTGTCCCCTCAATCCAATCCCTTTGGAAAGTTGCTTCTCCAAACTCCTCCTTCCTCTAACTAGTTATCTGAAAAATGGTATGTTTCCTCTCTTTTGTAGGGCCAGTCCACAAAACACCAAGCGGGACTTTTCCAAATAAGAAAGTCCTTCCTCTTTTTTCCTATTTTTTTTTTCGTTATTTGCATTGGCCTGCAACTAGCACCTTAAGCACTAGCTGCAGTGATGGGCGTAGAAACCCTCTCTTCCCCTCTCTTCTCTTATTCCCTCTTCTTCCCCTCTTTCCCTCTTTTCCTCCCTCTTTCCCCCCTCTTTCCCTCCCTCTATTATTTCCTCTTCGTCCTCCCCTCTCTTTTCCTCTCTTTTGTGTATGCTTATGCATGAGCTCATAAGCATATGCTTATGCTTATACACAAGCTCATAAGCATATGCTCATATGCTCATGCATAAGCATAAGCATATGCTTTCTCTTTTCCTTCTACTCTTTTATCCTATCTTCTCTCTTTTCTCCTCTCTTTTCTTCTTTTTTCCTCTCTCTTCCTCTCTTTCATCCTCTTCCTTCTCTTCTTTTGCCCTCTCTTTTTGTTTCTCTCTTCCTCTCTTTCAATCGCATCCCCTCTTCCTTCCTCTTCCTTTTCGCTCTCTTTTCCCCTTTCTTTCATCCTCTTTTCTCTAATTTCAATCGCATATGCATTTGCGTATGCTTATGCTCATATGATCATGCATAAGCATAAGCATAAGCATATGCTTTCTCTCCTTCTCTTTTCCCCTCTCATTTTTCCTCTCTTTTCTTCTTTTCCTCTCTCTTTCACCCTCTTTTCTCTAAGTTCTCTCCTTTTTCCTCTTCCTTCCTCTCCCTCTATTATTTCCTCTTCTTCCTCCCCCCTCTTTTCCCTCTCTTTTTTCCTCTTTTTTCTTGTTTTCCCCTCTCTTTTCCCCTCTTTCATCCTCTTTTCTCTGTTTTCATAAGCATATGCATTTGCGTATGCTTATGCTCATATGCTAAAGTAGATGCATGAGCATATGCTCATATCCTCATGATAAGCATAAGCACATGCTTTCTCTTATTTTTCCCTCTCTTTTCCCCTCTTTTTCATCTCTTTTTCTCTCTTTTCATACGCATATGCACTTGCATATGCTTATGCTCATATGTTAAAGTAGATGCATGAGCATATGCTCATATGTTTATGCTCAAACATGAGCATATGCTCATATGCTCATCCATAAGCATAAACATATGATTTCTCCCTTTTTAACTCTTTCCTTATTTTCCCCTCTTCTTTTTCCTTCTCTTTCCCCTCTTCTTTTTTTCCCTCTCTTTTCTTCTTTTCCCCTCTCTTTTCCCATCTTTCATCCCCTTTTCTCTCTTTTCATAAGCATATGCATTTGCATATGCATATGCTCATATGCTAAAGTAGATGCATGAGCATATGCTCATATGCTTATGCTCATATGCTCATGCATAAGCATAAGCACATGCTTTCCCTCTCTTTCATTTCTTTTTCTCTCTTCTCATATGCATATGCATTTGCGTATGCTTATGCTCATATGCTAAAGTAGATGCATAAGCATATGCTCATCCATAAGCATAAGCATATGATTTCTCTCTTTTCAACTTTATTTTCCCTTCTTTTTCCTTCTCTTTTCCCCTCTTCCTTTTCTTTTTCCCTCTCTTTTCCCTCTCTTTTCTTCTGTTCCCCTCTTCTTTTCCCCTCTTAGCCGTATTTGGTTCTTTTTTTTTTTTCAAATAGATTCTAAATGGAACAATCATGCCCTTACCCATGGGTGTCCTCCCTAAACCCCAACCCGATTCCCCACATCGCACGCATTATAGACATAGCTTCTCTGCTAGCTCATGTAAAAGAGAAGATTGCACAAGATAGCGACTGGGTGAAGTACAATGTCCAGGTGCATGCGCGTGGGTGGGGTCCAAGCCGAAGGGTAGTGGAGCAAGGGTGCCTGAGGAACGCATGACAGAACCTATGAGATCTCCTTAGGTTTTAGAGAGACCGCCACAACCGTTGGAGAACCAAATATGATTGTATAAAGGACATAATGGATTGTGTGGAGGCCTTTGTGGATTGCAAGTACATAATCCATGAAGAGCATGACCGCATATTAGAAGAAGTGGAGGATGAGGTCCCCAATGACCCACCTAGAGGCTCGGAGGAGGAAAGTACCTCGGACAGTAATGCAGAGTAGTAGACCTCCTCCACTATTTTGGCATTTTTGGAGAACGTCTCTTTTGGAGACAAATTTTGCTTGAGCATACTTTTGGAGACATATTTTACGCTTTCTTTTTGTACATGAGAACTCTTGTTTAACAATAGTATTTTTGGCGATATTTTTTATATATGAAAACCCTCTTGGATTCCACTTGTCTTTCATAAATATTTGTCATTTCAAAACTAGCTTTTCATAATTGTCTTAAGTAAATAATTGTCCTTTCATATTTGTCGTTTCATATTTGTCCTTTTTGCGTTGATGTCATTTCATAATTTTCATAAGTGAGTAATCGTCTTTTCATAATTTCTTAAGTTTGAATTTCATAATTGTCTTAAGTAATTAATTGTCTTTCTGCTTCTTACTCGCTCTTGTGTTTGGCTTTGTCTTCGTGTTTGTGTCTACGTTTGTCCAATCCCCCCAAATTAGACATGGGATCACGTCGCACATTCGATGAGTACGAAAACCCTTGTAGGAGGAGACATCACGATCTCTACACTCCAGAGGACTTTGATTCCACTCAGGCGACTCCTTAGGGGCCCACCCCTGTGACTACCCTTGGCCCGAATCCTCTCAGACCTAGCACTGCGACTACCCCTCGGGGAACTCCCTTGCTAGTAGCCCATGGCCCTGACGAGTTTGTCGCACAAATGAGCAATGCGGAGGCAGTGAGATTCTTCTCTCTGCTATCCAAGAGCACCTCAGCTCTTCCTTCTCCTACACCAATGGCTGGACCTACTCGACGACTGTCCCCTCTAGCCCTTTCGACCGAGGGGTCATCACTTAGGTGTACCCATCGTAAGGGAAGGAAGAGTAGGAAGGGTGGAGGCTGTTGTACTGACTCGGGAGATGTAAACAAGTCAGCACACTCACATCCCTACAGGTCTCCACTTGGTCATGTGAGACCCAATACCAGTCAGGTCCCTTGCCCTCTCCCAATCCCTCTACTACTCCTCGCTCCATAAGCGCTCACAATGACACCCCTCGCTCTAGCGCTACCACTCCCATGACTCCTCCTTTCCCACTCGAGGACCTGTCCTATGAAATCACTAGGGTTGGAGAGATAATAGAAAATAAAAAGGGCTCAGAAGTGCTGGCCACCATGAGGCGGTGGATGAGCCACCACTTCAAGAGCGGCATAGCTACTGACTGGCGATACCAGGATGACGAAAAGAAGAATGCAGTCATCGATGAATTGAAAAGACAATACCCTAACCCCCCAAATTGGGAGTTCATTAACTCTTACATGAAAGAGCACATGGGTGGGGTCTTCAAGCATCGTAGGTCAACCTTGCGTACTTCCATCGCAAAGGGGAAGGCTAAACCCAACCGGACAGACAAAGCTGATCAGAAGTTTTTCAAGAAGCAGTACAGGGACCATCCCAAAAAGTTCGAGACTCAGAGGAGGGTTACGAGGAGACGGCTAGATTCTGTAGGTTTGGTGCAGGCGGACAGTCGACGTTCGAGGCATGGGTGGGAAGTCTACTTCTTCTCATTTAAT
Source organism: Dipteris shenzhenensis (assembly GCF_047967505.1). NCBI lineage: Eukaryota > Viridiplantae > Streptophyta > Polypodiopsida > Gleicheniales > Dipteridaceae > Dipteris > Dipteris shenzhenensis. The sequence continues at coordinate 53,786,807 of NC_141609.1, forward strand.
TTATTGTTCTATTTGTTTTATTACATATTGCATGCACTTTATCTAACTCTCATAAATTGGACCCACAACAAGATGCGATGGGTCGCCTTCCCACAGACAAAGAGGCGAGACATGTGTTTCGCATAGGAGCAAAACCGTGGTTTATTGAGATGGTGGCCATGGGAGCGACAGTCGATTGGGCTGAGGTGGCTCCTCGCACGGTATAAGTCTACTCCTACTTGTAACAAATTGTTTTATTCTTTAAGTTCCAATCTAATTTCCAATTAATATGGTTTCACTCGCAAGGTACAAGCTTGAGCGTCCCATCAGCGGAGGTGAGCGGTGATGATGAGGGATTTGGCTTACATGGCTTCGACGAGGGCTAGGGATCAAGCGTAGCTCACGAGGGCCAGGGATCAGGCCAGCGCGACCACGACAACGACGAGGATGATGATGATGATTTAGATGAGCAGCAGTAGTAGTAGTATTAGTAGTAGTTTGTATGTACTTCGGCATGTATATGCTTTTGTATGTCGGCTCGTTTAAGTGATTTTGTATCACCCTTCTCGAAAGGATAATTTTGTAACAAACAATGTTGTATATCTTTGGCATGTATATGCTTCTGTCTCTCGGCTCGTTTGAGCGATTTTGTATCACCCCTTTTACAAGGGAAATTTTGTAACAAACAAGGTTTGAGAGTTTTATCTCACTTGTGTGCTTGTAAACATACTTTTGTAATTACTAAAAAAAAACATTAGTGGGGCAAAACAAGGCTTATTGTGGCCCTATTTAGCCCCACTAATGTTTTTTGTAAGTTTCTGTTAAACGTTGCCATATAGCGACGCTTTACCAGTGTCGCTATATAGCGACGTTTACCAGAGTCGCTATATAGCGACGCTTATATAGCGATATTTCTTTTCTGATGCTAATAGCGACATAAATACCGACCTTTGCGCCCGTCAAAAAAAAAGTTTTTAGTGTAAAAAAGGTCAGCATTTCCGTCGGAAAACAGCTTGTGCCTTGTAGTGAGACTTGGAATCAACAAAGTCAAGGATCCTATAGAAGATAATAGCAAAGAGGTCAAGGCTGAGGGAAAACCTTGCACATACACTCTTGGTGAAGCCATTCATGCAGGTACTATCATTTCTTTGTCTTGTAATTCTTTGATAGACTCTTATGGCTTTGCCCCTACAACAATGTCATGTTGATAAGCAAGCTATGGGTCTCTCATGGGGTCTACACCCTCAAGACCTCTCCGATGACATTATTTAAGTTTCCATCAGTTTTATGTGTTGGTCTCTGACATAAATGGATGGAATAGGAGATGCCAGGTTCTTCAATGGGAGTCATGACAAAAAGATAGAGGAGGCCTATAAAGTGTGATGTACCCTCGTTCCCTTTGCTCTATGTACAGTACCCTCTCGATCGGCTAGACTGTGCAACCTGCAACGTGGCTCGCATTAACCTTTGTGTGACCTACGTCTCGCAACCCCTGCCTCACCCACGCCGCCTCGTTTCTGCCATCAGCTGCCACCAGTATCCCCCCTTTGGTCTTCATCTCAATCATCTTGCCTTGATCTAACAGTGCGAAAGATCTAGAGCCCTCTCTCCTCACCCGAACCTCTTGAATGCTTCCTCGAACCTCCACAATCCTACCAAGTTGGCTTCCCCGAGCCTCGAGAGCCAAACAAAAATGGTTGGAGCTATATGATATTAAGAAAAAGAAAGCAAGTTTCTGAGTAGCTATTCACTTGCAAATGAGTGGAATTTGGCCAGTACTCCAGACGGGAGGATTTCTCAAACCTCATAATTCCTAAGAGTTTGATTTGGAGCCATGACATGAAGCTTCTCATAGGTAATGCATGTTGAAAACTAAAAGAGAGAATGCTCAATGTGGGAGATCCAAGTGGTTTCTCGGAGACATACACTCACAGAGACATGGTCTTCTACACTAAGACACATGAGAGCCCCGAGAGAGGATTGCCCACCGTGACAGGATATACATGGGAGTCATCTCATAGGAAGGAGACAAGGAGAGACACTGGTGTGCCGAGTTGGGGGGAGCCATACAAATTCAACGTAGCATTGTTCTCTCCCTCTTTGCTGTCCCCAAGAAAGGTACTGTTGTCCCCAAGAAAGGTACTATTGTCTCCAAGAAAGGTACTGTTGTCCCCAAGAAAGAGTTCATTTCAAATGCTCTAGAGGAGGATGAAAGGAGAAACAGTAAAGCCCTAAATGTCTTAGTCCAAGGCCTCACAATAGGAGATACTCCTATGGTAGATGCAAATAAGAAAGGACAGTTGCTCAAATGACTCGGTGTCGTCAATATCTTGAAAATAAATTGGATTAGTAACAACAAAAAAAACAAAGAGAATGCTTGGAAGAGGGACATTACTTAGAAAAGAAAGATAGCAAAGCCATACAAACTTTCTTATCGATAGTTGTTGCTACGCCCACGTATTCTTGTTGCTATTGTGAGACTCTTATTTAAATGTCAAAAATATACAATAATAAAAGAAAGCACTCTCTCTCTGCGCTCTCCCTCTCCCTCACCTCTTTCCCCTTCGCCTCTTTCCCCCTTCCCCTATTTCAGTTCTAGAGAACCTTTAGAGCACCCATTCTCCTCTACCTCCACCCCTTAGACTCCCCACATATATATAACCACCTACAGAACATTCGCCTCTTTCTCCAAGAAGCCTCCCCCACCCCCCCTTCTTTGTTAGCACTGCCTTCTAGGCAACGAGCGCTATAGTTACACTTTTGTAAAAAAGTGTCCCACACATTTTTTTGCCAAGTGGCCCCCTTCCATTTTGGTTCTCTCTCTCTCTCTCTCTCTCTCTCTCTCTCTCTCGCTCTCGCACACGCGCACACACTGAGTTTGCAAATCATTGGAACTTTCCTATGCATAGGCTTCCATCACAAGTGTTGCAAATTAGTCATCCAATCATCTTGACAATTGTTTTCCTTTGACAAAACCAATTTGAAGGAAGTGCTCACGAGTACTTGTACTCACTTCGTGAGCACTTATACTCGCTTCTTAATCACGCATGAATAATAGCATTCCCCTTTGTTACCCCTTTGTCAATCGCGTTTCCTGGGTTCCCTTATATTAGTGGCTCCGCACAAATGGACATAGGTTTAGCGATCAATTAGAGCCCCTTGCGACGAAATAAGCCGATGCTGTTGCCAATTGTAGAAGCTTCAGCTCCTCTGTGTTTCCTATATGAATGGTATATATGAATGGTATTCCTTCAATCTTGCGTTCAGTCCTGCCTTCAGCGCTTCTCCCCTCCCTGTATGAGAGGTGCGAGTGGAGGGAGAGAACACAACCGAGCGGAAGGGAAAGAGAAGGAGGCGGAAGCAAGGGAGGACGAAGCGGAAGGGGAAAGGTAGTAAAAACTTAGGTTCATTAGTGTTTGAGTGCCCTCTCCCCTTATCTAGCCACCTACATCTCCGAGAGCCTACGGGAATTTTCTTCAGAAAATTACGATTGATCAGAGATGAAAATTCTGTGTGGTTTGGAAGTGCTGAATTTTGAAATCGATCGATCATTTGAAGGTATTTCTTGACAATTACCATTTGTGCGCATATTTTTATTCCTAAGGAGTTCAAGTCGATTTTATTGACACCCGCCAAAGAATTTTATCACCTTACTGTTCTTCTCTAACAACCCTTCCTAAGAGAAAACATACAAAAGACTGTTACGATAAGGTTTGGAAAAGAAAACTTCGGAACTTTGCCGGCTGGAATCCAGAGACGAAATCACGGGATGGGTGAGCTCCTTGTCCTACGAATGCCGGTGGTTCTGAACTCAGGTGGTGGCCGTGGTAGCAGGACCACTGCCAAGATCGCTCCCAACAACGCAGATGCAGCGCCCAGCAGGAATGCCGGAACGTTTCCGCCACCGAAAAGAGTATCGAATGGACCGCTTGCAACAGATATGATCACCTGCACGTCGGGAATAACATTACTGCCGCATTTTCCTCTCCAATACATTGAATTACTTCGGCGGCCAGTTTTTGCCATTATTTATCTTACCTGAGGGATGACGACCGCAAGATTTAACACTCCCATCGACAGACCTGCAAACCGAAAGCCACGGCAATACAGTATACATCAGTCAAAATGACTTTGGTAAACGCAAACAAGACTCTGTGATCAAGCACTTACCTTGTCCACCGCCCGCGTTAGAAGCAAACGTAGCAGTCAAAGCGTATGGCACACTGTATGTCACCTGCACGGAAATTTAGGATCAGTGAATTCGACACGCATGGACGTGATGAAGAAACTTGTAAAAACAGGGGAGTTGAGAGAAGAAACTCACTGCGAGGGGAGCACCGAGGACCGCGAAAATGACCAGAGCTCCAGCGATAATAGCATTGGACGGAGGATGTGAGGTCATCCTGGTGAGAACCGCAATGGCAGCAAAGCATGCTGTGATGAGAACATTTGCAACCGCCCAGACGTAGCTCGGTCCCATCTTCCTACAGAGGAACTCTATGGCGAGAGAGGACAATCCCAGAACTAGAGATTGAAGCATCAGCCCAAACGAACCCATTTGAACACCTTTGTTGTACAGCACAGATGCCGTCGTCTCCGTGCCAGTCGTGGGCTCGCCTCCATAAATATCTCTGCCCATCCAATCTGTGTCGAATAGCGTAAAAGGGAACCACGAAATCCACGTTAAGGCGGTGACAATGAGTACGAACCACATTGGACGAGGAAGATCTCTAAACGCAGTGAGAAGCTCCCAAAAGAAAGCCTCTCGGACTTCCTCTTCAGGTTCGTCCTCGTCCTCGTCTTCGTCTTTGCCCTTCGGGACACCGTCCGCTGACGCCTGTTCTGCCAAAAGTGGCGTTGTCAATGTGGGTGTTGACGTATTACCGTTGGGAGACCAAGGAATTTCCGGGGCAGCAGTCACACTGATGATGACCGTGATGAGCAAGATGACGATGTCGATGAAGAATGCGGACTTGAGATTGGCGCAGCTCGAACTGCAAGCCGTGGACACAGTGAAGGGGAAGATTTTGTACCAGACGCTGATGGACCCTGCAGCGAACCCCAGAACGTTTCCCACTGCCATAAAGAATGAGAAGAAGGAATTGGCTCGTCGGGTCCTGCGCTGGTTTTTCCCTGCAGGAGGACGAGCATCGCAATGTCAGAAGCATTCATCAGACTCCAGACTCCAGAGGCTGGATACGAACACGAATTGGAGGAGAGACGATGTTTACTGACCTGTGAAATCAGCAAGGAGAGCTCTACAAGGACCTTGGAGCGTGTTGTTCGCGAGGTCGAGGATCCAGAAACCCATCACAAACACCACGATTGCGCGCGGCCTGACCGTGAGCGTGTCTCCCATCAAATACCCAAGCTCTGCAGCGAAGCTGATGAGCAGGACCGCAACGACGACGAGCAAAGCTCCCAGGACGATGAAGGGGCGACGGCGCCCCCATTTGCTTTGGCAATGGTCGCTGGAGTAGCCGATGAGAGGTTGAACGAGCATGCCTGTGATAGGGCCGCAAAGCCAAATGTAGCTCGCCCAGGTGTGGGGGATACCCAGCTCCTGGACGTAGGGCGTCAGCAGGGAGAGCTGCAGAGCCCATCCGAACTGCACACCCGCGGCCACCGACGCGATTCGGGCCAAAGCCTTCAACGGCACGCGCTTGGGTTTGCTTCCTCCTCCTTTCTCTGCCATCTCTCTCTCTCTCTCTCTCACACACAGAATGTTCGCCCCGCAGCTCAATAAAACACACACACACACACTGCAGGCACCTACTTTGACATGAGAGAGCTGGATGCAGCAGGCCCAGGGGGGTCCAACTCAGAGAGAAGACGCCACGTCCACAACGCCTATATTCTACTATATTATTATTTTTATAGGCCTTGCCCGTATTATTATTTTTATAGGCCTTGCCCGCCACGCGGCGTCTGTTCTCTACTCCGCCCCCGCTACGTGTCAGCAGTTCACCCTCCGTCCATGTATGTGGTCGCCCTCTATTGGACGCTTTCCTGAGCACTCTGGATGCTGGACGATAGGAATATTAGCATTTGCTGAGGTTGTAAGAGTACTTTCCCACCTTCCGCCAGCCCAGCAAAAATGCCCACTCACAGCTTTTCGGGTAGCAGTGGACAGGAGATGTTCCCACGATTCAACCACCAGATCAAATGCTTAATCACCTCAAGCAAATTTCTTTTAGAGAAAATCATGTTGTGATAACTTTAGTTTACCAAAAACATTGTAAATACAAATGGAAATCTAATATATACTCTTTTTTCCATGGTGATGTTAATTTGCAACAACACTAAATTTTATTGTGATAAAATTATCTTTACATTTGTGTAAAAAAATTAATGCACAATGTTTATCAATATTTCGTATATAAGACATTCAAAGATTTTACTAAAAAATTCCAATATAGGCTATCTTGTGGTGCACTAAAGGAATGAATATAATATGTGATAGTAATTAAGCAAACATGGCAAAATAAGGAAGCTACTATGTACCTCATTTAATTTATTAAGATTTGAATTTGATTTTGAATAATACCATGACACAAAGTGCTTAATCTCGGCAAGAAATCCAAAGCTCATCATGTTTACCCAAATAGGAAAGCCAAAATTTCATGCTAAATTTTTGCATGCAATGTGTGAAATTGGTTTCAACATGCCTCAACAAGCAAAATCCCCTAAAAAAAACATCAAAAAAAGGCCAAATCATGCATGAAAGTCAAGTTGTATTGCATTGTGTTTGCAATTAAAGTACATATAATATTGGTTGGTCTTTGCATCTCGATTATAGTTATTCAATAATATTAAAATTAATTGAGTAATCATTTAAGATTATATCATACTTTCATTTAATATTTAATTGATTTCAAATTATTTGAGGTGATGTGCACCTTTAGCAGGCTTTTTCCCCAAAAAAACATTAAAAAATGCCTGATCAATATGGCCATGTGCACGTCGTGCACAATAAGGCCAGACAATGATGATGGCTAGCCTTATTGTTGCATGGCGATGCACACATGGCCTGATCTTTTTTATGTTTGTTTTTTGGGATATGCCTTACTATGGTCTTGTGCAGCTCTTTGAAGCTTTTCAACACAAAAACGTGGACTTGATTAGGCCATTTTTTATAGACGTTTTTGGGGGTTTTTGCTCTCTAAGGCTACTTGAGTGTGTTTAAACAAAAAAAAAAATCCAAAATTTTGGCAAAAAATCGGCTAGTGCACCCACGTGCACATGGCCTATTCTAACCATTTTTTGGGATTTTTTTTTAAATGACAATATGGAGTGTGGTTACTATCATGAGTACACCTTGACATGGGCTTCGGGTCATGTACACCTTGGCATGGGCTTCATGCACAAACTTGTCTTGTTTTTTAATTAATAAAAATCTTAGTGAAAAATTTACGACAAACTACAAATAACCAAAATTATTCATGAGAAATAAAGATCACAATTCATCATTTACTAAAAGCAACTAAAAACTAGTACAACAACGTGACTTTGGTGTCCAAATATATTGTATTGCCAAAAAATCATTACACCATCAAAGATTACAAGATGGTATTCAAAACCATTTATGGCCTAAAGGATGGATCGCCTCTGTTTTGCTGCCTAGCCAATTGCATGTCTTTGGTTATGATTATAACCCTCTTGGCACACAAGTTGGTGTCCTCAAGAAGGGACACTAGAGCCATTTTGCATGCCTCTTGTAGAACCGATAGTACAAGATACTGACATTTTTGTACTATTTCATGATCTCCTTTACTAATCGAGCAAACGGACCTCTCTTAATTAGAGGCTCCACACTCTTTTGATACTCTCAAACAAATCCTTCATGCTAAGATTTCTATGGTGCCTCCCTCTAGGGGGTCCTCCACCTCCACCTACACCTCCACCTCCACCACCGCCACCTCCACCTCTCCCTCTTCTAGAATCTGCTTTCTTCCTTAGGTTTGGCAATGACTTGCCACCAGTTTGTTGTCGAGCATGAAAAAAATTAATAGTGTGATTCATGGTGGGTGTTACTGCTCCAGTTGTCATTGCCTTGTCTGTTGAGCCAATTGAATTCTGATTAGCCTGGCTTCTTCTTGTGCTTTGGTCCATTTATTCATCGTCTTTTGGTTGCCTGATTTTTTGTGTGCTTTCAGGACCCAGGTTCTTTGGTTGCCTCGGTATTGAGGATAGTGTAAATTTCACCATCTAGATAGGGCATTAGGAGCAAATCCTAGCCCTAACCCTAAAGGGTTCTCATGTATATATTCATGTTTATGTTCAATACAACATAGTGTGTAGGTAGCTATATTGTGTGCACTCCTCTCTCTCTCTCTCTCTCTCTCTCTCTCTCTCTCTCTCTCTCTCTCTCTCTCTCTCTCTCCTCCCCCCCCTCGCTTTATCATGGTATCAGAGCACCAAGTGCTCTCAAGCCCTTGATTTGTATGAAGGCATCACGCCCTCAAGCCCTCCTTGTGTGAGGCACCCTCCATCTCCGAGCGAGAGATCCACAAGGTCCACTCTTTATATGAGAGAGTGTAAGTGCTTGTTCCATCAACGTGTAAGCCCTCTTGTTGAGGCATCTTCTTCATTTTATTAGCTCTTCTTGTAGAGCTCATTTTGCTTCAGAAAGCTCCCAGATCTAATATCTGGAGCTCATGATATGGTGTTCTGAAGGTCAAATGATTTTTTTAAAATCTCTATAGGATTTTGTGAGGTCTATGCATCTCTTTCGATCGCTAGGAACTTTAAGGAAGTCACATAAGTGCAACACAACTGAGAGACAAGGAGCAAAGCCAAGGGTAGCTTAGCATTGACCACCCTAGTCCAAAGCAAAGCAAGTGCTACTCCAAGCAATAGTAATGCAGTGCTATAGCAAACATGACTATCAACAAACTTTGCAAGCTTCAACACGACAATAGCAGGCCAACTACTATCTACAGCTAGCACGCCTAGCAATGCTACACCAAACTCAGGTTCAATGACCCTCACTCGCCATGGCCGCCTCCATTCATGAGTTTCTTTCTGCCACTTCTACGTAGCTCGAGCTTCTTGGCTCCTTTATGGGCTGCTATGTCTTTGTCTCAGGGCTAATTGGAGGCTCCTTCCGCTCTAGTCTCACAAATGACACAACGCTCCAACAAAGGTCACAAGACTCATCTCCAGCCTCCACACTCCAGCCTCACTCTTCCATGACCACCTTCAACTTCAATGCTACACACATCCACACAGCTCCACACCATTTGATTAGCAATCGACCAAATGTTTCTTCAACGACTACAAAGAGCTCAACCTCTGTCACATGAGTTCCTCATGTGCCCTCTCAGCCAACAAGCCAGCGAGTCAAAAACGAGCTCCATATAGTGACAGCACAATGGCAATGCAACGACTGGCAAGCTCTACGTTCCAATGATGCCTACACACAGCACCTATGGCCAAGATCACCTTTGAGCCGAGCTCCAAGAGAGTCACCGAGATGACCTATCTCATGGTCATTCTCCAAAAATGCCATGCCCAGCCAGCTACAAGGCTTCTATGCCCACTAGATACAATATCCAAGCAACCTCATGGCTCCTACGAGCTCAATGGCACCAAACTATGTGAACAACTGATGAGAGTAAGCAACTCCAGCGCTAGTGCCATATGCACATAACCAAGGAGCTCTCCATGCTCAACGCCACAAACGCCTTCCCTCAACCTGACTTCGATGAGGCAAGCTCCTCGGCTGACTTAGCTCATGGGCAACAAAGCTTGCCATCCATGTAGCCCTTCACAACCCCAGCTGGCCTCTAACAGCGGCTCCCTTCTACTATAGACTCCTTCAATATACGAGCTCTCGACACATCTTCAACGAGCAATGCTAAGTGACCTTAAAAGAGTCTTCCTATGTGACTCCAATGAAACTTCCATGATTAGAAACAACACTAGCTTGCCCGTCATCCACAACCTCCTATAATCGCACGACCTCGACCCGATAGAAACAGAATCTTTAGAAAATTTTGGCAACATCCTTTTTATTCCAGGGATCTTATCCACAAGGGTGGTCACCATAAGGGATTGACACATGGCAAATTTCCACATCACCCCTTATCTACCACGTGGAAACCTATCCACCATGTCAGCAAGAGCATCGACTACCACATCACCACTTATTAGCCACATGGCACCACATCATCAATGCACACCAATGTCCACGTCGATAGTGTAGTCCACGGGCCATGTCATCGAAGACACATGGTAGCCCTAACAATGCCACATCAACACGGAGCCATATAGCCACCTCAGCAATGACACATCAGCATAGTGCCCTTGCCATGTCAGTAGGTCCAATCACTCTGCCACATCACAATGAAACATCATCATTTCCATGTTAGCATGGTGCCCAATCATCAATGTTGTGCCATGTCATCAGAGTGCCATCTAAGCAGCTAGTGCAACTTAGGCACACTTTTGTAATGAGCATGTGACCCACAATGCCACATCACCTTCCATGCCACCTCATCATTTTGGCCACCCTCTTGTGATCAAAGTTTGGGCATTCTTTTGAGAGCCATAACTTTTGATCTAGGTGGAATTAGGAGGTGATCTAAATAGAAAAATTGATCATCAGATCATGCTCTATGTGATGAGCACCTCATATCTACCTTATAACTTTTCCATAGGTCAGCATCATTCAATCCTCATCATCAAAACCACCTCTTGATCATTGCAACGTACCCAACACATAAAATGAACAAACTAAAATTCATTTTTTTGCATTTGACACTCGACGTGTAGTCTAGCTATAGACTAACACAACCATAGAGGATAATAAACTCCTCCAAGCCAAGGAGGCCATTGCCACATTACTCAATTAGTTCCACTGTCGTCAATCCCTTCGGATCTATCATCAGTGTACACATTCGCACATCTGACACCAGCTCAGTTCTCTTGGCATTTGGCAATTCTATACATCAGTGACACTTGGCAAAATTCTCATCCTCAAATCCAAGATTGTTACAGTCTTCTTGCATGCACATATGTCAACCATGTAGAGTCATTTTTATTGACTATTTCTGGCATGGGTTCCTACACATATCCATCAGCCTTGTACAGCCTCTTGGCTACTCACGACACACAGTTGTCAGGTTCATTTTACGGGCTATTCTCACATGACTTGGTTTAACTATTTAGTGTAAGCCCCTCAATGGCAGCTTTTACATGGGAAACACATCCTCCACCCCACTGGTACATCGATGACCTAAGCATAAGAAAATCTACATCCTTCAGCTAACCTACCAAGAAAAATATAAAGAAGAAGACCAAGGGAAGTGGAGTTGTCTTCCTCTTTGTCTCTTTCTTGGCAAGGATTCTCTTTTCCAATGCCACTGCTTGGTTCAACAACTCCTAGTATGCCTTGGTCAAATTAACAATCTCAAGAGACCATAGGTTTATCTGAGTGCAACTCATAATCAACAAGCATGTAGTGATTTATCATCTGGTGGCATGCTCTATGATTAATGATGGCTCACTTTATTAAGATGATATCTTGAATGGGTTTGTTCTTCTTCTACTTCAAATCACTAAGCTTGATATAGACATACTCTTCATTGATTTCTTGCCTAAAACTTCTTAGGAATGCCTTGGATATTTGTTGCCAACCTCAAAATAATAACTAGTTGAAATTGGTTGAACCAATGAGCAACCAATGCTAAGCAATATTAGTCAAAATTCAAGCAAAGTATTCCATATAATCTTCCTTGGTTGTAGCACCTTGTATGTGGCATACTTGTAGGCAGCTCTACAAGTGGTTATATGGGCCTTCATCATCAACACACTTGAAATCTTGAAATTTAACCTTAATCAGCTGTGCCGAATTCGCCTTGATGGCTTTCAATTCTGGGATGACGTCTGCTAGATCTAGATCCACTAGACTGAAGATCCTTGGTCTTGGTCTATGGCTAATTTGTGCAATAGGACCATTTGGTTAGGAACTTCATTCTCCATGATCTCATGTTCACGGCCAGGGCTATGTGCTTGGTGACATCCTACCACAACCGAGATCCTTGGTTTATTCCTTTTGACTTGTATTGGACTCATAGTTTGAGTTCTTCTCCTTCTTGATAGAGTACCAATAGACCTAGGGCTTAACCAATAAGATGAGACACTTCTCTAAGCAAGTCTTGGTGCTCATTGGCTTGCTCTTGGACTTAGTGTTGGTGGCTACCTAGACACAGCACTATGGGATCTTTGTGAGCCCGACTATGGTAACTCTATTCCTAACTTAATTCTAATTTTGAACGCTATTCATAGTCTTGATTCAATTCCTACTCCACTTTTGTCTCATGGGAAGATCTTCTTCTTTGTTCTCGGTTTAAGGGACATTCTTACCATGTGTGGTACCTTAGGTCATTGTTAGCACATCTCCAGAATCAGCTCACTTTGAGTATTGGTGTAGTAGCTAGATGTGATCTCACCATGCAAGGGGCTAGGCCATTGCACCATGCACCATTCAAAGGGTTGAGTATTGGTGTATGCATCCTAAATACTATAGGATATAGCAATTTATTTAAAAACATCAAAATTTTATTCTATACATACATGCAACCAAGTAGTCATTCAAAAGTACAATACATGAGCTTCTCCTCAATCAGGGGACACACCTAAATGAGAACATTAGGCATGGGTTAACGGGCCTCCAATGTGCTGCTAAAGTGATGCATACCCATTTGAGGGCACACTCCATAACGTTTTTTTGATTTGTGGAAAACCAAAATGGATTGAAAATTTTGGAATCCAAACGAGTGGGACTATTGCATGATGGTCTTAAAACATTGATAGTTGTTGGTATTGGTATCTAGATTCATCCTAAAATGGAAGAAGTTGAAAAAGTGTAATTTTTGTATGTGCAAAGATCTTTTAATAAATCCAAGACTATTTACAATTTTGAATTGTTTCTTTTTCCATGCACTTGCTTACTATATGCCTCATAAGCATGCCAAAGGTCATTGCATTTCATAATACACAGCATCAAACCCGATAGCATGCTCTTTTTTTTAATTTGTGTTTTGAAGCATTTTAAGCCACATTGCAATTGTTTGGGATGTCCAATTCTGTTGATGTGTATCGCCAGAGGGGGGGAAACTGGTGGCTGAAAATTTTGCTACTCCCTTGAATTTCCAATTTTCACACCTCCTGCCCATCAAATCTTGGAAGATCCCTGCCCTGCAAATGCCCTACAAACCGCATGCACCTTGACGTGACCTTGCATAGACTTTGGTTTGCCATTGTCTTCTTTCGGGTAAGTTGTCTTCTATTATTTGCTTGCCTCACTAGCTAGCTTCTCTGGGTCTATTTTGGACTAATCGTGGCCATGGCGTCAATGGCAACATGTAGCTCACCATGGCTTGCAACAGAAGCAGACTTGCATGGCTTGCAACATGTAGCTTGCCATGACTTGCAACAAACGCAAATAGAGGCTGTGAGATAAGAAAGCTGAAAAGCCAGGTCAAGGCACAAGGAATAGATTGTGGGTCAAGGAAGTTGCTACTGCGGTATCAAAATAGCGATGAAAGACACTTTTACAACATCTGCGAAGGGAGAAACAACGAGAAGAAAGAAAGAAGACTCCTTACAGAGCAGTACAGCAAGAAGCAGTTGTAGATGCAGGCATTTGATCATTGCCATCGGAGCGAAGAACATGAGGTGTCATGATTGGTGGGAGCATTCGAGGCAACAACATTAGGACATTTTGGTGATTACCACCCTTGAGTCTTCACAAGCTTTAGCCTACACCCTAGAGTTCATAGAGTTACAACCCTACCAACACCTCAAGAAATGCACGCCCAAGAGGTGATGCTCTCCAACCTAAGAAATGGCCTACAGAAAGTGAAAGGGGTGCACATCTTAGATCAACTAGCTACAAAGAGGGAGACATTAGCTATGGTGGTGTCCCCTAAAATAAAGGAGAAACGGCTTGAGTGCACAATGTCAAAGATGTTGTCAATCAGAAGGACCAACGTGGCTCCAGCGGTGGTTGAACATAGAGCAGAAGCAATGCACGATCATCCCAATCCGAGAAGTCTGTGGGCTTTAACACAGAACATAAGAAAAGGAGAGAGAGCCTAAGTGTGGAAGTCATTACTATAGTGACTACGTTTTGGCACAAAAATACGAGAGTTTTTCCAAATAGAAAGTACATTTATAAAAATCAAACGAGACACAAGGTGTTTGAGGAGCACATCATACACATGCTAGATACAACGCAAAGTCAATGGTGCCTAAATTAGCCCTGTGGTTGTTTGTGATTGAGCTTTGGGATAGTTTTCTTGTTTCATTTCTTAAACTAGGCTTGGACTAAATGTGATTGTCCTAAACTAGCCCAGTGGCTGGAACATCATGTAACCGTAGGCTGATTTAGCTCAATCGCTAGTTATGTGATTATCTTGAACCAACGTGGTTGAACAAACATTAGTTGTTGTCTAGCCCAGTGGTGTGGTTGAACAAAAATTAACAGCAATATGTTTTGCAATAGAATAGCAATATATTGTTATTTTACTAAACCAACCTGGTGGTTCGAACATCATGCAACTGTGGCTGCTTCAACTCAATCACCAACTATGTGATTGTCCTGAACTAGCGTGGTTGAACAAATATTAGTTATTGACCAGCCCGATGGATTATTGTGTTTCTTAGTACTTAAATTCATTTCCTGCTATTCGGGTCATATACCACTATTTCTAGATTGGGATGGCTTAGACATAATGTGATTGTCCTACACCAGCCCGATCCTACTTCAAAACAAATAGTTCACAACAAAAAGCAAGCAGATACTGACATAAATTGTGATTGAAATTGTGAAAATCAGAAATGAAAAGAAATATATTGTTATTTTCTAATTATGAAATTCAGAAATGAAAAGAAATATACTTGTTATTGTCTAATATGTGAAGTTGAGACTGTCAGGCTAAACCAGCCCGATCGTTGAAATTGTGACAGTGTCCTAAACCATCCCGGTGGTTGAAATTATGACTGTCCTAAATGTGTCCTACACCAACCTGGTGGTTGACTGTCCTAAACCTGCCCGATGGTTGACTATCCTAAACGTGTCCTAAACTAATCCAATGATTGAAATTGTGATTGTCCTAAACCAACCCACTGGTAGTTAAAATTGTGGCTGTCCTAAACTAGCGCGGTGGTTGATTTTGTTTTTTGCTTCATTATATACTTTAATTAGACTATGTTTTATCTTGTTTTAGTAGTGCAAAAAGGGGGCTCACTGTTCTGTTGTTCTTGCATGTTGGGTCAATAGATGGAGTTGTATCTCAAGTTTATGGATTAGAAAGCAAACATTTCAATTGGGCAGAGGAGCTTTGTGCATTATAAGCCCTGGTACGTCAAGAAACTCAAAGATAGGAATATTTGTTGTTGCAAAACACAAATAGACTTTGACCTAGCCCAACAAGCTATGAATCACTTGAGATCTAGTTGTGTTGGAGCATTGCTCCATGTACAACAAGTAGATAACAATTCTTGTGCATATCACGTATAGTCATTTGCTTGAGTCTTCCATGCCTAATGTCAATCTGCTTGCTGACTCATAGGAGTCTAGGTTAGTGCAATGCACATACCATATCTACTTTTCAGGTGATAGGGAACATGACATCTTATTTGTGCAGCATGCTTTTCTACTGCATTGGGAATGGCTCAAAAAGGAAAATCCCGATGCAAAAAATATAAAACAACATTGAGTTTGGTCAGATGGTAATCAACCCATGAATTCGACTTCGTCTCAAGGTTCAAATTCCTAAGATCGGTCTAGACATGATGTGGAATTTCTTAGGGTCTAGCCATGGCAAGGGTGAACATGATGGATACAATGCTGTTATTAAGCAAGCTTTGTTTAAACACCAATTAACATGCCCTTAAGAAAAACTCAATGATGCCCATGATGTTGTATACAACATGGCTTACATCCAACCTCTCCACAAGCGCACATTCAACATACAATAGACAAAGCCTTAAGAATATTGTAGTACGCAAAGTGTTCAATGAAGTGAACTATGAAAGTGAATGAAGTGCCAAGGAGAAGCCAGCATGATTGCGAGAAAATTAAAGGAGTTCATGTTCTACATAGCATATGGGGCTTTTCAAACAACCAACTAATTAAAACAAGAAAACATTCTTGTTTCTGCATTGCGTGCATCATAGGGGATCTGCAATGCGTGCATCATAGGGGATCATGACGATTGTGAGAACATTGCAACTATGAAGAAATGGGAGCGGCTTCAAGTTTTCCCTCTATGTTCAGATGGAGTGGCAAATAATGGAGAGACAAACGACTCACCACAGTTTGGGGAGAGTTTTGATGACTTCACTGACTACGTGGAAGAGGGGGATACCTTTGTAGATGTCGCTGCCTTCAGGGAGAATGAGGAAGGTGACCCATACTTTTTGTTGCAGTGCACAAAACCTAAGCACATCCAAGAGAAGCATTTAAGGATAATTGTGGAACAACCATTGAGAAGTGGGATATAGTAGTTGGAGATTTTTGGTACAAAAAAACATCCAAGAGAGGCCGCAATACAAACTGCTACATAAGAGTCCACAAACATTTGTGTACTCTCCACAAATCCATTCATCTTGTAATAATGGAAGCAAACCACCATGCTGGTGGCTATTAATATCCTAGTGCAACAACCACCATGCTAGTGATCACTTATCCTACACTACGACCTTGCACTACTGCCGTGCTATCCTAAAATTTGTTGCACAGTGCTATATACTAAAATAGTCCCCTTTAGACTGGTTATCTTTAATCATCAAATTTCAACCATCGGGCTACTTAAAACATTTAAGTACTAACATGGAAGCAAGTCGACACAAAATCAGGTATTACGAGTACCATAGATCATGGATGATGGGAGGCCAAGAAAGTCCACAAGTCCAAGAAACTTGTACAAGATTTTTACTTTTTCAAAATACAACGATGTTTTGTGGCTCAAGGAAATTCCAAACTCCCAACTATCTTATCAGCCTCTCTATAGCAAGCATCTCCCAGCTCTTTAGGCCAGTCTGATGCACTATGGTAGACCTCTTCACACATTGTTTGCTTGACTCTACCAACTTATACACTCGCCTCCTTTCATTGGGGGCCCTCTTCATCCTGGTGGTCTTTGCTCTTTATACAAGTTCATGCCTCCATCATGTCTTGCTAAAAGAAACCTACATCATGAGCTTGACAAGTATCTTAAAGGAGCAGGAAAAATAATTGCCATAAAAATTAGTATTCACCGTATGTGACGACTCCAAGTTATACACCCACCACTGAAGCATGTCCTCCTTGTAGCAATTTTCCTCCTTCTTCGGGTCTATTTCTGCGAGGAGGTCATCCAACACTGTTTTCAGATAGAACAAAAGCATTCCAAAGTGTTTTGGGTATGCCATTGATTTGCAGTAGGTGGATCGGTGTACAACGTTTTGGGGCTAGATTTCATAATGGGCTCTTAGTTGTGTCTGCACTGCACTTAAATAGGGAGAGAGTTCATTGAACCCAACCTTCTCATTCTTCAGTCTCACATTAGTTGTCCAATCAAAATCTTTCATCTCACATGAGTTGTCTGATTGAAATCTTTCGTCTCACATTAGTTGAATAATCAAAATCTTTCAGTCTCACATTAGTTGTCTACTAGAAATCTTTCATCTCATATTAGTTGTCTAATCAAAAGCTTTCATCTCACATTATGGTCCTTGGCATGTTAAAGGACACTATCTAGTCACATAGCTGAGAAAACATTGTGCCCAAGTAAACTCTAGAGAAGATTAACAATTCAATAGATTACACACACATTACATAGATTACATCTCAAAGACTCCTTTCCTTTAAGGGGCTGTTGGTTCCACATTGCTTTAAGCAGGTCGCCTTTTTGACCTCCTTGATTGCAGGCTCGACCCTCCTTGCTCCTTTCGAAAATGGGGTTGGTTCCTTCCTTCAGGGGCCCAGCTCCTCCCTTCCTGTCGATTTCTCTTTCCTTGATTTGAGATCCCTGGTTGCAAGCTCGGCCCTTCTTGCTCCTTTTCTAAATGGGGCTAGTTCCTCCCTTCATGCTCCTTTTCCTCGCAGTCAGGCTCGATCTTGGCCTTCTTTAATTTGAGCTCCTTGTCTTTTGCATTTTTTGCCTAAATGGCAAATTGAGTTGCAGCATCTACTTTCTCATCATAGCTGTAGTAGTAGGCAAGCACATTTGATATGTCCATGACCTGGGCAATGGCAAATGACATTCTCTACATAGCAATCTTGCATGCACAAACACCCCAAAGCAAAAAACATGCATATGGTGGTAGCACACAGGCCATCGGATCATGCAGTCATCTATGACGATGTATGGTAGACCATGCATTTTGCACCCTATTGCATAGCAGGATAGGCATCCGATTTAACTATCACGGCCGTCAATACCATAGTCTTGCTCTATACATGACAAAGTTGCTTCTTGATTCCTTCCTCCCTTATCCTAAGGCTACAGATGTTCTCCTTCATCTCCTCCACTCTTTTCTCACTTTGTGCAACAGCTTCATCTGAATCCCTCAGCATCTATTGAAGTTGCTTAAATTGCTCAAAAACATCAACATGGGCGACTTCCACTTTAGTTTGGAATCTCTTAGGAAACGAACTGCTTTTCAATACTGTATCATTTCTAGCTCCTTGTCCGCAATGTCCCCATCACTTCTCACTTCTTTAAGCCTATCTCAGATCTCCTTGATGTGCTTCTCTATTGGATTTGCCATCCATGCAATTCTCCAGATTGGCTATCACGCTCTTGGAGATCACCCTTGAGAAAGATACATCATGTCCTTTCAGTTGCTCTACTATTGCTTGAATCTGGCAAAACTTCACGGTTCCTCTCATATCACGAAAGAAGTGAATGGTCTTCTTTAGCATATCTTGGAGGTCTATTAGCAAGCTAGAAAACTTGACTACACCATCTTTACTAATCTAAACGTTGGGGTATACATCTAGAATATCCTATCTCTTCCACTGATTCTCGAAGAAGTGTGCTTGCAAATTGCCTCCAGGAATGCCTGGCGCATTTTCAATCACGCTTTTAGTGATGGTAATCTTCTGACCTTGACAGACTAGTTGTCCTTATTTCACGTCCACCTCTTGTACCAACCTAATGAGGTTTTTGAGAGCATCCAAATTGGGCTTTGAAGAGCGAGAGAGGAGCTCCCATATGACACAATTTCAAGATCAGGGGAGAAGAGGCTCTCGCACTGTCCTGTAGAGGGGGAGGAAAGATTGTGTAAGGAGCTCCCGAACTATGCAGGGTCCATTACAAGAGGGGATAAAAGTTGCATAGGAAGAGTGCAAGGGAGATAGAAATGGTTGAGATGGATAGAAGATGAAACAGTGAAGGAAATGGAATAGTGGAGGCTTGAGTTTGTAGTCCAAGTGCAAGGGAGAAAGAAACAGTCGAGACGGATAGATAGACAAAATGAGAGGGATAGATTTACTTTTTTGGGAATTAATGCCTGGTGGTGGTGGCTCTCATCAGCCTCATCTGTCGTGGCTATGATTCCACCGGATTGGCAGTTAATGTTGGGATAAATGTGATCAAGGGATTGCTCTAAGGTGCATGTGTGCATCTAGGGGAGTCACATGTGTGTGTGTGTGTAGTAGAAGCATACCTAGTGCTATGAGGTGTCTAGACCATGACATAAGTGATGATGAAAGGCCCCCACCATGGGAGGTTCCTTTGATTTAGCTAGTTCCTATGATGTAGGGGCTGATTGCTACTGATGTAGGGGAGGTGCCTATGATCTAGGACACCTTCCTCTCTACTCTATATAAGGGATGTTCTCCCTTCATTTCAATACACTTGATTTTGCCTTCACTTGTGCTCTTCCTTTGTGTCATTATGCACCTCTTCTATCCCACTCACCTCTTCATTTGATATCAGAGCTTATAGGTTCTAGAGAATCCACTTTGAAAGTGCCACCTCATCATCTTCTCCACCACCTCCATTTTTGAAGCTCCCTCTTCCTTTCTCTTTAGATTTTGCTAAGCTCCGTTCTCTTCATCCATTGTGCCATTTGCTAAACCCTGACTCTCATGAGCAACATGGTGCAACTTTTCACCCCTCCTCTGCTGTGCTTATTCTCTGATATAGGGACTTCATTCCAGCTTACAAAGCCCAAAATTTGAAGTTATGTGGAGTGAGATATCAAGCCTCCAAGTTAATATGTTTTTTTGCAATCATTTTTTACAGTTCTTGAAGTTTGATGCTAAAGTAAATGCTAATTTGATGCTTGAGGTATGAAGTGGTGCTAAACTACAGTTCAAAGAATGCCCTTTTAGTTTGAAGTTTAGTTAGCATTGATATCTTGTCAAAATGCCAAGCTCTCAATGCTCTTCCAATGTTAAGCACTTGAAGAAGAAGAAGGACAAAGTACAAGGTAAAGAAGACCCCGACTAAGAAGCTTTGGGAGAAGCCAACTAGGTATGCATATGCTAAACAACTAGGATTTTCTGACTTTCTCTCTAGCAATCTACATTTATATGGTGAGGGATATTTCTTTGTTCAGCAAGATTAGTCATTTTGTAAGAGAGTAGACATTGCCTGATAAAGGTAAGACGCTCTCATGGCTACCTTTAAGATTGACAAGTTCAATGGCCAAGGTTTTCACACTTGGTAAATGAAAATCAAATTTGTGCTTATGAAAGAGAATTTGTGGGACTTGGTCAAGTCGGGGAATCAATCATCTCAAGAAGGTGAATCAACCACAACCAAGTGACTCTTCTTCAACTACACCTGCAGATGCTAAAAGGATAGAGAAATCTTATGTAATAATTGCATTAGGTTTGGGAGATAATTAGATTTAGAATCCCCTTTTGAGGCCTCGCATAAGTTAGATGTGTTATTTGGTGCTAGCTCTCATACTTCTAAGTTGAATTTAAAAATTAAGTTCTTTGAACTTAAGATGGATGGAGACAATGTTGCAGCTCATGTTAATAACTTTGAGGAGTCTTATGACACAATTGGCCTCAATCAACTCTCCAATTACTGAAGATGATGCTATGGCTGTGCTCTTGAAGAGTATGCCTCAAGACTATGATTATGTTGTGACTACTTTGAAGAATCTTCCCCAACCCACACTGGAGGGCATCATCAGTGCTTTACAAGAGGAGGAAAGAAAAAACACTTCAAGAATGGGTAAAGTGCACATAGAATCACTTGCAGTAAAGTTTTCATCAAAGAGCAAGTACAAGGCATGCAAGCATTGTGGGAAAAACAATCATCTTGAGAAGGATTGTTATAAAATCAACCCTTGCACTTATTGTGGCAAGAACAATCATTCATAGAAATTTTGCAATGAGAAGAAGAAAAATATGACAAATTTGGTTGAAGAGAGAACTCCATCAACAGATGAAGAATCAAACTTTGTGGTAGAAGACAAAGACTATGCCTTTTGAGCACTTTGTCTTTGAAATTTTATTTAGCATCACTTGGTCAAATTTTGAGGTTCTCTGCCTGGAGTAGTACTTCAAAAAGAATGTTATGTGTTGTCTTTTTTAAATCACCTCTAGTCACCATATGATGTAGGCCATGTGATATGTTTTGGTCTATCCCATTTTCATAAACCTAGACCCTTGGGCACCTTTGCCAGCCTGAGATCCTAGCCATAGATTTATCCTTGACCACCATGAGATGGCATGAAAAACTTGTAAGAAAATAATACAACGTTTGTGCTCAACAGATAAGAGGATCTCGTATGCAAGAGAGAAAATAAGATAGTATGGAGAATCAAAAATTTGATTACTATAGAACTGATATAATAGATGGCACTGCCTCCCAACTGTGTGTTCTTGTGAAAGAAGGTTCGATGGCATGCTGGAAACAGTAGAAGATGGAGGCTAAATGCTAAGAAATAAGGGTTGTTGTAGCCAGTGATGAAATGGGCTTCACGGGCTTACTCTTATATAGCCACTTAGTCGTAGTCGGTTAGGCTCAATTGGGTGGCCGACCCAGTCTGCCCAAAATGGTCGACTGGGGGTCGGTCCTGAAATAGGCCACCGACCATAAGATAGAACTGGTGCGCAAAATAGAGAAACTAACCTACGGTCTCCGTTTGGCCCACAGCCATTCGAGATCATCTAAGGCTCCAAATGGGCCCCGCAACCCGAGAGTGGGCTGCCCCAAGAAATGCTCCGTCTACCCTCAGTGTGGTCAGTCAAGGGATGCCTTCCCGCACTTGCATGTAGCCTAGTTGGTGGTGTGCCAAATCTATCTAAAGTCGTCCAGCCATCAGGCCACACATGGCCCCCATCAGGTGTCCAAACCAGGACCTACCGGATAATCGAGCTACTCAAATGCCTTCTCCTCATATGGGGGGCTTACAAGTAGAGTTAGCTGGTTCCCACATAGTTACATGAGAGTGGAGCATTGATATCTAACACCCCCCCTCAATGTCCACCCACAAGTGAACTTACTTTTTCGGCCCAATACCAAGTCGATGAAGATGCCTCTCCAACAAGTCTCTTCCAAGAGCCTTCGTGAAGATGTCTGCAGCATTCTTTGTAGTCGGACTTTGTAGTCGGACAGTACACCAAGTCGACCTCTCCATCCATGATGAGCTCACATACAAAGTGATATTGAATCTCAATGTGTTTTGTGTAAGCGTGGAACACCAGGTTCTTTGCAATCGCCATGCAACTCTGATTGTCACATGATAACTACGTAGGCTTGTTCTGCACTGCACCCATGTCCCCCAAAATCCTCCTCAACCACACTGCCTTGCAAGAAGCAAAGCATGCAGATTTGTACTCGGCCTTGGTAGAAGAAAGAGCAATTGTGGGTTGCTTCTTACTGAGCCATGACACAACTCCAGATCCAAGTGAGAAACAGTACCCTGTCACTGATCTCCTGCTGTCCATGTCTCCTACCCAATCCAAGTCATAGAATCCGATCAAGATGTTGCCCTTGGTATAGGTGATGCCATAATCAAGTGTGCCTTTGATGTATTTCAACACCTACATCCCTGCCCTCCAATGGTTCTCCCGGGGCTTATTGGAAAACCTGCTTAGTAGAATAGTCGCAAAACTGATGTCTGGCCGTGTGTTGCACAGGTAAATCAAGCTACCCACAAGCATTCTGTACTTTGATTCGTCCACCAATGGTGATGAATCCTCGTTTGAGAGCTTCGTGTCAACCTCCATAGGGGTACCAACTGTCTTGCACTCAGCCATGCCAAATGCCTTCAGTATCTCTCCAGCATGCTTTAGCTATGAAATGAAGATCTGTTTTGGCTCCTGCCAAACTTCAATCCCCAACCAAAAATGCATCAGTCCGAGGTAAGTCATTTCAAACTCTCTTCCTAGCAAATGCTTCGTCTGCAGGATCTTTTCTTCATGGTTTCCTGTTATGACAAGGTCGTCCACATAAAGGACCGCGATCATACACCTGCCTCCTTCTCTGAAGATATACAAATTTGCATCAGATGGGCTCCTCTTGAATCCATTTTGCAGAAAATAGGCATCAATTCATTGGTACCATGCTCGTGGGGCCTGTTTCAGCCTGTAAAGTGCCTTCTTCAGTTTGCAAACTTTACCTTCTGAACCAAGGATCTTAAAACTTGGTGGTTGTTTCACGTACACCTCCTCCTTGAGATCTCCATTCAGAAAGATGGATTTCACATCCATCTGAAACACGGGCCAACTTCCCTGGGCAACTAAAGCCAAAACACTACGAATTGTGGTTAGTCAAGCTGTGGGAGCAAAAGTATCTTGATAATCAAAACCATGTACCTGTGCAAATCCTTTTGCCATAGAGCCTTGTACTTATCCAACGTGCCGTCAGACTTGTACTTGGTCTTGTACACCCACTTGGTTCGGATTACCTTGCGTTTTGGTGGTCAATCCACAAGGTCCCAAGTGTTGTTCTTCATTATGGAGCCATACTCCGATTGCATAGCCTCCATCCACCTATCATTGCCATGTGCCTCTTCAAGACACTTGGGTTCATCAGCACGGATCACTTCTGTCATTAAAGCATAGTTGACCAAGTGTTCCTGTGCCCTTCTTTGCTCCTCTAATCTCTTGGACCAGCGGTGTTCGGATGGTTCCTCCTCAATGGCTGGAGAATCTCTACCGCCCAAAAAAATTTGATCACTATAGAACTGATACAATAGATGGCACTGACTCCCAACCGTGTGCTCCTGTGAAAGAAGCTTCGATGGCATGCTGGAAACAATAGAAGACAGAGGCTGAATGCTAAGGAATAAGGGTTGCTATAGCTAGTGATGAAATGGGCTTCACGGGCTTGCTCTTATATAGCCACCATGGTTAGGCTCAATTGGGTGGCCGACCCAATCCGCCCAAAATGGTCGACTGGGGGTTGGTCCCGAAATAGGCCACCGACCATACAATAGAACTGGTGCACAAAACAGAGCAATTAACCTACGGTCTCCATTTGGCCCACAGCCATCCGAGATTATCTGAGGCTCCAAATAGGCCCTGCAACCCGAGAGTGGGCTGCCCCGTGAAATGCTCTGTCTACCCTCAGTGCGGTCAATCAAGGGATGCCTTCCCACACTTGCATGTAGCCTAGTTGGTAGTGTGCCAACTCTATCCCGTCCAGTCATCAGGCCACACATGGGCCCCATCTAGTGTCCAAACCAGGACCTACCAGATAATCGAGCTACTCAAATGCCTTCTCCTCATATGGGGGGCTTACAAGTAGAGTTAGCTGGTTCCCCGTAGTTACACGAGAGTGGAGCATTGATATCTAACAAAACTAATGTGACTAGATGTATCCTTGACATAGCATGAGGCAAACCCTTGAGGGGGGGTATGTTGGGATAAATGTGATTAAGGGCTTGCTCTAAGGTGCATTTGTGCATCTAGGGGAGTCACATGTGTGTGTGTGTGTGTGTGTGTGTGTGTTGTGTGTAGTAGAAGCACACCTAGTGCTACGAGGTGTCTAGACCATGACATAAGTGATGATGTAAGTGCAAAGGCCCCCACATGGGAGGTTCCTTTGATTTAGCCACTTCCTATGATGTAGGGGCTGATTGCCACTTATGTAGGGGAGGTGCCTATGACCTAGGACACCTTCCTTTCCACTCTATATAAGGGAGGTTCTCCCTTCATTTCAGTACACTTGATTTTGCCTTCACTTGTGCTCTTCCTTTGTGTCATTATGCACCTCTTCTATCCCACTCACCTCTTCAGTTAATTACTAGCCACTGCAGTGGCCCACAATTATTCACCTTCTAGTTACCACCATTGGGTTTCCATGCATGATTACTATGAGTGCAGTAAATTACCGGTCACCAGGCTTGCATGCTCAAGAGAGTACTGGAGTGCATGGTAATGAGTGATTAGAGGTGATTAGGCTTCATGATTTACTTTTGTGGGAATTACTACCCAGTGGTGGTGGCTCTCATCAGCCACGTCTATTGTGGCTACGATTCCATCAAGCTGGCAGTAAAATTACCAGCCACAGTAGTGGCCTACTCACCAGGCTTAACCATGCATGATCTATGAGTGCAGTAAAAAGTACCAGTCACCTAGATCGCATGCTTAGTAGAATACTAGAGTGCATGGTAATGAGTGATTAGAGGTCATTAGGCTTCATGATTTACTTTTTTGGTAATTAATGCCTAGTGGTGGTGGCTCTCATCAGCCACGTCTGTCGTTTCCACCAGGCTGGCTATTAATTATCAACCACCGCAGTGGCCTGCTCACCCATGCATGATCACTATGAGTGCAGTAAAAATTACCAGCCACCAGACTTGCATGCTCAGTAGAGTACTGAGTGGTTAGAGGTGATTAGGCTTCATGATTTACTTTTGTGGAAATTACTACTCGATGGTGGTGGCTCTCATCAGCCATGTGTCATGGCTAAGATTCCACTGAGCTGGTAGTTAATTACGAGCAACCATATGAGTGGCCTACTCACCCACCACATGGCTGATTCATGATTACCAGCCCATCTAGGGTGATGCCTAAGATTCCACTGTGATGTCCTGCAAAATTAATATGGATGGAACCCCGGGCTTCGGCCACCACGATGGCTCGAACTTTATAATATATAAGATCTATGCATTTGGCATTTTACAATGTTGCTCTCATCTGCCCTTGCTCTACTACTTTGCTCCACACGCTCTGCTACTTTGCTCCACACCCCTCCTCTAGCTCTTTTCTACCCCTGCTCTACTTTGCTCCACATTCCCTCACCTTCTCATACGAGGTGATTGTGTTGCACTCACCTGGATTAGAAATGCTGGTGCTAGTGGAGACCCTTTGTTCCCACAGTCGATTCCCCCCATACCTACATGTCACCACCTTAGATGACATGCTCACCTCTGGCCTCTTTATGGTTGTGTTGTATGGGTTCCCCTAGACATCAATGAAGGCCTTAGTATTTTGACAGTAGAGTACTCTCCACTTGTTGGGGGGGGGCGTAATCTTAGTCCTAGCAATTTGCATGGTCTTCGGCCTCTCCATCGTCTCCTCCTTTGGCTCCCTACAAAATTTTAATGCAACAAGCTAGACTAGTGGAAATATTGAGTTGTACAAATTTTCTCTTACTCAAACAAGGCTCATGACCACTCAGCAATGGCCGGATGTAATCTTTTGGCCTCTAAAGCTCTCAACGGTCTTTTGGCTCACTAGATGTAATGTTTTGGTCTCTAAGGCTCTCAGTAATTGCTGAGTTTTTATTACATTTATGTAATCTCTTTTTGTTCAATTTAAGGCTCTCAGTATGCATTGTTTTTAACTTTTATATTTGAATGGTTATGGTTGCTAGCTATAATATTTTGGCCTTTAAAGCTCTCAGCAATTGCCGAGTTTTTATAAGTGTAAGATCCTCTGTTCATTCTGTGCTCAGTATAAGTTGTTAATTTTTATATAACCTATTATTAGACATAGATGTACATTTTAATCTCTTTTTCTCAATTTTCACTCGATGAATTGTACTTTTGTCCTCATTTATATTTACTGCAATAAGGACTAAAATACCAATAAAGAAGACTACAATTTCCTTGGTTTATGACCAAAATAGCACTAAAATAGCTCCAATGACCCACCATTGTGGTTGCATGGAGATGACAAAATATGAAGAGGGGAGAGGAGAAGAGTGGAGATGAGGAGAGAGGGCACAGCTAGAGAGCACACCACAAATGACTAACTGTGACTAACTGTACACTAACTGTACACTAGACTTAGTTAAAAATGTAGAATATATACAAACCCATTTAGGTTTAGGGTTAGGGCATCTAACCCTTTCCTTTATAGCACTCTATTGGGTTAGTGCTATGCACATATGATCACATGGTGCTATGCACACATGGTCACATGATGTAAAGCGTGAACTCTCAAAACCTTCCCTTAAGTTCAACATCATGAAGTAGGCCTTCCCTCAAGATGATGATTCTAGGGAATCGAAGAAGGATTGAGCATTACATTCCATCACACCCCTTTAATGGGAATGTCCTTCCTCTGCGTCAAACCAAGAGCTAGTCGGTGTTTTTCAAAAAGCTATTTTTTGAGTGGCTTGGTAAAGATGTCTACAACATTCTCTTTGCTATCACAATGCTGTAGTGTGATGTCACCAAGTAACACTCTTTCTCTGATGAAGTGCTCTCTAACATCAATGTGCTTTATCCTGGAGTGATATACTGGATTCTTGGCGAATGCTTGAGCCGATTGATTATCACAGTATATTGTTGTTGGCTTTGACTCATCAAAGTAATTTGTTTCTGACAATAGTCTTCTGAGCCATATAGCCTCACGTGCACCTGTAGTGAGTGCTCTATATTCTACTCCAGTCGAAGATAAAGAAACAGGTTGTTTGTTTAACAACCATGATATAGCACCTTGACCAAGGAAAAATGCATATCCCTATGTCGATCTCCTCATCTCATGATCTCCGGCATAGTCACTATCACAATATCCATGCAACTATGGATGACTTCCTCTGTATTCTATTCCAAATTGTCTTGTACCTCTGATGTATCTCAAGACTCTTTTGGTTGCATTCTAGTGAGACTTTTGGATTTGCCATAAACTGTGCTAGTGAACTTACTGCATAACAAATATCTGGCCATGTGATAGTCAGATATATAAGAGATTCGATGAGCTTCCTGTGGTATCTGTCATTAACTATAGGCTTTTTTGAATCTTTAGTAAGTTGTTCCATGGGAGTGGCTATAATCTTATAATCTGCCATATGAAACTTCTTCAGGAGACTATCAACATACTTGAGCTGACTCATGAATGTGCTATCTAAATCTCTCTAGAACTCAATTCCAAGACAATAGTGCATAAGTCCAAGATCTTTCATGTCGAACTCTGCAGATGAAGCTACCCTTGCTTCCGATCACAATCAGATCATCTACATTTAAAAGTGCAATAGTGATGTCTTCCCCTTAAACTTTGTAGTAGAGTATATAAACTGCATTGGATTTCATGTATTCTAGATCAGCAAAATACTTTTCGATTCTGCTGTGCCAACTTCTGGGTGCTTGCTTTAAGCCGTAGAGACTTTTCTTAAGATGGCAAACCTTATTCTCTTTTCCTGGTTCAACATAACCTGCTAGTTGTCGCATGTAGACTTCCTCATCTAGATAACCATTGAGAAATGCATTCTTGACATCTAGCTGATACACATTCCATCTGCTAGTGATATTAAGAACCATATGGAATCCATCTTTGCTAACTAGAGCATAAGTCTCATCATAGTCTTGACCATATTGCTGTGCAAATCCTTTTGCAACTAGTTTGGCTTTGTATCTTTGGATACTTCCATCTGGATTGTACTTCACTTTGTATATCCATTTGTTTGCTATGGCCTTCTTTCCTGGAGGAAGGTCGCATAATTCCCAAGTATTATTCTTATACAAGGCATCCATTTCTTCATTCATAGCAGTTTGCCATTCTGGCTTGTCTACTGCGTTGCTAAAGTTCCATTCTTTCTTTTAGCTCTTGCATTCTGTTGAGGAGTATCTACACAAGTGAATTGTCTTCAAATGCCATGACTTCTACAAAAGTTCATGAATGCTGAAGACATGTATTCACCTCCTCTATTTGATCTCATGACTTTGATCTTTCTACCTATCTAGTTTTCTACCATGCCTTTGAATATGCCTTTGAATTCTTGAAATCTTGAAAAGACTTCAGATTTCTCTTTCAAAAAGTTGACCCAACAATATCTGATGTAGTCATTGATGAAAGTCAATAATACAGTGAACCATTGATGCTGCAGGTTTGGGCATAACCCCATACATCTGTATGTATCAAATCAAGAATACCTCTTGCTCAAGAGGTGCTTTTGCCAAAGTTGGTTTGCTTTTGTCTGCCAAAGCAGCATGTTTCACAAACTTTTCCAAGAAACTATAGCTTAGGAATTTTGATTGCCATATTCTGATTCCTGAGATCTAACAAGTACTTGAAATTGACATGACCATATCTCTTGTGCCATTTTGTAGATAGTGGCATCTATTGCAGTTGAGCTAACATGGCATGCTTCTTTGGTACTATAGCTAGCATTCTATATAAGCGTCTTTCCTTGACATCTTTTGCTACTAGTAGCTGACATCTTTTGGATTTGTCTCTGATAGTGCATTCATATCCATTGAAGAAGACTCGATAGTTGTGTTCTATCATTTGACCTACTGAAAGGTTCTTGCTGAGCTTCAGAACATAGAGCACATCTTTCACCAATCCTTTTGTACTAATGAAATTGTTCATAGGGATAACACCTATCCCTTATACTGGATTTGGTGGCTATGTAGATGACATTCTTTTGTCCTTCTAATGGTTTCATCTCTGTGAACCATTCCTGATGATTTGTCATGTGAGATGATGCACTGCTCTCAATATACCAAGGATCATGTTCCACTTGGTCAACTTGATAGCTAAAATCCTCTTTGGGATTGTAATTAGTGTCTAGGTACACTATATCAGTTTGCTGCATTTCCTCATTTGCAAGAAAATATTCCCATGTTCATTTGCAAAATGACTATGACTACAATGTCCACCACGATGATTTTCTCTTTTGCAAAAACTCCCTCGATTACTACTGGATTGACTGCCTTCGTCGTACTGCTTCTTGTGGCAATCTCTTTCATAGTGTCCAAACTTAACAATAGTTGTACTGGATGTTTGACACATTGGTGGATGCATTCCCTCATCCTTGGAATCTTCCTTGATTGGAATGGTTTCCTCTTTGCTGATGCTGATGCTGCTGAGAATGATGCTAATGTTGATTCTAACTTTGCTGATGATGACCTTTTTGTTGTTGTGATGATTACCACTTCACTGGAATGATCTACCTCTACCTCTGCCTCTGCCTCTGCCTCTACTTCTATCTAAAGCTATAAATGCCTGATTATTAGAATGACCTTTTCGAGCGTGAATGGCCTGCGTCTTAAGTTCTTCACCAAGTAGGACTGACTGGAGTTCTTTTAGTGTCAAAATTTGTCATTGGATGGCAATACTCTAGACTAGATTCTTGTATCCCTCTCCTAGTCCATTCAAGATGACTTGAACCATTTTTGTTGGATTCATGGTCTCTCCTGCTGCTGCAAGTTGATTGTTGTAGTCTTTGGTCTAGAGTACATAAGCATGATCAGTTTCATTGCTATTGTGGAAACTCTGGTTGATTTGGATTCTCAATGTGAGAATCCTAGATGTGTTCTTGGACTCAGAGAGCTACGAACATATCCCATGCTTCTTTCGATGTCTTGAATGTGTTGAGCTATCCTAGGATGACATCTTGTACATTCTACTTGATCAAATGATATGCGTACTTGTCTTTCTTATCCCATTCTGCATGGGCTCGGGCAATGGTAGGATCTGCTACAGGTGCGAAAACTATTTCTGTAGTTGTAGATCCCACTGCTAGTGATGTGACAATAGGTGGAGTAGAGCTACTGGTGGCTGGATCGTCCAATGGTCTAGGTGCAGATCCATCGACATATTCCCATTTATCCTTAAGTACTAGAATGGTCTCCATTCAATATTTCCTGTGCCATAATTGGAGTTATCTAGCTTTGCTACCCATGTGGCAGCAAATCCACTGCCTACATGTCAGCCTTAATTCTTTCCCTTTTTTACCATCCCTTACTGCATGTCAACCTCTCCCATGTGGTAGCCAATCCACTGCCCATGTGGTAGCCAATTTGCTACCCACATGGCAGCCTTGACAACTAGCTATGGCTCTGATACCATGTGAGAAGTGCAATGGAAATGAATGATTGCTAGCTAGGGGCATCGTGATCAATGCCAACTATATTTTGGTATATGCAAGATTTGAGTTGAAGATCACCACTTCCAATGATGGAACCATTTACTCTCAAGGAATAAGTAGTGCACACTCTCTCAAAAATGCATTAAGCAAGAAGCTCGCCTCTTCAAAGAGGTCTGGATGAAGTCATCACGTCTCTTGCTTGAGACGACAACAAATTTTTGTTCACCCATTATCATAAGAGCTTCTTCAAATCGTCTATCCCTACCAACATGGAAGATGCAAATGAAAAAGAAGTGCTCAAGGGAGGGATGCAAATGAAAAAGAAGTGCTCTTTTTCCCAACTCCAAACACGAGTCTGCCGACTTAGTGATCAAATTCCCGACAATCACTCCTCAAAGGCCTGTTTGACGCTGTTGGAAAGTTTCATCTTTTGCTTCTTGGATCAGCCCATCATTTTCTGACTTTATAGGCACAGCAGCAACATAACTATCACTTTAACTATTGCATAATGGGATCTGAACCAACCGAGTAGAGTACAACTCACCCCTTCTGAGATTTATTATTGTGACCTCTGTGGCAAATGCATGAAAAGAAGTGCAAACAACCAGTATGCTCATAGTGTCGTGAAACATAGTTATGAGTTCAGATTGTCGAGGTTATCAAGTAGTTGGGATGGTTAAAGTAGGCTCAATTACAAACAACATTCCCACTAAAAATGCAACCCCACTAGATTCGCTAACGATAGTGGGAAAATCTAGAATTGTGAGTGCACAAATTTTAAATTAGGCAAGGAAAAAATAAATGTGATGGCATTCGAATAGAGAAGATGATGGGAAAGTTGCACTCAAGAACCAGTCAAGCTTGCACAATCGACCGATTATTCCATTCTTGGTGGTGACCAAAAAATTGAGAATGCATTATGATTAACGAGATAAAAGAGCCCACAGATTCCAGAATGGACCAATACAAAATCATGGGGCGCATTTGGCTTCGCAATACTAGTTTATCACAGGCTTGAAAAGAAAAAGTAAAGGGAGATGCACCACATACCATGTAGAATTGTGTGAGGGTAAGGCTTGCAAAGCTTGAGGGTAGATGTCTGTCTCACTCACAGAAGAGGCGCAGGTCGCATCCAACAAATACTGTTGTGCCAGATTGAAGGATTTATTTTTCCACTTCCTACGAGGATGATTGCACAAGATAATTGCAAGGCTTCACGATGCACAATCCCACTTCTTGCATAGGACATGCAACTCAGAGGAAGGATGGTTGTTCCCTCGAGAAGTGGTGGAGAACTGAAGGGAGCACACAGAATGCTGATGTAGGAGTGAAAAGGCTCTATAGCACGTCTCAATTGGCTCCAGTAACTACCAGCAAGTCAAACCCGTGGCTCCTGTAAGCCTTGCCTCAGCTCCAGCTGACTATGACTAGCTCCCCTATCACATACTCTCACTGCTGCTGCTCCTAGAAATATTGTATGCAGGCCTTCATCCTGCCAAATTAATCCAATCATAATGTGACGCTTAAGGGTCACCATTTTGGAAGATTGTTGCAAAGAATGAAGCTCATCAAAGATTGTTTGCAACGAAGCTATGACCATGCTAGGCAGTCTCGGTATTCCATTAGGAGTGCTTTGAGCTTGGTTCCATCTTCCTGTGTAAGTTGTTTCCCAATGAAAACCAATTTTTCTTCCTCCCCTTCAAGGGCGAGGTTTATTGTTTGAGTTTTTGCCGATCCCTCATAGATTGGAGTTTCTCCAATGCTATCAGTTTCTTGAACTTTAGATTCTCTTAGTGGTCTTGGCATTGTTATGGGGACACTACTACTTGTGTAATTCTTGAAGTATTGTGGCACTTCATAAAGATTAGCCTCTGATGGTGTTGAACTAGCCTAATATGTGCTATGGGTACTGGGTGGCATAGTATCATTAACCAATTTGTTAGGCTCTTGGTGACTTTCTTTTTTAGAAGTCTCTTGATTGAGCTTCATCTACACATGTGGCTTATACTTTTAAAACTTCTTACGTTGGGAACTGTGGGGTAACTTTTCCACTGGTAAGGTGTTCCCAAGTAAGGATTCATTTGCTATGCATACTCCTTCAAGTCTATCAGGGGACCATTCAAGAGGAGGTAGCTCAGATTTTGATGGAGCTAGCTTTGCAAGATACAATTTGACGATCCTTGTTTGGACTCATTTGGATTCATTAACGTGTTCGACCTTCACTTTGCAGTGATTTCCTCCAGCTTTCTTGCGAGATCTTTTGTTGTTATTCAACTTTGGAGGTTCAACTTTGGGGAGCTCGACTACCATTAAGGCATGCAGAATGGCTGTCATTGTCAAAGACTTGATCTTCAAATTGAGCATTCTCAGCCTCAGTTTCAAGGTCCCAAGGAGAATATGAGTCCTTATTGTTATGGGTATCTTCTTCAGGTTCATTATCCCACTCAAGGTCAGCCATAAAGAGTGGCACCTCTAGATTGATTGGTTCTTCATGTGTGAGTGGAGGATCTACTTGCATGACCTTAGCATATATCTGCAAAAAGATGGGGTCTAATGAATGGCAGTTGTCAATGGTTGCCAATGTTTGTATCCAATCATTGACATTGCTTTGTGTATCGCCTGCTATGGCATGCTATTTTATACGGAGCTGATTTGCTTGAGATCGTCGTTGAAGAGGTTTCATCCAACTCTCTAGGCACAATTGGTTTTATTGCTCCTGTCCCCACATTCACCCTAATTACGGTGTCACGATTTTGGATTGTCAGTCTATTAGTTCCCCAATCATGGAGGACTGATGCTTCATGCAACCAAGGACGTCCTTAGCAAGATTTGATAGGATTTCTTGGGGAGATCCAAGATTGTGAATTGAAGGGAAAACAGGACTCCTGTGACTTTTGTTGATGTGCCATTCACTCTTCCCAAGGGTTTTTCCCATGAATCATCGGCAAGGCATATGTTAAAATTAGCCTTTTGCATTAGTGGGAGACCCCATTCATCATAGATCTCCTTAGATAGGACATTTACACCTACTCCACCATCCACTATGGCTTGGACTTCATCATATGACTTGTGGATTAAAGGCACAGTGATGTTGCATATGTCATCTCTCTCACATAATATCTTCTATGTCTTCCATAGGTGGAGGGGGATTTGTGAGTTTAATCCAGCTTTTGAAACTCTCCCATATATTGGGACAATTTTGTAATAGGATTCCAATGGGAATTAACACAAGGCAACTTAGAATGCTAGAGAATGCGGCTCCTTCAAGTTGGCATGGCGGTACATTATGTTGCAGATTTTATTGTTGGAACAAAGGCTCGACTACAATATCAATACTCAGTGGGGCCAAGTCAGGGATTGGATCTTGTGTTTGCTTCTCAACCTCAAATTGAGCTTGTTCCTTTTGCACCCATTGTTGAAGGGCCTGAAATCAAGCGTTCTCCACTTCTACATTCGGGTATGCAGCTTCTTTTATTTGAGGCTTGGGAGCTAATGTAGATGAGCTTGGTTTCTCATTACTTGGCAGAGGTAGAGGCACTTGTGCTTTCTTTTGAAGAAGTTGTCTTGATTGAATTGGAATATTAGGGTCCTTGGTGGCCTCTTTTTGTTGCCATGGAATTACATTCACAGGTTGTGATATTATGCTTGCCAGCCCTAGACTTTGATGTCCACCCTAATAATGCCGATTGGGACCTCAGGCTTAGCCTCTGTTTGTTGTGGGACCTTATTTTTCATGGGATAATCCATACACGCATGGCCTATGCCATTATCTCTACAGAGTGGTTGGAAAGTAGTGGGGCTACCACGATGAGGGCACTCTACGATCCAATGATTTTCTCCACAACCATAGCACTTGATTGGCACTCGATATGTGTTGGGTCGAACTTGATTCACATAGGCTGGTATTAAACCTTCTGTGACTTCCACATAGTATAATGGGTACTCAGTTCATACTCGAATGGCAAATCCACTTCCTTGTCTTGAAGTTGTTGTATTGGAACTACCGGAGGAGCTGGATATGGTCGTGGATTTGGATTCCTGAGTAATTGTGGGACTTGTATCTGGATGGGAACATGATTTAGCCTTGGAGGTAGAGGCACTTGTGCAAGTGCCAGTTGCCTATACATTGGTGCCGGTTGGTATTGTTGAGGTCGAGGCAGGTTGTTGTGCATGTTGAAGATGCAACTATTTTCATCATGGCCACCAACTACGCAGATACGGCACCATAACCTTGGCAGTGTATTTGCTTGTGTAGTGATCCTGGCTCTTAGGACCGAGCATTCATTTGCTATATGATTGGCCATGCATTGTGGGAACCATACATTTTCTCACCGCGGATAAGTCTGAGGTGGGAGCTGAGACATGTAAAGCTTTTGTTGTTCCATGGCCTACATCATTTCTTCTTATAGCTTCATGGTCATGGCCTCTAGGCGATCTTCATTAGACGTTCCGGCAATGGACTTGGATTTTCCCTTTTTAGAGTGCTTATCTCATGCATGGATCTTCCATCATCACACTGCTGGTGTAAGAGTCGGTCATGCCATCTTCGATGTTAATGGCTACCGCATGAGTAGCACTGAATGTTTCATAACTGCTAATCTTTTTCATGTCTTTATGGATTTTCTTCCTTAGGCCTCTAATGAACCAGGCTGTGAGGTACTTAGCATCGAGGCAAAATTTCAGGGGAAGAATCGGGATAGAGGGTCATCGGAGGCATTGGCCGCAGTGGAGTTGTATGTAGATTTGGTGAGCATTGTTGTTGGAGGCATTGGCTGGAGCATAGCTAGATACAGATTTGGTGAGAGGTGGGCCAAGGTCTCTACCGTTGCAAGTGCGGGTGCTGATGTAGTTGTGCTAGGGGGTTTAGAGACGTGTTAGTGTTGTAGGGATCGTCATGTTAATAATGTGCCTAGGATTGTCCCATGTGTGTAGGGAAATGTGCCGGTGCAAATAGATCGTCAATCGGAGGTCACGACGAAAATTTATGAGTGAATTAGTGAGAAAAGAGGCCCACACGGAGGTGCAAATTAACGAGTGCTAGGGATGCCAAACTGGTGTGTAATGGGCTGGAAAAATGCCTCATAGCATGATGTTTCTATGTGTGAAACCGTGGTTCAAATGGAGTCCAGTTTGGTTTCAAAATGAGTGAGATAAAGACCTTTAAATTTGAGTCAAAATTAGGCCTTTTTGGGATGGACTTCAAGTCTAAAACTCTCTATAATAATGGAGATGAAAGATGCAATATCCTTTTCACCAAACACTATCAAAGGTGAGAAAAATTGTATGTAGGCAACCATAGTTGGTTGTACAAGATGGACTCAAACATGTAGTAGCCAAGTGGCTAACTTCCAATATTTTAGCTTCTTTTTAAGCTTTGCAAGCACCTAATCCATTTTTTGTTAGTGAGTAACCATTTATTCCAAAGGATAATCAAGATGACGAACTAGTTCTGGGCAGGTAGCTAGATTGAGCTAGAATATACTTTAGATGAATTACTTTCCATTCCCTAAAAATTTAGTATTAATATTTGGTATTGATAAGACTTTGACACGTGGTTCAAGAAGAGCTCAAATCATCATTTTACGGCACAATTTTTTTGCCCAAAAAGATGATTGAATTTGTAAAATGAATTAAGAAGGTAGGTTTGTGTAGAGTTTTAAAAAATAAAAGATGACTAATTACTTCATTGAGTAATAGGATAGCATTGTGTAAATTTTGTTACATTTGAATTTTGCAAATACGCAATTTGCATTTTACACATAATCACACATTAGTGCGGAGGGACACTTCGCACCCTTCTCCAAAATTTATAAGATCGCATAGTACCTTGCATTTAGCACATAACCACATGTTTTTATGGGGAAGTGTTTGCACAGTTTCTTTCCAAAAGTTATAAGACAAAGGAAGGTGCGCTTTCTATGTTCATTCAAATCACATTCAAGACATATAAATTTAAATTTAGTAGATAGGAATTTAAATTTAGCACATAACACTTTCCATGTGCCACATATAAATTTTCATTTCCCATACAACCATACATTTATGTGGGAGGAACTAGCACACTTCCTCTCTTAAATTATAAGACCAAGGAACATCCCTTTCTTTGGGTTCATGGCCAAGGAATGTGCCCTTCCTTGGGTTGATATCATTTTGCATTTAGTGCATAGTATTTTGGCATATAGGACTTTTCATTTAGCACATAGTACCTTTAACTTACACTTAGTACAAAGCAGTCAAATTTAGCACTTAGCAATTTGAACTTTGCACATAGCACTTTGTATTTTGAACATGGTACTTTGCATTTAGCACATAGCCACACGTATAGTGTGGGGGAAGAGTTGGCACACTCTCTCTCCAAAAATTATAAGTCCAAGGAACATGCCCTTCCTTGGGTTCATGTCATTTTGCATTTTGCACATAGTATTTTGCATATAGCATGTAACAATTTGATTTTTAAATAACCACATGTTTTGTTTTCAAAAAATTAGATTTAGCAGATTGCAAAAGAAAAATGCAATTACAACTAACGATAATAGCACAATGACATGAACAAAGATGAGATAGAAGTGTCACAGATAGCCTTAAGTAGACATACATCATCACGACAACTACCCACGGCTAAGGCAAATTATCATCTCCTATCAACAATCAAACCTATATGACTATAAACAGTGATAACAGTGATGAAGGTCATATTTTTTGGCTTGAAGACTTTTACCTCAATTGACCAAATAGTTGCAAAGCTGTTTATAGTTGGGACAATGAGTTACCTATCCAGCATTGCTTATAGAAAGCCGGTATGTAAGCTTCTCTCTGCATGGCTAGGTCACTATAAAAGCTATACAAGTACTCCTATAGGTTGTAATGTTGGCACTAGAGTAATTGACACTACCCTATAGCCTAGAAAACTACCCTATACTACCATGTAACTGGAGTAGTTGGTTCAACACAAGAAGAGATCCTTCCTTGCAAAGAATGAAGTGAGATTGATTCAACAATGTCACCAAAGAACTATGACAAGAATGACCATTTGTTGCATCAGGATGACACCCTCCAGTTTTGAACATTCATGATACCTAGTAGTATTGCATTTGTGTGATCTCCTTCATTGTTGCATTATCATGATCTTTTGTAACCTACCGCGCATACAAAAAGTAGCTCCAATACTTACAATTGATACATTTAACTCTGTGATCTTGTGCTGTAATTCTCCTCTGCCTCCTAGATCCACACTTAGAACTGCCCTTCACTCAATCTCTAACAACAATGCAACACTTCCTCCATCTACATGCAGTGTGTCAACATGCTGTGTCAACATGCATTAGATCTGATCATTTCCAGCACAATTCTAGCCAAATTTGGAGGAGATGTAGGAGCAAAAGCATTGTTGGAGGTTGCCACACTTTCCATACATATTCATAAGAGCTGACCCCACATCAACATATTGAGCCAGCTCAGAAAATGGATGGTTGGGATACATGGACTTGCATTTCGGCTGATAGCACATAGCAGACAACCAATTGCCTCGTGGCAAGTTGGGGCTACTCTAGATCAGTTGAGGGAGCTTGACTAAAATAGATCACTCACCTCCTCATTTCATCATCGATTTTAGCATTCTTCAACTTAGCATTAGCCCCTTCAGCCATCAACAGATTTACGTGGACCAACAATGCCTTGACCATTAGTTAGGGAGAAGGAGAAAAGGAGAAGCATGTCTCTCTCCATCTGCTCATGGAGCTTCTCGAAGTATAGGCTGACATGATTACCTATTGGAGTGCTATGATTGCTTCTATATTGAGGACCTGACCATGCAGAGAGAAGGTTACACAAGGAATTTTATAGACACCATCAAGTTGAATCATTTCTCTGTCCTTGTACATAGGATCCATTCAAGAAGGTAGGCTGCTACATGTCTAGATCACATAAATTGAATTTCAATCTAATGTTGTTGTGAACAAGTCAACACCAAGAAGGAGAGAGCAACATCTATGCATGGAAATGGATCCTAGCTTGTGTGCTTCTTATTATGCTCATGTAAGGATGAAAAGGCCTTGTCAGAAGGTAAGCGTGTTCATAGACAAATTATTGAAGTGGCCTCAAGCGAAATACTATTTTGGAATCCATGTTCGTATGAATGTGTGGCAAATGTGTGGCCCTGGTGGTGTTTATCACTTTGGATGAGCATCGTGTTCCTTTGTGGAGCTTCAGCATTAGAGTGCATGCCCAAAACGAGAACAATAAGGAGGCCCTCCGACTTCTCAAAGACATGAAAGTACAAGGAACGATGCCAAATAAGTTACATTTGCTTATACTCTTACTGCATTTGCCAGTCAAGCAGCTTTAGAACATGACAAATGGTTGGATGTTCACATCCAAAAGGCTAGGTTCAAAGTAGATGTTTTCGTGGGTATTTCCCTTCTGAGTATGTATGCCAAGAGTGGTAGCTCAGATCATGCACTATAAATGTTCAAAAAAATGCCAAAGCTAAATGTAGTTTCAGGGAATGCCATGCCAAGCAGTGCATGCTCAAAATGGAAAATCCAAGTAGGCTCTTGAAGTTTTTGATGAGATGTAGCAAAATGGAGTAATGCCAAGAAGAGTTACTTTTATTTGCATTATCAACGCATGTACTAGCCAAGCAACTCTAGCTAAAGGCAAGTGGGTCCATGAATTCATTATTAAGAGCGGATTTGACCTAGATATTGTGGTGGGAAATGCTTTGATCCATATGTATGGGAAATGTGGAGTCCTTGAGGATGCACAAAGGACTTTTGAGAGAATGAAAAAATGGGATGTGGTATCTTGGACTGCTATAATTTTAGATTATGCCTTCCATGACAAGGTTCGAGAGGTTGTCCATCTATATTTTAATATGCAAATATTTAGATAAGGTGACTCTCATTGCAGTTCTGGAGGCATGTGCAAGTGAGGCTTTGTTACCTCAAGGCAAGTGGTTTCGTTTGCAGATCTCAAAGAGTGGCACCAAGCCAGATATTCTCATGGGAAATGCTCGTCAATATGTATGGAAAATGTTGATGTTTAGACCATGCAAGGGAGGTTTTTGACAAAATGCCCAAGCAAGATGTAGTTACATGGACTACCCTGATAGCAGCCTATGGCCAGCTTGGGCTAGGAGAGAAGGCTTTTCAACTATTTGGTAGAATGCATCATAAAGGAATAAAGCTAAATAATGTGACCTTTGTTTGTGTTATCAATGCATGCATGGGTTGTATAGCATTAGTTGAAGGTCAACGAGTGCCAATGTCTGCATTTTGGATCTTGAAAAAGTTGTCGCCTTCTTCAAATTTTCCATCCTAAATTTGCCACACGTGATGAGGTTAGTCTTTTGGACCTCCTTCATGAAAGGAGTGCACATATTTTAATTGAAGATTATCCATTTTTTGAGAAGAGTTGTCGCCTTCTCCTTCAAAATTTCCATCCCAAATTTGCCACACATGATGAGGTTAGTCTTTTGGGCCTCCTTCATGAAAGGAGTGCACATTTTTTAATTGAAAATGGGAAAGGAGTGCATATTTTAAAATCAAAATTGGGACATGGTACTGATGTATACTTTGGAAACAGTGAGTGTATGCTTAAAGAAAGATAGCAAACCCAAAATTTCTTTCCATTAAAATTTATCCTATTTGGTGCTCTCCTTGATCTAATGTGAAGGAATCACATGAAATTACAACCTTGGACATTTTTGATGGTACATAATTGCCCCTTCAGGCTTGCCAAATTGCCAACCTCTTGTTGTGGTCACATAACTCACCTTTCTTACCATCAGCAGTCGGATATACATCCTTGTGACAACTACCTTCCTCCCTCCTTTGTGGGGAAAGATCTACTAGCTATGCACATATATTCTTGCTTTGGGAGCTTCTTGTTTTACACCAAAAATGAATGCAAAATTCCACCAATGTCAATTGACCAAGACTGTCATGCCTTCACCCATGTTTGTTCTTTCACTCTCATTGTCTCAACTTTCTTCTCATCCTCTTGCATGTGGGCATTTGCATAGATGTTAGACATCAAGACATAAGCTGCAACATCCTTTTGATCCAATTGCAGTGCATGTTCAAAGGCTTGTCTTTAAAGTTCCACATGACCCATTTTTTACAAGCCCCCAGCACAGTGTGTTACACGACAAGATTAGGAGGGAAAGGCTTCTTAACCATAGCTACCACATCATATTGAGACACACCCTCAAGTTGCATCTATTTGATCAAGATTCCTCGCGGAGCCCCTCATCAACATATCCTACAATTAATGCAAGCCATGAGATCTATCACTTAACCCTCTCTAATAATGCATGTATTTTTCGGTCGTTATCTATAGCTCCTATGCTGCCACAAGCTTTGAAGCTGCAAAGAAATGCGATCATAGTTGAAGAGACACCACCAAGCTGCATCTGTTTGAAACACTCTAGTGCTTCCTCACCAAGACCATGCTTGGTATAACTAGCCATTAGTGCAGTCCACAAGACATCTAAAACTGAAAGCCTATCAAACAGATCCTATGCTTTTGCAAGAAACCACAATTGTCATACATATATACCAAGGCACTACCAACAAAAAGATCTATTACTGACTCCTTTTTGGTAATCTCAACATGTGTTCTTGACCTTTGTCTATTGCTCCTATGCTACCATAAGCTTTCAAGCTGCAAACAAATGTGACACTAGTTGGAGACACATCCTCCTATTGCATATGTTGTATGAAAAAAAGACATTTGCATTCACCCCATCTGGAACAATTCTATTCTCTGCCTTCCACTTTAGATAGTCCTGTCACGAGAATACGGTAAAGCCCCTGCCATTTTGTCCAATAGTGCATCATTAATAGTCTCTATCAGCATAATCAAAGCTCTAATGCTTGCACAAAGAATATGGCACTCTGCATCATTGTCTTGGAATTACCCACCATTTTTTGCTAATGATGATCTTTTGATGACCTGAAAACTTTAACTTATCCCTACGCATGGCCTCTTGTGCCTAAGCTGCGTGACCATCTCTGCAGGAGCCTGAAAACAGAACTTGAAGTGGTTGGCTCTTGGAAAGACTCATCCAGCTCTCGATTGCTGTATGTTTGATCTCCATTTATAGGAGGCCAACTACCGTCTATGACAATGAAGTTTTTAAGCCTCATAGTCGGTGTATTGACGCAAGCTATGGATTTGAGTCCTCCGTCAACAATATCTCTCATTGAAAAAGTAGGTGGGGAGTAGTGGCTCCAAAAAACGGAGCATGGGTGAGTCAGTTCTAGAATTTGTGTGATTTTTTGAGTACTAGATGATCTCCATAGAAATTAACACCAAAATGATCGATTGATCTTTGGCAAATTATCGTAGATCTCCTCTGGGAGACCATATCTCAACATCATCTGGACCCCAGGCGGTGAAATGGATACCCTTCTCCTCCCATAAAACTTCACGTGTCTGCAAGAAGACGATGCCTTCCAATTAATGTTCAACGATGAGGGCAAGGAGGAATAGCCATGGAATGACACTAAAATTGGTGAAGCTAAGAGAGGAGAGGGGTTCCCATGGTAACAAAGTGAGGAGTGGGAAAGAATCGAGAGCAAGCAACAGAAGATGTGGGGATGTGAGCTGAGAGAGATGGTAGAGATTGATGGTTGAAGAGAGAAAGACGAAGATGAGGATGAAACAAAATCTATAGAACTTTCACAAATCCTCTGCCAAAGTTTGCAATCTATACAATAATGAATGGGCTTACCAAATGCATGATCGTTTAGAACTTGTCGGTCGATCTTCAATGTGCTTTTGCTTCTTATTTTCTAGTAGCCGAATGAGATTGTAGGACCATGCTCCTGCAAGAGCACCCAGAATCGGGGTGACTACATACAACCATAGGCTCTTGAAGTTGTTGGCTGCCACCATTGGTCTGATTGACCTTACTGGATTCATAGATGCTCCAGAGATTGGCCTGAATCCGCGACAGGACGCGTTAGGTTATATCTTCGGCCCAAGATCTAAGAGCTAGTGATTCTGAGTATGAATCCACAGAGTTCAAAGACACGAAGAGAGATTGGAACTTACCCAACAAAGATTGCATTAAGCCAGACCGTGGCGCCAACCACCAACCCATAAAATTCTCCAATCTACATCTTGCAATGCCTCTTCCATCGCTCTTCTCTATCTCCTTGGAGTCCTTTTCTTTCCGTTTCATATGTTTCTTTAAAAAGGCATTTGCTACCTTTTCAAGCTCTCTTTCCTTCGCCTTAATTGAAAAAAAGCTCATGACAAAAAGCTCACCAAAAAATCACACCCCCAACTTACCACTATAGCGTTTTTGGCTTTCTTTTCCATATTCACCTAGCAAAGTTTGCATACAAATAATATCCTGAAAGGCATCAAAATTTTTGGTCTTTTTCTCGCCAACTTTGGTACCAATGCCTTTGAGAAGGGATCCAAAGCCCCCTTTACTGCCTAGAAGATGGAGGAGTAGGTTGCAAAAAGGGAATAAGCCATTGGGGTCAGCATGGAGGGAAAGATGAGGAGTGATTTCTTGAGTTCCAGTGAGGATACGAAGTGAATTAGTGGGGATGGCAAAGATCCCACAGATGTAATCGTGAAGGAGAAGGCTAGGGATTGAATTCGAAGAGAATTGCAAGCAGGCGATGCGGCCATCGCCCCCTCTTACAAGCAGTTGCCACATTCAATAACCCTTGGATTAGTGTAAATCCAAGGTTATTACCTAGACACGTGGCTCAACCACAAGCTAGAATTCCTTTTCATTCCACAATGCTACCTACCTAAGAAGCTAATTGAGTAACACAATCTCCCCAAGCCAAAGAGAGCAATGCTAGTTTTTAGTATGGAAAGGCAGAAGCTTTGATTTTGGAAAGCCAATCCATACAAGGATAAAGCACTCATAAGCTGCAAAAGATCCTTCTCAATATTCTTTGAAGTGAGTAAGGAATCATCAACATAAGCTTGTGCAACCATGGGCTTTCTTCCATGTATCTTCAAACCATGCAAGGCATCAATAGCCATAAGATGATCTATATATCAAAGCATCGAATGAGTAGCTTTTGCATAAATCAATGCACTAAGACAAAATCATCAACATAATTTTGTGCAATAGTGGGCTTTCTTCCATGTATCTCCAAACCATGCAAGGCATCAGTAGCCACAAGATGATATATAA
Source organism: Dipteris shenzhenensis (assembly GCF_047967505.1). Classification (NCBI taxonomy): domain Eukaryota; kingdom Viridiplantae; phylum Streptophyta; class Polypodiopsida; order Gleicheniales; family Dipteridaceae; genus Dipteris; species Dipteris shenzhenensis. The sequence goes on from NC_141609.1 coordinate 53,831,186, forward strand.
ATTAAAGCATTAGATAAGTAGCTATTGCATAAAGCAATGCAAAGTCCACTGATTAGAAATGACCCTAGACAAAATTGTAGGTAGCATTACTGTTATAGTACATCCAATAAATAATATGTTGCACTTTCCCCCCAAATTCCAAGCATTGCATGGTTTGGGAGATAAGGTCCCATTGTACAATATCAAATTCTTTAGCGATGTCTAACCTATAGCAAAATTAGAGCTTCTCTAGTGTACTTTGTATATTCCAGCATTGGCAACATTATTCATGATATGTCTACGAAGTATGACGACATATTGGGTAGGATGTAGAATATCATGCAAAAAATCCTTAATTCTATTGACCATCATTTTGGCAACCACCTTATAAATGATTGGCATGAGTGTAATAGGTCTCTACTCAGCAAATGATACATAAAGATGCTTCTTTGGACCAAACCTTTCTTTCAAGCATCTAGCATTTGCTGCTTTTGCCAAACATAATTAACCATACACAATAAAATAGGCTTGTTGACACCCCAATATGCAAGAAAGAACTCTACCATAAGACCATCCCAACCTAGAAACTTCCATTTGCCACATGATTTTAATGCATCAGTTAGCTCCCTTTCTGTGAAGGGTACCTCAAGCTGCAAAGCTTGGGCAGGAGTGATAATGGGAGAGACATGTTTTAGCTTCTGCCGTGCCAACAAAGCCTCCTACAAAAGACATCATAGATTCCCAAACTATTGGAAAAAGTGAGTGGCACAGGTGTGACCAAGGTGCACCCATGAGGAAGTTAACAACCATGAAATGTCAAAACCTAGCAAATATTTTGGGCTTGCCTCTTATACGGTAGATTTCTAAATTTAGAGGAACAACCTTTATCCAAGAATGTCTTTTGCCTGGCCTTAGTTTCCCATTTTGCAATTTTCATATGGTAATTACTCTGTAGAGCAGATGCTTAGCTTGACATTAACATGCAAGCTTAGGCTTAGTTGAATCGCGGGGACATGACTGAGTTGCATCGAATTTTGACAATCGAATTTAGCATCAACAATTGCTTTTTGTAAGTCATGCATGTAATTCTTTCCATACTCACAAGTTATAGACTGCATCCAACATAATCAATATCAATTTGGCACTATTCCCAAATAGGTGTGATGGCACCATAAACCATTTACTTATACTCATCGTGCTCCAAATGACCATTATTAACTATAAGGAGTCTTTTATCTGGCAATCTGTCATGCTGCATCTCATGAAAAGACAACTGTAGCCATAAGGAGCATAATCATAATGAGGGAAAGAAAAATCCACCCACATTTGGTAAGTAAAAACATCATATTTTTGCACATTTACCGTGTACCATCGGTCCAATCTTGCCTGATATGGAGAATGGGCATTATGTTGAAAAGTATACCTTGAAAGCATAGGCTTTAATTTCTTCCAAATATCCATAAGCCTTTAATTAAAGCATGCTTCTTATTCATGTAAGTCTTATCATACTGAGGACAGCCATCTCGTCAAATAGAAAACCTCAAGTAGTGTGAAAGGGAGACCCAATAAGTGCATATATAAAGAGGTGAAAGCTACAAAAAGGCCACTATCATGAACTCGTAATGAGAGAGATAAAAAGAGGTTAAGGGTTGAGGAAAAAAGGCGAAAGAAGTGTGTATGAAAGGAGGAATAAACTTAGTGGAAGGATAGCACACAGAAAAGTGACTAGCGAGGGTATCTAGAGAACAATGATATAAACATGGAGCAAACCGGCCAGGATTGTAGAGAGAATACCTACAACAAATAGAGAGTAGGCTAACCCACACAAACACCCAAACCCCAAGCAATAGGCCATAAAGAAAATGAGAGATGGAGAGGATGCAAAGTAGTAACGACTGTTAGGCTAAAAAACGAGATATGGAGACTGTTACAATGCTGCACACAAACCAATACCAAGTTGGGGAGGAGGTATTGATGTATGAAACTAATGTTAGGCTACATGCAATTCAAGAGTAGGTCGGGGGGAGCAAGTATAGCCACACTAGAGTATGCAATTCAAGAATAGGTTGGGTAAGAAAAGGACGACACAACATGGAAAAATGCTTGAACTGAGGCCTTTGATGGTGGCAGAGGTCACAAGTAGAAGCTGAAAGCATTGGGGGTAGGTATCATAGGTTGGGAGGCCACCCTAGACACACTTGGATCATAATTTTACCTTGGCAGCTTCTATATGTACACACACACACACACACACACACATACACACACACATGTACGCATGATACTCATACGTACACATGTACTGTGTACGTATGCATGTACATACACACAAATTTACGTACATGTGTGTATATGTATGTATACACACACACCCACACACAAAGTGTGAGTGTGAAGAAAAGTAATGTTTCGAGAAGCTAACCACCCTTCTCCTTTGATACTTAATCTTGACGCTGAGGGAGCATTGGGAAATCAACGAGATAACCATGGTGAATATAAGATCGATGGATGATAACACCTCTGACAGACTTATATGTTATTAGAGAGAAAGCTTAGAGCTCATGCGAGTTTATGTATTTGTTGGGTTTCAATCCTAAAAAAGCGTGTCTTTGACTCTCACCAATTCAATAGAAAAGCACTACCCTTGACATTTTTAGGGAGGATTGGGACCTGATGAAGCAGCATGTCTCATGTCTATGATTTCATTCGTTCATTAAGGTGGTGGACCAATAAATGTACATGCACATTGTACACATAGACTATCCAACAAATGTCATGGAGGGAAAAAGGGAGGGAAATAAGGATGGATGTTTTCCCCCTAGAATCTCATTGACCCTGGAGACTTCTCTATTATTGATGTGACATTTCTTTGTACTAGGGGAGGTCCATGGTCCCCGCGCAAACCCCTTTCTTTGCCTTTGCATATCATTAAGGCTCCCTAGATTAAATCTGGCATATGATTTGCAAGACTTTTGCATGGCGATTGAACCTCAGGAGCATGAGGTGTCTTTGGTGAACCTCCGAGAGGAGAATTTGTGGCAGCTCAAAAAACTAAACGCTGTCTTATTTCCAATCAAATACCATGATAAAGACTACGCTTCCGCTTTAGCTTCCGGAGCGTTTTCCAAGCTAGGTAGGGTGGTCTTCACGACTCTTAGAAAATTCTTGGTAGAATACAGGGGCTTGTCTTTTGCTTGATTTCTTATGCCATCTGTGCATGTGCTCAGCGTACTATGGGAATACCTGTGTTGGATCCGTTACATGCCGCATTGAGAGAACCTTTGGAGGAAAACGACTGTACATCATGACATTGGGTGTACTTGCTCCTTATCGGAGATCAGGAATAGGTGATTTCGTTCGGTATTGTCCAGTAGAAGAGTTTTTTGTAATCCTGAAACATTGTATTTGGTTATCAAGTTGACGTGTACAGTGGTTAGATTGGATTTACACTCGTGTAAACTTTGGGCCAAACAACACTGACAGTGTGGGTCACTATTATGTGTTTTCATTTCATGAGATGGGAGCCTGAGATCGTTGTGACAAGTAGACTGTCTCCTCAAATATTATAAAACCATGGCTGTTGTTGGTTATCCCGGACAGGAAAGCAAATGTGAGGCAATTTAGCCATGCAGGCAGCCACGTGGACTGCTGTACAGCCCAGGGCAGACCCAGGTACAGGCAGCAACACTGACGTCCGCATAGGTGCCATATCACCGGTTGACGTCAATAGCCACGTGGTGCAGCCATGTGGCAGGACGGGGCCCAGCAGCATGTCGGTGATGCAGCAGATCTCCAGTCGGTGCAGCAGCAGTTTCAGTCGGCCATATCCAGGCCTATAAAAGGCAGCCCCTTGGTCCCTCATTTCTTATCCGCTTCTAGGCCTTCAGTGCCTCAGCTCAGCAGCCAGGATTCCCCTCAGCAGACTAGCAGGGTAGCCTTGGATCTACAGGGATCATCTAGTGGGGATTCACCTCCTCTCTATAGTTCTAGTTTCTATTACAGTTTTGTAGTGAGGGTTTCATCCCTTCATACAGTTGTATTCAGCCTTTTGGGCATTCATACATTCAGTTACATATTTCCTCTTCGGAGGCCGGCTATATTCTCTCCCTCAGATTCTCTCACGTATATCCACAGCATCACTTGTGTATTGAGTGCATCACCTGTCAATTTAGTCAGTGTTGAGCAGGAGAGAGAGAGTGAGTTAGTCTATCTCCCGCCACATTGTTATAAAAGCTTTAGTTTTCTTTCTTGAGATACGGAGGGTTAGTTTAGGGACAGCCCTCACTATTTATGGTCCAAACAAGATCGAGTAAGGACACCATGAGCGCTAGTGAGCAGTCCAAAAGAGGAGGGAAGGATGGATCAGGTTCCAACCCCCCACCACCACATAATCTTGCAGATACTTCCATGTTTGCCATGACAGCCATGTTGCAGGCTATGATGTAGATGCAAAAGAACAGTCCGAGGCTCTCCACCCTCATGACCCAGCTTTAGGAAATGCGGGAAGATCGTGAGCACGCCACTAGAGAGCGCGATAGGGCAGCTCAGGAGGCAAAAGAAGACCGCAATCGGGAGGTTCGAGAAGCCAACGAACTCTAGGACCGCAAGGCTTAGGAGGCTAGGGAGCTCAGAGAATGTACCACTCGAGAAGAGAAGGAAGACCGGGAGTGTACCGCTCAAGAAGAGAAGGAAGAAGGGGTCTGGTAGCTCCTCATTTCTCTACTTCGACCAGGGGGGGAAAGGAGACTTCCATCTCCATTCAAGCGTTCCTTTTTGGGAAGCTCAACTTCACACGGTACGATGGTCAGTAGGAACCCTTAGTGTTGACTTTGTCACTCAATCAATTCAAAAGTTTTTTATCAATGATGCCTACAAACGATAACGAGCGTTGCATCCTAGCATCCATGCACCTTACAAGTGAGGCAGTCACGCGGTGGCTCAAGTGATAGAAAGGCCACTATGATGCAGACGAGGAGACCCCTCTTTACAGCTAGATGGAATACGTGAAAGATCTCCAATCACTGTTCCTATCACCCCAGCACCTGGATAGGCTTCAGAGTCAGTTCTACAAGCTCCCTAAGGGGACACCGAGTCAATGAATCATTATGCCATTAAATTCACTCAGGTGTTCGTACAGTTGCAGTTGGAGGACAATCAAAAGCCGAGCAAGTTCCTTCATGGGCTGCGATTAGACATCTAGTAGTACGTCCGTAGTTTTCAGCCACGGGACTATGGCTCAGAACTTTGAGCTCATGCATAAGGGTCAAGGACCCAAAAAGGTCAACAGTAAGAAGCCCCTGGATTCCACCGCTCTTGATGGAGGGAAGAAATCTAGCACGGGGCAAGAGAAGAAAAACTAGACGACGAAAGACAACAATGACTATGGAGGGTACTTGGACGCAACATCCTGAGCTACCTATGCCAAATAAAACCGTTGCTTCTATTTCCATGAGCAGGATTGCCCGCATTTTAAGAAGCTTCAGGCAGATGGAGCCACGTCAGGTGGTTCTTCTATAGCTTTGACTCCAGCCAAGACCACCTTAGTGGTTATAGAGGAGATCTAAGATCACCAGGAGGGGGACCCTCAATAGTTTCCCACTATGTTCTAGTTCTACGGCCAGATCGGCAGCCCGAAAGTCCTTATTTTTGCAAATTTAGGATGTTCCGAGGACATTATTTCTACCAAAGCCGCTCAACAAGCCAAGGTTACTCTCACCTCCTCAGATACCATCACCTTGAATGGGGCATTCATAAGACAGTAGGCGGAGAGCAACAAGGTGGCCTTAGCAACCGCTCTGAAGATAGGAGGATGTGCAGATACCCGTACTTTCAGAGGTAGCACCAACTCAAGCAGTGGACATCATCTTGGGAGACCGGTGGTGGCACCAGTTCGAAGTTCGTCCGGACTATCAAACCAGGGTTTGGATCTCAAAATTTCAGATCACGGGGGTAAGTTCAATCAAGAGCAGGTTCCCCATGCCGAGGATTGACTACATCTTGGAGCGCGCCTGAACGGAGCCAAGATGTTCTCATAGATTGATCTGAAGAGTGGGTATCACCGGATCTGGATTCATGAGTCAGATATCAAGAAGACGGCCTTCTGCATAGAGAAAGCCTAGCATGAGTTCGTGGTGATGCCCTTCAATCTCACAAGGGCACCCGTGTCCTTCAACTGTATGATGCTCCAAATCTTCAAACCTTTGAAGTCCAATCATACAAATTTAGATTTGTGCTCGCTCTTCTCGCTTCTCCTCACGACCTGCTACCACACTGGTATCGCCAAACTATGAAGGATTCCGGGATTATTCCTGTAGAACTTCCTCCATCCAGTCCTCGCCGCTCTACTCGAACAACTTCTTCTACTACCACTGCCTCTTTTTTTACCACGGCCTATATCATACATTCTGAACCTGCCACTTGGCAGGAAGCAGTTAAAAATCCTGCGTGGCATCGTGCCATGGAACAGGAGCTTGAAAGTATTGATCGCAATCAGACCTGGATCTTGGTCAATCGACCTACTCACAAAAAGGTCATCGGAACCAAGTGGATCTTCCGAACAAAACTCAAAGCCGATGGAACACTGGACAAGTACAAAGCTCGCTTAGTAGTGCAAGGATTCCGCCAAAAACATGGTATCGATTATGAGGAAACCTTTGCCCCTACTGCTCGATTAACTTCCTTTCGTCTTCTTCTCGCCCTAGCTGCTCATCACCACTGGTCTATCTATCAAATGGATGTCAAGAGTGCCTTTCTCAATGGCTATCTTGATGAAGAAGTCTATGTGACTCCCCCACCCGGTTTTTCTCCTCCTGGCCATGAAAATAAGGTTTTCTGTCTCCGCAAAGCTCTTTATGGGCTTAAACAAGCACCTCGATCATGGTTCCACCGGATAGACACCTTCCTCAAAACTAATGGTTTTCATTCTACTCCCCGTCAGAGGGGGTCTGCTTTATTTTACTCTATGTAGATGATCTTTTGCTTTTAGGCTCTACTCCCACTACACTTCAATTCATTAAAACTCAACTCAGCACCACTTTTGAAATGACTGATCTCGGTCTGCTCTCCTATTTCTTAGGCATGGAAGTTGCTCAACATTCTAGTGGTATTTTTGTTTCTCAACAGAAATATGCTCTTCAACTCCTTGATCAAATCATTCCTCATGAGCCTAAGCTTGCTGCCACTCCCTTAGATCCCACAGTAAAGCTCTCAAAAGACTTGGAGTCTCCTCCCTTTGATGAACATCTCTATCGACAGGTTGTTGGCAAACTCCTCTGGCTCCTTCACACTCGTCCTGATCTTGCTTACTCCGTTTCTATTCTCAATCAGTATTTTAATGAACCCAAGCTCACTCATTGGCATGCATGTATTCGTATCTTGCGGTTCATACGTGGTACTTACTCTTATGGTTTACATTTCAGACCAGGACTAACCCTATAGGGATACACTGATTCCGACTGGGCTGGTGACCCGGACAATTTTCGTTCTCATGGCGGCTATATTTTCTCGTTTGGCTCGGCACCTGTTTCTTGGTCTAGCCGTAAACAAGAAACTGTTGCTGGTTCTTCTACTGAGGCTGAATACCGGGCCTTGTATGATTGTACCATAGAGGCCATATATCTCCGACAGTTTTTGGCAGAGCTACACTTTCCTTGTACTGAACCAACGATCCTCTACGTCGACAACAAAAGTGCCATCGCTCTCGCCGGCAATCCCATTTTTTCCAACCGCACCAAACATGTCGGTGTTCACTTTCATTTTACTCGCGAGCAAGTGGAATTAGGTACTATTCGATTGATCTATGTTCCAGCTGCCGATAATCATGCTGATATTCTTACCAAGCCGGTTAATCGCCCTACTCTTGAGCATCTCTGCCCACGGTTGGGGATTGGTTTACCTCCTCCTTCTTAGCAGTTTTTTGTGTACTTAAGGAAGTGAACAAATCCCCTGCGAGGGCACTCCTTCAAGTATTTTTTTTTTGTACCATCATCTGGGCATTTAGTGAAGATGAAAACCTACTTTGTAGGCATCTCCATCTAAATGAAAACCCTTTTTATTTTTTTTATTTTTTATTTAAAAAAAAAAAGGCTGATGAAGAAGATAGATCACTCATGGAACACCTCTTTGCTTCTCCTGTCTACATTGGACATTGAGAGGGGGTGTGATCGGACTTTTACACCAGTTTATCCTGTCCTCTAGAATTGGAGATTGCCTGGCTACAGGTAACAACACCACAGGTGACTCTCCGTCAGGGAAAAATTCCACAACCAAAGCCCTGTCAAAGAGCCCCGGTTCGGAGGTCAAAAATAAAAAATAAAAAATAAAATAAAAACAAAGGCTCCTTCCTGGCCGACCAGATTGACCTGGTCGGTCATTTAATATACACTTGGCCATCTCCACGGCTGATCTATTCTTTTTTTCAGCCACAGAATTCTGCTGGGGAGTATAATGCACAGTGCATTGATGATGTATTCCACGTGAGGCCCAAAAATCAGCAAATTCCTTTGACATGTATTCACCCCCCCTGTCTGTATTTATGTGGGCAATTTTCAGCCCGCTTTCATTCTCTACCATGGCAATGAATGTCTGAAACATGCAAAGACTTCATATTTGGATTTCAACACAAAAATTCAAGTATATCTGGTAAAGTCATCAATGAAAGTAACAAAATAGTAAAATTATCTGGTAAAGTCATCAATGAAAGTAACAAAATAGTAAAATCCCCCAATATCTGCAACATCATGAAATCATCATCTATGCCTTTGCTGGACTGTCAAAAACAGCCCACAGTTGATGCCACAGATATCTTTGACAGCTTGATGCCTTTGTTTCAGTCAGACCCCCATGATGATGCCACATCTGAGATTACTTCTCCTCCTAGTGGTCATTTACAGCCACATGTGCAGTCTGAAAATCAGCATGATTTACAGCCTGATATGCCTCAGATTGATCAGGATGCTGTTCACATGGCCATTGACCAAGAGAGAGCTGAAATTCAGGAGCCCAAAAGGCTTTCCCGTTGGCTCCTTGACACTCTAAAGACAGCAAACAAGATGCTCCTATGCCAGCCCGTACTAGAGCTGCTGTTAGGAAAGAACATGCTAATTCGGTTGCTACAACATGCCATAAGGATGCCTTTGAAAATGAATGTTGGTTGCAGGCCATGCAAGCTGAATTGGATTCCATCCGAATAACACTTGGGAGTTGTGTGACTTGCCTCCTAGCAAGAATGCCATTGGGACTAAGTGGGTATACAAGATTAAACGGAAAGCTGATGGTTCAGTGGACCGTTACAAAGCCCGTCTTGTTACTAAGGGCTATGCACAGCAGCAAAGCATTGACTTTGAGGAGACTTTTGCCCCCACTTCCAGAATCACTACCGTCAGGATTGTTATTGCCTTTGCTGCCCACTTTCAGTGGGAGGTACATCAGCTTGTTATTAAGACAGCTTTTCTTCATGGGCACTTGCAAGAGGAAGTCTATGTTACCCAACCTCTTGCCTTTGAGGTTGCACGTTCTGAAAGGAAGGTATGCTGGTTAAAGAAAGCCCTCTTTGGATTGAAACAGGCTTGGTATTCAAGGAAACATTAGAACAGCCCTACAGAGGCTACCCTTTACATCCATGACATGCTTGTGACTGGGACACATGCTGAGCACATTGCAAGTTTTAAGCTTACCTTGCAGAAGACATTTGCTATGTTTGATCTTGGTCTTTTGCATTATTATTTGGTCACTCAATTTTCTAAGAGTGAGGAGGGTATTTTGATGTTACAATCCAAGTATATTGGACAGCTTTTGCAGTGTTTTCAGTTTGAGGATTGTAGTTTTCAATTTGAGGATTGCAAGCCAATCTCCACACCATTAGAGCCTGGTTTTCATTTCTCATATGAGGATGGCAATGGTGCATGTGATGTCACTCTCTAATAGCAGGCAGTTGGTTGTTTGACTTATTTATGCCATACCAAACCCGATCTTTAGTGTGCTATCTCACAGTTGAGCAGATATATGCACAGCCCCTCTACACACCATTGACATGCCGTGAAGCATCTATTCAGGTACCACAAAGGCACTCAGCATTTGGACCTTCTTTATGAGGCCAATTCTTCACTTGTCATGCATGGATCCACTGAAAGTAATTGGGCTGGCTGTACCGACACCCATGTGTCACATAGTGGCAATTGTTTCATGCTTGGTACTTCATGCATCTCTTGGTTCAGCAAGAAGCAGACTACAGTTGCTACTTCTAGCTGTGAGGCAGGCGGAGTACAGAGTAGCTTTTACAACTACAGTGAAGTGTGTTTGGCTCCGGAAGTTGCTTACAGATCTTCATGCATGTCAGACTGTCATCTTCACTGCTAGTTAGAGTGTTGCACGGAATCCAGTTCTCCATGCCCGCACAAAGCATATTGAGGTTCATTATCACTATGTCAGAGATAGATTATTAGCAGGTGATATTCACTTGTCTTATGTTCGCACTGAAGACAACTTGGCAAATCTTTACGAAGGCTCTTCCTCGACCTAAGTTTGAAGCTTTCAGGCAAGCTTTGAATGTAGTACCTTTTATGACTTGATCTATTATGCTCCGTTCAGTCATAGGTTACTATATCCCTATATGATGAACATATGCAACCATAATATTAGTTCTTCAGGTATTTTGAGACGTGTCCAGGATGGTTCAGCTCATACCATGGAGGGGGTTTTGTAGGCCATTCTATGGGCTATCCATAGGTGCCACTCATTCCTTGGTATGTGCCTTGTAGGCCTAGTTAGGGGCAGTTAGGGCACTTGGTGCAGTTAGCACATGTACCAGTTAGTACCACTAGGACACCTTGTTCTAGGGTTGCATCATATAGGGGGTACTTTGTACTCATTTCTCTATTGCAGCAATTCATTACAGCAGCTCGATTTTGTCTTCATTGCTTCACCTCTTGTGCTTCCATTGCTCGCCCTAGTCTACAATCCGCAAATGGCATCCATGCTCAAAGAAATTCTTGCTATAGATCAAGATGTCATCCAAAAAGACCACAACAAACTTTCCTAGGTATAGACGAAATAAATCAGTCATCATCTGCTAAAATGTTGCCGATGCATTAGTGAGTCCAAACGGTAACACCAAGAACTCTTAATAACCGAATCGTGTGTGCAACGTGGCTTTAAAGACATCTTTCTCAAATATTTTTCTTTGGTGATACAAAAACATCTTATTGAAATACTTAGCTCCACAGAGCCGATCAATGAGATTATCCATCCAAGGTTACAGATAATAGTTTTTATCGTCAAGTGATTCAGACCCTTATAGTCCACGCATAGACACCTATCAAAGTCTTTCTTCTTAGCCAATAGCACTGATACATCCCAAGGTGACTTGGTAGGCCGCACTTGACCCAGCCGGAGGTATTCCTGAAGTTGTTGTGCCATTTCATCCTCCTCTTTCAAACTGAACACAGGCTGCGAACCAAGCACGAGTTTATTCTATGCTCAATGTTTCTCAAGGCGGTAGACCCATGGGAAGTTCCTTAACATAATGTTACGAACTAGTTGAGCCTCGGGTGAATCCACACTCCAAGAGCTTCGGCTAATCACGTCAGCTACCTCAGTAGCTACAGCATAAGATCAGCAGAGTGATTTACATCATAGATATACCAAGTAACGGGTAGTCCATCTACACAATGCTCGCCCACCATTGACTCATCAATGTGGGCAGCCAAATCCATGGCTTAAGTATTTCCATATCTAAAACAGTTAACTGCAATCTTAGCCCCTTTGCTGTTTTGTGGGACAGCAAACACATTATCAATAGAGAAATGCTTCAAAGGTGTGCTTTTAAAAAAAAGAGCACAAGTTATTATCAAAATACATTACAAATTTGTCAATACACCAAAAACTCTTACACTCTCTGGATTGCATAAATGATACATTTCCAAAGCAGAACAGGAATATTGCCCATCATAAACACATGATTTCATAAATCGTATGTGATGCCATCTTCACCATTGGTCCTCGAAGATCTCCATGAAGAGCAAACAGCTTTACCGGATTATATGATTTTAATAATCAATATTTACAAAAGGGCTCTTGCTAAAGAACCACTCCATCCCAAGCAAAATGTCTACCCTATCCAATCTCATCACATGAAAGGACAGCAGTCCCCAGAGTAGTCTTGAATCTCAAATCTGAGATTTGGAACCATCTCCTCCCAGAACTTGTAGCTCCGTGTGCAACACTGACCACATATCAGTGGCTACCAAGAGCTGTTGGGATGCACAACTTGAAGCATCTATGAAATTGTGAGTACTACCATCATCAAAGGAAATATGAATTGCACCCATCTACTCAACCCACCAAGCTGATTAAGTCATAGGGTCCACACACATTACCATTTAAATGACATTTCTCACAATTCATATCAGAAGACAAGGCATCCAAAATAGCAATGTGACAAGGATTACCCGGAGTACAAGGCTCAATCAGCTACTTTGCCTCTGCTCTACCGTGAACTCAAAGAACACGCGTTCGACATATGACGCGGTTTGCCGCATTTGAAGCAGAGTCCCATTGCCCAAGCTTCAGCCTGCAATAGAGAGTCGGTCCGAGGCTTCTTGGCAAGAGGCCCCAATGTCTGCTTACCAGAAATAGCCTTTTCACGCTTGGAGTTGTTGGCTCGGCAATTCTTACGGTTATTTTTCTGTTTAGGCTTCCCACTTTGTCTAGCCGGCGAAGACCCAATATCCTTGTGTGTCGCAAGAGACCTTCACAAAGTGGATAGTCTGATCAAGCGTCTCTAGCTTATTTCTCCTGATCTCATTCTAATAATCTTTTGGTAAAGTACAAACGAAGAATAAGCACAATGTTTGCTGACTAAATTCAGGAAATTCAAAAGAAAATTTCCCAAACTCCTGGATAAATGGATCCAAAGGCTTCCCATTCAAGGTCTAGCTCTTCTGAAAGTTATTAAATTTATCGGGCTCCAATAAAAATTCTGATGTGAAGGCCTGATACGCCGCCGCCCAAGTAGTAGGTGCTTCTAGAAGGCTTCACCTTCAATCTTGCCACCATGAAAAGGCCTTCCCTCGGAGATACATATCCACAAGGGCAGTGTGCCTCCCGTATCATTATGCACACGTTGTGCCTTCTGGGTTTGTTGCAATAAAAATAATTGTTGCTGCATAGTTTGCATCTAAGAGAATAGGCTTTGCAAGATTTGAGCATCAATCTGAACTATCTACACCTGAGGTGGGGAAGAAGGTCCAGGACTATTAATTTGCTGAGGTCCATCGCCAGGAGTTTGATCCATATTGATGATAGGCTGGAGATTTTTCGCAAGGGAAAGGACACAAGGAAGAGGACATGAAGGATAGTACGTCACAACACTTTTCTCCTTATCCAAGAGAGAGAGATATGTGCTCAAAGTTGGTAGGCCTGAAGCAAGCTAGAGATGTAGTAGCTTGGCTAGAGTAGAGAGAGTGAACAAGTTGATCAATTGCCACAAAGGGGTCCATCACAAGCTGATGAAATAGGCGAAATAGAATGGGTAGAGATCAACTCGGTAGTGGGCTGTTAGCAGCTTGAAAGGCTAAGACACAAAGAGGGAAAGTTGGGTGCATGCATAGGTTGCATGTGTGCTGAAGTGGCTGTAGCGCAGGGCTTTGCATGCAAGCCACGTGAGTTTTTTGCCCTGTGGGGCACTCCACAAGAATTTATCTCCCTGCAAAGTACTTTTAGGATGAAAGTTGGCTGTTACTAAAGGAAAACGGAAAGTATTGGTACCAGAGGATGCACGTTTACATGCGTGCTTTCACATGCTGCGTTGCATGTGTGCATGCATACTAGTACCCCTACATGCATAAATGCATGCAGCCACTGGTTGCTCCAACACTTTGCATTGCAACCTATCATGCATGCACATGCAGTACACGAATGAGACACGTTTGTCATATAAACAAGGGTCATATAAACAAGGGTCTCTAGCACTCGCAGAGGTATCATGTTCAAGGCGGTCTATCTAGGTAAAAGTTGCAGGATATTGATGGTGACGAGAAGGTACTTGCAGCTTCTGCAAGGAAGGGTAAAGGCATACCTGGTACGGGTAAGCAGAATAAGAAGGACTCTTCTGGGGACGGCAACTCTTTTGACAATGACTACGAAAAAGAGAGAGATAACATTACTGTGATCAGCCTAGAAATCTTGTGCAAAACTGTAGGAAGAAGAAGACGACTCAAAAGAGGAGAAGGAGCCCAAAAGGGAAGATTAGTCAAATTCAGCTAGTATGGTTGAAAGAGCACTCTTGGTGGTTACACCCTTAGACCTGAGATATGTTTCATTGATCGTATTACTGTACGCATGTGCAACCAGGAGCGGTGGTCAAAGGATCCAGAGCTCTTTGTTAGGTGATGGACAACACCTGGCTCAGACAATACTAAGAACAACGTTGTAGTGGACCAGGTTCAGAGGAAATGTGGAATGTATGGAACACGGTTGTGAATGCCCAGAAATTCAAAAGGAGGCTGTTCTGAAGGGTTCTTTGGGCTGATTCCCTTTAAAGGCAAGAAAAACAACGGACTAGGGTATGTTTTCTGTCTTTGCATTTTTATGGATTTATTCATGTTGTAGTCGAAGTGTTTGTCCAGGTAAAGAATGAAAGCTTTCCAGACATACAGAAGGGGAAGTCTCACAGCCATCTAGATGTCTTATGAAGATGTAGTGTCTCGAACTCTATGGAGATTGAGATACTGAAAAATGTAGGCGAGAGAGAGAATTCTCCAAGACTGGACCATTAGATGTAGCTGAATACGAAACAAGAGGGATCACAGGTTACCTTGGCGGGCTCAGGTTCAGACTTGAGTGGATCTCAAAGAGAGCTTGGTTCTGGATGCAACTGGAAGCCGTTCTAGAGCTTCTGAATGGGACCAGTTGGTGGAGAGCTCTATGGGTCAGTCACAAGGTTCTCACTTTCCGGGTTTTGAGGGTCGAGGTGACAGATGCAGCTGGAGGTTGATTGGGTTGAAATAGACCAGGATTTGCAGGGTCTGGTTTCTGCGGGGGCCCTGGACGTGCTTGGGTATCTTGAAGACTCCGGAGTGAGTGTGACTTGGACCGGTGATTGTACCAATCTTCCAAACTGGATTCGGTTGATGTGTATCTAGACCTGAGATACTGGAGGTGCGGGTTCTTGGACCAGATGATGACAACATCTTCAATACGTTCCTGAAAGCTTCTGCATGAGAGCTGAAGCAGCTTCCGTCGCGCCACAGTGTGTGAATGCCCCACCTGTTAGCCACCAAATGAGGAGTGCAACAGGCTTGACACCTACAGCATGTTGGGTGTAGATTGTGTCACATGGGCACTTAAGGGGGTTAAGAGAGGCTGCCATGTGGGAGCAATCATACATCCTTCTTGCTGTTATTTTAGGGGCTTCCCTGGACTGCACACACCCATGTAATGGGCAAATGGGCTTGCATACAGCCAGCACAAGGTGCCAGCAGAGCGTCTTATATCGGCCAGAAAAAGGGAGCAGAAGGTTGGCAGACCTGGCTGTTGGTCGGTTCATTCAGACTGGTTCGGCAGACCCTAATCTGTGATTTTACGGACTGGCCAGTGGGCAATCTGGGGGAGCACTTGAGCTCCTATAAAGGAGCCCCCCCTTTTGGGGGGGGGGGGGGGAGGGGGGGGGCCGCAAATCAGTTCAGTCAGGAGCAGTCCCTCATCCATCTGGGGCAGTCCTTGGTGCATACCTCCAGCAGGAAGGAGAGCACAACTCCATGGGAGTGAGCAGCCTGAATAGCTCACTCTAGAGCAAGCTACTGAAGCCTGACAGGAGGCAAGCAGCAGTTTGGAGGACATCCTCTCCAGAGGGTGCAGCATACAAGGCTCGTGGCAGTGCATTATGTTCGTATTGTTGGCTGCAAGTGTTGGTAGAATTTTTTGTACAAATTTCTATATCTATTTATGAGATCTTTTGTGCTGTACATTGAGTATTCTCTCTCCCTGATCTCCAAGTGTTTTCTGTCTTCTTGTGTGTGCACATGCCTTGAAGTGAGATACAGTGGGTGTTGTACCGTGGAATATTTTCATTACCAGATGTCCTGCGTACTTTGTTAATGATTGCGAGGACATTGGTTTATCTACATACTGTTTTAGCTTTGTTGTGCTACAGGAAAGTATAGATCTGTTTCCCAACACAAGGACCTAAGGTCTAACTACCACTCTTGTGACCTTTTAATAACCCTAACCACAAAATGATCCCAAGGGTGGGTCAATGAACTAAATTCATAGTTTATCACTCATTTTTCCAACACTAGTTTCAGTTAGATTTTGAAACCTTGAGGCTGTTGCTCTTGTTCTTTTCCTCATTCCCTGAGGCTTTTTTGTATTCTCACCACTTGGAATTAGACCGAGTTCTTGAGGTGTAGCATGAGATAGACTGACTCACTCTATCTCCTGCTCAACACTAACTGAACTAATAGATGATGCACTCAAATAGTGATGCTGTGGATGTGAGTGAGAGAATATAGCGGGCCTTTGAACAAGAAATATATAACAGACTGTATGAATGCCCAAAAAGGGCTGAATACAACTGTATGAAGGGATGAAACCCTCACTATAAAACTGTAGAACTGTAGAGAGGAGGTGATCCCCACTAGATGATCCCTGTAGATCCAAGGCTACCCTACTGGTCTGCTGAGGGGAATCCTGGCTGCTGAGTTGAGCACTGAAGACCCAGAAGTGGATGAGAAATGAGGGACCAAGGGGCTGCCTTTTATAGGCCCCCTTGGGCCTGGGAATGGCCAACTCAGGCTGCTGCTCTATCAACTGGAGATCTGTTGCATCCCCGACCTGCCACGTGGCAACTGGTGACGTGGCACCTGTGCTGACATCACCGTGCTGCTGCCTGTACCTAGGTCTGCCCTGGGCTGTAGAGCAGTCCACGTGGCTGACTGCTGTGACATGGCTGCCTGCGTGGCTACTGCTAAGCTGGCTACCTGTGTGGCAGTCCAGCATGTCCACGGGCTTGTGGATGCCCTTGACATCCCGTTCTGCTAAAACTCGAACTAGGGTAGGGGAAAAACTGCCTTGTACGCTGCAAGGAGGTCTGGATAATCTGTGAAAAAACCCTCTTCCACCTATGGTGTTTCGTGGGAGCCCCTATGCTTGAACTTGACTGCATACAAGCGTTGTCAATTGCATGTCACCCTGTTGAACCGATGAAGTAGAATCTGCTCAGGTTTAACAACCTCGGCCTCACCAACAATTTTAGGCTGCTCCATATCTGGTACTGTGGACCCACATATGGTGGTAAATACTGTTCCCAGTGGGACTGAGCATCTGCAACATAGCACTTCAGAATGTCGAATGATAACTGGTTGTAGACTTCTGTCTCGCCATCTGATTGCGGATGAAAACTGCTGGAGAAACTAAGTTTGGTATTTGGTACCAAAGTTGTTGATTGAACCGATGAAGTAGAATCTGCTCAGGTTTAACAACCTCGGTCTCATCAACAATTTTAGGCTGCTCCATATCTGGTACTGTGGTAAGTGCCGGACCCACATATGGTGGTAAATACTGTTCCCAGCAGGACTGAGCATCTGCAACATAGCACTTCAGAATGTCGAATGATAACTGGTTGTAGACTTCCGTCTCGCCATCTAATTGCGGATGAAAATTGCTGGAGAAACTAAGTTTGGTACCAAAGTTGTTCAACAGGGCTCTCCAAAAATGACTAGTGAATTTGGAATCCCTATCGGATACAATGACATGGGGCATGCCACACATTGGATACCACCATCTGAGAAAAAGACAAGCTGTGTCATGTGCGTCGATGGTACCATTGCATGGAATAAGCATGACAAACTTGTTAAACCTGTCCACAATGGTTAGGCACATGGTGTTCCTGGTACCAATAGCTGGTGGAAGGTCTGTAACAAAATCCATGCTCATCTACTCAAAAGGCTGATCTGGAATCTCAAGGGCCTGGAGTAATCCTGGTAGCTTCTTGTGGGATATCTTCACTTGCTGACACAGCTAGCAATGAAATACATAGCGATGAACATCATTGCCTAAATGAGGCTAGAAAAATTTACGCTCGCTCTTCTCGAGGATATACCTTTGTAAGACTAGAATAAGTCCAATCATACAAATTTAGATTTTTTTGTTGAGAATAAGTTTAGCTGTTGGGGCTGAACAGTTGATCACCACTTGGACGAAAATTCAAAAAATTTGCATGTCCGCTAAGGTGATAGAAAAATATACCTTTGTAAGACTAGAATGATCAGTAAGAGTTTCTTTGTGTTCTTAGATGGCATTTTGATATTTTCAAAGGATCCAACACAGCATGTGAAGCATGTTCAGCAAGTTCTTTAGCTCCTAAAGGACAATTAGTTGTACATCAACGCGAAGAAAAGCAACGTCTTCTTGGAGGAGGTACATTACTTGGGGTACATCATCACTCTGATAGGTGTTCGCCTGGACCCAACCAAGGTGAAAGATATCGCCTAGACCCAGCCAAGGTAAAAGATATCGTGAGTGGGAGGTGCCTACCACAACTCAAGAGGTTCGGGATGTTTATGGGCATTTGCCAGGCATACAGGAAACATATCAAGGACTTGGTAAAGATCGCAGTCCCCATCACCGACCTAAACCGAAGGCTTGGATTTTGATGAAACTTTTACTCCCACAGCCCGCATGGTTACTATCCGGACAGTGATTGCTCTTGCTACCCAATTCCAGTGGCCTATTTTTCAACTAGATGTGAAGTCCGCATTCCTTAATGGAACCCTGGAGGAGGAGGTATACGTGGAGCAGCCACCGGGCTTTCAAGATCCAGGGTCCCCATTAAAGGTGTGCAGGTTGAAGAAGGCGTTATAGAAACAGGCCCCCAGGGCTTGGTACCAAAGGATTGATGTATTCTTTCAGAAGATAGGGCTACGTTGGAGTCCTTCTGAGGCAAACCTTTACTTGTTCATTGAGAAGGGATTGCGACTGGTACTCATCCTCTATGTTGATGATCTTATCTTGACATGTGATCATGTCAAGAAGATTTCACAGGTCAAGGAGCTACTCATGTCTGAGTTTGAGATGACTGACCTTGGGTTATTACATTACTTCCTTGGGATTGAAGTAAAGCAAGCCAAAGACAGGATCTTCATTTCACAGGAGAAATATTGCAGAGAACTCCTGAAGAGATTTCAGATGGAGGATTGCAGGACAGCATTAACTCCCATGGAGGTCGGGCTCAAGCTAAGTGTTCACGACACATCTCACCCGATCGATACTCCATTGTATCGACGATTGGTAGGAAGTTTGCTTTACCTTACCAATACTCGACCTGATATTTGTTATGCAGTTGGGCTATTATGCCAGTTCTCTGCTTCTCCCAGGAAGAGTCATTGGGATGCAGGTTTACGAGTGCTGAGGTATCTAAAGGGTACTTACACCTATGGGATCACCTACACCAAAGGCATCGAACTAGGCGGGTTCTGTGACAGTGATTGGGCGGGTGATGCTGACACCAGAAGATCGACAACAGGGTATTGTTTCTTACTTGCATCTGGTGCCATCTCTTGGCTGAGTAAGAAGCAACCCACAGTGGCCCTTTCATCTACAGAGGCAGAGTACAGAGCCGCGTGTACAGCAGCTTGTGAGACATTGTGGTTGAGGTGGATTCTGGAGGACATGGACGTGTGTCAGGAGGACATAACAGTGCTGATGTGCGACAATCAGAGTCGCATAGCCATTGCCAAGAATCCAGTGTACCATGCGCGGACCAAGCACATCGAAGTTCATTACCACTTTGTTCGTGAGCTCATCATCGATGACGTGATCGAGCTTATCTACTGCCCGACCGCCGATAATTTGTCCGACCTCTTCACGAAGGCACTCCCTCGAGAACAGATGGAGTACCTCATCAAACGCATGGGGATTGGCCCACAGTTGTGACATTGAGGGGGGGTGTTAAAAACTCATTGTACCCACCTGTGAGCCCCCGATTTGAGGGGACAAGGGGCAGTGAGAGGTAGGAGGGCTGGGAAAGAGAGAGACCCAGGCTGACATCATAGGCAACCAGCACACGGGCTGGTTGCTGCCTGCAACAGCAGAGAAATATGGGGGGCCTTGTGCCTCCCTTGGAGGCGTCTACAGCCCCATGGACTGGCTGCACAAGGCACCCTTTTATAGGGGCCTGTGGCAGGCCCAGTCGGCCCAACCAGGGCCACCGACCAGGGCCAACCCTGGTCGGATTTCCAGGGCAATCTGGTCGGCCACCAGACAGGGTACTGACCCTGCTGGTCGGCCAACCTAAAGGGCCTGGGCAGTGCCTATAAAAGGCCCACTCCTTCGGTCATTCCAGCATCCAGTGCAGGACAAAAAGCCTCCTTCCTAGGCTGTCCTGTGCACTCAGAGCTGGTTCAGTTTGACAGAGAGAGTTCCATCAGTTTTCCTCAGCACTTCCTTGAGTTTTGTATTGCTCCCTTGGAGCCAGTTTCTGCCCACCTTCCGGTGGATGAATATACTCTTTCTCTCTCTCCGTTTAAGTTATCTCTGAGTGAGTGTTAATTGCATCTGTGATCAGTTATCTGAGTTGAGTGTAGAGAAGAGTGGGAGAGATCTTGGGTGGAGGTTTGAGTGATTCATTCCCTCCTATTCTCCAACAATCCATCCCACTGAATTTGCTCGAGTAGGAGGCAGAGTACTTGCAGTGGAAGAGGCAGCTACACCAGAATTAGCATTAGACCCATCACCAGATGAGCCTGAGGCAGCACCAGATGTACCAGAAGCCTGGTTTAGTGGGTCTGACCTCAGTGTCTGTAACAATATACCATAGATTCTTGGCAACCAAGACATGCCTGATCATATAAGCCCACATGGGGTAATTTATGCCATCAAGTTTGTCCTCGGACCCAAGCATCCCAAACAAATCATCCTTATTGCCAACCATAGTGTAAAAATGCAAGGCAAAGGCACCAAATAACAATGCAAATGAGAGGAGTGCAATCTTCCAAATCAAAAAGGCGATTTATTGCACAAGCTTCAAAGCTTTTCACCGCAAATGTGTGGCTGTCACAAGGTGTACCTGCTGCAAAAAGACTCCCAAAAAGGCAACACGAGGCCTTTCCACAATGCCAAGGAACCAAAGAAAGGACTGTTTTGCTGGAAATGAAAGGAATCAATGCAGTAGGAGCTTACCAAGTGATGTAGACCAAAATTACAGCAAGAAAATGACTCCAAACTCGAGCACAGGTAGTCACCCTTGTAGGAGAAGAGTGGGAGAGATCTTGGGTGGAGGTTTGAGTGATTCATTCCCTCCTATTCTCCAACAATCCATCCCACTGAATTTGCTCTTGAGTAGGAGGCAGAGTACTTGCAGTGGAAGAGGCAGTTACACCAGAAGTAGAATTAGACCCATCACCAGATGAGCCTGAGGCAGCACCAGATGTACTAGAAGCCTGGTCTAGTGGGTCTGACCTCAGTGCCTGTAACAATATACCATAGATTCTTGGCAACCAAGACATGCCTCATCATATAAGCCCACATGGGGTAATTTATGCCATCAAGTTTGTCCTCGGACCCAAGCATCCCAAACAAATCATCCTTATTGCCAGCCATAGTGCAAAAATGCAAGGCAAAGGCACCAACTAACAATGCAAATGAGAGGAGTGCAATCTTCCAAATCAAAAAGGCGATTTATTGCACAAGCTTCAAAGCTTTTCACTGCAAATGTGTGGCTGTCACAAGGTGTACCTGCTGCAAAAAGACTCCCAAAAAGGCAACACGAGGCCTTTCCACAATGCCAAGGAACCAAAGAAAGGACTGTTTTGCTGGAAATGAAAGGAATCAATGCAGTAGGAGCTTACCAAGTGATGTAGACCAAAATTACAGCAAGAAAATGACTCCAAACTCGAGCACAGGTAGTCACCCTTGTAGGAGAGGTGAAATGGACAGAAAAAGGCAATCAAGGAAACCAAAAGAAGCTGGAAAATGGAATTACAGCAAGGGTATATGCTCCACAATTGTCAAGAGCTGAAGTGGAAGCTCCCAGCAGGAGAAGGCCTCAAAATGGGAGCAGCAGCAACCTGAGGAGATAAGCTCGCAGCCCGAGGTAAAGGAACAGTAAATGAGAGCAAAAGGGCTTAAGAAGAGGTCTCCAAAGGGCAGCAAGCTTCAAAACACCAAGTCGGTTGATATATGGGTCCCAAATGCAGCGGGACGCTCCCAACTGTGCAAGCTGGCTCCTTCAGGTGCTCCGAAATGCTGCAACAGATCCCGAGAGGTGCTCCGTACTGCAGCAACAGGTCCGTACAGCAAGGCAGCTGCCTTAAATGCTCCATACAGGCCTTAAATGCTCCGTACAGGTCACACCTGTGGCCGGTTACTGTCCGTACTGCGGCAGCAAGGCATTAAATGCACAAGTGTAGCAAGTGACACGTGTGGATGGTGGCTGTTCGTACTGCAGCAGCAGAACAGGAACGCCTCGTCTTATGTAAATCACATGGAAATATACTAAAATATGAAAAGAAAACCACTTTGAGCAGCTCTATGTTTCCCATTTCAGCTTTAGGAACACTAGATTTAGGTCTGGAATGCTATAGGAACACCAGATTTAAGGAATGCTGTTTTGGAATGCCGAAACCCGGTAACTCCTTGTCTAGAAACATTCCAGGGACATTCGAGGTGTTAGTGTGTAAGTCCTCTATCTGGAATGGTGTTCCTGATGTTTCGGATGTCAAAACGCTATTCCCTAGTAACAATGATTTAGGGATGTCCTGAGGGGGACTCTTTGCTACTGAATCCCCTGAGAGGGTGTGGGGGGATCCCATGCTTGCCTGCTGTCGTCAGCATGCACGGCATCTTTGATTCTGTGTAGTGGGGGCCTGCCCTGCCCCCTCGAGGGCTTCCAAGTGCCCCATTTGCCACTGTCTTGGTAGGCTAGAAACCTCAAACCCCCCTCTAACGAAGCTCACCCCCATCCAAAGTCAAAAAGAAGGATCTCTTGGGCAGTGTCTCTGGGTACTGTGCAATCATATGAGCCATGACACCCCATTGTCTGCACAAACTGAGGCTGTTGTAGTCGGTGGGGACTCCATCAATTGTACCAAAGCAACCTCCTATCGAGGACAAGATGGAGTGATACTCTTACAAAAGCCCTGTGTCGCTGGGAATTGTTGCACGTTGTCTGTCATGCCCATATCTTCAATTGTAAAGCCATGATACCATGGAATGAAGAACATGAAATGCAGGCCAAGGAAAATGGGACCGCTCCACCAAGGTCTGGGTAGTGTTGGGGGAGCTTAAATGGAGAAGAAAGACACCTCTCCATAGATGGTGACCTCTTGAATGTGGTCACCCTCAAACCCGAATCACGAACCTGGCTACCGGTAGGTGTAAGGCCAACAATACGGCCCGCACTTACTCGACTCTAGAGGGACTTAATGGAAATCTTCACCTACTGGTTGTCTTCCGGGAAAATAGTCCCTCTAACCAGACCAGAAGAATGGTCATCACTAGGATTATGGTCCCAAGAATCAAAACAATAAAGCTGCCTGCCCTCGCTGGAGCGGGAAGATGGAAGAGGTGACGGGGGGTTGAAAGAAGGGGAAAAGGGATGGAAAGGGGACGACGACGGGGTTCTACTAGAATGTGCAACCGCCCCAAGAAACCACAGGCCTGCAGAACTGCAGCAAAGCTAGTAGAGTTGGCTCAAAGCTAGTAAGGGGCTGGAGAAAGACCCACAGCTAGCCACAGCTGCGGCAGGAGTGGCAGAGAAAAGGCCACCTGACTGCTTTTCGAGGGCACCTGCGAGTAGGGGGAAGGGCAAGAAAGTCCCCACGAGCTGCTGGGCCAGCAGCCTCAGCAGGGGAGCCGCAGAACAGGCAGCTGCTGTTCCACAAACAGCAGCCAGCTGAAGAGGCGGGGAGGGGGGGGGAGGCATGCTCAGGGGCCCAATGGGCAGAGGGGGTTGGAGTGCCAAGGGGCAGGGAGAAGGCGTGGAAGGAGGAGGGGGTGGCGATAGAAAGTCGGGGAGGGGACAAGCAAGAGCTAGCGGGGGGGGGAGGGAGCTAGGAGGGAGAGCAGTAGGGAGAGCCTCAAGCGATGGCCCACATAATCTGAGCCAGTCTTCTGAGAAATAAATGATCTTCCTGGCCGGTGTTGAATCAGCTGATGGCGAAGCCATTACGCCGATCTAGGATGGAGAGGGTAACTCAAATTAAAAGCAAGGAAACTTTGAGCTTTTATGGAGGGAAGGAAGAGAGGAGGAGATAGAGAAGAGGGGAATCTCAGTCAAATTGGTTGCCTTTGTCGTAATTCTTAGCCAAACGCCCTTCCTGGCAAGCGCAATTGTCAGAGGTCAGATTCAGTGATTTTGGAATAATTCAGGTAGTTACCTATTACATCTTTACTATACATTTCATTAAAACTCATTTACATCATTAGTTTGAGAAACTAGGCTTGTTTATGGGCTGATTGTGTCCTTGACAAGATAGAGTGATGGTTTGGTTCTGGTCAATCAATTTCAGATACTGCACATCCCTGTCTATTCTGAACAGTGAGTGGCTGTTGCATAGTTGCTTTGACAACCATTTGGTTGCTATGCCTTTTTTCTATCTTTTGGAAGTTCTAGAATAAGGTTTTAATATTTATTCTACTTTTTCATTGTGAGACAAAGGATAATTTTAGGTGTTAAATTAGTTTGCCGATGCTATGAAATTACTTCCTTGAGCAACATGTTGACACAAAGCTGAGGCTTTGTCAAGATGGGACATTCAGTAGATTCATTCATTTATGATTCCAGAAAGGTGCAGGCACACTGACATCTGTATACATATAATGCGTTTGGTGCATGCAAACATGTTCCCTCTTTATTCTTCTTTCAATGTTTGGACTATATGTTGCAAAGGCTTTCTTGCACACTTCAAAATTTTGTGAACTTGACCTGGCTTCTCTTGCAGGCTCAAAGCTAATGAAAGAGATTGTGGATCTTTGTGAGGGAAATGATGAGATTCGTGAAGCTTATTTGCATGTACAAATCAACAATGAGGAAGCCCTTGAGTTTTATGAGAGATTCAACTTCAAAATACAGGAAACCATACAGAATTATTACAGGCGTATTGATCCCCCTGATTGTTATCTCCTCTCAAGGGATTTTGTGAGGAACAAATGCTTGCAGCCTGATTCTCCTTGAGAAATTGAATAGCTTTTTAAACCCACTTGAGTATTGTGGTGTTGTTAGATTCTTCCTACTTGAGTTAACTAAAGCTTTAGGCCTGCACAAAAACTAGACACTCATCATAAACAAATCTTGTACTTTTGGGCATTAAATCTGCTCACCGCTGTTTTTTGTGTCTGCAGAAGTAAACTTTGCATGAGCTCATTATCCTAGCTTTGGCACATTGCTAAGGCTGTGATGGTTAATTTGAAGTCATCCATTGTTGAAATTAAAAAATCAGTATGAGCACAGTGGTAGTCATGTTCATGCATTGTACGCCTAACTTTTGATTGTTGTTCAAGAGGCATTATATATTGGAATTATAAGGGAAGTACCACAGTGGGATAGTCACATCATATGCTGGGTAAGATCTTACGCAGGTGCAATTAGGCTTGGGAGCTGATATAGCTTCACCAAATATTTCAAATACGAAGTGGGAGCTAGAGTGCTCCTACTCAAGGACAAGAACACAGATTGGCCCCAATCCCTTGGTGCCCCTTTCAGTATTTCTTTATTACTTGGAAGCATAGTTACGGGAAACGGGGA
Source organism: Dipteris shenzhenensis (assembly GCF_047967505.1). Classification (NCBI taxonomy): domain Eukaryota; kingdom Viridiplantae; phylum Streptophyta; class Polypodiopsida; order Gleicheniales; family Dipteridaceae; genus Dipteris; species Dipteris shenzhenensis. The sequence goes on from NC_141609.1 coordinate 53,856,903, forward strand.
AACGGAAACGTTTCGGGATTTTTGAGAGGGGATGAAACGGGGAAACACCACGTCATCAAGGGGGTTTACAAAAGGGGGTTTAGAGTAACGCATACACACATTTAGAGTGCTCTACCTTCAAAAAAAGTGCACAATAAGCTATAGCTCTACCTAGTACCATTAATATTGATTGTAACTTTGAAGATTCAAGTTTCATTGTTCAACCAATCACACAATGCAAATTTCAATTACGCAAGGTGGGGTAATTTATAAATCCTATAACAAGTTACAAAATGGAAAAATGATTCATGATTCATGGCTCCTCATCATCATCATTCTCCTCTACTAACAAATCATCATCATCAGGTGAGTGGGCATCATCTGGGCTATGAAATCCGATATATTTGTCATGCGTATACTCGTGTCTCATCTTGTTAAGCAAACGCAAGTTTGCATTAACAAAGACAAGATTATTGGCCCGTTGCGTTCGCAGACGATTTCTCTTCTTTGTGTGGATATGGGTAAAGCTACTCCACAAACGCTCACGAGAAGAGAAGGTGCAAGCTTGGCTTAAGCTTTTGCAACTCGGGGGAATCAGCTCCATAATCCTCCCACCATGTAACAGCTCCAACTCGAAATCTGAAATTCCAAAACTCATAAATTTCATATTTCTAATTTTGTATTAAATAACAAATTACAAGTTCCTAAAATTTGAAAATTAAAATAAGTTAATATTACCTATCATGCTGTGCATCTGGCCATCCATACATGCCTTCCTTATTGCGATAATTGGCAAGCTGGTCTTTTATCCTCGGTTTTTCATCAGGAGTTGGCACCATCTTCTGAAGAGTGAGGTTTCAACCACGAACAACCTTTGTATCACTCTGTTGTGCACTTGCCTTGTGTTGAAACTCCGGGTCCAACACAAAGGCAGCTGCATGCATGGGAGAGTAATATTGATTCCATCTGCTCACAGCCAACTCTTTCAATTTTCTCAACCTTTCGGGATCCTTTTCTATTTCTCTGATATTCTCAATCATCCGATCCATCCCCTCATACACCTTACCAAGAAAAGACATATCTCCATCAACTCGGTTAAGCAGCTTCACAATAGGCACACATAGATCAACAATGTGAGATGCATCAGCCCAAAATTCATCACTGCCTATGCACAAGTCATAATAATAATTTCCAAGAGCCTGCCTAGAAGTGGGCCATGCATCCCACTTTGGGCTTGCCATAAATTGTTTCAGTGCAGGTCTCATTTCAAGGAGCCTGCGAAGCATGAAAAAGTTATATGCAAATCTTGTCTCTGCATACTTCAAAAGCTCCTTGTTAGCAAATTTACGGCACAAAGCAAGAGAAAAATTATGTCGTGTGATGAAGTTAACCACCTCTTTTCCATTGTAAATAACATTCTTGACCCAATCCAATTTGCCAATGTCTTTCAATAAAGTATTCAAGCAATGTGCTACACAAGCACTCCACTGGATATGAGGATACTTTTGCTCCGATAATGCACTTGTTGCCTTATTGGTATTTTCCCCATCTGAAACAAGTTGCAAAACATTAGACGGCGGCTCCACATATTCCACTGCATCTACCCACATTTGCATCAATATAGGTGCTGTTTTTTGTTGTACTCCACACTCTATGAAGTGTATGTAGAGTGCAAATCCCCTACAATATGCAAGGATACCCTCTAGTGAGTGACTTCGTACATCACTCCATCCATCTGCAACCAAACTTACCTCATACTTTACCCATTTCTCTTTCACAGGTTCAATAGCTTGCTTAACTTCCACCACCTCATCCTCTAGAAGCTTGCCCCTCGAAGCATCAAATGTGGGAGGGATATATGTGGATCCAAATGTTTTGATTTCTGACACCATCTCTTTGAACTAGGGTGATCTAGCAACATTGAAGCTAATTCCATTGGAGTAAAAAAATCGGGCCACAGCTGCATCTACTTGTGCCTTCCTTTGTGGATGCCATGATGTGTAAAGACTGCCCTGCCTATGTGAAGTAGACCAAGATGTAGCAGGAATATCAGCAGGAGCTCCATGTGCACTCGTAGAAGAAGAAGCCATAGTAGCAGAGGGAAGAGGACTCCGAAATGCAGTGGCCTGCTGAACACGTGCTGCATGAGCACCTGAAGAAGCTCCTACACCAGTGGAAGCCATTGTCTTTGCCCTTTTTGTAGTGGGCAATACTTCAACCTCTCTTTTCAGCCTTTCTTTCTCTTGTGGTGAGATTACGGAGCATAGCCCAATTCCCCCATCCTTAATGCCAAGAAGATGACATTTGACCCTATCAGGGTTCCCTCCTCGCTCCAATCCACACCAACTGCATCTAAACATGCAAGCTCCTCCTTTCTTGGAGTCATACTTGCCTACCAAATCAACTTGGCTCCACCAATAATCCGATTGGGTGAACTCCTTCTCTTGCTGAGGGACACCGCTTTGTGAAGCCATATCCATGAGCAAAAAGAGCGCTTGTACAAGCTGCAATAGATAAAATTTCAAAGGGAAAAGCCAAGAATCAATGGTTGCAGCCAAAAACAGCAAGACGTTTGTGGCAAAAGAAGCATAGAGAAAGGAAATGTGCTCACCAAAGCCGGGTGTCCAAAAGAGCAGCCACTCATAGGGCTAGGAGAGAACCAGGCAAGCCAAGAAATCGTGGGGGAGAGCAACAAGCAGGCGAGCAGAAAACGCGATTAAAAAAAATAGGCGCACGGCGTTTTTTTTGTTTTGTCCCTGTTTTTAGGTCACGCTCGAAACGGCACTGGAAACGGTGCGTTTTGGCTTTGAAACGCCGTTTTAGATGTCGTTTTGGCGTTTCTGCACGCCGTTTTGGGCCGTGTTTCACGTTTCGGGGGATCGGGCACGGGGGAAACGTTGTTTTCGACCTAAATTACGCCGTTTCGGCATTTCAGCATAACTATGCTTGGAAGATCTTGAAAAGATATTACACAGTAGCCACAAATCTCCTTACAATCAGAGCACTCCACATTCCATTAGGCATCAATGCCCCTTTGCCTTAGCCCTGTTGGGATCTGCCTTCATCAAGCATACAATAAGCATCTGAATCTATCCTAGGAACTTGTATAAAATAAAACCTCGGAACTGTTACTAGCGATCCATTTTGTATCACAGAGTTCCCTTGCTTGCCAAAAGATGCTATGAGACCATTGATATGCCCAAAGCAATGGGTGGAAGCGTAAATGAATAGCTTATAACCTCGGGAGCTTGCATCTAAACTAAAAGCATCCACCATGAACACCCTACTAGCAAAAACTCATCAAATAGCTCGCAACAAGGAGCAGACACTGAGTGAGCAACCAACTACTCCTGGGCAGCTTGTGGGCATTTGACAAGGCTCGTACACCAGCCCAAGCACCCGTAGTTCGTGCAACTGTGAGCACCTCGTTAGCAGTCCGTACTGCTCATCAACAATAGTTTGTACACCAAATGCTCATCACTAGATCGTACATCCATACAACAGATCCATACAACAGCGTACCCATTAGTCTGTACATGTTGGTATGACCAGCTGACCACCACACATTCGTACATGCAGTGGTATGGAAACAAAATTCATGTCCTATGGATGGAGCTTTGAAAATATACAGTGAATAATGATCATAAGTAGAATTAAGTTCATATATGTATGGGTTAGGGAAAATAAAGAGATTGAGTCTAGGGGAGATATATATTAGACGAACCCATCTCCCCATGGGAAAGGATGGAATATGTTAAAACTAAAGAAAGAAGTAATATTTTAATAGTGGACTTTGATAAAGCATATGATTGTATAGTGTTAGGATTCCTTAACCGATCATATCAAGATATAAGTCTTTAGAGAAACCTTAGAAAGCCTGCCTTCTCAAATTTCTAAGTACACAAATTACCACTCATGGTCTAAGATCTAAGCCACTTTTTATTGTCAATTAAACGAGGGCTCCCCCTATCTCCCATTTCTTTTACAATAATTTTAGATGCTTATGATGGCTAGTTAAGAAGAAAATGGATCGTTTTCATCCATAGATTTATAGGTCACCATATAGGTTCCATTTGACATTTCCATTCCTTTGATGATGCCTTCATCTTCACCCAAAACACGAGGTTTCAAGATTTGAAGGCTACTATGGGTTTTGCAAATTCTTTTTTGTAGAGCATGTGTCAAAGATAGATCATAATGCAAGAGGTGTGCATGATTTCAAATTCAATCCTTCCTTGATCCCCTTAGATGTCTAGCAACATTGTAAAATAAGGCTATCAATACATAGCAAGGGGGTTCATGCTTAAATTTTGGTAGTCCCTTTGGTTTTTGGAGTATTAACGAAATAAATAGAGAGTTTTTCATAAAATCAAGGGCAAATTTGAGAGAACAAAAGGACTATATATATTCTGAAATATGAACTAGTTCCTCAAGATACTTACAACTACCTAGGACAATGCATAGTCATGACGATTCTCAATAGCACCCCTAATTTGAGATTGGATTAATATCCATAACTTGACCAAAGTGGAGCCTATGAGGTTTAGGATATGGAAAGGGTATCTATAAATCTTTACCCTCTAGAATCCATATGGGAGTTATACCCAAGGCTCTAATATATATTATAATTGAATGGTTTTTGTAAGTAGTAATACGCAATCAAATCAAAGGAATCTATAAAAAGGAATTTGGACTCTTTGCTAAAAGAATTTGGATTCTTTGCTAAACCTTTTAGACAAGATTGAAAAGTTTCCTTTCACATTTCCATTTTTCCATTCAAATTCCAATTTTTGCTTTGGATTCTAAAAGTGTGTTATATTTAAATGCTTTCAATAGTATATCTAGAGAGAGGTAGAAGACCCATATATTTCATGTGGTGGATTATTTTTATTTTTAGCTCCAACTCATGATGTGTCTCATAGTTATAGTAGCTCTCTAAGCTTGGCAACTTGATGGTTACAACATACATGCTCAAAAGCATCTTTTCATCAATGCTACAAATTCAATTGCAATACAAGTGGAAGACCCATATATTTCATGTGGAGGATTATCTTTATTTTTAGCTCCAACTCATCATGTGTCTCAAGTAGTTCTCTCAGCTTGGCAAGTTGATGGTTATAACATACATGCTCAAAAGCATCTTTTCATCAATGCTACAAATTCAATTGCAATACGAATAAAGTTTCAATAATACATGAGGAACTCAATAATATATCATATATTTTAGGTCACAACATAAAATAGCATAATTAGTTATCAAAGAATTTAGGCCGCAGCTTAATTATAGTAAAAACCATCTCTCTTGGAATAGTGACAAAGCTCCCCATGTTGAATAAGCAATAATTTATCTCTCAGCATACAAACAGGTGCACTGTGTATAATTCATTAAAGCACTCCATAAGGAAAGTAGAAAAAGAGGGTCACCTAAGACCACACCTCAATAAAGAGGGAAATTTTATGAGGATGAAAGACAAGCTTGCAAAGGCTAAGCAACAAATGGAAGAGGCCAAAGGCCATGGCAGAAGGAATGGTTCAATCGTACTTGGTGTTAGTACTTAAAAATTGATTCCAATATCTTGCTCTTTTTTTGCTCAAATTTTGGGTAAAATATGGACCCAAATTAGGTACCAAGATACAATGTCAAAAAATAGGTTAAATCTTGACTCAATGTAGAGACCTAGCTAGGTTGTAACCTAATTAGGCCACATCTGAACAAACTTTGTAATTAAAGATACATATGTTGACAAATGTCTTCATTAAACCATAATGGATTGACTGTGGTTTAAATGATGTGGCAATTTGATCAAAGAATTCAATGATACAAAAGACTTAACTGCAATAAGTTAAAGCAATGGTCAAATGGAACATTACTAACTTGGAACTTAATGTGGCATATGGTTAGACCTAATGTCAATGGCATTGAATTGATCACATGGCACAACCATGTGGATGATGTTGGTCAATACATTACCTTATTTTTACATGTATCCTCTAGTTATGACTCCCCCAATCTACCATATGGCAACCAAATCCACATGGTGATGTAGCATTGTGTGCTACATAGAGGCTTTAGAAGGCCATGATAAACAACAAGTTTATAACAAGAATGGTATTAGGGATATTGTGATGAATGACGATGAGGAAATGATGAAGATTAGAGAGTTGTGATGATGCATTACATAGCATAAGCTATGGTAAGTTGTGTTAGCTGATTGGGGGATTCAAGCCCTTGGTATGCAAGATTCCAATGGATTGATACCTTTACAAGGCTCTTTAGAGTAGTTTGAAGCTTTGAAGGACACCTAGGGTCACAAATCATGCAACCCTAGGTCATTAAAGCTTTAAAGTTGATTGTTAAGGAGTTGCAAGATGATCTTGTAAACACAATACCCTCATTTATTTTATAAAATTAAATGTTTTGAGTTCTATATTGACAAATTTTTCTGGATATGTTCAATAAGGATCATCTTGATATGGATATGAAGACTTTTTTGTAAATCCTAGAGTATTTGGAACAAAATGTCTTTAATGAGTGTAGATGAGTGTTGGAATAATGAAATCAAATCCCACCTATGTAATCTTGTGAATCCCTTAAAGAAGCTATATTTAAAGTGAAATAAATACATAGTCCAAAACATTGTTTGTAGTAGCAAAAACCCTTAAGTAACCCTTTTGTTTATTTATATAATGTCTTTCCCAATCTTATCACCATGGTGTTTGTAAGTAAAATCATTATTTACTTTATGAAATAGTGACCCTTTTGAATTTTTGGACCATTAATAGGAATGTATATGTCTTCAAGTACATGTAATAGGAATCCATACTTATTGATCATCCAATATACACAATAACTTGCACCACTTTGAAAGAAGAAATTAGCTGTAAATATTTGTGTGCACCTAAAGACATTATTGGCATGCCTTATGCAACACATTGTAGATATTGCACATTATGAGAAGCAATAAATTTATGTGTTATTTGTATGAGGTTATAATGTATGGCATTTCCTTGAATGCAATCTATGGATATATGTAGCTTCTTTCTACATATTTATATATTATATTGCTTGATTCATCCATATCTTATTCCAACCTAATAAAGTCTAAATAATATAGTCATTCAAGTGCCATTTTTTAAACTAGTGCTATAAATAGAAATGGTTATTTTAGATTTATATAGCTATAGGCACTTTTGAAAAGGTTCTCTAGGTCTCCTCTTAATATAAAATAATATAGAGCCACTATTTGTTTGATATAGCGGCTTTGATAATATAGTATTGCAACCCTTTTGCAAATATGTACATATTTTTCCCATTTTCTAGATCATCGATTAGTTTTTTAGCAAATTACAGCCAAGTCTTGCCATCTGCGTGGCGACCTCTAGAGCTATGGCTCAAACCAATTTTTTAATTTCATTTTGTAACTTTTGATCTTCAATTTCTTTTTACCACAAGTTGCTATATTGATAAGTTCTTTATTGATATTCTGATTCATCTTCTTCGTCATGCATTAACTTTTCATTTGTGAAGAATTCACAAATGTTCCTTTTGGTTTGTTTATCACTTTTTGATAAGAGATTTGCACCTCAATGACACACCCAAAGAGGTTTAAATGTTTGCGTTGAAGTCAACGTTTGTTCTTTCCATGATTTTCATAATTAAATATTTTATAAAGAAGTATAATTTTTTTAATTCATAATTAATACAAAACATACAGTATTTGATATTTTTCACATTCGTCAAAGACAAACCTACCATATTGTAAGAGGGCCTCATCTTGATCTTTAGGACTATCATCCATGTGTTGGCCCCATACATGATGCACTGATAAATATTCGTCAATACTATAGATCACTTTTTTGAAGAGGAATGTGAAGATATATCCTTTTCTTGTCCCTTTCCCAATCTTGGGCTTGTAGATTGGATACGTAATTTTAAGTTTGTAACTTTTCAAGCATGTCATGGATTGTTGGAGCTTTTCATTTCTACTTTCTAGATAGTGTAAGTTAAGTGTTGTAACCCCATCAATCTTCCACTGTTAATTTAACCAAGAGAAGAAGAGGTGACCAAACATTTGTCCTAATGGTCTCAATTTTTGGCCCATGGAATATCTTGTGAAATTTTATCTCTATGGAAGATTTTTCTAGATGTATCATATTATGTATCAAATGCAAATTTAAGGTCAAGTTGAATATCTCCCAAAAAAGTATGCATGTGATTGTGTGTATGAGTGAATAAATGGTTCTTCAATGGAGGGGATGGAACAATGTAATGATGAGCACACTTGGACAAGCCACAAACACAAACCAAAAGTGACAAGTCTCTGCCTTGAAAAAAAATCTTGTGGATGTGTCTTCAAGCGTATGAGGTGCTCATTCTTAGTATGATCCTTAAAATGTAATAATTCCCATTAGCACGGTTAGCTTTTGAAAGACCAAAGAAAGGTTTCCTGAAATCAAGAGCTTTGGTAGCCTTTACTTTATGCTTCCAAGTCACTAAACATATTCTCGAAGATTGTGGCAAGTTTGTGACATTATGTGCATGACACTATTTTAGCAAACTATGGACTCAAGTGCAGACATCCATATTCCAAGTCACTGACCATATTCTTCAAGATAGTGGGAAGTTATAACATTGTGTGCACTATACTATTGAGAAGATTGCAGGTGTCCACACAGCTATAACATTTCGAAGCAACTTAAATAGTAACATTGGATTGTACTCCACTAGACAAAGTTTTTGAGAGGTCTATTGTTTCTAACATGAGATCACCTACACCAATGTAAGATAAGCTTCTAAATTGGCATATTACATGTCTTAGGAAAAAGGATTAAATTTTTAACATTATTTTTGAAATGCTTTTTTCACTTTGATCTCAAATGAGCTAACAATGTTTGTCAATTAGATATTAAATAAATAATTCAACAATTATTCTGATTCATTTGGATGGACATGAAGAACACAATAGTTTATGTTCCATTTTCGAGATTATCAATAGAAAATGGGCACACTTGGAGAAGCCACAAACACAAACCAGAAGTGACAAGTCTCCATCTTGCAAAAAATTGTTTGTGGATGTGTGTTCAAACATATGAATGAGAGGTGTTCATTCCTTCAAACTTAATACTTCCCATTAGCATGGTTAGCTTTTGAAAGTCCAAAGAAAGGGTCCTTGCAATCAAGAGCTTTGGTAGCCTTGACATCATGCTTTTAAGTCACTAAAGATACTCTTGAAGATAGTGACAAGACACTATTTTAGCAAACTATAAGAGTGCACACAACCATATTCCAAGTCACTAACCATATTCTTCAAGATAGTGGGAATTTTAAGACGTGCACTAGACTATTCGAGCAAATTGTAGGAGTGCACATGACTATACCATTTTGAAGCAGCTTAAAGACTACATTGGATTGTACTCCACTAGTTGGAAAAGAAATAGCTTACAAGTATACTAAATTACACTAGCATATATATTGAAATATCCTTTGGTTCTCAATTTGTTACAAACACTATTAACCTCTAGTTAACAAGAGGCTTAGGACTAGGTGATTCAGTAGTAGCAGCAACAAAGAACTTGGTATAGGTGAGCTCATGTGGAGACCAAGCTAGAAGTGGTAAATAACTTGATTGACACTGAGTGGCAAGGCAGTGCACCTCCACATATCTAGGGAGAACATAGGAAGCAAACAGTGGTGAACAATGGTGGAACACAATCCATCCTATTAGTTAGAAGTCATAATAGAAGGTAGTGAGCTTGCCTTTGAATGAGTCGGAGTACTCCTACTTTTAGAGGTAGAGATTATAACTAGCAAGGGACAATGAGTTCTATGTGTGGAAGAGTGAGGTACCATAGAATTAGAGAGTCAAGGAAAGAATGTTGGCTCATAGAGCTTCTTGCTGAGTCAAGGTGAGCGAAGGTGAGCTTGAGTTTGAGTATCATCAATGTGCAGCTATGAGCTGTGTAACATATGGGGACTACTTTTATAATGCAAATAATAATTGATTCTTTGCATTGTTTCATGTCTTTTGCTCAAGTAATTGACTCCTCTAACTCTCGATTGGACTACTCCTCTTTTGGTTAGCCTCCTTTCTGTAGTCTGCAAAATATCCTGGTTGGTGGTCATAGTAGAAGCTTTTTCATGCTTCACTAGAGGAAGAGTCCTTGTCCTCATCCTGTTTGTCATTTTTATCAGACTTGTCCTTGCTAGGCTTGCCCTTCTGTGTGCCTTTGCTCTTGTACCCCACGTTGAATAGGAAAACTACACAACAACCCACAAATTGCAAGAGAGGGCATCCTCCCTTATGAGCACACTCCCACTGAGCTCGGTCATTGAATTGCTAATAGTCAACTCCAAAGACAAGGAAAAAGACCATCAACTTTTGGTGATCCTACTGTGTGCTAAAGTGTTGAGTGAGGAATTGGGCAAATTGAGGTTAGAAGTCCATAGAATAGATCCCACCAATAGCATTCTATGCTTACTCGAGTCAAGATACAACTACTACTCGATTTAGCATATTATTATAAAAGGTTTCTCTCAAGAAAATTTGAGGCTTTCAACATCTTACAAACATGTCTAACAACTGGTATCCAAACTAAGGAGTGTTCTCAGGTGGCCCTTCATTTCATTCGACCATTACATAATGTTTGATACATGCTAGGTGAGGAGAGAAAGGTCCATGGCAAGACAAGATGAATACCGAAGAGGTTGGTAGAATATGGAAGACCAAGAAGCTGCTATGAATTCAAAGCTAATATGAGATGAACAATGAAATCTAGAAGAGGTTTTGGGGAACCACCTATGATTATGAGCTCTCAAGATAGACGAAGACTCGATTGAACGCAAAGAGGAGTAGTTTTGGGATATGAGCTGATTTTGAATTTATGTCTGAGATGTCTTGAATCCTTCAATTAGGTGGATGTTAGGCTTTGGCAAGAGGATTTTGAGTAGTCATCCATAGAGAGACTCCATTTTGAGGAGTCCAACAAATCATGATGTAGTCCAAGCATAAGCACAATTCTCCAAGATGACAATATAAATCCAATATGAAGTTGGACATACTTCTATCCAGGAATGACAAAGAAGTCTACACGTGTCAGAGGTAAATGGATAGGGGACTAAACATATTTGTAGCCAAGATTCAAACCGAGACTCAAAGCATAGTCACAAAAGTAGTTCACTGTGTTAGTCACTATCAGGACAAGGAACATGTAGTCCTATCCCACCGTCTAAGAATCGAGACATTGATTCCATTATCAGTGCAAGGGTGTGTGCATACACATCAACAATCAAGGCTAGTAATATCAAAGGTTGTAGTAGCTGGCAAGAGCCCTCATTGACTAGAGGATGTTGCCATGAGCACAGCCATACAGAGCAATGCTAGCATGAGGATGACAGCAACACAAATGAGGCACAAAAAAAACTTGATTAGGGTATTATTAAGGTCAAAACGACCATGCAATTAAAATCAAATTCTAGGATTCCAAGGGACTAAAGATGAAGACCCTTATAGTCATTTGCAAAGTTTCCTGCAAGTTTGTCATATCAATGGTGCTATGACAAAGGAGGAGTACTTGAACTATTTTCCATGCACACTCATTAAAACAACAATGGTTCAATCGATTTCCTATTGGTTATTTTAAGGATTGCAATAAATGTATGAGGCCTTCTTAAGAGATTTAGATAAGAGATCAATGAAGAAGATGTTCATACTAAGCTCAACAACCTGAAGTAGAAAGAACACAAGTATCTTCAGGATTTTGTACTTATATAGCAAGCTTTAATCAATTAGCTTATTACTCCATATGATATGTCACCACAAGCTTGGCTAGTTACAGGATGTACTCAAATCAATATTTGATCTCCAAAAACAGTTAATCCAACAAGCACATACGAAGAATCATTGAATCGAGCTATTGCACTAGAAAAGAGTATGCCCTTCAAAAAGAGGGGGGGGGGAAGGCTGAAGCATGTGATGATAATGATGCCTTGACCAAGCCTAATAAGCTAAAGTCAACTTTGAAAAAGGCCTTGAAAGAAATGGGCTTCATAGAGAAGCCAAGTCAAGAAGAGAAATGGTGAAACAAGTGCTCTAAGATGGATACACAAAGGATGAACGGTGAACAAAATATCGTGGGATTTGTTCTACGTATGGACATGATGAGTCTAGCTGTTGGTATGCTAAAAAGAAGATGCCATAAGTGAATTATGTTGACACCAAGTTCGAGAATAAGGAGGCACAATCGCCAAAACCCAAACAAGGTAAGGGTAAAGGCAAAAATGGGAAAGATAAACATCGAGACCCTTCACAGCTTTAGTGTTACTTTTGTAAAGATAGCCATACCAAAGTTGAGTGCCTTTGTGGTAATAGCATTTAAAACTGCTTCAAAGCAGTAGGGAAAGATGAGAAGTTGACCCTAGGTGCCACTTCAATATTGGCAAAACTTTTGAGTTCAGTTGATGCCCATGCAGTAACTTATCACAATAGTAGGTCATTGATGAAGATGGATCAGCATCTCCCACAGGTGATCTCAATTGGGAAGGCGCAAAAATAGATTGCTTCATGAATAGCTCAATAATTGAAAGGTAAAGCTCTAGTTGTGCACTTACCCCTAATTTGAGTATGGTGCCACCTGCAAACAATTTGACTGAGGCTTCTACAAGCCAGTCTCATGCAGCACCAAGCTTTGAAGGGGACTCAAGCCCTCAAATGGAAAAAGCATGGGAGATTTTCAAGCACAAGAAGGTCAACCTTACAGTAGCAAAATTACTCAAAATTGTAGCCTAGCCCAAAATGAACTTATTATGCCACCTTATTGCAAATGGGAGTTTCTACTACAAAAGCTTTAGGATGAAGAACCATCTGTCAAGACCATGGCTTCACTTATTATGATTCAAGTAATTGATACTCCAATGGTGGATGATGAAGTGCTAGTGATTATTGTCAAATTTAAAAGGCAAAAATTATAATGAGTCATTGTGGATGGTGGTTACACTATAACTATAGCTGTGGCTCATAAATTCCAATTCAAGGATGTGAATCCTTCTCCATTCCAAGTTTGAATGTCAGACCAACAACCTCTGCAACCCATAAGGATGCTGTTCTTACCATTGGTGGTAATCATTACATAGTCAGTTTATTGTTATTCCATTGGAAGAGAATGTCTATCCCTTATTATTAGGTAGACCCTAGTTGAAAAGTGCAAAGGTATTACATGACTAGGGAATTGAGCTAATAATGACAATAAAAACTAGGGATAAGGAAATACAAATTCCAACCAATCCAAGTAAAAGTTGTAGGATACAAGATCTTGAAGTCAAAGGCCACTACAAGATGTTGAAACTTGGCTTATGGAGCTACAAATTTCAATGGTGGAAGAACTTGATATCTTCGAGGTAACTATTGACCTAAAACATAAGATCAAAGAAGACAAAATTTTTGCACAACAACAACTATATCCTATAGTACTTTCACTGAGGATGTCATTGGTGAGAGGGAAATTGTTGAGCCTCAACTCACAATCAATCGATTAGGTTTTGAATAGCTGGTACTAGAGCCAACTCAAGAATTGAATTTGTGATCCAATCAAGAGACCAAAATAGTGGTCATTAGTGCTTATGTGGTTGATGAATGAGCCATCAGCTCATGTAACACTTCACAATACTTCATCTCTGTGCTATCTACTCATCGCCTTCATTCTCATAACTATCCTCACAAACTCAGCTACCATCTTATCTTCATTCTCATCACCTTCTCAATTCCCATCAAAGCCATGGCTTCTTCTGCATCTGGTAGAGAGAGAGACCTAGCAAACGACTGAAAGTGGCATTGCAGCTATTCCCGATTGAATGCCCCACAAAAACCATGAAGATGCTCAAGTGCAACAAGTTGCTAGACATTGCAAACTTGCCATGGATTGATGTGTGGAGTCCTGAAGAAGGAGCAGTAGGCAACCACAACCCACTATGGTAGGCAATTCAAAGACCACACCTTTCATTAGTCGTGGGGGTGTCTCATCAGCAAGAGGAAGGACATTGATTCACAGCCCTTCTTTAGGTTTCTGATGGAGTACATTGAGATCAAGAAGAGTTCGCTCATGATAAAAAATCCCTTTCATTTGCCTTGTATTTATTCCATGTTGTGTTTCCTCTTCTGAGGTGTAACATGGTAGGAGGGGTGATTTAGAGAGATTGAAGTGGGAGGGGTTCGAGGTAGAGGATAGTTGTGTGACATTTTCTTAACAAAAATCTCCACCCAAAGCTATTTGAAATGTTTACTTATTTTTTGCGACATTTTTGCAAATGATGAATTCTCAATCATCTGATGAGCCTCTCAGGCCAATCATGGGGTCCTCCTATGTAGATGGTAGTAGCTTTAGATGGGGACGGTGGGTTGTCTGCTTGGAGGTATAGTGCACCTATTTGTCGTGTTGTGCATCATAGATCACGGTTCTAATCTTATTCCACATCTACTCCATATTAGCTGGTCTTGAAACAAGGCCTTTGAACACCCATGGTTTCTTTCACGTACCATGAGCTGCGCTCTTGTTTGAGAAGAATTGCCTCTCAATTAAGGCCCCTAGGATTATATATCTCCCAGTCATAGGTGTGTTACCTGACACTTGGAGGTTAGATGGAGGTTAGTCCTCAATCTATAAGCACCAAGACTCAATTCGACTAGCTCCTTGGATCTCTTTAAGGATCTGCGCTACAGTGATTAATGTCCCTAATGCTGTATATAACCCTTTTTTTATATTTAGCTAGCTTGTATTCAATCCTATTTGGTTTACCTTGTACGAATAACCCTTTGTCTATATTTACCTGGCCTGTAATTAATCCTATTTGGTTTACCTTGTACGAATAACCCCTAGGAGCTTCCTTCCACTAAGTTAGATACACACTAATCCTAGTTACTTGGAAAGTAACATCTTTCATAGAAGACAAAGCTCTTGCAAGATGCACTAAAAGTGCTGCATTAATCTACTTATACATCTTCTCAATCATCAGCATTGTTGTTGTGGCTATCATAGTCCAAAAAGCCAACCCAAAATAAAAAGGTTGGCTTCGTTTATGCGAAGAATTGAAGGTACATTCTCAAAGTCCAATTTTTATAGAATGAGGACATGCATTTGCAAATCTTATAAGAAATCAGGATCAATATAGGGATGACTATCTTGAGTATGTTAAGTATCAAATGTCCTAGTTTCCTAGGTTTTGTACAGACTTTTCCATCTCTACCGCTTCCTGTTTGACCTCTTTCCTATCAATTGTTAGTTTCTCCCATCATTGGGTAATTCCTGCACATTATGTATGGAGCACATCAACTGCTCCATACCCCAAGTCAATCGCCTATTTTCATTTGGTGTCTGTGTTTTGAATCCTCTTCATGCAGTTACAGTCTCCACCAACACTAATCCTGCTCATCTTTAACATGAGTGGTTGGGTCATCCCGTCATCCCAACTTTCAAAGTCTTTGCCAACTAGCAAAGCATTCCTTGGTTGATGTGACCTCCCAGATTCTTTGATCACAACCAATCCATTCTACAAAAGTTATGTTCTCGGTAAGCATAGCATGGCCATTTTTCATGGGGAACTGGTCATCGCAACTTAGAATTACTTACTTTGGTCCACTGAGATATCTATGGTTCGATGCGGACCCCTCTCTTGGAGGTACGACCTATTTCCTGACATTCATAGATGATTTTAGCACATTCACCTATATTTATTTTCTACATCATAAACATTAGGTGCTCAAGTTCATCTCGAGGCTGAATAATAGACTGGTCACCTTCTTTAAATTCTAAGCATGGGTAATGGGGGCAAATATTTCTTAGGCACTTTACATGAATATTGTGCCAAACATGGCATCGTCCATTGGTTGACGACCCCTATATCCATCTGGACTCACTTTTGGGGAGAATCTGTTGCTTCTGCAACTTATCTGGACATTTCCACTCAAGCGTGCCTCCATTGGGCCACACCTCATGAACTATGGACCACAATCAACAGCCTATGCTCCATCACCTAGTTTTTAGGCTTATGCACAAGTGCCCAATGACACACGTACAGTTTGACCCAAAGTCCTTTTTCTTGGCTACGGGCATCCAAACATTGTCAAAACCTATCATCTTTACAACACACCATACTCCCTCCCTCCTCTATTAAAGGAATGTTATTTTTCGCAAGGCGACATGCAGCATTCCATCAACAACCAATCGATTGATCCACTTGTGATTGATGACATTGTGAGTGTTGAAAAATTCCCCTTCCCATCCTCTCTACCTCTTCATGTCTTCAGACTACACCACCCTCACCCTCAGTATCTTCAACACCCTGGCCCTCTCCATTGACAAGTTGTCAAACAAATTTTTTGCTACCTGATTCATACAATTGTGACTGTGCTTGATGATAAGCTAAGTGCCCAATCCCATCCTCTCTACCTCTACATGTCTTTGGACTACACCACCCTTACCCTCAATATTAGTGGTGTTGCCACTTGGCATGCCTCGGGCCCATGCACCCATGCATGAAGCCTCTCCACCGATTGTTCTTCCACATGGATGCCTTTCACAGTCAGTCAAACAACGGTTGGCCTACAGTTAGTTACCCACCAAACCAACCGTCGATGGATAAGATTGACATTGCCTTGCATCACCCCCATGCATTGCATAATCCTCACGATCTACCCATCGAAGTTACCCATTAGTCAAGCTCTCATTTTTGTCATTTAGTCTCTCATTATATGTTTTATAATACAATTCCACATGTAAGGTAAGTTCAAGTCAAATTTTCACTAGTTAAAGCTCTACTATATGTTATGCAATACTGATCCACATGTACAACACCTGTATATTCGCAAAGCACCTCAAGAGTGTACTAGAACTAAATCATCTTGAGCTTTTCATAAAGATAACCCACATGATACACTACATATTACAATCCTTGATAATAGATTGGCCAACTATTTTGGGGGAGGGTGGCTAAAGTCGTCGAGGAGAAAGTCTTGACCTTGGGTTCCATGGCGGCGTGTGTGGAGTGCTTGGACTAACCCCAGGTTGGGTTGGGGGTTCAGCCCAGCTTGGGGTTAGGGCTGAACCTTAGAACCTTAGCTAGGCAACTCGAATCGAATTGCGGCCACAAACAGAGAGACGCTCCCGACACGATTAGCTAGCTAAGGCAGGGATATGGACTTGAGGACAGGCGGCAGCTGAGGAGAGAAGCTTCGACGAATTTGTATGGAAGGGTTGAACTTAGACGGCGGCACTTAATGACGAAGTTGAATGAGCTGTACGAGGTTAGACGGAGGAGCTGAATCGCCGGTTGAGCGAGACAGATGAGAGCTGCTGAGGAGCTAGGCTGAAAGCTGCTGAGCGAGACGGCAGAGAGAGAGAGAGAGAGAGAGAGAGAGAGAGGTTTGATTGAATGGAGAACTTTGAGCTAGAGTAGCCAGCTGCCAAGCGACCAACAGAGCACACAAAGGGAATGGGTGGGAGCTTAGGAAGTGAGAGACGTAAAAATTCAATCCCTCCATCCTTCTACAATCCCTAAGGTCGTACACGCCAAAGTGTTACTAGAGAAGGCAGTGAGGATACATAATTAAATACTGGAGCTATTGAGGGCGTCGGTGTAGATCATTGGAGCCAAGCTTGTACCGTATCTTCTACACAAGTACATGAGACTTTATCTACCAAGCATGTACCGTATCTTCTATACCAATACATGAGACTTTACAGCTTCCTTCCAAGAGGGCACGTGGTAATATTTCTTCTACAAGCCCCACTACTCCTTGAGCACCATGCTTAAAACAAGAGGCAAAGGATACAAGGTCACACTGCGGAGGGCATTGGAGGAATTGTGGTCGCTTGAATGCTAGAAGGTCTTGGAGGGCATGCGTGGATCAAGCAGAGCTGCTCGGAGTTTGGGCGGAGATGCCTAGGTTTGGTTTGTTCAAGGTAGGGCTTATGTCTTGGGAGCAATGCAAGGTTGAACCAGCCTTGGGAGCATGAATAACAAGTGGTGATAGGTAGTAGCAGCGTGCACACATTGTAAAGAAGGGGAGTTTAAAGGCCTTATGACATGGGAGGGGTTTTGTGGGAAATTGCATTTCCCATATGTTGAAAAGGGTTTTTTGGGGAATTTGGTGGGAAATTCATTCTTTGTGGCAGCTTGTAATTTCCCACCTTTCCCGCTAGCATTTGACCTTGGTATATTTGTGGGAAAAGAGTGGCCTCCTCCTTATGACAGGGAAAAGCCCTAATGACATGGTGGGAAATGTGAGAAATGGGAAACCCACCATGTGGACAAATTCCATGTCACAATGTTTTCTCCAAAATTTTCGTCCTCCATCAATGAGCTTCTGGCTTTGTTCCCCCAAGCAGAGCTCAAGCGTGGAGGGAGAGTGGAGCCCCCGAATTTATTTATAGCCATGTTGGAGGGGGGTAAAAAGCACACACAAGCTAAAAGCTGAAAAGCCAACAACCACACACAAGCTAAAAGCTAAAAAGCCAATAGCCATCTAAAAGTAGAGGTTAAGAATTTTAGAAACTCCCAAAAACTACGAATAATCACAAAACTCCCACTCAACTCAATCCTAAAGCACTGTAGGAGAGCCAATGCTAATAAACATGTTAAATATGACCATGTGATACACTATGGACAAATAATTTACACACACTTCAATGTATAGACAGATAAGAAGTGCAATCAAAAGCCTATTTTCAACAACTCGTGAGTAGGATCAATACATATATTCTGCATTGTGAACGTTGGATCTCTTTATATGCAACATCAAAAAGAGTTGTGGATCACTATTATCTCTTCTGTCTCTTGCATCTGCATCCTCAAGAAAAATCATTGACTTGAGAACATAGGATCAATCAACCTTGCATGTACTAAAAAAATCGTGACCACTGCCAATTATACAAGGGGAGATGCTACTGCTTATGTGCTAGTTACATCAAGTTTGACTGTGATGTTCATCTCCACAGTCCTTGCATGTAATGACATGTGGATATGTGCTTATTTGAAAGCATATGTTCATGTGGTACACCAAATTTGATGGTTCATAATGTTATATTAGCCAGTCCCCTGCTATTGTGATGGATATCCCTTGTAGATGACTATCATGAGACTCAAAATGCATTGCTCATTGCTTTTACTGAATCAGTTTGGGAAGCTCATAGGTCCATCTAGATATATATGCTTCTCAGTGGTCCCAAAAGAAGGAAACAAAGGTCGCAGACAACAAGCTCTTGGGATGGTTACAAGGTTCCTTAGGCAACAAATCATTTGAGAGACACTCCAATGGACAAAAAAAGTCCTCTAGAAGAAATTAACTTTATGGTAGTTAAAAGCAGGAGGGGCACTAACTTTGAAAAGACAGTAGCTCTATTGTTTGAGCATTCTCCCTAAAATGCCCATGCCTTGTAAATGAGAAGGAAAATAAGAAAAGACAATGGGGAAAAAATGATAGCTCTTTGCCTTGCTGCTACTACTGCCTTCTGACTACTGCCACTACAACTCCAACCTAACCAAACATATGAAACATGTGTCATAGAGGTTGAAGAACTAGGTGCCACAAAATAGGGAACAATTTCTTGGCATAAAAGCTCTGAGAATAAGCACTAGCACCTATAGAATGTATCAAATCAAAGGGAAGGTGCCAGTATGGTAAGCCATCGGAGTTCTCATGGAATGCCATCAATCGGCTAACAAAGCATCCATCCATCTAGATCTATAAAAACCTAGAAACCCGCCCACCAATACAAATCAGAAGGATGGACATGAGCAAGAACTTCTCAGATACTAGCCAATACATTGCAACATCAACGTGCCTGCTTGGAGGAGCACCCACACCCTTTTCGATGCATCATAGAACAAAGTAGGTAACATGATTTGATTCTGCTTCCAACAGTAGAGGAGCAAAAGAGAAATAGTACGTAGCTCAAAAAGCTAACAATACACATTCAACCCATGCAAGAAGAGTGGGAGCTCAGTGGGAGTGGGGGGCTTTCAGCTCTTAAGATCCTATCACAACCTATCAAAAAAAGAACAAAGAGGCTAATTAGTAGTAGTGCAGTCGCATGCAAGGTGCCTTTATTCACCGCTTGCCTCTTTATTATGCGAGAAAGGATCAACGACTCAATGCAATTTCGTCATTGACAATGATCCTCCTCTTGATGCAACAATTTCCCAAAATGCTTAGCTGCATTCTAAAGACCCATGAAGAGCATTAGTTGCGCTATTTATTCAGCTTGCCATCCGCTTCTGCAAGCTAAAGCATGCACACCAGAGTGTTGCGAGAACTAAAAGGTTCTATTTTGCTAGGTATAACCTATGTTATTGTTGGTCATTTGAGAGCCACCTCTATCCACCCAAGCTTACTCTATTCGATGAGCTCTTCAAGGTATCTTTACAATGCCTTCTATATACAGACCAAGCTGCTGCTCTTCTCCACATAGCCTTCACGGTTTCAACCTCTTCTTCCAAGCTCGTGCCTACTTGATTGCCTTTTGCCCCTACCTACCTTAACCTCTCTGTTCCAAAATTTTCTTACAAGCATATGTATCGATCACCAAAACTCTACACAAATTTCTAGGCTTCTGGGTAGAACCCAAGATGGGAAATCGACCACATGAGCATGTGCAGGCGATGGAGCCACGAAAAGCCGAAGCTTCAAGGAAGTGGGGGAAAAAGGAATCCCCAGTAGACAATTGCATGATCAGAGATGCTTCGTCCCCCTTTCACTCCCTACTCTCATTCTTTTAGTCATGTCGCGTGGCTACAATCTTGCAAATTGAGAATGTAAAACTTACAAAACTCACCGAGTCGAAGGAAGCCATGCGCGAGAAGGAGATTTGGCGAATGTTGTCAGCCGAAAGTAGGCCAAAGGTTACCGAAGGTAGGTTGAAGGAGGTGTGGCGAAGGTAAATGAAGGAGACGTGGCAAAGGTAGATGAATGAGATGCCTCGAAGGTAGACGAAGGAGATGTGGCTAGGTAGATGAAGCTGAGTTTCCCACCATTACGCCGAGGTGGAGAATGGTGGGAAATTCCTACCATCCATGTAGGATGATTTTCCCAACAATTTCCCAAAAACCCCCTTTTTGTGATATAGGAAATAGAATTTCCCACGAAACTCCCCCCATGTTATAGGCCTAAAGATGTCCACATCATAGGAAAGTCTAGAAATGGTGGGAAATATCCATGTTCCCAATTTCCGACCATATCATTACCCCTTAAGGCTGCTATTGTGGAAGAGAGAGCCCCTCATATAGTCAAAAGCATTTTTGGCCTACCCTGAGGGGTAGCCTAAGCAACGTTTTGTATTCTGCAAACAAAAAATCAGTATTTTGTGCATGCTGAAATTTTGGTTTTCCAGTTGTCATATTGTTATTGGTTTGCAGGTTCGAAGCATGTGGTGGAGTCCATTTTTGGTCTTCTATGTGCTGTGGCGTACTCTCCATCTTATTCTCTCCCTCAATGCGAGGATATTTTTTGGCTATCTCTGGGCTTGACCTTCCTAAATTTAATTTATGCAACGCCACCTCGTCCTGCTACGAATTAAATTCTTGAATGTTTTAATCGGTACGATGAAACGAGATTGTTGCATTGGCTATCACGGGGTACTTATTATTATGGTGAAGCTATTATCACGGGTTACTTTCGGTGAAGCTATTATGCTTCTGTCTTTATAAACGGCGTTTCAATCAAATTGCATTGTGTATGTCGTCTGTTCTTCCTTTGCTCCATTCGGAATCCGTGCGATAAATGCTTCTACTGAGTACATGGACACAGACAACGGCGCATTCCTCAAAAGTTTGTGAGAAGATCCGAATTCGTCTGGCTTTTTTTCATTATGATTTCTTGATATCGTCTTTCCTTGCTTCATACTTACATATTTTGTCTCTAATTGCAGGTCTTGCTAAAACCTGTCCTGAGGTAATCCAATCTCCGTCAACTCCCGTCTCTGCAAAGCACTGTCCTGGTGAAGAGGTGGAAAATGTTGTCCAATCGACACATGCAAACGAAGGTATATGCATGCAGACTTTGGTTACCTTAACGAATACTTTAGGAACAAGAATAATATGTTAACAATGAATCGCACGCTCTGCGCTTCTCTACGCATGCAATCATTTTTGCCCTGCCCTAATTACTCACGCATACAGTTCTTTGTCCATTTTCTATTGTTGAGGTTTCTCATTCTTCTTATGGCCGCGTTTCTCTCGGATCCTTCCGTTGGGCCATTCCGTCCATCTTAGTGTAGTCTAAGAGCTTCATTTGCTTCTTTTTTGGTATTCGATACCTCCTCCTCTGTCCATCCTGATTAGATACATCCTCCTCTATCCCTCCTGAATATCGTTAGTGTAGCTTACAATTTCTTCATCTTTTTATTCAACACGCATGATTTCGTTCAAAGTTGTCTTTGATGTACTTACAAATTGTTGGAATTGTTATTCAGTACGCAAGGTTTGAAAACTGCTAAATAGCGCCACTTCTTGACAGATCCTGGCAATGGCAAGTTTAGTCGAGGAGGTTGCTTTTGTTCGTGATTTTTTATGCTTATTCAATATATTAGTGTCCTTTGTTCTATGCAATTATCCCACTTCACTTGTCAAAGAAGCAGCAATTATCCCGCTTCACCTGTCAAAGAAGCAGCAATTAGAGATTATAAAAATTGTGGTAGAAGCAAATTCTGATCGCACTCTTGTCGTCTTGCTCCCTCAATACATTGTTTTTTGGTAATAATTAACTCCATGAATTTTGGTTTATAAATTGCCTTGTGGACTTTCGAAATTAATAGATTTGTGCATTCACTTGCACACGCTATTCATTATACTCCCAAGTCTTGCACCCCTCCATTGTTTTTAAGAATTTTACAACAACTTTTTAGGAGTGTTTGACACGCAACTTAGGGAATGTTTGATATTCTGATTGTTTCTTTAATTTCCTGTGTTTAGTTTTGCAAAATTTTATCATTGCTATCACAATTGCTTTGTCTAATTTTACAAGTAGTGGTTGTCGTAACTCTAAATAGTTGACAACATAATCTTTTTTTAAGTCTCCTGGCTATCTCTGCTTGTTCATATACCAAAAAAAGTGCATCCCCACCTAGTCCAAGGTCAAGTCCCGGCACTCCCACTAGACCCCCAAACGAGAATCTATTGAAAAATTCTGCAATCAAGAAAACGCCATGCCGATCTCACTGAAGAGTTCTTTCTAGGAAGTGGCTCAAGAAGCCTACACTCAAGGAGACTACGTCATTACTATTTTTTTCAAGTTATACCTTTGAAAAGATGGTGTTTGCTTACTTTTTATTCCTCTTGTGTGTCAGTGAAGCTCCTCCACGAAAACCCAAAGTGTGTAAGCTTTAAATCCACAATTACATCTTGCATACAACGTAGGAGCATGTCTACGGAATTCAAACTCGAGGAACCCAAAAAATCCATACCCAAAGGAGGCATTAGCAATGTTATTGTGATTGATTGACAAAGTTGTGATTGAAGTTACTTAGTGTTTAATATTTTGGTACCAACTTGGTTTTGAGAACAAAAGTTTAACCTTGGTATTATGGGATTTCTTTTTCCAAATGTTACCTCATTTGGTGTGAATGCTAGCATTTATTTTCTTTAATATTGTTACAAAATTTGCTTGAAATCAATTTTCTTTGTAATATGGCAATGTCGTGCGACCAACTTTAACTATGCTCGCTTTGATGGAGATGCTACAAACCCCTCTACACCAGCAAAAAAATGTGAGAGTGAATCCTCTTTGGGAGAGCCACATTAAAAACATTCAAGAATATGAAAAGAGTTTGCACGACTATGTGTGCATGCACAATGAAACACTAGAAGACAATCTCACAACCGATGCTTTGGTTCATGGAATATATGCAAGCCAACAAGTTGTAGACTTTGAGGATAAGACTATTGCCGTTGCTCCATCAGAAGGGCTCTCTCCTGTAAGTATCTTCAAAGACAAATAGTGCGAGGAACTGGTGTACCCCAAACTCTTCCTCGGTGAACAACGTAAGTACGACATCCCTGAATGAACTTCATACCAAGACATAGCTTGTTGGGAACTAACAAATGTTGATCGTAGGCTCACACTATGTATAGATAATATGTTTTTCAAAATGATGAAAATTCTTGTACGCCAAGTTCTTTCATCTTCTTGGGTCCGCATGTGTAAAGCATTGACAAAGGGTGTCACTCTACAAGTAAAGGATGCACTCTTGGGTACAAGCATTGAAAAGCTTCTTCAATCAAACATAGGATTTTGAGATTTCACACACTTGAGGACTTCCATTGACTACAAGTATCAACTCAAGAAAAACATTTTTGCAATGTTGCAACAACTAGGACCTCCATGATTTTTTATCACGCTGTCAACAGCAGAGAAGTTATGGGAGCCGTTGATGAGCTTGCTTCTTAAACTAAAACCAAGTGAAAATCTTGAAGCAACTAATCCAAACTTGGTGACACATAATTTCATTCGTTCAGACCCAGTGACAACAGCCCAGTACTACGTGCACAGATTCCAAGCACTTAAAACTTTGTTGAAGAAAGATCAAACTATTATAGGAAAAGTGAAAGACTTCTTCTTCGCTTCAAAATTCCAAAATTGAGGTAGCCAGCATGATGGTTTGTTATGGGTAGAAAATGCTCTTGTGTTTGGTACATCAACAAACAAACACATCGAGGCATTCGTTGATAAATACATCTCCACCGACATCGATAAGTTTCCTCTTGGCAGAAAATACATGCAAATGCACCAGCATCAAAAGACATGCTTTAAGAAGAAGAACAAGTGCAAATTTGGATTCCCCGATCCCCTATGTGTGTAACAAGAATCTTACAACCATTGTTAGAGGGTCTAGAACACAAAGCCCTCAAATAAAAAATGAAACAAATTGCCGACTTCCTATTGGAGGACAAAAGTAAGTCAATAGACTACGTGGACTTTCTTAGAGCCTTGAACATGACCAAAGAAGAATACATTCTAGCAATACAATCAACCATTTCACAACCAACATTATTCTTAAGGAGACCACCAAAAGATATATACACAAACAATTTTAATCTCATTCTATCCAAGTGATGGATAGCGAATACAAATGTGCAATTCATCCTCAATCCACATGGCGCTACTGCATACTGCACCTCCTACATAACAAAGGTGGAGAGAGAAACCATAGAAGCTGTGAAAATCGCTCTAGTAGAAAGCATTTCCACAAATGCTCCACCAAATGAACGCATTCGCAAAGTCGGTGATGCCATCTTGAACACTCAACATATTAGCTCACAACAAGCACTATACTTAGCTTTGTCATTGCCACTAACATCCGCCATGAGTCAATTTGAATACATCAACACAAACCCTCCTGAGAAAATAACATATTTGCTAAAATGGCATGAACAGCTTCAACATTTGGATCCAAAAAGTACTGACATCTTATTTGATGACATTATCACAAAGTACTTGAAACGAAAAAACACCCTCCACGACATTTGCTTGGCAACATTCACAGGTGAATACAATGTTTCCCCATCCAAAACACAAAAAAGAAAGAAAAGAAAAATTACCCGTTTCAACAACTACAGTGAGATCAACAACCCAGAGAACTACTACAGGGAAAATTGCATTTTGTTTTTTACGACGACTAGACGAATATACAACTACATGGCATGACATGTACAATGATTGCAAACACATTATAGAACCCAACAGAAACAAATTTAACAAACTCATACCTAAGTTCCCCTTGAAATCAAATAGTACCTCATCAACATTGTCATCTTCTAATGACTCCACATTCAAGAACAATGACAAATACGACATTGGCATCGATATGCACATTCATAAAAAATCAGTCGATCATCAACAAAAAACGTTGCTTGCATACAAGATAATACCTAACAATGAATACCACTCCTCCTTGCGGCAAATTAATGAGGAGCAACATTTGATTTTCGAAGACATCATGCTAAAGAAAAGATGTCATCCCACCGCGAAGCTCTTCCTAATAGGCAATGTAGGAACATTGAAAACATTTGTTTTGCTGCTACTGATAGTGCAAGGACTTTTAAGACACTATTCTCACGTACAAGGTACCACCTTGCAACTACCAAAATACTTTTGCTTGCTTACATTGGAAAAGTGGCATTCAACATTGGTAGAACAATAATTCATTCAGCCCTTCAATTGCCTCTCATGGCATCCCATTACACGAACCTCTCCGCAAAAAAATTGCAAGAACTATCACAACTTTACAAGACCTTGAGGTGGTAGTTTTCGACGAGGTTTCAATTATCGGACATAGCACTCTAGTTGCAATAGACATGCGGCTCCGCAAAATAAAACATAATCATCTACAACCATTTGGAGGACTAGATGTCATCTTAGGTGGAGATTTGTGTCAAGCAAGTCCTACAAAAGATTCGTGGATATTCACAGACAAATCAAGAAACTCAACAATAATGTCATCCTTTTGGAAAGACAACGTCCCTTTATATGAACTGAACACTCTAATGCGCCAACAAGACAATAATTACTTAGAAATTCTCAATTGAATAAGAACAGGGGAACACAATCTTCAAGATATCTCTTACCTTAACATGCAATATCATCGTCAACCAAAAGAGAAAGAAAATGTCCCTCACTTCTTCTATACAAACGCAACAAAAGATGCTCACAATGAAGAGGTTTTTGAATTGCTTCAAGAGAATCCACACATCTTAAAAGCAATTGACAAAAGACACAAGACATGCAACAAAACCATATCAATGCCAATTTGCCCAAAAAATATTGGAGGGTTACACAAGACCCTACATTTGAAGCCAGGAATGATAGTAGAAACATGCTCCGGCAATTCGGACATACCGGATGGGATAGTCAACGAAGCGGACGGAATATTCAAACATTCCAGCATAAGTGAAGGACAACTTATTGTTTGGGTTTTGTTCAACAACAAAAACATAGGGAGAAGGACACGTTACAATAGCTCCAGCCTCTACCAAGAAAATATTCCGCACATTTGGACTCCAATACACCCAATAACAAGAGAATTCCAAATTGGAAAGAACTACTTAAACACCGCCTCTGGGCATCAATTTCCCATACAACTGGCAGTCGCTAGAATAATCCATCAATCCCAAGGGCTATCAATGGATTCGCTTGCATTTGATCCGTCTTTCATAAAAGCACATGGCCTAACATATACGGCTCTTTCACGCGTGCGCGGCCCAAAAAATCTTTTCCTTGTGAGGCCAATCCAACCAAAGCACATCAAAGTTGACAACAATGTCCTACAAGAAATTCAATGACCATGCATTCAGCAAAAATGGAATCTAGACCAGGTAGACTTCTCTTGTTCCAAAAATAAACAATTGACATTGCAATCACTAAACACAAGGTCTTTAAATTCACACTATGAAGACATACTCCGTGCGAAAAGCCTCCTAAATGCAACAATACTATGCCTGCAAGAGTTGCAGAGTCCTTTAGATAGTTGTCTCTCGCTGCCAGGATTTACATGCTTGCAAAATAACTCCGGTGTTGGAATAGCAACATGTTTCCAAAATAATTTAATCTTGAAGACAAAAGAATACATCTCAGGAAAAATGTGCAAGTGCCTCCTCACAATTTTAAGCTAAAATGATTACTTAGAAAACACAATCATTAACGTCTACAAGGGGCCCTCGATACCACAATCCACACTACATCTATCTTGGAAAAATTACTCAACAAGATACATCATGGGATCGTGACGAGTATCATAGGTGACTTTAATATTCACTATGATCATTCGAACACTACTACATCACAACTTCTCACATTCATGACAAAACATAACTTCGAACAATTGATACAACAACCACCAACAACCATTCGAGGGTCCAATATCGACCACATATGGACAAACACTAAAAATGAAAACACAATTGACCACTCACTTGTGTACACAAGCATTGTAAACCAAGGCCTTGTTAATGTAATTCAACTTGTTCATAAAGTATATTGACGTCATCATTTTAGGTACCAATGGAACTACGAGGTGAAGTTCAATTGTATGCACGCTTGTACAACGATTTTGTATCGGTGACTAGTCGACTGGTCATGGACGAAATCGAGCGGGGAAGTCTGGGCGACGCCTTTCTAAAACAGCAGGAGGAATCAGGGGGAAAGGGAAAGAATTTGGATGGCGAATTTCTAAAACAGCAGGAGGAATTAGGGAGTATAGGCCCTGAGAGAAAGGGAGAGAATTTGGACGACTCCTTTCTAAGAGTCGAGCAGGACGCGCATCAATCTCAGACTGTTTCACTGGGGACTGAGGGAGAGTCCGTGCTTTCTCAAAATGATCACGCAAGTACGTCACAGGAGGTGACACATGAGACGGAAAGTGCTGTTCTTGGAGATGCCTCTCCTGGCCTGGCTGAAGACCGGGAATTGGCCGACGACGTGAAAAGAAAGATGCTAGCTGACATCTGCAAGGGAGTCGTTATTTTGAAGCGCAAATCTGACGTACCTGGAGGCCACTGTTATGTGTATTTGGTTGGCACAGCTCATGTCTCGCAGGTGCTTATGGTGAACAATCAAATTCATTCATCGACTTTTTAAGTTACACTCCCTACACTTGGGTTGCTTCGTGGACGGACTGAATTTTGTATTCCTTTGCTGAATGAATTCATCACTTGTGCCAGGAGTCTTGCAGAGAAGTCCAAGCAGCGACTCGTCTCTTGAAACCGCAGGTGCCTTTCTGATTCTTGCTCGAGCGTATTATTTTGAGTACGTTCATGCCTTTCAATCAAGCACGATTCATGGTGTTGCCTTCACAACGTCGAGCCTGCAATTTGAGTGAAATTTGCAAGTGCATCAATTGGCAGGTTGTATTTTTGGAGTTGTGTGAAAAGCGGAGATTTATGCTTGCGTCAACACACTTCCAGGTAAAAGATTTTGTGCGGCTTCTTGGTAGCGTTGCCATTTTCTCATAGCCGGCCAGTAAGTAATGTGCTTGGGCACTTACTGTACAATATAGAGCACATCGTATGACCGTGTGTGCTTAATGCAGCGTTGTATGCTTACTTTTTGATTCAAATGAGGCATGTTGTGTTGGTGTGCATGATTGCTCATTGGTTGTCCGGATGCACCCCTAATATGGTTGAAGCTGTATCCTTCTCCATAAAGGTTTGGATCATGTGAGACAGAACGAAAGGCATATAAGTGCACTAAATCAGAGATGGACTTCGACTACTGAAAGGATAACAAAGGTATGAGGTAAGTGTGCTTCTAAGTGGGAAGTCTCTTTGTAGATCAATCTCACAGTGTGACATGGTGTCCTGCATGCCTATTCAAACTTTGGCGACTGGGTATGTTGGATGGGACCAACTATTTGATCTGGAAGATCAAGATCCAGAGCCACATGGTTGCGTGTGCCTTGTGGGAGATAAGTGAGGAGTGGAAAAGAAGCCTGCGGTTCCAAGTGGATATGAAATGCAAGGCAGACTGAAGCATGAACAATTCTGCGTGACCTGTACGAGAAGGCAAATACGGGTTGGATTGTAACACTCCAAAATCAGTTGTTCATGTTGAAGATGGAAGATACCGTGGACAGATTACTGGTGGAGGTCATCGCATCCTATACTTATTTGGGAGTTCCTTTCTCTCGCCCAATTCATGAGGAGACCAGCGATGCAAGCCCGACTAAGAAATTTGAGCTGTAGGTGGCTGGGTAAGTGAACATCTATGCTGTAATGAGCGAGCCACTCTAGGGTAAGGGGGCCAGTACTATGGAGGGCTAACTTTTTAGCACTAATCCATGGCGGAAATGGCCTTCCTAAAATTAGGATTCAGATTTGAAGCTATCGCTGTCATCGGGTCATAATAGGGACCTAATTTTTATTTTCAAACTTTTCAAAAAAATTGTGGAAGATAGAAATCTATGAGTGCCAGTGCTTAGGTCAGGTGAGGGCCAGTACTAAGGCACTATGTGTCCAAAAAATGGTGAAAGGAGGGCTTGACACATCATCTTTTTCTATGAAGAGAATTGGGTGGCACCTGCCTCCCTATTGGGGGGGTTGATGACATTTTAAAGGCACCCGCCTCTTTACTGGCCCCTTTACCCTAATGCTGAGTACACTACCTAGAAGCTACAATGGGCTTGTCACAACCCTCGCAGCTGGAGAAAGAAAGAGGGAAAGATTTATTAATGTCTGCTGAGGGTCAAAATAGCCTATGAGACCAAAGGCAATTGACTCCAATCATGGAGATACATACACCCTCCATGGGGGGAGGGAATTGGGATGTCTAGGACACCTCCCAAAAGTTGCTGATGATGAAGATGAAAAAGAAAAAGAACTTAAAACGATGGGAGGGAGCTCCGAAGGTTTATTAATGTCTCTTATTGTCTTGTGTCAGTCATGAGTAGTCTAAGCTTCGCATCCTAACTGCGGGAGGAAGCAAGGTAGAGACAGTATGAGGCAGAGACTCTCAAGCCGTCCTACTGGATGGGTAAACTTTGGCGTTGGCCTCTCTTGGCATTTTTGACTATGTATTTGAAGAAAGAAAGTGTCCTATAGGGAGCAGTCGCATCAGTCCACTCTCTCCGAGGTCCCATGGTAGGTGTTGGAGTGGGTATCCCAAGGTTGCCAAAGATAACCCATGACAATTGTTGGGTGAGTGTCTATCCATCACGAGTTAGTAGACACCATCGTCAGTCACCACTGAACCCGACCACTTTGATTGTATGAAGAACAACATCCTCAATTGGCTCTTACTTTTGCAGTCAAAGTAGTGTCCAACCCTCTGCAATCTTGTAAAGGACGGTCTTTGCTCCGACTTGAAGGGAAATCTGAGAGCACGCCTAGGCAGTGAACTTGTGGGCCGTCCGCCTCATTTGCAAGGGGTATGACAGAGTTAATCTCTAGGGTCCATCTATGAGATTTATCTAAGTCCTGAGTGATAGTGTAACTCCGGCAAGGACAGTTTTTAAAAGAGTCAGCAAGTGCCCAGAGTTGAGGTGGGTCCTCTCTTTCATGTGGACCACAACATGAATCCTGAATAGCCTAATGGACATTGTAAGTCATCAACAAAATGCTTGTTCCACATGATATACTATTTGTACCTTTTGCCCTAAGCTTGAGGAGGCAATAATCATCTCATGCTCGGCCTCCATCTTCGCCTCTATAGGGAACGCACCTCTAGATCTGGTGCGTGAAGAAATCGTTCCAAGGCTTGTTGCCCGAAAAAAGTCCTCTAACAACTAGCTTACCTAACAAGGCTCTGTATGAGATGCCACGGATTGATGATATTGAGGTCACCCACATGTGAGGACATATGATAGTGGTCTAGGCCACTTTGGTCCTCGTGTCATGCGTGTCATTGGATTTGAACCATAGGAAGTTTCATAACAGTCTCCTAAACTGATTAGTGTAAGGATGTGAAAAAGAACTATTAGGACCTGATGTACCAAGTAAAGGCTAACACTACCCGATTCACCACAAGGTCTGTGGGATAGGTCTAAGGGGGGTGGAGCACCAAAAAAGTAGCTTACTTCTAGTGTTTTAGCAAATTGCTGGGTGGGGGTAATATCCATTGGAAGTAGGAGAGTGTGCCATGTGTCACCATTGGGAAGTGTGTTGGGTGCGGGGGTCCCACTCCCCGCCCCATAGCCTTGCACATGTGCCCCCTCACCTCCCCAAAAGGTCCCGGAAGGATGTGAGGAAAGTTGTCCACTTAGGCCAGGGTCACATAGAGATACTAAGTGCTCATGGGATTACTCCCATGCCATGCGAGGCGACACGGCTCTTTAGCTTCCAATTTCTTAATGCACTTAGTCCAAGGTGCCAGGGGGGGGGTATTAGGACCACATGAGGCCCATTATTTCAACACCCCTCCTTGTTTCTAACTCCTTTGACTTGACCTAGGTGAACACCAATCACAAAAGATTGACCAATCATACAAAGCCACAGGTCAGAACAGTGCGGCCAATCACATAGAGCCCCCAATCAAGTGCCACCTATCAGGACAAGGAAAATGGCCAAATTATAGGCATTAGAACATTATTACAATGATGTGCCAATTTGATGGTGCAACATATGTTTATGCTTATGATGGACACCGACCGATATTGTTATGGTGGTGGATCATCTGAGTAGATAGGACCTGTTGTCATGGGGACGTTATTTTTGTTGTGCAAATAAACCCCCAAGGTGCACCCACTAGGCCCAAATGCTAGGGACAAGGCAAGGTTTAGAGGGGTCATAAAGGTTGGGCCCAAGGAAACCCAAAGTGTTTCATTGGTAGGAGGGTTAGAGGCATTAATGAGCCACGTGGCAGTCCCAAGTGTGCATGTGATGGCAAGTGTGACCTCTCTCTCTCTACCTGGATATCTCTCTATCCTTGGACTTTGATTGCACCTTGGTGGATTAAGGTTATGTACGGATCTTTCTCCCTCTCCGTGATCATCTTGAGGTGATTTCGCTATTTGTACGGCTGAGGGGCACGATTTCCAAAACA
This sequence comes from Dipteris shenzhenensis, assembly GCF_047967505.1. NCBI lineage: Eukaryota > Viridiplantae > Streptophyta > Polypodiopsida > Gleicheniales > Dipteridaceae > Dipteris > Dipteris shenzhenensis. The sequence goes on from NC_141609.1 coordinate 53,889,392, forward strand.
CATTTTATGAAGCCATATTGGCTGTAGGAACATTTAATTAAGTCTGTACGGGCTGTTGTTGTACGGACTTTTCACTTGCTGTATGGAGTTGCTGGCACACATTCCGAGATGTCTCATCGCTGATTGTTCGGCAGATTGCACACTCCCCGAGGCACTTGCTGCTACTGTACAACCCATCCTTGCTGGCCCCTGATCACTCCTGCTCTCTTTCTCTCTCTCATTCCAGCCCGTTCTCTTCCTTCTTCTCTCTCTCTTAGCTGCTCATTCCTCCAACTGGCCTTTGCTTTGGGAGGTGCTGACCTCTAGAGGTGAATTCTTGTTCATTTGCTACTCTGGTTCGTGGCTGAGGGTCAATGTGCATTGCTGGGAGCCTGGAGAGGGGATAGGTGCAAGGGTAGAGCTTGCCCCTCTTCCAAGGACAGCGGGTATGGTCGTTCTGGTCCTCTTTTGATTTACGTTTTGTCATTTTTGGAAGCTTGTTGTTGCATTTTTGTTCGAAGTCTCCCCCTTGGTCATTCAGGCTGTGGACAGACACCCAATCACAGAGTGTGTGCCTAGATTGGTGCCAGAGGGGCAGTGTGTGGATTTCTTCCTGTTTTGAGGCCATAGGTGCAGTTTGACACCTGTGTTGATGCAATGTCGACCTGAAAGGCTGGACATTGGCTTGTGGGACTGCCAAACCCTGTGCAAGCTGGATGCCTTGTGGAATGCCTGGACAGCTTTGCAGTGGACAAAATAGTGGGAAAATGCCTTAGCCTTGCCCTAGCAGTTGGGAACCAGTGTGTGCACTGGAATTGGATGCAGGTTGAGGCCAAGCATTGGCTCTGACAGAGGAATTGCAGGAAGCACAGCACATGGGTGAGCCCCTGGTGTAAAAGCAGATTCCTTTTTCCAAAGAATTAAATAAATACCGAAAGGGGTGCCAACCAGTGGGTGTCTTGTATATGATTTCATTGAGCAGGGGCATTTTAGCCTTCATGTGGTATTTCTGCAAGTTTATTTTCTAAGTGCTGGAAGTAATGGAATATGGCTGTAAAATTGATGTAGTTGTCAGTTTAGTTACGGTACACTGCCCTTTAGACATCTGAAGGCCGGTTTCAGTGGATCCATTGAGGGTAAAGAAGGTCAGTATGATGAGGGACATCATGTTCTTTCGGGGCATGCCACTTAAGGTATCGAAAAATTAGGTGCAGAAGCCCTCTTCAAGATGAAAGTGGCAAGTGCAGTGGGCACTTTGACACGATTGACTTAGAATCTGGCTGACATTTTGAATGCCCCTCCCACGAACAAAAAGACAAGCAGAGGAAGCAAAGGCTTATGCACAATGATGCACCTTCAAGTGGACAGCCACCCGTGACTCCATCTGTAATGCCCTCAAATGCTCTTGGTATGGGGAATGCCCCACAAGGCAACAATTTTCAGTCGGTGAATTATGGACAGCAACCGTTTCCTCCTTTAGTGATGCACGCAGGATACTTCAGAGGAGGGTCGGTCTTCCAAGCAATGGTGAGACAACCCACAGAAGGACTAGGAATGCCTGGCACATACTTGGGAAGTCTTTAATCAGCAACAAATGATGGGGGGTATGCCGGCTGCAAATGCCAACATGATGTATGCAAACACAGGGATGTAGCCTGGAATGTAGATGGGGATGCCAGGAATGATGGGTGGTTCCATGAATAAGCCACAGATGTAGGGAATGGGACCTGGTATGGTCAATCCAGCCATGGGAGTTGGCAGTAATGCACAGAGTTTGGGCCAGATGATGCCACCTCCCTATTTGCAGCCACCTGTGTATGACAACATTGAACCCAAGGGCAAATTGAAAGACTACAAAGAGGGTGGGGCTGCTGTTAAATTTAAAACATTCAATGGGACATAGGACATGCTGAAAGCATTGACTTTTGTGCAACAATTTGATGCCGCCTATGGTGGTGGGAACTTCACGGAGTCATCAAAGGTCAGGAAGGCAGCCACATTTCTGAAGGGCAATGCACTTCAATGGTGGACTAATTTGCTCTTGCAGGGTAGAGCCCCTACCACTTGGGTTGAGTTCAAGCAGTCTTTTCATATGCTTGGCTCACCACCATTTTTGAAGTGGACATAATGACAGCTTTGGCACAAGCTGGATGCTGTGAACTGTAAGAACTTTGGAAGAGTACAACAAAAAGTTTTGGGAAGCCTTGCTGCCCGTGAGTTCTTACAGGCTTGTGGAGCTGTCCGAGCAGATTGAGAAGTTTTGTTGTGGGCTGCCAAAGGAAATTTGGGACTACTGCACCAAAGCCAGAGTCTACAATACTCAGCTGATAGAAAATGCCACTACAGTCATGCCCTCTTGTAGGGAAAGACTTCGGGCTTCAAGGGCAGCAACTAGGAGGCACAATGGTTTAGGGGCAGCAAGCAGGGAGGCCATAAACATTTCAGAAAATTTGAGCAGCCCGTCAAGTCTAGATTTGTGGCAGGATAGAGGCAAGTGCTGCCTCAAAAGAAGATGTCAGAGGAAGAGAAGATGACGCCAACAAATGTTTCATATGCAGGGAAGAGGGCCACTGAGCACATGAATGTCCAAACAGAAAGAGGAAGTTTCCCTCGTCGGATCAGAATGAGAACAAGGGAGAAAAGGAGGATGACCAGAGGGGTAAGAAGCCTAAACCCCTGATGGTCTTATACTGGATGTCACTGGAGCCATGTAGGATGTGGATGCTACGAAGTTATGCAGAGCATGAAATCAGTGGCCAGACCGCTTTGTTGTTCTTTGATCTAGGCGCGAGAGCCAATTTCATATCACCAGAGCTGGCTGGAAAATTGGGCATAAAGGCAGAAGAGATGGGGCCACTATGTGATGCGGATATGGCTTGCCCAGAGCACAGCGTGTCAGTTACATCGATTATTGGGAAGCTCCGCATGCACATTCGGAGCTACGTGGATACTGAAGAGTTCTATATTATGCCGTTGAATGGATGCGATGTTTTACTGGGTATATCTTGGCACCACAGGAAGGGAGCACTTTTGGATGCTAGAAACAGATGACTTTGACTCACCGGGGGAAAACTTATGTTTTGGATGAAGGGAGAATCTATTCCAGTTGTATCGGCTTCGGCCATTTCAAAATGTAATGAAAAAGCATCTTTCTACGTACTTGGTTTTTGCAACTGAAAAACAGCCAGCAGAAGAAAGCTCTAATTTTTATAAGCTGGATAAAGAGAAGACAGATCTCCTTTTTCAGTTTCATGAATGTTTTTCTGACTCCCTACCATAGGAATTACCTACAGAAGGCCTTGAGGACCATGCCATAGATGTCCTTCTAGGTAGCAGTTCGCCAAATAAGCCTCCTTACAGGGTTAGTGCAGCCCAGCAGGAGGAGATCATGAACCAGGTAAAGGATCTCCTGGAGAAGGGGTCGATTCAGCCCAACTCCTCTCCCTATTGCTCCCCGGTCTTGCTTGTGCAAAAGAAAGATGGCTCGTGGAGGATGTGCATAGATTATAGGGCTTTGAATAAGATAGCCATTAAGAATAGAATTTCGATACCCAGGATTGATGATATCTTGGATAGGTTAGAGGGGTTTGCAATGTTCAGCTGGATAGATTTGAAGAGTGGCTATCATTAGATCAGGATACGACCTGAGGATGTGCATAAGACAGCTTTCATGACCACATTTGGCTTGTATGAATTTCTTGTGATGCCATTTGGGTTGACAAATGCACGTGTCACCTTCAATCGGATGATGGACAGAATGTTTAGAGAGCAGAGAGCCTTTGTTGGAACATTCTTTGATGACATCATATTGTTCTCTAAGAAAAAAACTGAGCATAAAGAGTAGTTGCTGGTTAATGCCAAGAAGAGTGATTTTTTCATAGATGAGATCCACTTTTTGAGGCACATAGTATCCACGGATGGAGTCAGGATGGATCTTGCCAAAGTGGAAGCCATAAGGAATTGGCCACCATTGAAAAACATCCAATGAAGTACGGAGCTCTCTTGGCTTATGCTCGTACTACAGGCGGTTCAACCGCTATTTTGCTGAAATAGCATCACCCCTTCATGCCCTACAGAAGAAAGGAGTGTCTTTCAAGTGGGGTACTCAGGAAATTGCAGCTTTTGAAGAGCTTAAGGAGAAGCATGCTCCTTTCCTATCATTATCTTGCCAGACCTACGCAAACCCTTTGTTGTCTAGTGTGATGCCTATGGGAACATCATAGGGGGAGTGCTTATGCAAAGTGCTTATGCAAGATGGTAGAGTGGTTGCATACGAGAGCAGGGTGCTCACTGATACTGAAATGAATTTCGGAATATATGAGAAAGAGATGGCGGTTGTCATACATGCTCTTTTTACTTGGAAACATTACCTCTTACGTGCTGATTTTTATGTCCAGACAAATTGCCATCTTACTCTGAGAAAGCTGTCAGAAAAACACATGCGGTGGGCAAACTTCCTTTCAATGTTTCATTTTCAGATTGTGCATGTGCCTGGCAAGAAGAATGTTGTTGCAGGTGCACTTTCCAGCAAGTCAAGTCACGATGCAATATAAGAGAAACCGCAAGTTTCAGCTGTCACTATTGCATACCACAGTGAACTTGATGCCATGAAGGACCAATATGGCAATGATGATGATTTTGCAAGGATTTATGATCAGCTGGTTGAGGGCCATAGGCATGAGCACTATATACTCAAGTATGGATTCCTGATGATGCCTGGTAGACTTTGTGTCACAAAGCAGTTGAGGCCAAAGGTTTTAATGGAGAGTCATGCCCACCACATGCAGGACATCGAGGCATTGAAGCCACAGTCAAAGGTGGGGAGCACTTCTTCTACTGGCCGACTTTGAGGAAAGATGTTGAGGCATATGTGAAGACATGCATCACTTGTCAGAAGGTAAAGTATGACAGGCAAAAGCCAGCTGGATTGCTACAGCCATTGCCTATTCCGGATAGACCGTGGCAAAGCATTGCCATGGACTTCATCTTTGATTTGCCTGGTACACCACCAGGACATGATGGAATTTGAACCATAATTTGCAGATTCAGCAAACAGGCCCACTTTATTCCAGTGCGGAAGAAAATTACAGCAGATGAGATGGTGAGATTATTCAGGTCTCATATCTTCAAACACCACGGGATGCTTCAATCCATTGTCAGTGATCGAGACCCCCGTATGACCAGCCTTTTTAGGGGATGTCTTTTTGAGAACATTGGCACTATGCTGAATTTTTCATCTTCTTTCTATTGCCCTGGATCTTCTAAAATGCTATGTTTTAGAGCAGCAAACAAAATGGGAGCAATTTTTGACCTTTCTTTTGCCTTCCACAATTTCAAAGGGTGTTTTCCTTGTGGAAGAATGCACTGTATTGTTGTAGGCAAACTCAACCAAATCTTTGAAGCGGTTAGATTTAGATGATCAAAAGGTAAAAACAGCTCCCAGAAAAGCAATAAGCACGGGCGTGAATTGGTCTTGAACGATGATGTTGCTGTGTTTTCAGAAAGCAAGATTTAGACGGATGAAAGGCAAGGATAAAGTGTACACCAAACTGAAAATGCGGTACTATGGACCCTTCCAAGTCTTGTAGAAGATAAATGATGTAGCTTACAGGCTGAAGCTACCACAACATTGGACAATTCACAATGCCTTTCATGTGAGTTTGTTGAAACCTTTCCAAGGCGATGTGCCTGAAGAGATGCTTGATGAGAAACAGCCTGAAGTGGAGGAACTGGATAAGATCTTGGTTGCAGAACAGATCTTGGCGCACCGTGAAAGGAAAGTGAAAGGTAGAGTTTCCAGAAGGTATCTAGTTAAGTTTCATAACTACTCAGCACTGAATGCCAAGTGGATGGAGGATGGTGAACTAGCAGATTCACCTAGGGTATTGTAGCTCTACCTGGAAGCATTTCAGCTTAAGCCCACTTCGGTGCAAAGGCTCATTCAGGCTCAGCAAAGCGGAGGTATGCAGCATTGCCTGATACTCAAGAGGGGGTAGCGCTTCCACCCCTTCAGGACAGATAGGCTCACGTATCTAGAGGTCGCTTGGTGACACTGTAGGTCTCACCCGAGGGTAAGGCTGAGGGGCACTATTTCCAAGGCACATTTAATGAAGCTGTACGGGATGTACAGAACATTTATTGTCGCTGTACGGACTTTTCACTTCCCAAGGTGTCTCATCGTTGATTGTACAGCTGATTGCATGCTCTCCGAGGCACTTGTTGTTGCTGTACAGCCTATCCTTGCTGGCATGTGATCCTCCTGCTGTCTTTTTTTCTCTCATTCCAGCCCGTTCTCTTCTTGCTTCTCTCCTCTTAGCTGCTCATTCCTCCTACTGGCCTTTGTTGATCTGCTCCCTTTAGTGAATAGAGTGCAAGAGGTCGGTTGTGGTGTGTTTGAAAGATCAAGAGGAGTGGGCTGGTTCGATAAGGGGAGAGAGAGAGAGAGAGAGAGAGAGAGAGAGATGTATTAACGTCCGCGGGAGGCCTCGTGGGCCCTGGATCACATCCTATACCTTCTGCGTGAGGCACCTCAACTTCACTACTTACTTAGCACGGTCCATGTTGTGTTTCACGAGACATGCAGATACAGAGAATCCGATATTCCCCCCAAGCTCGCTATTGAGATTTTTACCCCTCAGCTTCAGCATCTCCAGGGTACTCTCCACCTCCTTCAACTCCCAGATATCCTCCTGAGCAGGTTTCCCCTTCCCAAGACAGTATTCACTCTGAAGGCACCCTCTCTTGGATATCCTCCTCTCCCGACAACAACTCCTTACCCTTTTCCAGATCCGTGGACTCTGCAACCAACTCCTATCCTCTCAAGAGTGGTAGCACCCACTTTGGCATCACCGGTGTTACACCTCCTCTACCAGATTTCCCACGGGTGGTTCCATCGTGCCTCCCCTGCCCCATCCAACATGAGCAATCTCAAGGAGCAGCTTGGATCTTCCTCCGGGAATGGTACAAACTAGAGCACAATCCCATGCTCTCCTCATAGGGACCCGAGACATGTCAAACCGCTATCGTCCAACCTCTCTAGAGATTAGTTACTTGAATCTTAAAAAGTTCCCTGAAGCGACTATATATGGCGAAGCATTACTTCAACTCTAGATTTCTCAACTTCATGACAACATTTCTGATATGGTCCAGAAAGTCCAGCAACTCGAGGATTCCCAAGTATCACACATACAGAGGATGACGAGACGCCACCCTCCACGACTTTGTGGACCCGTTTCACGAGAGGTAGAAAACGTTGAACTTTGTGCCCTCTACTGCTTACTTCAAGCTTCCAAAACTAAAAGACTTGACATAAAACTACCGGAAGCCTACACCGTTGAATGGAATCACCGAACAGTTGACCAGTGGCTCACCAAAATGCGCATGTATTTTGACACTGTCAACCTCACTAAGGCAAGAAGATTGCCTTGGTAGCCTCTCTCCTGAAAGATACAACTTTTCTTTGGTGGCAATGACGCTTCAAGGACGGCAAAAGTGTGCTAACCTGGGACCGTTTTAAACATGTGCTGTCGTGGGGACATGAATCTCATGTGTAGCTAACCCTGTGGCTACTTTCATGGTTACTTTGGCCGAGGGGACTGGCCTAGAGGAAGCACCCACTTCCTAGAAGTCCCTAGTCCATTTACCAGTGCACCCACTAGGCCCAAATGCTAGGAAAGGGAGGGGTCTAAATGTTGGGCCCAAGGAGAAACCAATGTTTCATTGGTTTAGAGGGTTAGGATTTTAATGTGAGGGACAAACCAATGTTCCATTGGTTTGCAAGGGTTAGAGCTTTAATGAGGGGGCCACGTGGCAGCCCCTCATGCATTACCTACCACCTCTCCTTTCCTTTCTCCTCTCCTCAACGTTACGGGATGGTCTCTTACGTTTCTCGAAGGTCAAAGGCTTGGCACGTTTCCAAAGCTCCCCGCTCCACGCATTTCTTGGGTCTCCATGCCTTTCGAGGCAGTCCGTACGGCTGTACGGACTGCAGGCGCTGCATTCAAGGCCCCCCCGTACGGGCCATTAAAGCTGCTGTACGGATATGTTCCACGCTGTATGGGGTCCTAAAGGCTGTTGTATGGGCCTGGTTTGACATAGGTTTGCTGCTTGCACACCTTCCAAGACAGCTGCACGTACCTCCAGGCTGCTGCCTGCATCCAGAGGTGTTTTTGATCGCTGAATTGCTGCTGCACGCTTTCTGAAGCACTCATTCCAAAGCAGTGCTGTCATTTGAAGCTGCACGGGTCAATTCCAAGCTGCAGGTGGATTTTTCCATGGAAGTTTAGCCCTTCTCCACTCGCCCAAGCCTCTGCACCCGTGAGCCTTGCTCTTCTTTCTGTTTTCAGCTCTCAGAATGTGTATCTGTCACTTTCTCTCTCTTTTCCCTTGGTTGGAAGTCTTTTCTACGTGCGTGGGGCCCTAGGCAGAGGATAGGTGCAGGAAAATCTCGCCCCTCTCCCATGGATAGCGGGTATGGACATTCAGACTTCCTTTTGGTTTGCTTTTGCTATCTTGAAAGTTTGTTGCTTTGCATTTTGTTGTACGGAGTTCTTTCTGGGCATTATAGGCTGTAAGTAGAAACACAGTCACAGAGGGTATGCCTGGTTGGTGCCAGAGGAACAAATTGGTTGCAGTTTCATGCCTTGAGGCAATTTGAGCATGTCTCGGGATTCGTATTGATGCCTTGTCACAGTCAGGTGTCACAGTTGATGAGAAATGCCTTAGTTTTGACCCTAGCACTTGGGTACTAGTGGTGCACTGGAATTGGATGCAGGCAGAGGCCAAGTATTGGCTTTGGCAGTGGAAAATGCAAGCATAACAATATAAGGGTGCGCCCTTGTTGTAAAGCAGAGTTCCACTTTTGAGGAATTAAATAAATACCAAAAGGGGCGCCAAGATATTTGGGGCCAATGTGGTGTCTCGTGTAATGTTTCTTTGAGCAGGGGCATTCTAGCCTCCAGCCGGTTGTTTTGAATTTATTTCTAAATGTTTTTCAGTGGCAATTAATTAATAGAAGTGATTGGGATGAAGCAATGTGGCTGTGAAAGGAATGAATGCTACGTTAGTTACGGTTTACTGCTCTTTATGTAACTAAAGGCGGGTTTCATGTGCTCTGTAAGCAGTTCATACCTGCCAATGCAGACTTCCAAGCATGCTCAAAACTTCGACAGTTGGAGCAAACAGGCTCCTGTCTTCCTGCATCTCCCAGTTCACCACATTGGTTCGATTGTCCAAGAAGACCCAAGCAAAATTCAAATATAGGATCTAGCACTTTCCAGACAGAAGATGCTACTCCCGCACAAGACGAAAGGCAAAGCTGTTCGAGTGGCAAATACCGTTCACATGAGCCTTGCCAACAACCCCGAATCTTCCCTGGCCACTCAAGTACTTTGCGTCCAAGGATCGATTCGAGGAACAATGGTCACTATCCTTATCGACAGTGGCTCTTCTCATAACTTCCTAGCTAGTTCTATGGTCAAACCACTTCGGTTGACCACTAGTCCTAACTATTAGATTGAACTTGCTAACGGAACTACCTTCTTTTGCAACACTAGGGTCAAAAACCTGTCCTTTCACATACAACATTGTACGGACAAGTTGAATTTTCACATCATGCCCCTTTCCCCATCCTGGGACAATAGTGGCTCTATGACTATGATCCTTCAATCAGTTTTCGTAGCCATACAATTAAGTTTGTCCACCAGGGAAAACTTATCCAATTAATTGGTTCTAGGGATGCTCCTTCAACACTAGCTGCCTCCGTCCTACAAGTTAAGAAGTGGGTTTGTACACGTCAAGTTTAGACTGTACTTCTGTTGGTTTTACGACAGTTGACGAGACTCCGATAAAGGATACCTCCTGAGTACCTCAACCAACTATTTTTCCAGCCTTACTTGGATATTTTTCCACAGGAATTGCCAAAGCAGTTACCACCTCAACGACCAATGGATGATCCAATCAAACTTATTCCACCGTTGAAACCTCTTTATCGGGTTTCTTACACACAAAATGACTCTGTGGATCCCAAGAAGATTGAGGTAATCCGAAATTGGCCTACTCCTAAGAGCATTCATGATGTCCGTTCTTTTCTCGGTTTGGCAAACTTCTACCGTACAAAGGTCTAAATTTTCAAGATTGCAGCTCTGATGTCTGAATTATTGAAAAGCACGGCAGTATTCCAGTGGCTTTCCGAAACAGAGTATAGTTTCTAACAGCTCAAGCAAGCACTCACTACCACACCTGTTATGGGTATTGCTGACCCAAACCCTCCGTTTGAGGTCATGACAGATGCTTCCGACATCGCTATAGGAGCAGTCTTGAATGGAAGAAGGCATAGTTATTGCTTTTGACAGCCATAAACATTCCAATATGCAAACCCGATACCCAGTTTATGATAAGGAGTTTCTTGCCATTGTACATGCTCACCGCTCATGGAAACATTATCTCATGGGAGCCGATTTGGGGACCATCATTCTCTAAAGTATATCTTCACTCAGCTAGTAATGAACGCTCGTCAAGCACGTTGGGTTGAGTTTTTGGCCAATTTTCACATGACCATTGAGTACACTCCATGACTATGCAATGTGGTTGTAGATGCTCTCAGGAGGTTACCTCTAGCCTCAGCTATGGTGATCTCTATATTATCTATGGATATCCCGAATTCTTTCAAAGGGAAGTATCTCCAGGATAAAGACTTCGGCACAGCAATACAGGTTCTTTTGGAAGATCAACCTTCTACTTCTCTTATGCAGACGACCTTTTTTATTATCAAGATCGCGTCTGTGTACTACATGACAAGGATGTTCGACGTCTTTTGCTAAAGAGCACAGGTGGTTCCCTATGCTGCACATCCTGGCATCAACAAGACTTACAGGCTACTCAACGCAACATACTATTGGCCTCAGATGAAAAGTGACGTCATCAAAATGGTTACATCTTGCTTATCTTGTCAACAGATGGAAGCAAGCCGACGACTTCCCGTAGGACTTCTTCAGCCTCTTTCAGTTCCAACTGAAAGGTGGGAAAGTATTTCCATGGATTTTATTACGACATAACCACGATCATCCAGAGGTAACGTTCAGATTATGGTAATTGTTGATCGATTGTCCAAAATGGCACATTTTGTTGCTTGCAAGAGCAGTGCCCACCAGGCTCTGGACATCGCCAAACTCTTCATACAACATATCTTCCGATACCATGGATTGCCCAAAAACATCGTCTCTAATAGAGATCCTAAGTTTACCAGTCACTTTTGGATTTCTCTTTTCGAATCCTTGGGTACAACTCTACTGTTCAGTTCAGCCTACCACCCATGGTCAGACTGAAAGAGTCAACCAAAATTTGACATATATTCCTTGTTCAGTGCTATTTCAGTCTCTTTTCTATTCCTTAGCACCTTTCTAAATGTAGTAAATCTAGGATTTCTTACACACTCAAGGTTTGGGCCTTCTCTACGCCCATGATTCTTCACTTACCCTGAATGCTTTCACAGATGGTGACTGGGCTGGATGCTATGACACTAGGGTGTCACAAAATGGTAACTGTTTTATGTTTGGAGTTTCATGCATTTCTTGGTTCAGCAAAAAGCAGCCTATAGTTGCTACTTCTAGTTGTGAAGTTTAGTACAGGGCAGCTTTTATAGCCACCGAGGAATGTATCTCGCTACGGAAACTACTTGCAGATTTGGATGTTGTTAAGCCATCTCCTACCACTACTACTCTGACAGTCAGAGTGCCTTAGCCATTGCATGAAACTCAGTGTTTCTTGTGAGTACTAAGCACATTGAGGTTCATTATCACTATGTCAGAGAGAGTGTTAGCAAGGGATATTTACTTGTCTTATGTTCCAACACAAGACAATGTGACATATATCCTCACCAAGGTGCTTTCATGACCCAAGTTGAAAGCTTTTTGGCAAGCTTTACACTTGATTCCATTTGTGATGTGATTCTGCCATCCCTTACTTCCATATGTTGCTATATCCTCTTGGATGAACATGTGCAGCTATGGCATTAGTTCTAGGTATCTTTGAGACGTTTCTAGCACCCATACCATGGAGGGGGGTTTGATAGGTTTTAGTCCCTGCTGGTATGGCCTTGTAGGTTTGTTTGTGTGCTAGTGTGCACATTGTGCACTATTAGTTCGATAGCTTAAAGTTAAGCTTATAAGTTAAAAAATTTCCCCATGCGTTACTAAGCTAGGGCTTTAGGGTTAGCCCTAAAAGCGATGAACCATCACTTCTTTTGTACTTCTCTTGCACTCTTGTGCTGCTGCAATAACTTACACAGCTCATTTTTCAGCTTCCAAGGTCAGTTTCTTGTGCTCCAAGGACCCAACAATAACACAAGTTTGGCCATGGTTTTATTAAGATTACAATGTTTATGTCATGACGATTAAGTATTGATTGGGACCATTCCAGAACTGGAAGGTTGCATCAAATGAAAAATATACTTGAAGACTATTTGGTGAGTAAATGTGTTCTACAATCTGGTTTTTCAAACTTTTGTTCACTCTACTTTATTTGCGGGTTACTAAAATGCAATGGTATTCTATTGTCTTTACAAGCAAGTGCTGTGTACTTTGTATTGCCTATCTTAGACAGAAACTTGCTTGGAGACCTTTTATATGAATTGTATGCTTGAGTGTACGAGCATGTGGATATGTGTTCATATGTGATAGCATATGTTAAAACATTGATGTATACTATACTAAAGTGGGCAGCAATTAAAATTTTAGCATTGGCATGACGCTATAAGCTTATGAACCTGCAATTATAGTTTTGCTGCTATAATGTAACACAGTTTAAGCAAGTTTCGAAATAATCTTGACAATTCAACATTTTAGAAAAATTAGCTGTTCGGTTCCAAAGTCAACTGCAGATCAGTTTTAATAAGAAGGTTTAACTTTATGAGTTGATGGATTGCTCAAAGAGATGTCCATATTGGTAAATAATGATATCTGATCTGTGCAAGTTTTGAATCACTTGATGGTGATATCCCTGCACAATATTTTTTAGTCTGTGTGTGCTTGCTACCTCTGAGGGATCATATGCTTATGATGTACAGGAGCCCACACTAAAGGAGATGCTAGGCATGTGGCAAGAAAAACGATTGAATTTTTTGGGCATTCTTTACAGTTGGTTTCTAGCAAAGGTAAGCTTATAAATAGCCCTTTTGCATATTTACATTAAAAAAATTAGGATGTCTAAATTGTAATTGCGGCAGGGTCTGGATAATCGCTGAAATGTCTGAACATATTCTCTTAAGGCTGGAAGAGGTAACTGATACCTAATGCAGAGTTTCGCTATGTTAAATTGGGCGTATGATTGCTTGGAAATACATGTAAACATTAGGACTATGTAAAGCCAGCTATTCTTAGTAAGCCCTTGTTCTTGTACTAATAGAAAGTTTGCCCCTTTTATTGGCAGGTCTTTAGGACTGCTGATACTTCTGTCCTTCATACTTCTTTTCAAAGCGAGCTTTTCTTAAACAATACAAAATTGTGGCTTTCTTCTTCTAAGGATTCGTGCCTATTAAAAGTCATAGGAAAGGAGTTTAAAGTTTGCTATCCAAGAAGAAGAATCTTTAGGGGTCCAAGGTCTCTTTCCACATTGGGAATTGATAGTTTTGAATCTAGTTGTGTTACGCTCTAGCCGAGGTAGCATGACCTCGGAAGAATCAGTCGACATTTCCCAATGAGACGATTTTTCTTCTTACTACAGCAGATCACGGGAGTAGCACCACAGAATATCCTCCCAGCCAAATCCTTGCTAGAGCGTGAGAGCTCTCAGAGAAATCGAAATCACGTGAAGGTCCATTCTCCTTGTCTCACTAACTCCAGCAAGCCCCATCTCCCTAGATGGATCTAGATGCCACATGTCATCATCATAGGGCCTTTCCTAATGCATCTTTTCACCCCTCTCATGGGATACTTTAATTTCCTTTGCCCCTAGGCACATTGCTTGCATTAGGCCCTTGGCCTTAGATCCACCTAGTCTGGTGCTATCAGCCCTCACCTAGGACCTTGACATTAATTCCCTCCCGATCATTTTACATGAAGCGCAAACAAATATATTACAAACGTAGATCCTTAAGGATTCTTCCGAGGTCATGCTGCCTCGGCTAGATCGTAACATTCCTTCCCTCTTTAGACATCAACGTCCTCGATGATAAAGTCTGGGAACACTCTCCGCAACTGGTATACGGATTCCCAGGTAGCTTCTGATAGAGGCAGACCATGCCATGCAACCAACACCGTAGGTATCTTCCGATTGCGCACTTGCATTGTTCCTCGGTCCAGGATTCTTGTTGGTTTGCGCCTTGGATTATCCTCTATCTCTTGAAACAAAACGACACCTTCGATTAGTGAGTCACCAATATGCAAAAATTTCTTTAAACGAGAAACATGAAAAACCGGGTGCACCTTGCAACCCTGTGGCAATTCTAATTTATAGGCCAGGTATCAGAGCCGAAGGTGAAAGTGAGTCTGCCTGGGTGATATCTGAAGCTACTGCGCATGCTGGGCCTGACCTGATTGAGTTACGACGAATTGAAGTCGCAGCAATCTCTCGTGAGGATATTTTTACTCAGCTACAGCAGTGCAGGATTAGTTCCTGATAGCTTCAGCGCCTGTTGTGGATGGGCGACGCGCAGGCAAAGAATACGGAGAATCTGGGAAGTGTGATAATAACCCGTGAGCGTGGTGTCGTCGTTAGAGACGTGGCTACGTATTGGACGCTCTGTTCTTCCGCTGGCTAATTCACAAGTGTGAATTAGAAAAAGATCGTTACGCGGGCTGACGAGCCTGAAGGTTGGGTGGGCTGATGAGCAGTAATGGGCTGGATCACGCACAAGAGCGAAGGCCAAAGGCGTATTGGGCACTGGTGAAGCTGTCGTTTTGAGGTCTCGTTGCAAGGATGTGAGCGCAGAGAGCTACAGACAAGCAAATATCTCTGCTTACTGTTCCAAGCGGTATATCTGCGCTACGTGAAGACTCCAGGGGTTGCAGATTTTGCGAGTATTGATATCCGGCGTCATGATCTAGCACAATATCAAATCGGGTGGCAGGAGCGAACAACCAGGGAGCTTTCCTTGGCTTTCGTCAATTCTGTGTTTTTTTTTTCCGACCTTAGTCTTTGTTGATGCTCCGCTTGCATGAAGAGGTTCTCGTGAATATTTAGTCTGCATGAAGGTTCGATGCCATAGCAGGGTACATAGCAGACTTGGGATTTTTTTGACTTCTTCAAATTCCTGTGGGCAATCTGGGAGACTATGCTTGTGCATATGCGTGTGTGCTTCAGTCAGAGTTGATTTGCAGGAATTTCCCTAGTATAGGAAAAAGCGGTATTTGGGTTATGCCTGTGTCAAATGCCTAGTCAGTGTGCATGTGGGATTGCAGGTATTCCCTAGGATAGGGAATTGTGTCAGAGTGCCAGTACACTGAATTTTGTCAGTTTGTAAATACAGTGTTCTAGCGGTGTTTTAAAAAAAAAAAACTACAAAATAAAACAAAACACCCATTGACCTGAATGGAAGTAGAAGAAGGAGCTTCCAGGATGGACCCTGTAGAGTCAGGACTCCGGCCGACCCAGTAGGTGTCGTGCCCAGTAGTTCACACTTTATCTGGCAGGATTGCATTACTTGAGGATGCCTTGCAGCAGTTATTAGCGCAACAGTTGCAGGCAAATGCAGGGTAGTCTGAACTTAGAAGAGTGATACAGAGTATGTCTGCCAGACCTTCACGAGATGAGAAAGGAAAGGCTCCAATGGAACCGGAGTCTAATGTCCATACGGTCGAGCCTAGGAAGGCTAAAGCACCTAATATTGCCAATTATAGGCTGGAAAAGTATTCTGGTCGGATGAATGACCGTAGTTCTGATGTCATTGAGACCTGGTTACACAAATGGAATGAGGCGTTCGCCATTTGTGAAATCAGAAATGATATCAAGAAAATCCGCGAGGCCACCCACATGTTTAGTGAGGAAGCGGATAGGTGGTGGATTAAGAAACAGAAAGATGGTATAGCATCCACTACCTGGGAGGAGTTTAAAAGAGAATTCAGAAAACACTTCTTACCTCCTGACGAAGCATCCCGAGCTTGGGATCAATACAGAAACCTTCGTCAGAGAAATTTGTTAGTGGCAGAATACACTGATAAGTTTCGAGAGAGCGTAATGAAGGTTGATGAACCCCTACCTCAATCAATCCAAGTGAAAGATTTCATATTTGGATTGAATGATCGGATTATTATGGAAGTTCGAGCTAAGTATGCGAACATGTTGGATGATGCAATAGCCATAGCCCTGAACTATGAAGATGCCAAGGGCAGCAGGCCAAGTGGGTTTGCGCAGGTCGGAACCCAGTATGGGTACCAGAAGAAATCTGGGTTTAAGAAGAAGTAGATTAGTAAAGGGAGTGGTTCTCAGCCGAGTGGTCAAGCCAAGCAGGTGAAACCAGCTGAAACTCCTAAATCAAGTACCACCATTGGAGTGAAGAGGAAAGTAACACCAATGGCAGCCCGGGCTTGGTCAAAGTCTACCTTAAACCCAGAGCAGAGAGAAAAAGCGAGGAGAGAAGGCTTGTGTTTTGGTTGCCTTCAGCCTCATCAGTGGAAGGATTGTCCACGAAATAAGGATCGTCGGATGGTTGAGATGGTAGTCTCAGAATGCGACGTGGAAATGGAGGGAAGTCCCAGAGCGGAACAGATGCAGATTTAGCTAGCGGGATCTTCTCAGAGGTCAGTACCTTGTTTATTATGTGTGTTTGTTGCTAAGCTAGTAACGAGTGCACCTGATAACATCCTATCTAGGCCCGCAGCAACGTGATATATAGCCTTTAATGATACGGAGTTAATTAAGATGAAAGGGCAAGTGACCAATCATGATGTCATTGTGTTGTTTGACTCGGCGTCAAGGCACAATGTGATTAACTCCAAGCTCGTGAAGAGGCTGAAGTTAAAGACTAGCCCATCTGACTATGCGTATACAGTCAGGATGGCAGATGGAAGTTTAACTGAAGTATGGGACCAAAGGGTTACCCAGTTGGAGCTTCGTATTCAGGACTACGCTTGATTTTGAAATGACTAAGCTTGCTCATGCAGATATAGCCCTGGGTATGGCATGGCATTCTAGGAAGAATCCAGCCATTGATTGAAAAAAGTACGTATATCAATTCAAGATGAATGATGTGCTTTATGTCTTACAAGGTGAAAAAGATATACCTCAGGGACCGTTGGTTTCCGTGATGGAAATCCGAAAAGCTCAAGAATAGTTTTTATTCCTTTGTACGGCATTGGTAGAGCCGGTTGATGATTCTTCGGCTAGCACTGATGTTGTTCAAAGTGGTGAGATGGCCAAGTTGGCTAATTTAATAGTAGAGGAGTTCTCTAAATGTTTTAGGGATGAGTTACCTTATGGGTTACCTCCAGAGCAGAACGTTCAGCATAAGATTGAACTGATCCCGGGGGCAGAACCTGTAAATAGACCTCCCTATAGAATGAGTTTTACTGAATAGGCGGAGGTGCGTAGACAACTGGAAGAATACCTCAAGTTGGGGCAGATTCAACCAAGTTTCTCACCCTTTGCTTCACCAGTGATATTAAAGAAGAAAAAGGATGATACGTTTCGCCTCTGTATAGATTACAGAGCATTAAATAATATCACTGTTAAGCACAGGTATCCAATGGCTCGGATTGATGATTTGCTAGATGCATTACATGGAGCCATGATTGTCAGCAAGATAGATCTTAAGTGTGGCTATCATCAGATCCGGATTAGAGCCGAGGATGTGCATAAAACCGCTTTCAGAAGCAGGTTTGGTCATTATGAGTTTTTGGTAATGCCCTTTGGACTTACCAATGCTCCTGCTACATTCGTCATGCTTATGAACGATATACTACGTCCGTATATCGGAAAGTTCGTAGTACATTTTATTGACGATATTCTGGTATTCAGTAAAAGTATTACTGAGCATCGTGAACACTTAAGAATAGTGTTCAGTACTTTGAGGAAACCCGGTCTTTATGTAAATAAGAAGAAAACTAGACTGTGTATGGTTAGACTTGAATATTTAGGATTCATAATTACTCCAGAGGGGGTAGAAATGGATCCAAAGAAAGTGGCTGCAGTACTAACTTGGCCGATCCCTCAGAGTCTGACCGCTTTGCGATCATTCTTGGGATTTGTCCAATTTTATCGAAGGCATATCAAAGGATATTCCGAAATAGTATCGCCATTGACTGATCCGACCTCAGATAAAGTACCTTTTATATGGGGACAGAATCAACAAGAAAGTTTTAACACCATAAAACAAGCTGTGGTCACAGGACCGGTGTTAAAAATAGTTGATCCGCAGAAACCGTTGTTCCTAGAAACCGATGCAAGTGGCATTGCGGTAGGAGCAGTTCTCCTTCAAGAGGGAAGGCCAGTAGCCTTTGAAAGCAAGAAGCTTTCTCCCTCTCAGCGAAATTGGCCAACTCATGAATTGGAGTTGTATGCTGTTATCCATGCTTTGAAAACATGGAGGCATTATTTGTATGGTTCAGAGTTTTATGTGGATGTGGATCATGATACTCTGAAACATTTTTGTAAACAGCTTGACTTGAGGGGCCGCCAAGCTAGGTGGGCAGAGCTCATGCAGGAGTTTAATTTGATGATTCGGTACCGAAGAGGGAAGGATAATAAGGTTGCTGATTCGTTGTCTTGCATTATGCACAATATGAGTTTTATGGTATTAGAGAGTGCTCTAATGACCGAGACTAGAGAAACTCAAAAGGTGGACGAGTTTGTCCAGAGCTTATGGCCTAAAGCTCATGTGTTTAGACCCGGGGAAGAAAAGGATGACCTGGCATCCAGAAAAGGCCAAACATATGCAAAATATACCATAAGGGATGGTATGCTGAAAAGAAATGGCAAGGTTGTAGTACCTAGTCAGAATAACCTCAGGCAGAGAGTCATTCGACAATGCCATGATAGCCCATGTGCGGGACACCCAGGAGTCGAGAAGACATATAATCTCGTGAAGCGAGATTTCTTTTGGCCAAGGATGAAAAAGCATATTCATGAATATGTGACACAGTGTTTTTCGTGTCAGGTAAGCAAGGCCGAGCGGGTGAAGCCACCCGGACTTTTACAGCCCTTGGAGATACCACTAAGTAAGTGGGAGAGCATTTCCATGGACTTTATTGTAGGGCTGCCTACGACACAAGGTGGATATGATTCTATCCTTATGGTGGTTGATCGTCTAACCAAGATGGCTCACTTCATTCCGACTAGAGAGTCTGTTAGTGTCCCGCAAGTGGCAGATTTGTTTATTAGACATATATTTCGTTTGCATGGATTGCCTAGATCCATAGTGTCAGATAGAGATGTCAGATTTACCGGTCATTTTTGGACAGCGGTATTTGAGACACTAAGGACTGAGTTGGGAATAAGTAGTAGGGATCATTCTGAAATGGATGGTCAGACGGAGAGAGTCAACCAGATTTTAGAGGATATGCTGAGGGCATATGTGTCATTGAGGCAACAAACGTGGGACAAGTGGTTGCCATTGTTAGAGTTTGCCTACAATGATAGAAAACATTCCTCTACGGAGTTTAGTCCGTTTGAATTGAATTATGGCCATAGACTAGCAAATCCAACTACAGTTGGAATACCTCAGAGAGTGCCTAGTGCCGCGAACTTTGTGATTCAGATGCGGGAGATGCTAGCACTTGCGAGAGCTAATATCCGCCAGGCTATGGATAGAGCCAAGGCGTATGCGGATGAAAACCGGTCTATAAGAGAATTTAAGGAAGAAGAAAAAGATTTTCTCAGAGTTCCTTCGCACTCGAAGTCGTTAACTTGAGGAGAGTGTGCTAAGTTACCACCTCGATATTGTGGGCCGTGGTTAATTCTAAAGAGGATAGGCAAGGTGGCCTATAAATTAGAATTGCCACAGGGTTGCAAGGTGCACCCGGTTTTTCATGTTTCTCGTTTAAAGAAATTTTTGCATACTAGTGACTCACTAATCGAAGGTGTGGTTTTGTTTCAGGAGATAGAGGATAATCCAAGGCGCAAATCAACAAGAATCCTGGACCGAGGAACAATGCAAGTGCGCAATCGGAAGATACCCACGGTGTTGGTTGCATGGCATGGTCTGCCTCTATCAGAAGCTACCTGGGAATCCGTATACTAGTTGCGGAGAGTGTTCCCAGACTTTATCATCGAGGACGCTGATGTCTAAAGAGGGAAGGAATATAAATGCTCTAGCCGAGGTAGCATGACCTCGGAAGAATCAGACGACATTTCCCTTAAGGATCTACGTTTGTAATATATTTGTCTGCGCTTCATGTAAATGATCGGGAGGAAATTAATGTCAAGGTCCTAGGTGAGGGCTGATAGCACCAGACTAGGTGGATCTAAGGCCAAGGGCCTAATGCAAGCAATGTGCCTAGGGGCAAAGGAAATTAAAGTATCCCATGAGAGGAGTGAAAAGATGCATTAGGAAAGACCCTATGATGATGACATGTGGCATCTAGATCCATCTAGGGAGATGGGGCTTGCTGGAGTTAGTGAGAGAAGGAGAATGGACCTTCACGTGATTTCGATTTCTCTGAGAGCTCTCACGCTCTAGCAAGGATTTGGCTAGGAGGATATTCTGTGGTGCTACTCCCGTGATCTGCTGTAGTAAGTAGAAAAATCGTCTCAAGTTGCAACACACGAGGCCAGGGGATATTAAAGACAGTGGTACTAGCTTGTTCCATGTACAGCTCTAGTTGCTCCCTAGTCAGAACCCTCAGATCACCTTCGTTCCATCTCATGGTTGCCATTCTGAAAGCATGGGCCAGTTTCAAGAGCACTCTTCGGAGGATTCCTCCTTGCTCTCGTGAAGAGATTGATAGGCAACCCATCATGCGGAATGACAGTATTTTAGATGATCATGGCAGACCACTTGGTGCCTCACTCTACATGCAGTGGTCCAGGTGGGAGAGGGGAGCTGCATCATCTTTGGGGTCTTGGAAAGCTTTCCACAGGCTTCCAGAGGAGACCAAGTCTCAGTTGACAGGACATCTCAGAGGGAGTGCAAGGAGGATCTTGCAGATTGAGGCAGCCCTTCTAGAGGAGTGCGTAGACACAGATGATATGCCACTCACTTGCTCCACTTGGGCAGGTACTTTTACGAGAGGCGGTGTTCCGCTTCAGGTTTTGGCCTTTTGAGATGCACATGAGGATGCTTTAGTTTTTACTATGCAGGATGGTGGCAGATTGCTCAGATCCATAGAGGACATCTTGCTTGAGTCTGCTTTTCAGCCTATCAGGGTTGTAGGTCTTTTGGTGCAGGGATCAGATTCAGAGTGGTTCCTCGACCCAGACCCCCGGCTACTCTCCATCGGGTCTTGGAGGCTTTGGCTCTACGGGGGAGTTCCCATTAGGTATTTGCAGTGGGACCTTGGAGAGTGGGAGTGGATTGACGCAGGGCATCGAGAGAAGAGCATCCCTTTCTTTCATTACACGGTGAGATTTCAGCTTAGTAGTAGAGGTTGGAGACCTTCCAAAGTTCCATTGGGAGACATTTGATATCACTGCGGATCTGCAGAGGTGCTTCTGGAGGAGACTCTGGAAATCCCACAGGAATAGAAAGATCACTCTCTTCTTTTGGCTTTCTATCCATGGTGGGATTGCTGTGAACCTTTGGAGATCCAGGTTCGGAGCCGACCCTACTTGCCCTCGTTGCCTCTCTGCTTCGAAGACTATTCAGCATTGTTTATGGGATTGCAGACAGGCGAGGATGATTTGGATGGGGGTAGCCAGGATTTTCAGTCACTTTGCCCACTCCCCATTCTTTATGACATGGGGCTCAGTGGCTTGGCTCTCTCTTACAGGGCCTCAGGTATTCTATGAGAGACTTGACTCCTCTCGGGCCATTTTGGTTCGACGTCATCAGATTGAGTCCTATTCGTTGGATGTGGTACCACACCTTTCTTTTACAAATGTACATGCCTCTGTGGATACTTCTTGGGAGATTTTAGCGAGCATAGCATCCTGGCATATCTGGAGAGCCAGATGCACAGAGGCTATGGAGGGTACTCAGGTTCATTCCTCGCACACTTTGGCTAGTATCTGGATAGACACCGTACATACTTTGATGGCTGTATGGATGAGTATATAGGGAGACTTCCGTGCAGCCTCAGCTAGGAGGGCTTCTTTCTTCAGGGAATGGAAGGATTCTCCTTTCTTCTCTGAGACTCCTATAGGGTTGAGGTGGCACTTTCAGCCTTAGCCTTGGTTGTTTGCCACCTCACTTTGAAGGGGTTTTATTTATCCTCATGATTTCATGATGTTGTATTTCCGCTTAGAGCTTGCTCTAGCGAGTTTCTTTCTTACTTAATAGAAGTCTCTTTTTTGCAAAAAAAAAAAAAAAAGAACACACAGACCTCACAATGACAACATATGACTTCATGGGGCCGCTATCTACGAGGGGGCTCTATAGAGTGGCAATAGATGCAGACCTCATAGATGTTTTGGAGATGTCACGGCAGCTCGTTTCTGCATGCTTGGATGATCTCAATGCCTTGCCATTCATGATCTTTGGGATATACTTCCAATACTGTTTTTCAGTTTTCCTTCTTTATGTACACATTTTAGAGTTGTGCTAGACACCTTTAGCTCCCCTACATGGGGTGTATGGGCATTATCTATTCCACCTTTGGCCTAATAGGCCTTTTTGGTCTTCTGTAGATGTCAATACATTCCCTCTCTCCCTTGTGTCAGCACATGGTGTCTTTATGAGATACTATTTTGGAGTGTACCTTGTTTCATAGGCCCGTGAGGCCTCCAAAAGATGTTAGTATTCTTTCGTTCTTTCTTTTTTTCTCTTAAGTAGCAACTTACTAAACAAAAAGTTACACTAACCTGCATGTGGTCTTGAGACTCCAAAAGAGTCTAGATTCTATCTAAACAGGCCTGCAAGTGAGCTAGCTGAGTCTCCTCCCTCCTGTAGGCTCGATACATTGACCCAGCCCCAAGCCTAGGGTCTAGACCATCCTCAGACGGGCTGTTCCACAAAGTAAGAACCTGTGTCTCATACTGTCGTCCCTCCTCCATGAGGGTGACATCGCTATTTTTCTGAGAAGCTTACCCTTGTTGCCTTGTCATTTGAAAAGACTCGTGCATGTGTTCCCTTTTGAGCGACATTCATATGTCATGTTGATCCCATTCTGCTTGTGGCATTTTCTCCTTGAGCTGATTGATTTGAAAAGACTGATGTGGACTTCTCTTTATCAAACCCCCATGTGTAAGATCAATTTATTATTAGCCCTTATTTCCTAGTCTTTCACTTTCGCGTAGAGGTAAGCTTTATTCACTTTTTCATTGACATCGGCGATCATTTCTTGTTTACTTTACCTCACATGAGTGGTGACCATTTCGTGAACCGTAGAAACAATTGGCGGGGATGTGTTACATTTATGCAGTGTCTCTTTGGTGACTTCCTACTTTCCACATCTTTCCATGTTGTGGAATCTTCTTTCCATAGCTGCAAGTCAAAGCTTGAGCTCTTGGATTTCTTCTATCTTTGATACTTCTTCGCGTACGGGGTGGGTGTTGGGGCCACTGCAATGTTTGAGTACGAATACTGGTTGGTGGGGGTCTAGGTAGCAAAAGTTTTCATCTTCAGGAGCTCCATGGTGGCTTGCAACTATCTGGGCACCACTTCGTTGATGCTAACCCCGAGTTGAGTCAGGGGTCTCAGAGTAGAAGAGAGACCTGCAGAGTCTAAGAAGAGAGACCTGGGCGAGCTGGAGCAAAATCTATATGAAGGGCTAGATGAGTGAAGGGTTGGAGTGGGAGTGGTAAACGATACTACTGTTAAAGATGAAGAGTCTACTATTAAGTGACGGACTATGTAATGCTTGAGTGTAGGGTTGCTACCCGAGTGATGCCTAAGTGAAGTGTTGCTGCTCGAGTGACGCCTAAGTGAAGCGCTGTTGCCTGAACAATGGAGCGACGGAGAGTACCCTAAGCAGCGATGGTTGTTGCCTAAGCAATGAGATCAGACAAGAAAGAGAGCTGAATGGAGCGACAAAGGGAGCTGAGCAAGAGGCAACGGAGAGAGCTGAGCAGAGCGACAGAAAGAGTTGGGTGGTGAGCGATGCCTAAGGGGCGGCTGAGAGAGAGAGAAAGTCTATTAATATCCACGGGAGACCAAAAGATCTATGGATAACAAAAAAACCAGCTAGTACATCCGCTTAGGGAGAGCACATGGCAGCTCCCAAGGAGTGCAAAAAAAGCAACTCCAAGCTATTTAAAGTACCTACATTCTAGTCTGAAAATCATCCGCCATACATCAGTTTAAGATCGAGAGTCTTTTGATTTGGATTTGAATTAACCCTCGCGGTATATTGTCTTGCCCATTTTCCATCCTTCCTACCAACCTTGACCTTGGCTAATTCCATTGCCTTCTATTTCAACTGAGTTGGTGTGAGCTCCTTGGCTATCCAAATTTTGGTCCCTTAAGATTGTTGAAGAAGTTTGATCTGTAAATCTCGTGAGTTAATGGCATGTCCTATACAATGCAGGATACTAGTTGCTCTGGCATCTTCATCATTGTTGATTATCCATTCAATGTTAGAGATGGTTGCTTTGATATGTGCTAATGTATCACTGAAAGAGTCCTCATCTCTTCAGGAATCCCCCCTTTTCTTATCTTAAGTGCATTGTCACATTGGGCTTCATGTGCCTTAATCTCTTGTTGAATGTCATTTTTACTTGCCTTTGTATCAACCTCCACAATCACTTCTTTCTTAATTGTTTGTACTTCAGTGTGGACTTAGATCTTTGACTATAGAGACTAGTTGAGGGTAGGGGGAGTTAATTACCTCATCTATTATGGCTTGCTTGTCATGTCCTTCAAGAACCTGAAGTCTAGCTATCATGGCTGCCAACTGAAACTTGAACTCACTCACTTCTGGTTGTAAATAGATGGCTGGAGCCCATAAATAGGCCCCCCTTCCACAGATCTATTCTTAAGGTCCAATGATGGGTCCATCGAGCCCCCCTCGGTGATATATCTTTGCATATGGAGAAGATGTTGAAGCTGCAAGCATAGAGTAGAGAACTCTGCTGGTTGGATAGGCTGAGGAGGGGAATTTCGAAGAGGAACCAGGCTGTTCTATATTAGCCAGATTTTTTCTTACCCCCTGTCTGAGACTAACCTCGGGTTGGGGTGGGGTTTTAGCATAGGCTTAAAGAGGGGTTGTTGCTGCTACTGCTTGTGAACCCTAGATTAAAGCTTGAAGCTGTGAACTGTTTGGAGCTGGATGTTGACTGCTGGAACGGCGAGTCTTGGAGCTATGAACTGCTTGAAGCTGACATGTGGGCTGTCGAGTTTGACCTGCGACGTGGAACTAGTGCTCATAGTCGTGCGACCTAACTATGTGGCAGCGCGACGAGTTTGAATTGCGGCCTGGAGGCCACGACCTAGTTGTGTGGAGGCGTGACCTAGTTGTGTGCCTGGAGGGAGGGAGGGAGAGAGAGAGAAAAGAAAGATATATTAACGTCTGCAGGAGGCCTCGCAGGCCTACGGGACAAAGTGCAAAATACACCAAAGGGAAAAACTCATACAAGCCACAAAGGGCTGGAGCAAAGGGCGCGCTAAGGCCCTTGCTGAGTACTATGCTGAAATAAAGAGCTAAATACCTCAAGCAATATCAAGTACAAAACATGCTATATCATATCATATCATATCATATCATGTACTATCTGAAGCAGGATGAGAGCTGGAGCTGGAATAGGAACTCAGAATCTGAAACCCAACACTGTGGTGGCTCGTCTATGACCTTCCACTATCTCGAATGGAGCTTTACCTGTAGAAGAATGGTTGAAATTTCTCCCATTGTGAGTGGTGCTCTGAAACATAGCATTTCAGCAAATCCAATGATGTGGAATTAGCCTCCTCCGATTGCCATCTGACTGTGGAAGAAAAACAGAAGAAAATTGAAGACTAGTGCCCATATTATCAAAAAGTCCCCGCCAAAACAAGCTAGCCTAGCGAGGATCTCTATCACTCACGATAGACTTAGGCATGCCATGATATTAATAACTTCGCCATATGATCTGCCCCAATCTTCTTTTGAGGCCCCTCTAGGAGATGAAGTCGAGCCTTCACTTCTGATAGCTCCAGCCTCAACTCTCTCACTACTTGGTGTAAGTAAAAAATCTGTTCATGGTGTCCAATGATGGGTCGTTTTGAACCTTCTTGTAGGTACGTGCGTGCATACGGAGGCGGGGTCATGGCTGCAACTGTAGCATATTGTGTCCTAATTGAAGTTGCTGGGGTAGAGGGAGATTTTGAGGAAAGAGTCGGCCATTCCATGTTGGCTATTGCTGCTGCGACCCCCTGGCTAAGCTAATTCCCCGGCTGGTGGGCTGGGGGTTCAGCCCAGCTAGGGTTAGAGAAGTGTACACTGCTTTGAGCTGGAACGACCTGTGAAACCCTAGCGGTGGTTAGGGTTTGCTGTTGGAAACCTGCGTGGCCTGTAAAATCTAGTGTCTAGGGTTTGCTGTTCGAAGGCATGTTCGACGACCCTAGCGGCTAGGGTTTTCCTTGCCGGATGACCCTTGCGGCTTGGGTTGTTGGAACGACGGTCTAGCGGCAGCTAGGGCAACCTGGTTGCATGCTGCTGGCTGAGCAGCGACTTGGAACCTGGAATGACGGGTTGGTTGAACGACAACCTGGCTGGCTGAGTGATGACCTGCGAGGGGGCTACATATGACGACGGAAGGGAGGGAGGAGCTACAAGCGACGACGGGAGGGAGGGGGCAACTGACGCGTTTCGGACGCGTTTCGTGTTTCGGGGGTTCGGGCACGAGGGAAACGCCGTTTCTAGCCTAAACTGCGCCGTTTCGGCGTTTCAGCGTAACTATGTGTCCCAATGCAGGCACCACTTGATATGTCCACTATGTCCAGGCCCACCACTTGCCACTTGTTCACTGCACAGAATGTGTAGGCTGCACTCAGCCGACTTCTCTGGTGTCTCGACCTCACCTACTCAATGATAGTCCTTAGGGTGAAGATGTGGTCTAGAGTGGAGTGTTGTCTCTGAAAACCTACCTGCCCTAGAGCACGTTGCCCATGTGCCTCTGTATGGCTGCTGATCTCCCTCTCCAGTATCGATCCATATATCTTGGCCATCGTGTGGCCAATCATGAGAGTTCTATAGTTCCCAGTATCCATGGGGTCACCTGCCTTGTGTATCGATACTATGGTGGTGGTACCCCATGAAGGTGGGAAGCCGTGACGTATGGCGTGGTTGAACATCTGTGCTAGTACCGGAGACAAAACCTCCTATCCATGATCGAAATGCTCAATCCGTAGCCCCTCATGGTCTTGTGCTCCATTGATGAGATTACATCTTTCATAGACCGTCTAGGGGGCGAGGGAGCACCACTAGCAGACTTAATGATACAAATTCTACTATACGCGGATGACATAGTCCTCCTGTCATCTTCGGCAGGTATGGGGCGCCTTTTTGGAGGTGTGATATTTCAGCAGCAGAATGGAGGAGATTTGAGCAGCTACAGGTGATTATGGGCTCTAGGATGATTCAGAGTAAGCCCTCAGTCCCCCATCAAATAGTATAGGGAGAGTTTGCCATGACCCCCCTCCAGGTTGATGCCATCTTTCAGACAGTGACTTTCCTCCATATAGTTTGGGACCTACCTTGCGAGAGACTTCTGAGGCTAGCACTAGAGTCCTCCATACGACTAGCAGAGAGTGGGGTAGATACAGCATGGTTTGCCAGTCACGGCATTCAGATGGATTGGCTTCCCCCGTTTTAGTATAGCATGGATGCACTGCCTGAGTTGATCCCATGGGATGAGATTAACCGCATCATACAGTTAGATCTCCTCCAGCTCCACAAATCTCGCACTTGGGGGGGGGGGACCAGGAGTTCCCCACCAAGACCCAGCTCTACTATGACCACTTTCTAAGAGTATCGGAGGATGGACTCATCATCAGACCTCAGTACCTAGAGGATAGAGGAGTCTCACACGCATTGAGGATTGCCATCGAACAAATGCGGGTCTCGTTCCATCAGCTAAGGATCGAGGCAGGGAGAGTTGCACGCATACCCAGAGAGCAGCGGACTTGCAGGTTGTGCATAATGGGGGCGGTCGAGACAGAGGAGCACTTTCTATGTGTCTGCCCAGCCTACTATGAGATCCGAGGGTGCTACCACTGCCTTTTTCAGGAGGGGCACAGCTTTGGCTCACTCTCATGACTGATCCACTTCCAGAACTAGGTCTGTATTAGGCTCTACCTGATGGAGATGCGACGACATAGGAAGACACTACTATGACATATCAGAGAGCAACAGGATGGGACCACCGCAGCACAGGGTATTGAGGTAGACCAAGCGCAGAGACAGGTCACAGATTTATATGCATTTGACTCAGGTCCAGGGCACTCTGGGATAGAGAAGGCGGCGCTAGCCGACATGAGAGATACATGGATCGGTGGAGAAAGCCGACACAGCACTGCTAGGCGAGGGACACAGAGATTGCACACGCCGCGACAGCCGACCAGAGCACACACGATCGAGGTTCGACTTATTTCAGCTCTCCTTAGGGGAGATCGACGGAGGCGAGGTGTCACCCTTGACATAGCCCATCGGATCCGGAGATCGAGGAGACCACACCCTCCACCACCACGGGAGACATCCCGACAAATGCAGATACGTGAGCTCTTTGCATCTCATCAGAGAGCCACCATGAAGGCTGGATATGTGGAGCCGGTTCATGCACTCAGGACTCTAGCTCTGAGCACTTCATATTTTTTCATGCCACCCTCATGCTATTTTGCTACTTTTTTGCTATTTTGTCCTAGTATAGCATTTTAGTACTCAGCAAGGGCCTTAGTAAGCCCTTTCCCCCAGCCCACAGTGGTCTGTATGAGTTACTTGATTCCGTACGAAACGCGGCCCGAAACGGCGTGCAGAAACGCCGAAACGGCATTTCAGAGCCGAAACGTGCCGTTTTCGGTGCTGTTTCGGGCGTGACCTAAAAACAGGGATAGAACCAAAAAAAAACGCCGCGCGCCTGTTTTTTTCGTCACGTTTTTCTGCTCACCTGCCTGCTGCTCTCCCCCACGATTTCTTGGCCCGCCTAGTTCCCCCCCAGCCCTACGAGTGGTTGCTCTTTTGGACACCCGGCTTTGGTGAGCACATTTCCTTTCTCTATGCTTCTCTTGCCACAAACATCTTGCTGTTTTTTGGCTGCAACCATTGATTCTTGGCTTTTCCCTTTGAAATTTTATCTATTGCAGCTTGTACAAGTGCTCTTTTTGCTCATGGATATGGCTTCACAAAGCGTTGTCCCTCAGCAAGAGAAGGAGTTCACCCAATCGGATTATTGGTGGAGCCAATTTGATTTGGTAGGCAAGTATGACTCCAAGAAAGGAGGAGCTCGCAAGTTTAGATGCAGATGGTGTGGATTGGAGCGAGGAGGGAACCCTGATAGGGTCAAATGTCATCTTCTTGGCATTAAGGATGGGGGGATTGGGCTATGCTCCGTAATCTCACCACAAGAGAAAGAAAGGCTGAAAAGAGAGGTTGAAGTATTGCCCACTACAAAAAGGGCAAAGACAATGGCTTCCACTGGTGTAGGAGCTTCTTCAGGTGCTCATGCAACACATGTTCAGTAGGCCACTGCATTTCGGAGTCCTCTTCCCTCTGCTACTACGGCTTCTTCTTCTGCGAGTGCACATGGAGCTCCTGCTGATATTCCTGCTACATCTTGGTCTACTTCACATAGGCAGGGCAGTCTTTACACATCATGGCATCCGCAAAGGAAGGCATAAGTAGATGCAGCTGTGGCCTGATTTTTTTACTCCAATGGGATTAGCTTCAATGTTGCTAGATCACCCTACTTCAAAGAGATGGTGTCAGAAATCAAAACATTTGGATCCACATATACCCCTCCCACATTTGATGCTTTGAGGGGCAAGCTTCTAGAGGATGAGGTGGTGGCAGTTAAGCAAGCTATTGAACCTGTGAAAGAGAAATGGGTAAAGTATGGGATAAGTTTGGCTGCAGATGGATGGAGTGATGTGCGAAGTCACTCACTAGAGGGTATCCTTGCATATTGTAGGGGATCTGCACTCTACATACACTCCATAGAGTGTGGAGTGCAACAAAAAACAGCACCTATATTGATGCAAATGTGGGCAGATGATGTGGAATATGTGGGGCCATCTAATGTTTTGCAACTTGTTTCAGATGGGGAAAATACCAATAAGGCAGCAGGTGCATTGTTGGAGCAAAAGTATCCTCATATCCATTGGAGTGCTTGGGTAGCACATTGCTTGAATAATTTATTGAAAGAAATTGGATTGGGTCAAGAATGTTATTGACAATGGAAAAGAGGTGGTTAACTTCATCACACGACATAATTTTTCTCTTGCTTTGTACCGTAAATTTGCCAACAAGGAGCTTTTGAAGTATGCAGAGACTGTTGGAGATAAGTGCACACTAAGTGTACTATTTCCTAGTCTACATTTGTCTAAGTCTAAGTCTAGTCTTTATGTCTTGAGTGTGTGCCATGTGGCACTTCTACAATTATCCCATAAGCACTCTTGCTTTATGTCTTGTACTTTTGCCCATATATTCATGGGTCACATCATTGTAATCTATCAGTCTAGCTTGTGTCTTGTCTACACTCTTCTCAAGGTATTTCTTGTCTTTCAATCTTGTTATTTCATTTCCAGTTTCTAGTTCTAGTTCTTGCTTCCATATTCCAACATGGTATCAGAGCTAGGTTGATCCCTCTTCTCTCCCCTCAGTCTGCCTCTTCTCAGATCTCTCCCCCGCTGCAGATCTGCCCCTCTTCTCAGATTTCTCCCTCTTTCTGTACCGCCATTGCGCTCCAGATTTGCATGCCAGATCTGTGTATTCCCACTCCAGATCTGCGCCAGATCTGCGCTCCAGATCTGCGCACCATTTCTGCCAGATCTGAGCGCCAGATCTGCGCAGTTCAGCCACAGATCTGAGCGCCATTTCTGCCAGATCTGAGCGCCAGATCTGCGCAGTTCTGCTGTCACTCCTGCATCAACGTACCTGCTATCCGTACAGATCAGCGTCGTCCGTCCGTACTCCGTACTCCGTACGTCGTCTGTACTCCGTACTCCGTACGCCGTCCGTACTCAGCTGTCTGTACAGTCCGTATGACTGTACGGAATCCGTACCTGCACAAGCCGACTTCTCCAGCTGCTGTTCGAAATCTGCTCCATCTTCACGGAGATCTGCGCCATCTGTTCGACCTCCTGGACTGCGCCCTTTTTTGCACCTCTACCTCTGCCTGGGATTAAGGTACTGTGCTTTGCCTCTTTCAGTTTGTTGAGCAGTCTCTCTTTTTTGCTGGTTCCTCCTGCTTCGATGGGCTGTCATATGCTATGGCCTTGACAAAGTGGTGAGAGAACCGGCTTCTTGGATCTCTCCTCTCATTTATTTCTGCAATATTGTAAGGGAATAGACACTGCCCTTGCATCCTAGCAAGAGGGAAGACCTTCCCACATGGCATCTTCCTCTCATTCTCTTATATCTATCGACAAATTCAATGGGTCCAACTTTCATACTTGGCAAATCAAAATCAAGTGCCATCTTATGAAAGAAGGTCTTTGGGACATTGTTCACCGTGCTGCTCCCGAAGGTCCCTCTGAGCAAGTTGTCACTGCCAAGAACGACAAAGCCTATGCTATCATATTGCTCGGCCTTGGAGATGATTACATTCATCACATCTCTGACATACAATCTGCTCCTCAAGCATGGATCACTTTGGATACCCTTTTTGGAGCCCGATCTAAAAACTCTAAGATTGCACTTATGATCTCATTCTTTGATCTACATATGCAGGAAGGAGCTACTATAGCCTTCATGTCAATTATCTTCGCAGTCTTATGGTTCAGCTTGCGTCAGTCAAGTCTCCCATCTCCGAAGACATTGCTATTGCTGTGCTTCTCAAAAGCTTACCTGACACCTATGCTACTCTTGTCACTACCTTCAAGTATCATAATAATCCTTCTCTTGAGGGTATCATCAATGCTCTCCAAGAGGAAGAAAGAACTGAACAACGAAAGGTAACTGACACTGCATTTTTAGCAAAGAAAGGAAGTTCTAAGGTAAGAAAGCCTTGCACCCATTGTGGCAAAACTAATCATATGGAGAAGGACTGTTTCAAGGCTCATCCATGCACCATTTGTGGCCGTGATAATCACTGGGAGAGGGACTGCTACTCCAAAACCTCTACATCAGCCCCTGCATCTACCTCAGCCCATGTTGCTGCAACATCTCCATCAGCTGATCCTACTGTTCCTTCCTCACATGATGAGAAGTGGGCTTTCTGATTACTTCTATGTCTTGTCTACCACCTTGACCACCGATGATGTAGGTCAAGGGGTAGTGTCTTGGTATTTCTATTTGTCTACAGTCAGTCTTCTGTCTATCTAGTCTTGTCTGTCTGTCTATTTGTTGTCTATTTGTCTATCAATCTGACTGTGTTTTAGATCCATCTTGTCCCTACCCTTGTGGACCCATATGAGGATATCACTTGAGGAGGGGTGTCTCAGGATCTTTTGTCTGTCATGTTTTCTATCTTGTCTCTTAGTCTATCAGTCTTTATGTCTGTCTTCTAGTCTTGTCTTTCTGTCTTACTCCTAGTGTCCTCTTAAGGAGGGTGTTGGAGATAAGTGCACACTAAGTGTACTATTTCCTAGTCTACATTTGTCTAAGTCTAAGTCTAGTCTTTATGTCTTGAGTGTGTGCCATGTGGCACTTCTAGAATTATCCCATAAGCACTCTTGCTTTATGTCTTGTACTTTGGCCCATATATTCATGGGTCACATCATTGTAATCTATCAGTCTAGCTTGTGTCTTGTCTACACTCTTCTCAAGGTATTTCTTGTCTTTCAATCTTGTTATTTCATTTCCAGTTTCTAGTTCTAGTTCTTGCTTCCATATTCCAACAGAGACAAGATTTGCATACAACTTTGTGATGCTTCGCAGGCCCCTTGAAATGAGACCTGAACTGAAACAAGTTGTGGCAAGCCCAGAGTGGGATGCATGGCCCACTTCTAGGCAGGCTCTTGGAATTTATTGTTATGACTTGTGCATAGGCAGTGATGAATTTTGGGCTGATGCATCTCACATTGTTTGGTAAGGTGTATGAGGGGATGGATTGGATGATTGAGAATATCAGAGAAATAGAAAAGGATCCCCAAAGATTGAGAGAATTGGAAGAGTTGGCTGTGAGCAGATGGAATCAATATTACTCTCCCATGCATGCAGCTGCCTTTGTATTGGACCCGGAGTTTCAACACAAGGCAAGTGCACAACAGAGTGATGCAGAGGTTGTTCGTGGTTGGAACCTCACTCTTCAGAAGATGGTGCCAACTCCTGATGGACGGCGGAGGGTAAAAGACCAGCTTGCCAATTATCGCAATAAGGAAGGCATGTATGGATGGCCAGATGCACAGCATGATAGGTAATATTAACTCATTTTAATTTTCAGATTTTAGGAACTTGTAATTTGTTATTTAATACAAAATTAGAAATCTGAAATTTATGAGTTTTGGAATTTCAGATTTCGAGTTGGGGCTGTTACATGGTGGGAGGATTATGGAGCTGATTCCCCCGAGTTGCAAAAGCTTAAGCCAATCTTGCACCTCCTCTTCTCGTGAGCGTTTGTGGAGTAGCTTTGCCCATATCCACACAAAGAAGAGAAATCGTCTGCGAATGCAACGGGCCAATGATCTTGTCTTTGTTAATGCAAACTTGCGTTTGCTTAACAAGATGAGACACGAGTATACGCATGACAAATATATTGGATTTCATAGCCCAGATGATGCCCACTCACCTGATGATGATGATTTGTTAGTAGAGGAGAATGATGATGATGAGGAGGAGGAGGCAGAGGTTGAGTCTCAGGATGAGGATGAGCTTATTATTTGATCACATCATCCTCGATGTAGCCTTTTTTGGGTTTCAGCTTTCTTTTTGTTACTATGACATTTGGGCTTTGAAAGCTGAATTACCATTTATGAATCATGATTGGTTTCTTAAATATCATGAATCATGAATCATTTTTCCATTTTGTAACTTGTTATAGGATTTATAAATTACCCCACCTTGCGTAATTGAAATTTGCATTGTGTGATTGGTTGAACAATGAAACTTGAATCTTCAAAGTTACAATCAATATTAATGGTACTAGGTAGAGCTATAGCTTATTGTGCACTTTTTTTGAAGGTAGAGCACTCTAAATGTGTGTATGCATTACTTTAACCCCCCTTTTGTAAAACTCCTTGATGACGTGGCGTTTCCCCATTTCACCCCCTCTCAAAAATTCCGAAACATTTCCGTTTCCCGTTTTCGTTTCCCCGTTTCCCGTAACTATGTCGGGACATCATAAAGAGAGCATGCATAAGTGTTCCAAACACCTGGGTCTGTGATGGGTATAGGTGACTTCCCCTCCGATAGAAGCCCCCAACCAATGGTGGGATCCCCCCCTCGAAAAGAATTGATCACCTCGTCCATTTTGTGGGTGAGGAAGGCCCGCCGCTTACGACGTGCCAATCGCCATGAGATCCGCTGTGCCTCGGGTGATGTCAAGTGGCCAAGGGCTCGCTCACGTGTGAGGTGAGCTCTCATCTCTCTGCACTCATCGTCATACCAATGATTTTGTGGCATCTTTCATAGTGAAGCACGTGCAAATTGAGTCGTGGGGAAAGACTTGATGGATGCGTCCATGACTACTATGGCAAGGGTGTTTGAGGCGTGGGCGAGGTCTACAACATCTCCAAGTAGTAGGGTTGGAAGTCCCTTCGCCAGGTTCCTCACATAGGTGGGGTCCAGGGCACGATCAAAGTGAAACTGTACACGAGTAGATGTGGGGGGGACCCTCCATGTGATTGGCATAGTGGTAGAGATACAAAAGGCTAAGTATGAGTGATCAACACCGAGTAGGGGAGGAGGCACAATGAAGTTGTATATCTGTGAGAAGGCAAGGGACCCAATAGATAGTCCACTGTGCTTGTCCCTCCGCCATGTGGGAAACAAGTGAGACCACCGGATGATGGCCCTCTCTGTAGACCATTGTAAATGATCAAATTATGAACAGCTCGTAGCTCAAGTAGATGTCATCCATACTCTTTTACCTGTGGTGCATCTGCAGAGTGTCTCACTATCCCGAGCTTAGCTGCATCTAGTTCTGGTACTATGAGGGAATCTGATGCAAAGTCCAGTAGGTCACGTGCCTGTTTCCTGTGCATGCATTGAAGTCACCAAGAAGGAGGATGTCCCCTTGCTTGGAGAATTCAATGATATCATCCTAAATCGACTCATACGGGCTGTGCCCTTGTGTGGTAATCTCACGTGCATAGGATGAAGTATTTGGGGGGAAATAACACACTGCTATGAGAATCGGTCGTGCGTCTGGTGTTTGAATTATTATTATATTCTAGGCAGTGGCCAATGTAATGCAATAAGTGGGTTAGGGGCACTTTTCCCTCTTAGAGGTTTTTCCCCCTAAGCACAGTCTAATCCCTAACTATGGTTAGTAATTAGATAGGGTTTTGTCACTTAGACAAAACTCCTCATCTCTTCTTTTGTACTTCACTTCATTTAGTCCACTATTGAGTGACCTACGTTCAGCTCACTCTTGCTTCCCTTTTGTTCACATTTGGTATCAGAGCAGTTCTCCTTTTCGGACCTGCTCCCAACTCCCGCATTTGCTCACTTGCCTAAGCTCCTACGCTCTTTGCTCTCGGACCTGCTTCTTACCCGCCATTCCGTACTGTTCGTACGATTGTACAAATTTCGTACATGTGTCTGTACTGTTCCATCGCCAAGCATTCTGTACATCGTCCATACACGTCGACGTCCGTACAACACATGGACTAACAGTCAGTACTGCTCCGTCATATTGCTTGCAGCTCATCCGTACCTGCATGTGTGATGTTGCCTTTGTCTGTATAGCGCCACCATCAATTCGCCGCTCGTCCGTACAACAGTACGGTCGGCCATACTGTACTGTACAGCTACTGTCAGCGCATTGTATAGGCATCCATACACTATACGGATTCCGTACATAGTCTTGCATTCCGTACATTTGCAGGAGTCCCTACTGTTCTCTGTACATTTGCAGGTCTTCTAAGCAGGTGGTCTTTGCCAGGCATTCGTGCATTGAGCCATTGTTTGGCTGTGATTTGGGACATTTTGTATTCGTGGGCAGACATTGCAGATGTTGAAGAAATTTGGGGCTTTCGCTTTTACACTGCAATTTTGCAGTGAAATTTGGGGCTTTTGCAGGTAGAGTGCAAATCTTGCAACATTTGGGGCTTTCAGTCTATTTGCCGTCTTTTGTATGCAATTTCCCACAAGAAATTGGGGCTTTTGCATTTGGGTTGCAATTTTGCAGTTGAAAGAGCATTTTGGAGGTTTGCAAGCAGTTCTGGACTCAATGTGAGTCAATTTGCAGACTTTTGCCATTTTTTGCAGATTTTATTCGCAGATTTTTGGGCAATTAGGAGAGCATTGTGGTGCATTTCGAGCCTGTGACCAGCCTGTGACAATATTTGTCATTGTGGGCAGATTTTCTTTGGCAGATATTACTTGTGCATTTTGCATCCTAGGAAGGGATTTTACTTGTTCAGTTTGCTGTATTTTTGAGTTTATCTAGCAAAAATGGCTCAGAACAACCCCAATGAGGTGTTTGGAGTCGTCACACAGGAGGATAAGTTGGATGGCACCACCTACTCCTTGTGGAGTTTTAAGGTTCGCAACATCTTGGTTGGCAGACATCTTTGGGATTATGTCAATGGAGATGAAGCAAGGTCAGATACAGTGGCTACACCTGTCACTCCTATAGCTGGAGGCAGGTGTAGAGGTCAAAATGCAACACAAGTAGTTGGAGCTACTGCTCCAGGGGCTCCCATGGCATAACAAAAAAGATGGGATTCTAGAGATGCACAAGCTCTATCAGTGATCTCTCTCTTTGTCAAGAGGTTCATTATTCCTCACATTCGGTCATGCAAGACATCTAAGGCAGCTTGAGAGATATTAGAGAATATGTTTGCAGCAAGAAATGATGCGAGAGTTTCCTTCCTCAAGAGAGAGCTTTCTCACATGCATATGGATGAGGGAGATTCCATGAATACTCACCTCACAAAGCTTCAGGATTTGAGGGAGCAATTGCTGAATATTGATGAAGTCATTCCAGATTAAGAGATGATTAACACCACTCTGAATTCTCTTATCTTGGTTTCCACACCTCGCTGAATTTGTCATTGAGGGGGGGCAGCAATCCTCTCTTTTCACGAGTTGGTAGGACTTCTGTTGCAGGAGGAGCAAACACGAAGAAATATGGCAACACGGGCTGGCGAGCATGCCATGCTTTCTAAGTTCAACCCTAAAGGAAAAGGGCAGCAAAAGAAACGTGCCTATCAGCCCGCACATCAGCAGAAGGCTGATTCAGGACAACGCTCTTATAAGGCTAAGGGTGATGCAGATAAGCCTAGAAAGAAGGGCATTTGTCACTACTGCAAGAAGCCATGTCATTATATAGGTGAATGCAAGAAGCGCATAGCTAAAGAAAAGAAAAGGGATTCAGGTATGGCTGTGTCAGATGCATCAGCCCCTCATTCACATGATGGGGGAGATGTTACAGCCAACTTTGTGGAAGAGCACCATGCCTTTTTGTCTTGCATTTCAGATTTTTCAGTCGGTAGTTCAGATGCTACAGCCACTATTGAGGATGACCCTTGTGCTTTCTTGACTTGTAGTTATGATCCTTCAAAGGATGCATGCTCTCTCAGTGTCAATGAGACACTGAATACTTGGTATTTTGATAGTGGTGCTTCTAAGCATGTCACTACTAGAAAGCCTTTT
Source organism: Dipteris shenzhenensis (assembly GCF_047967505.1). NCBI lineage: Eukaryota > Viridiplantae > Streptophyta > Polypodiopsida > Gleicheniales > Dipteridaceae > Dipteris > Dipteris shenzhenensis. The sequence continues at coordinate 53,927,284 of NC_141609.1, forward strand.
TGCATTTCTGCATCCTCCACCTACTAAAAAGAAGGTGACTTGTGTAAATAATTCTTCTTATTTAGTGTGTGGAGTGGGGGACATCATTCTCACTTCCACAGATGGCACAGATTTCAGAATTTTAGATGTTCTCTACGTGCCAGGTACAAAGAAGAATTCGCTTTCAGTGTCCTCTCTTAATAGAGGAGGATTTCAAGTTATATTCGATTTGATGTTTTCTGGCACTTTGTATCGGGGTCTTTTTCAGCTTGATATTTATGAGAAAAGATCCGATCTTGCATTTTCAGTGAGCACTCCCATTGCTGCGATGTAGAATGCAGAGTTATGGCATGCCAGGTATGGGCACATGAGCTATGGTAGCTTAATGACACTTCAAAAGCATGCTATGGTTGATGCATTGCCTCCTTTAGAGTCACCTCCTCCTCATGCATGTGAGGGTTGCATCCTTGGCAAGATGCGCAGATTTCCTTTCAAGAAGGATGGTGCAGTGAGAGCTACATGCAAATCACAGCTCATTCACAGTGATGTCTCCGGTCTCATGAGGACACGTGCTTTTGGGGGTTATCTTTATTATGTTACATTCATAGATGACTTCACCAATTACACTTGGGTCTATGGTCTTAAGGTAAAATTAGAAGTGTTTTTGCATTTCAAACACTTTGTGGCTATGGTTGAGAATGAGACAGGACTCAAGGTGCAGACACTTCGCACAGGAGGGGAGTATATGTCTCATGAGTTTGAGGCATTTTTGAAGGAGAAAGGCATCATGCATCAGCTTACAGTGAGGCTTACACCTCAACAAAATGGCAAAGCTGAGCGCAAGAATCGCACTCTTATGGAGATGGATAGATTCATGCTTACTAGTAAAAAGTTACCTCACAGGTTTTGGCTTGAAGGTCTCATGTGTGCAAACTATGTTTTGAATCGGGCTCCCACAAAGGCTTTGAAGATAATCACTCCCTATGAGGCATGGCATAGGAGAAAGCCTTTAGTGAATCACTTCAGAGTTTTTGGTTGTTGCATATGCCCACGTGCTTGTGGAGTTTCTACATAAGTTGTCAGATAAGGCACTTAAATGCATTTTTGTTGGATATAGTGCACAAAGCAAAGGCTATCGTCTCTACAATCCTGCTTCTCGCAACATTTTTGTTAGTAGAGATGTTATATTTTCTGAAAATTCAGCACATACACATTTTGAATTTACAATTCCAGCTTCTTCAGATGATGTTTTTTAGGGGATGCTTCCTATAGCATTTGGTTTCCCAACTGAGGCTCATGCTGAAAATCAGAATTTACAGCAACCTCCTCCTGATCCACATGCCCCGATTCAGCCACAGGTTGATTTTGTACCTCCACAGGGTGTGGATGAAGTTGTCAAGTAAGAAATTCAAGAGATACACGCAGCCAAAACAGCCCCGAATTGGTTGCTACAAACTCTTAGGGAGAGTAGGCTTGAGGCCCCATTGCCTGGTAGGACTCGTAGTGCAGTAAGGTAGGCAGGGGGGGCTCTTTCAGTTGAGACAGCTTATGCAGGTACTCTTCTTGATGAGGAGGAACCTGACTCTTTTGAAGAAGCCAAGGATAATGTGCATTGGATGCATGCCATGCACACTGAATTGCAGACCATTGAGAAAAATGAGACTTGGGATGTTGTGGATTTGCCACCAGGTAAGCATGCCATTGGTACCAAGTGGGTTTTCAAGTTTAAAAGGAAGCCAGATGGGTCTGTTGATAGGTACAAGGCAAGGCTGGTTGCCAAAGGCTATGCACAAAAGAAGGGCATAGATTGTGAGGAGACTTTTGCTCCTACATCCTGGATGACCACCATACAGTCAGTTATTGCCATGGCTGCAAATTTTGTTTGGAATGTCCATCAGTTGGACATAAAAACAGCTTTCCTTAATGGGGACTTGCAGGAAGAGGTTTATGTCAAACAACCTCTTGGATTTGAACTTTCTGGCAATGCACTTCAGGTTTGCAAGCTTAACAAAGCTTTATATGGGTTGAAACAAGCCCCACGTGCATGATATGCCAAGATTGATGCATTCCTGGCAAGTAAGGGGCTACATAATAGTCCCACAGAAAGCACCCTCTACATCAAGAAGGATGGGGGGGATATTTTAGTCATCATTTCTTTATGTAGATGACATGCTGCTCACAGGGTCAAATGAGGAAATAATTGCAGATTTCGAGTTGAAAGCTGAATTTGACATGACAGATTTGGACATGTTAAATTTTTATTTGGGGATCCAGTTTATACAAGACAAGCGTGACATCGTTATGTCTTAATCCAAGTATGTGCAGAAGCTCTTGGATAGGTTCAACATGCATGGTTGTAAGCCTATAGCCACTCCCATGGAGCCGGGGCTGAAGCTTACTATGTATGATGCAGGTGAATTAGTGGATGCCACACTTTACAGCCAGGGTGTTGGATGCCTCATATACTTGTGCAATACGCGGCCCAATATTCAATATGCAGTATCTCAGGTGAGCAGATATATGCACAGCCCAAAGACAACACATTGGCAGGCTGTAAGACGCATCTTCCATTTTTTGCAAGGCACAAAGTCTTATGGCTTGATGTTTCCCAGTGGGGGTGACTTGCAGATGCATGCTTATAGTGATTCAGATTGGGCTGGAGACTATGATACTAGGCAGTCCACTAGTGGTAATTGTCTTTTTTTGGACAAAGCTTGCATTTCTTGGCTGAGCAAGAAGCAATCTACAGTGGCTACTTCCTCATGTGAAGCTGAGTACAAGGCAGCTTCCACAGCGATAGTTGAATGTGTTTGGCTGAGATGTTTGTTCGCTGATCTTCGTCTCTTATTGGAGGGTCCTTCTCTAATTCTCATTGATAGTTAGAGTGCTATAGCAGTGGCAAAGAATCCTGTGTTTCATGCTCGCACAAAGCACATTGAGGTTCATTATCATTATGTCAGAGAGAAGTTGCATGCAGGGGAGATCAATATGATCTATGTGTCAATACATGACAATGTTGCAGACATCCTCACCAAAGCACTTCCACGTGAGAAGTTTGAGGCATTTCGCAGTGCCCTAAACTTATTTCCTTTTGGTGATTGATCACTACCTTGTACACCACATTGGCACTGCAGGGGGGTGTTAGAATTATTATAATATTCTAGGTAGTGGCCAATGTAATGTAATAAGTGGGCTAGGGGCTCTTTTCCCTGTTAGAGGTTTCCTCCCCTAAGCACAGTCTAATCTCTAACTACGGTTAGTGATGGATAGGGTTTTGTCACTTAGACAAAACCCCTCATGTCTTCTTTTGTACTTCACTTCATTCAGTCCACTATTGAGCTCACTCTTTGCTCACTCTTGCTTCCCTTTTGTTCAAATCTGGTAGCTGGACTCGTATCCACATGTGTCGCGCATGCTTCTCTCTCCGTGCCACTGATATGAGAGGTCTCATGTGTGATCTAAAGAGGATAGCCACTCCCTCTGAACCCCGCACACCTTTGTCTCTCCTCGTCTCCTTCCTATGAGATGACTCCCATGTATATCCTGTCATAGTGGGCAGTCCTCTCTTAGGGCTCTCATGTGTCTCAATATAGAAGACCATGTCTCTGTCAAGGTTGTCTCCGAGAAACCACCCGGATCAGTCCAGAGTGTGCCATTGCAATTCCACACTGTAATTCTCAGTCCACTTTGTGTCCCCTTGGCCTGACACCGTCATAATTCACCCTCTTCTTTCTCTTCCTTTTCTTCCTTCTCTTCCCGGTCCTGATCTCCTCTCTCTCGGATGATCACCCTACCATCTCTGTATGCAGCCCATTTCCCTACTACCATGACGTGTACCATACCTTCCCTCTGGTGTTCCTGCTGTAGGAGGGTGAGGTCATGGTCCAGGTAGATCTGGGTTCCTTTCAAGGTCACCCTCGTGCTCATGAGGGTCTTCCTATCCATGGCTGTTCGAAGCTTCATCACAAGTGGCCTTGTGGGTGCATCGGGCTTGCCAACTCTCCAAGCTGTCTCACATGTCAGGTTGACACCCATTTTGGTGAACAAAGCATTTGCATCTGCCATAGGAGTATCTCCTATTGTGAGACCTCGGACTAAGACATTTAGGGCTTTACTGTTTCTCCTTTTATCCTCCTCTAGAGCATCTGAAATGAACTCTTTCTTGGGAACAGCAGTACCTTTTTTGACACATCGCTTCATTCCAGATTGCAGCCTCTCCTTTCTTGATTTTCTGGGTGATTTCAGCATGTTTACCCTTCATAGTGTCTTGCAAAAATGCCAAGTCTTTTCAGAGTTTCCCATTCTCAGATTTCAGTTCATCTATAATCTTGTATCCTTCTTCTGAAGTTCCCTTTGCCCCCTTGAGCTGCTTCATTTGTTCCCTGATGATATTCAGCTCCTCGTGTAGGGATGGCTGAAGCTCCCCTTCATCTCTGTGTGTATTTGCCTTCATCTGAGCTTCCAAGCTCTCTATCTTGGATGTAAGAAGACTGTTTTTCACGTCCATATCTCGCATCATATGTGTTTTTTCTTGTTCCCAATCCTCTTTCTTGGCCTTTTCCTTCCTCCACTCTTCTTGTATTTTTCCTCCTTGCATTTTAAATTCAGCAAGGGTTTTGTCAACATGAGCTTTTTCGGCTAGTAAGGCCACATTTGTGGCCTCTAGGTTGTCTATTTTTTCAATCAACACAAGGCATATTTTGTTGAGGCATGTGAGCACTTCAGTGGTACCTTTGTGAGATGTCCCATTCGAGAGGGCCGTCAAAGCAGATTCCAAGGCTTGTTTTCCCCAAATATCCTCCACACATCCATGTGTAGGCATGTTGCAAATGTTTACTGCTTTTTTTACAAAGATAATGCAGAGAAAAGGGGGTAATATACTGAAATCACATATCTACATGCCTCGGGGTGAATGTCAGGCATGTTGGTGCAGTGTTTCCTCTCCCCCCTGCTTGCCTTGCCTGCGTTAGTACCTCATTGTAGTGCCTTGTACCTTTTTCTGTCCCTTCTTTGCTTCAAGGTTGATTGAATTAAAGCCTTCGGAAGACTGATGGGTCTGAGACTGTGAAAATCCTGGTACAAACGAACTGTGAGGGTGGAGCTACTAAAATGAGCATCCACACCAATGCAGAATGCAAAAAATGCAAAATGGTAGTACTAAATACTAAGTACAACATAGTGATGTCAATGGTCGACCACATATCAATCTCATCATCATCATCATCATCAACATCGTCAACATCATCAGGGCATCAGGTTTTGGCTATGGCAGACAATGGAAGCTCAGAAAAGAGTGATGGAAGAGCAAAAACGAGATGCTGTATTGAAAATGCTGAACAACAAGTGTGGAGGCTCAAGGGTGAGGCAACATAACAAAACCCTAGGGCTAACTACCCTAACTGGATTAAGTGTCCTAACTGACCTAGGCGGTACATGTACTAACTGTACCAATAGTCCTAACTGACCATAACTAGGCCTACAAGGCACATATTACCAAGGAATAAGTGGCACCTATGGATAGCCCATAGAATGGCTTACAAACCCCCTCCATGGTATGGGCTGAAGTATCTTGGACATGGCTCAAGATACCTGAATATCTAATGTCATGGTTGCACACGTTTGTCCTGTAGGGATATAGCAACCTATGATTATATAGAGTACAAGAAATCAAGTTACAAAACGTACTAAGTTTAAAGCTTGCCGAAAAGCCTCAAACTTAGGTCGAGGTAGAGCCTTCGTAGAAAGATCTGCCAAGTTGTCTTCAGTGGGAACATAAGACAACTGAATATCACCTGTTGATAATTGTTCTCTGACATAGTGATAATGAACCTCAATATGCTTTGTGCGAGCATGGAAAACAGGATTCTGTGCAACAGCCAAAGCACTCAGACTACCACTGAAGATGACAGAAAGAGCAGTCTGACATGCATAAAGATCTGCAAGTAGCTTTCGAAGCCAAACACACTCCACTGTAGCTGTACTTCACGAGGCAGCACCAAACTACTCCGAATTGAAGAAAAGTGCAAAAAAAAAGCTTCAAGTGACTAGCACGCAGCTCGAGGCAGACCGTACTGTTTTAAAAACTTGCTGCAGTTTCCATACAGTCAATAAATGGCCAGTACACAGTTCGTACTGCAATCAATGCTCTTGTAGCAGGTCCGTACAGGTTGAATCTGCAGTAAATGCTCCTGCACAGCTCCGTGCGGAGCGTACGGACCACATGTGTGACCTGACCTGCAACAAATGTGACCGTACAGCCTTCAATGCCTCCGCACAGTCTGTACAGCGTCTTAAATACCTCTGACAGGTCCGTACAAGGTGTACGGCTGTCCGTACAACAGCAGCAGGCCACACGTGTGAAGTACGACAAAAAACAGCTCCGCTAAGACCACGAATGCACCGAAAAAGCTCAGTCTAGCAGGCACCTATGCAGCAGCAGCTCTGAAATGAGGTTTTCCTGCGACAAAACTGCTTGGAGAGACCTTAGGTCATCACACATGTAGGGCGCCTTGGAAAATGTGCCAACCAGCTTCAGTACAGCTCCGTATAGGCCGCCACACAGCCCCGAATGAGAGTACAAGAGCTCGGGGAGGCTGCCAATGGCTGGAGGGAAGGACCCTAGCCTGCTCTGATACCACTGTTGGCTATGGCAGACAATGGACACTCTGGAAAGAGTGATGGAAGAGCAAAAACGAGATTCTGTATTGAAAATGCTGCAAGGAAAAATGGGAAGACTTATAGTAAGGGAAAAAATCGAGAGAGGAGCTCCCCGCCTGCTGCTGCCCGCCATCAGCTTTCGCCATCACCCGCCCCCGCTCTCTAGCTGCCTCGCGCCCTGCTGCCTCGCGCCTCGCACCCTGCTGCCTCGTGCCCTGCTGCCTCGGCCGTGCCTTGTGCCCTGCGCCCATGCTTTGTGCCCGTGCCCTGTGCCCTGTGCCCTTTGGCCCTGCGCCCGTACGCCCTTGCCTTGTGCCCCTACGCCCTGCGCCCGTACGCCCTTGCCTTGTGCCCCTGCGCCCTGCACCCTGCGCCTAGGCCTTGCGTCCTGCGCCCTGCGCCCTGCTGCCTCGGCATCCCGCTGCCTTGCGACCTTGGCGCTGCTGCCTCGGCATCCCGCTGCCCTGCGCCCCTGGCCCTGCGCCCTACGCCCTGCTGTCTCGGCTAAGCAGGCCTTTTGGCAGCGCCCCGCCCAGGTAGCCTGCTGCCTTGGCTGCGCAGGCTTTCTATGCAGCGTCCCCCCTTCAGCCTTTTTTTTTTTTCCGCCCCCCCTTCAGCCTGCTGGCCGCCTTTCAGGTCCTCTCGATTGCTGTTTGCCCGCCCCCCCTCCCTTGCTTCAGGTCAGGCAGTTTCAAGGCCCTCTCCGGGACTGTTTGACTCGTGTTCCGGGGAGTTGAGATCCTGGCTGTTTCCAGGCATTGGCGGAGTTGTCTGTTTCAGCATTGAGCGTTCTGTTTGCATCCCACACAGGTTGAAGATCGGAGCTTTACAGGTTTCTTTTGGGGATTTACTTGTGGTTGGTTGCGAGTTCTTGGTGGGTATTTTCAGCAAGGGTAGCTCCTCCCCTCAGGACAGCGTAAGTTGAGACAATGGAGGACACTAACGCCACTCCGGTCGCCGAACCTGAGGAGATTGAAGTCACGGTTTCTTTTCCTCCCGACATTGTGCAGATGATTGAGGTAGTAGAGGAGGGTTTTCGTTCTACACACATCATTGGCTTTCTACCCGGTAGAGGCCAACAGTTACGTGATTGGGTGTACACCAGCATGGCCTCTTTGGGTGTCTCAGTTACGGTTTTTCGTTTGCTTGGCAGAGGGTTCTTTTCTTTTGGCCTTCAGTTTGGCTCAAAGAGTACTTATGAGCTCACCTATTCAGTTTCTACTTTGATCTCGTACTCTACTGGAGATGGGGTCGAGATGCAGCAGAGGGTTTTGTACGAGGGTCTTCTTGATTAGTGTCTCTTCTGTCGGAAGAGAGGTCACTTTATTAGGGATTGCCCCAGTCGTCGGCATCGATCAGAGACTCCGGATACATCTCATCCTCCGAGTGACCCAAAACCTACAGCTCAGCCTCCAGGGGTCTCTGAGCCTGCTTCGACTCATCCAGCAGAGCGAGGAGAGATTCCTCTAGGGGGGTCTCCTATGAACTCAGAGGACTTGGAGATGCCTCCAGCGGAACAGATTTCACGGAGAGCTCGGAGGAGACGGAGACAGAGGGAGAGTCAGCAGTACGAGCAGCCTCCAGGGGTCTCTCTGAGCCTGCTTCGACTCTTTCAGCAGAGCGAGAGGAGACCTTTTTGGGGGAGCCTCCAGTGAACTCAAAGTACTTGGAGGTGCCTCTAGCGGAACAGCTTTCACGGAGAGCTCGGAGGAGACGGAGACAGAGGGAGAGTCAGCAGTACGAGCAGCCCTAGGTACGAGCTCACAGTTGGCAGAGAGTTGAGACACAGGTGCAGGAGACCCCAGAAAGGGGAGATACAGAGCACCTTCCGCAGACAGGTCTTGACACTGTACAGGAGATAGTAGCTCAGGGAGTTGAGATTTACGTGCAGGAGACCCTGGAAAGGGGAGATGCAGAGGACCATCCGCAGGCAGGGCCTTACACTGTGCAGGAGACAGTAGTTCAGGATTTGATGACTCTTGACACTTCTACCCCGAAGGTTCATATTTTGGTTTCTGAGACAGTTATCCAGCAGGAGACTGCTCAGGCTACGGACACGGTGATAGATGCCTCTTCACAGCAGTCCAGTGAGAGAGAGGTATTTCACGACACAGGTCAGAGTCAGAGTCCGCCCCAGGATCTCATGCGCCTGTATGAGGTTCCCTCGAGACCTCTTTCTCTTCCCAGTCGCGCAGTACCTTCCTTTGTTGCTATGTGGAGTGTCCTCTCAGACACCCCTCCCAGTACAGCCTCGTCCTCACAGCTTTTCACTCCTGGTTTATCCAGATCTTTTGTGAGTGCGGTCACAGATTTCGCTCAGTACCCAAAGGCGTGAGGGTTGGGAGATCCTAGCAGAGGAGATTGAGCGAGATTTTTAGTCACCCATGCGTACAGGCACCTCGTCGCAGATTCTTCCTCTCCCTCTTACCTATTCCAGGAATAGAGTTAGGACGGCTCAACCCCCTTTTTCAGCTCTTCTGACTCCTAGACCTGACCCGAGGTTGGTTGACAGAGATCTGCCCGTGGAGTTTTGGTCCTATTTGGCTTGAGGGGCTTCCACAGACTCCCTCACTAGATTGGAACTTCTCCCGGTATTTTGTTGACGGTCAGAGGAGGTAGAGGAGTACTTGGGATCTGTTACTCTCTCCAGAGAGGGGCACATTCTTCATTTCTCCGCAGGCAGCTTTCGTTCTCGGGGGAGCGAAAGCTGGTCAGCTGAGCTACTTGACAGTGAGATTGATAGACAGCTTTTGAGTATGACTCAGTTTTCATCGGTTCAGCGTATTGTCGGCTCGCAGATTCACTCTTGCCCTAGGACTCTTTGACCTGGCTTCGGTGGCAGGGCCTCTCTTTGAGGTTCAGGGAGACCTCGATTTGCCCAGGAGTGCTAGTTGGTTTGACTTTCAGCTCCTCAGTTCGCGCCAGAGTATTATTCCCTTGGATGGAGCCATTTTACATGAGTTGGGGTAGATTTGGAGCTTGATCAGAGACCGACTTTGGATCACGCCGTCAGAGAGTCATTTGTGCCGCTGCCACTGGCACCCCCTCACTTCCATCCGATGTCTAGGCTGTCCATCATTTCTTGGAATGTGAGAGGACTGAACGGCCGCAGATTTATTTCAGATGCAGATGGTCGTAGATCGGGAGTTCCTAGATTGCAGTTGCTTAGGGACTCCCTTCGTTTTATTTCCTCAGGGTCCCCTCCAGACATTGTGCTTATCCAGGAGCATAAGCTCTCCCAGGACAGGATTGACAGATGCAGATCCTTACTCAGAGGAGAGAGTCGGACATATTGGAGCCCAGCGGATGGTACGAGGGGAGGAGTCTGCATTTCAGTTTCAGCCAGGTGGGCCTTAGAGATCACCCAAGAGGGTACACTAGTGGAGAGCAGGGCATGCTATGTTATTCTTCAGATTGAGAGCACAGCAGTTGGTGTTCTCAATGTGTACGCTCCCACGGATCCAGCCCGCAGATGTGCATTTTGGAGACAGCTTAGAGAGTCCCTTCCTTAGGCAGACACCTGGATTGTTGGAGGAGATTTCAACATGGTTGAATTCTCTGAAGACAAGTTGGGCCAGATAGAGGGTGGACTTTCTGATAGGGAGAGAGTGGAGTGGGATAGTTTTGTTTTGCATGCTGGACTTCATGATGCAACTTGATTGGACGACTTTTGTCACTTGGCTGATAGTCTCCAATTCTCTTGGTCTGGGGTTTTCCATGGCTCTCTCTTTTTGGCTAGGCTGGACAGGTTTTATATTGGCCATTGGGGCCAGGCCAGAGGAGGACAGATTGGGATCCGCCCGGGTTATGTTTTATCTGACCATGCTCCAGTCCTATTACAGATTCTTCCTACCTCTTGATTGGAGAGCACAGGCTTTGTGAGAGTTCAGGACTTTGTTTTTCAGGACACAGAGTTTGTGGAACGGTTGAGAGAGGTTTGGTTGACAGAGGACACTCCTGAGGATTAGGGCTGGTTGATGTGGGTAGAGGAGGCTTTGGCCAGAGTCAGCATGGCTGGCCAGTTGAGGGCAAAAGAGGAGAAGGAAAAGCTCAGAATCAGAGATCAGAATGCAAGAGCGGAGGATTCGGAGCTTTCCTCATTCTCTTTTCATCAGAGGGCAGCTTTCAGAGGCTCAGGAGAGACTAGAGGAGATCCAGGGCAGGAGGGCCCAGTTCAGGTTTTACTCCCAGCAGACCTTCTGGATCCAGAAGGGGGATAGATGCTCTAGAGAGTTCTTTAGGGCAGTGGGTCAAAGATACTCTTCGGACAATCTTCGTAGACTTGTGGATGAGGCCGGGTCTCTTCAGACGGATCCTCATCGTCTTGTTGAGATCACTTCTGATTTCTATTCCACTCTTTACACCGCCGATCCAGTCACCGAGGAGATGATCAGAGCCAAAGATGAGATTTGGAGTCATGTCCCCCAGATGGTCTCAGACAGGATGAGTCAGGTTTTGGATAGCCCGCTATCACTCTTGGAGATCACAGATTCGTTACATGAGCTGCCCAGAGACAGATGCCCGGGGGAGGATGGTCTGTCGCCACTTCTTTTTACAGCTCTCTGGGATACGATTGGACCTCATCTACTTTCGGCCTTTTCAGAGGCTCTCAATGCAGGATCTTTGGGTGAGGCATTATGCACAGGTATGATTTGTCTCATCCCGAAAGGGGGAGACAAGACAGTCCTATGTAATTGGAGACCCATTACACTTTTAGGGACAGCCTACAAGATCCTAGTGAAGACCTTGGCCCTTCGTTTAAAGCCTATGCTGCTAGATATCATGAGAGCTACTCAGACAGGATTTGTCCAAGATAGGAGTATCTTGGATAATATCTTCACTTTTTGGGAGGCCACTCACTGAGCGAAGGAGAGTCAACAGGAGATTGCAGTTCTCCTTCTCGATTTTGAGAAGGCCTATGACAGGGTGGACTGGGGTTTCTTGGAGGCACTATGAGGAGGCTAGGCTTTAGTGACAGATGGATTTTATGGGTCTCCTCACTTTACTCTCACTCTTCTAGCAGGATGGTGGTCTGTGGAGGCAGAGGACTGGCTTTTCAGCTATCCAGATCAGTACGACAGGGATGCCCGCTTGCACCTTACCTTTTCCTTTTCGTAGCGGAGGCTATGGGATACTTTATGCAAGCTACCAGTCATGGCACTTTGGGACTTCATCTGCCTATCCGACAGGAGCAAGAGCTTCTGGACACTGAGTTTGCTGATGATACGGCATTGATAGTCAGAGGAGATGCATATAGTCTTGCTACTGCTGCGGATGCAATTGACAAATTCTACAAAGCCTCAGGGGGACTGTCAATTGGAACGAATTGCTGGACTGGAGATCAGCAGGATACCCCAGCATGGGGAGGAGACAGAGGCTTTGTATGGATACCCAGAGGCACCTCCACGAGATATCTTGGCTTCCAGGTTGGCATTGAGGTGTCCCCGACGCAACAGTTTGCCCCAGTTCTTGAGAGTATCTGAAGAAAGCTAGCCTACTGGAGTACGGCTAGACTCTCTTTGGCCAGAAGAGCGTTGGTACTCAACCAGGTTCTACTAGCGACTATGTGGTATGTTCCGTCATGTTGGTGCTTTCATGCTGACTCGATTCGTCAGGTGAGGAGATTGCTTCGAAACTTTCTGTGGAGTGGTGGTGATGGTTCTGATGACACTAGGGCCAGAGTTTCATGGGATACTATCACTTTACCTTTCTCGCAAGGAGGACTTGGGATTCTTGATCCGGAGATGCAGAGCAGAGCCCTTTTAGTCAAACTTCTTGTTAGAGGTTTGACTCCAGGAGAACAGCTGTGGAAGCAGTTCCTACTGCATGGGATTCACCAGTGCACCCCCAGAGCATCAGGTCAGTGGGCAGGTAGAGTCAGTTGGATCTTCCTGACGGACCAGCATTCTCAGCCTTCCTCACCACTTGTGAAAAGGCTTGTTCAGATATGGGATCACTTTCGACAGCACCTCATCAGGCAGTTCCCTCCTCCAGAGGAAATTGTCCGACAACCACTTTACCATAACCCCCTAGTTCGGTACCAGGGATCTTCCCTTGGTACAGAACTCAGGACTCCCTTGGCCAGATGGCATGCTCAGGGGGTTGTGACGGTTGGAGATTGGTTCAGGGAAGGTGTGGAGATGTCAGAGGAGGTGATCAGAGATAGACATGGGCCACTTGGATAGATTGCTGCCACCAGATTACAGATCATGAGAGCTATTCCTCAGGAGTGGAGGGATGTACTTACAGATCCAGCCTATGTTGATCCTATTTCTACTTGGTCAGGTTGTTTTAGTGAGGCTAGGCTATGCATTGGAGTTCGCTTAGGACCGGCACCGTTTATTTATTTTGAGATGGACTCCTCTCACAGATTGTATCCCACTCAACCCATGGATCGTCAGGAGCTTCTTTGGCAGAGAGTCAGGGTCATTGGTTGCCTGGGTAAGGGATGATGGGTCACAGATCCTTCCAGGTTGACCTCTTGCGGAGCTTGACTGGGACCCAGGTGAGTGGGCATGGCCTGCTCCGGTGACAGGCGATCGTCCTCTTTCTTTCTTCCAATACTCGACGAGGGCAGGTTACAGGCTTCAGCGGAGAGACTCTCATCACATTCCATCTGCCTCCTAGCAGTGGCACGCACAGGGACTTACTGCAAAGCTCTTGCGGAGCTACTGGACTCACTTTTGGGGCATCAGTAGAGCCAGGAAAGTCTCCTACTTTCTTTGGCTCACTATACATAGGGGTATACCTATGGGTACTTGGCTCCAGCAGATGGGTAGACCCTCCTTGTGTATGCGTTGTCAGATTGTAGAGGAATCTAGCAAGCATTGTTTATGGAGTTGTACCAGCTCTAGAGTGGTATGGATAGGTATCTTCAGGTTGTTCTCATATGTTACTTCTGAGTCCTTTCTGATGACGTGGGGCGTTGCTCTTTGGGGGAGAGGATCTGGAGCCTTTACTCTCTTTGAGGCAGAACCAGGAGACTTTGGTTTCTTCATGCAGCGACGCCAGAGACGGGATCCCACGGAGGCCAGCATCATGGAGCTGCAGGATTTACTTTTGTTACCGATACCAGCACAGGATTCCATGCCTATTTCAGCTGTAGGGTCAGCTTGGGAGGTGATTTCCAGCATTACCCTATGGTGGATATGGTGTTCGCGATGTTCTCTTGTACTTGGGGACCATTTATGCACGGAGGCTGACACTCTCGCTTCCATTTGGGCAGAGATTATTTTCACTCTTAGAAGTCAGTGGGAGCGGTGTACAGGCACCTCTTTGGCAGCTCGTGGGAGACTTATATCCTTCATGAGGACATGGGACTGCTCTTTATTTTTTCACTTGACCCCTTTTGGGATGTCGTGGCATTTTAGACCACCTCCATGGCTTTTTTGCCACATTGTTGAGGCTAGGGATAGAGTACTTTCTTTCCCACCTGTTGTATGATTTGTTTTGAATGGAATATATCACTCTTATTTTAAAATGCTGCAACAACAAGTGTGGAGGCTCAAGGGTGAGCCAACATAACAAAACCCTAGGGCTAACTGCCCTAACTGGACTAAGTGTCCTAACTGACCTAGGTGGTACATGTACTAACTGTACCAATAATCCTAACTGACTATAAATAGGCCTACAAGGCACATACCAAGGAAATAAGTGGCACCTATGGATAGCCCATAGAATGGCCTACATCAGGTTGGATGAGGCAATGGAGGCATGAACGTGGCGATAGAGTGCTGTCGACCGCTCACGGGTGTGGCCCTGTGATGTCTCCTGGTCATAAGTCTGCGCCTAACAAGGGCTATAGTAACCTTTGTCGGTTGGGTTCCGACTCTGAATAGGGAGGGGATGTCCGCAAGTGTAATCTGCGCATCAACCCTCTGTCTGAGCTATTGAGTCGCTGGCTCTGGGTCATGATCATGTCGAGGAAGAGAGAGGGAGAAAAGAAAATGTAGATCTGGATTGATGCTGCCCAAATGACCCTGAAATGGAATTATGGAAATTCCCCCACAATTTCAAACAAGTGAACACACTATCCCTCTACTGAATGCCAGTAGCCTTCTTGCAGTCTGCTCCAAGCAATGGGCACAAGGCCTGCTCCTTGCCTTGCCATCTACTCTCCTGAATGGAGGAGTGAGGGCCTAAGATGTGTTGGGGAGAGCAGGGTGTAACTCTTTCTTATACAGGCCACCCTTGGTGGCAGAGGAGAAACCGACTAGAGCAAGGGGTATAGCTGACAAGCCAATGGACCTGCAACATGGCCGACTATCAGCAGCCAATAGCCACATGGCCGATTGCAACATCAGCAACTGATTGATACGTGGCATGTTTGCCACATCATATGCTACCTTGACATGTGGCTATTTGCAACGTCACTTTGCTGCCTGTCTGCCACATCATTCGCTGCTGCAGATCTGTGTTGTACATGCCATGTCATTATTCAGCCCTTATTTGTCACTGTTTGACGCCCAATACTGCTGTCCACACATCAGCCTCTCATGTGGTTGATATAGAGGGATGGAACATGATCCTAGGGGCATCCACCATCCACCAACGATGTTATTGTCTATGGCTTATGCTCATTTTGGGGGCCTGCCGCCTTACATGTGAGCCTCTACACTAAGTGGACGTCCAAAGGGTGGAGCATGGATTTCCAATGGATATAATTATCCTTAGTAAAATGAAGCAAGATCATTCAAAGCATTTGAAGTTAATGTTTCAATTGCATAGGCAACATAGGTTGCATGCCAATCAGAGTGTTTGAAGTTAATGTTTCAATTGCTTAGGCAACATAGGGCGCATGCCAAAAGTCTAGTGTGACTTGTTTTGTAAAGAAGTCAAGAACCTGGGTCGTATAATTTTTGAAGCGATACGTATGGATCAAGAGAAAACTAAAGGTATTCTAGAGTGGCCAAGGCCAACTACTCTAAAAGAGGTGCAAGTGTTGCATGGTCTTGCGGGCTTTTACCCGAGATTTCTCAAGGATTATGCAGAAGTTGCGGAAAGGGATGTACATGTATGTGGACTGAAGGCTGAACGAAGGTTTATGTTATTAAAGTGTTGATAGCTACAGCCTTAGTGTTGAAAGAAGGCTGTCGAGTCGCTAGCTCTGGGTCACAATCATGTCGAGGAAGAGAGAGGGAGAAAAGACAATGTAGATCTGTATTGATGCTGCCCAAATGACCCTGAAATGGAATTATGGAAATTCCCCCGCAATTCCAAACAAGCCTTCTTGCAGTCTGCTCCAAGCAATGGGCACAAGGCCTGCTCCTTGCCTTGCCATCTACTCTCCTGAATGGAGGAGTGAGGGCCCTAAGATGTGTTGGGGAGAGCAGGGTGTAACTTTTTCTTATACAGGCCACCCTTTGTGGCAGAGGAAAAACCGACCAGAGCAGGGGAAATAGCTGAAAGGCCAATGGACCTGCAACATGGCCGACTATAAGCAGCCGATAGCCACACGGCCGTGAGCAACTGATTGATACGTGGCATGTTTGCCACATCATATGCTACCTTGACATGTGGCTATTTGCAACGTCACTTTGCTGCCTGTCTGCCACATCATTTACTGCTGCAGATCTGTGTTGTACATGCCATGTCATCATGGGGGCATGCTATGTCATTATTCAGCCCTTATTTGTCACTGTTTGACGCCCAATATTGCTGTCCACACATCAGCCTCTCATGTGGTTGATATAGAGGGATAGAACATGATCCTAGGGGCATCCATCCACCAACGATGTTATTGTCTATGGCTTATGCTCATTTTGGGGGCCTGCCGCCTTACAGGTGAGCGTCTACACTAAGTGGACATCCAAATGGTGGAGCATGGATTTCCAATGGATATACTTATCTTGAGTAAAATGAAGCAAGATCATTCAAAGCATTTGAAGTTAATGTTTCAATTGCTTAGGCAACATAGGGTGCATGCCAATCAGAGCGTTTGAAGTTAATGTTTCAATTGCTTAGGCAACATAGGGTGCATGCCAAAAGTCTAGTGTGACTTGTTTGGTAAAGAAGTCAAGTACCTGGGTTGTATCATTTTTGAAGCGATACGTATGGATCAAGAGAAAACTAAAGGTATTCTAGAGTGGCCAAGTCCAACTACTCTAAAAGAGGTGCAAGTGTTGCATGATCTTGTGGGCTTTTACCCGAGATTTCTCAAGGATTATGCAGAAGTTGCGGAAAAGGGAAGTACATGTATGTGGATGTTATTGTCTATGGCTTATGTTCATTTTGGGGGCCTGCCGCCTTACATGTGAGCGTCTACACTAAGTGGACATCCAAAGGGTGGAGCATGGATTTCCAATGGATATACTTATCCTGAGTAAAATGAAGTAAGATCATTAAGAGTATTTGAAGTTAATGTTTCAATTGCTTAGGCAACATAGGGTGCATGCCAATCAGAGCGTTTGAAGTTAATGTTTCAATTGCTTAGGCCACATAGGGTGCATGCCAAAAGTCTAGTGTGACTTGTTTTGTACAGAAGTCAAGTACTTGGGTTGTACAATTTTGAAGCGATATGTATGGATCAAGAGAAAACTAAAGGTATTCTAGAGTGGCCAAGTCCAACTACTCTAAAAGAGGTGCAAGTGTTGCATGGTTTTGCGGGCTTTTACCCGAGATTTCTCAAGGATTATGCAGAAGTTGTGGAAAGGGAAGTACATGTATGTGGACTGAAGACTGAAATAAGGTTTATGTTATTAAAGTGTTGATAGCTACAGCCTAAGTGTTGAAAGTAGATGATCCAAATGAACCTTTTGTAATTGAAACCAATGATGTAATCAAGCCGTGGAGCTGTGTTGATCCAAGATGAACAACCGGTAGCTTTGTGACCAAAAATGTAAGATCCAGCAAGACAAAATTGTTATGTGGTGGCTGAGAAAAAACTCTATGCCATTAACCATGATTATAATACATAGAGCCCCTTGAAATGGTAAGCAATACTATTTTGGGTGATTTGTGGCTGTATTTTGGAACTGACTATCATAGGGTCCTATGTTTTGGCTGCCAACTGCTGCTTGGACGTGATATCCAGCCCATACGGATGCTTCTTGATGGAGTCACAGGGCCTCTTGGCTGTGGAATGAGATGGAAGTTTCTTCATCACTATCTTTGGAGTCCATCTTAGTTTAAGCTAGGATTTGTAGGACTGCCAAGTATTTTTTCCGGCTGATTAACTACACTTTATTGATCATCTGGGGGTAAAATGGCCTGATGTGGGGAGGTAGATCCTTCTAGGCATACAATACCTCCATGCCCGTTTGGGAGAGACTAAAATGAAATTGTTTAGACTTCACAAGCAGTTGTAGCTTGAATGAAGAGATTTGGACTACTTTTTGATTAGCCTTCTCCTTTAGTGCTAGCCTTCGTCATGGCTGAGTTTGCCCTTCACCTCCGGAGTGCCGACAGAAACTCAGTACGAAGACTTTGTGTAAATGGATGCTCAAGTATGTGTGGGTGTGTGGATTTGTATGTGTGAGAGCATACTTTTATGCTAGAGAGAAGATCGACCATCAATATATAGGTTTGGCCTTGTGAGAAACCGGCATGGAGGTATTGTATATACCTAGATGAATCCAAGAACATTCCCAAACTCATCCTCTAAAAACACAACATAGTGCAGTTTCAATCTCACGATAGTCACTCATAAGATTGAAAACCATAAACTCCATCATGCGTAGCAGGGACTAGCTACTATGACATCCCCACTGACGTCATCAACGCCCAACAGTGGGTGTAGACCATAGTATAAAAGTATGCTCTCACACATACAAATCCACACACCCACACATACTTGAGCATCCATTTATACAAAGTCTTCCTACTGAGTTTCTGTCGGCACTCCGGAGGTGAAGGGCAAACTCAGCCATGACGAAGGCTAGCACTAAAGGAGAATGCTAATCAAAAAGTAGTACAAATCTCTTCATTCAAGCTACAACTGCTTGTGAAGTCTAAACGATTTCATTTTAGTCTCTCCCAAACAAGCATCTAAATCTAAATCTAGCTGATAGGGCAACGCACCATTTAAGATAGAAAGAATTATCGCAATACCAGCAAGCCGCAACTTGGACAAAAACTTCACAAGGTGAAATTTGCATGTCCCCTAATACGGCAGAAGCATATACCTAGATGAATCCCAAACTCATCCTCTAAAAACACAACATAGTGCAGTTTCAATCTCACGATAGTCACTCATAAGATTGAAAACCATAAAATCCATCATGCATAGCAGCGACTAGCTACCATGACATCCCCACTGACGTCATCAGCGCCCAACAGTGGGTGTAGACCATAATTGTCACAGCTAGATAGCGTGTGGCATTCCTTGCCAGCCTCACCACACATGGCACATGGTCTTTAAGGTGATAACTGAGCCACTACAATGTTACAATCCATGCTGGACAAGTTTTGGGTTTTTGTTTGAATCCAACCCAGTTTGCATCTGCCATGAAATGATTCAACATGATCATCTTGTTACTGAATCCTCTCTGAACGTTGTGCTGCTGACATAATCTTTATGTACTGAAAGAATGCATGTGCTGGCGTAATGTCTTTACGTGAGGGCATGCATAATTACGACCGTTCAAGGATCAACTGACATTGCATTGCAGGTGGCAGCAAAAATGGATGTTTCTCCTGGATTGGAATTCCGGGTTGCGTATGAAGAGGCCAAAGCGTGTGGAGCCAAAGTTGTTCTTGGTGATCGTGATGTCCAGGTGAAGCCTAGCTTATCCAACTCACTTGGAATTTTGAGGTTTACCTTGAATTATATTTGTCAAAAACTATAATACACTGTTGAATTTCAATATCAAGATGCAATGAACTCCTGCAAGCTGAATGAACTCCTGCAGGCTCAACATCGGAGGACCTCAACTCGTCTTTGAATAGATGAGCCTTGCTTTGAATTTTGAGGATGTCAAACAGTCTGCTTTGGTGAGGCAGTAATGAATACAAATATGTGCCGTGTACTTAGTTAATTGATTTGATCATTATCTTTGCATGATTTGGTTTTTCATTTTATGCAGTGAGGGTGTGGTTTGTGGAGGAAGTATTAAATACACTGGCATCTTTCTCCTGCAATGTTTTCCTTGTGACTAGTAAAGTCACACATTAATTGGATTAGTGTATGTGAGGTACTTGAAAAGGGGTTCTAATCCTGTCATAATCTAGACTGAGCAATCCTGGTTAGTGCAATTTTCATAAAGTATCATTTGCAAAGTATTGGTTGAGATTTTACATGTTATAGCTTGATTTTCAGTTGAGGAAAGGTTAAAATCAGCAGAATGGGTACCCCATTTGCAAGGTATTGCAGAGAAAAGGTAACAGCAGCAGAATGGGTATTTTAGTACCTGGAGAGCCCCATGTGTCTCTGCCAGTTTCAAAAGCCAGCATGGAAATCATCAGTATGCTCTTATGTAGCACCTGAGAAAAAAATCCTCAAATCTCATTTCTAGATGCCTGTATGTATTTTGTATGCAATAATCGTCTGCAACTCTAATTAAGTGAAACTGACATCAAGTTATGTCAAAGCATGTAGTCTATGGTAGAGCAAATGCTTTGTAAATATCTACAACATTAATTGCATAAGGAAGAGGTCTTTAATGTTTATGAGGTCTTCTGCAGGAGGATGCAGTTGACCATACTAACTGTAATTTCTAATCCTCGAGTTCATTTGTGCAAGTACTTGACAATGCCTTGCAGTCCTTTTCTCAAACTGCTTGATTGACGCCTTCTTTGCTTGTAGAAATCTGTAATTTGAGTGGGTGTATGAGAGCTTGATACTTATCTGGTTATAGTTGTTTCTTTAAAAAAACACGAGATTTTTTTTTTGGTTTTTAAAATTTTTGTCTAGTTCCCACTGGATGAAGGTGATATTTTTCGATATGCTTCAGCGAGAACAAAGTTTCTAGTAATTGCATAATCAATTACCTAAGCATCTTTTAAAAGGTCTGCATACCAAATTGTCTACATTTTTGCAGCATATCACTTCTTAGATTTAAGACATTGCTAATAAAGGAAACAAAGTTGCTGATGCCCTGTTCAGAAATGCCTCACTGATCTAGAAGCCTATGATGATTCTGATCAGCTACTAAAAGCGTATGGTATTAAATAGATTTCCACCTTTAGTACCACAATTAATTAATTTAGTGACTGATTTATTATCACATGATGGTTCTTTTCTTCAAAAGGAGGTTTTTTTTTCACATCTCAAGCAGGAAAATTTGATGAGACATTGTGGTATTAGACCTACATCTGAAGGTATTAAGGCAATTCTATTCGACTTAGTTGAGGACAATACAATTCTATTAAACTTAGTTGAGGACAAAACAATACCCAATGTGGAATTGAGTGCTTAACTTGGCAACAAGTTCTTCATGGTTGTGGGAACCTTAGTGGTTATGGATCATACGCCTATCCAAGATGGAAGGTTCACCAACCCAAAGTGGAAAAATTGAATAACTCAAATTTCTTGATCAAGCAAGTCTGTACATGGATGGTTAGCTTGGCTTTCAAATGGTTGGACTTGCAGAGGGGTCTATTCTATGGCGAAATTTGTATTGTTGTGGGCTGAGAGGAGTGAGAGAAGATCTTGAAGACACCATGGTAGCTGAAATTCAAACTGGTGCCTGATTCATGGACTGATTCAGCTCAGCCCAGGTTTTTACTGTGGAGTCATCTACTTTTACTGGAATTTACAAGGTTTTATTGATGCCTCCATTTGGCATACGAAGACCTCCGGTTCTTGTATTGATTTCAACCTTTGGGATTGCTTTTGGACATATTGCAGTTTTTGTTACCTCATTTTTCTTCTCTTTCGTTTCTCTTTTATTTTCTGTGTAGAACTTTGGACTTTAGAACAACCAAATTGCTAAATTTGTACGATTGGATATATTCTAGTCGTACAAAGGTATGTATCTGTATATATATATATATATATATATATTGCAGTCTTTCATGTGGTGCCTTGTGCATAAGCTTCTTAGATGTCTTATTCAAGAATTTGATACCACTTTCTCTCCTATTTTTTAGTTATCGGGTTATTTCTTTCGAATTTGTGTTGGCAAAGATAATCAATCTTGCTCTAAGAATTCTAAATTCATTATTGTAAATTTTTTTCTGAGAGAAAATTGTTGTGATGGGTCTAAGCGCCCAGTCTAGTTGCAGGTAATGGCTGATGCGTGTAGTGTATGCGAAGGAAGGGAACCTCTGTAATCCTCTCCAAGTGTGAAGGAAGGGAATATTCTTTCCAAGAGTGATGCAAGCTGGAGCCATGAGGCT
The DNA here is from genome assembly GCF_047967505.1 of Dipteris shenzhenensis. Lineage (NCBI taxonomy): Eukaryota > Viridiplantae > Streptophyta > Polypodiopsida > Gleicheniales > Dipteridaceae > Dipteris > Dipteris shenzhenensis. The sequence goes on from NC_141609.1 coordinate 53,949,196, forward strand.
TGAGCTCCTCATATAACATGGAGTAGATATCCCTCTCCTTATTTTGAATGTCTCGGGTCTTTGTAATGTCAATTTTATCTGGCTTGATTTTATGAGGCTCAATGAGGTTACTTTTCTGCTCCAATAATCGCAGGTTGCAATGGCAGAAAACAAGCCTCTCTAGTTCTGCAGTGGATAATCTATTCTTCTTCTTGGTGTGGAATAGAGCCCATGTGCTCCAGTTTCTCTTGCAGGCACCCAGACTAAATGTTGTGAGAGAACTCGCATGGCAATGTGTCTGCAAAAAAAGAGGGGGTAAAATTCGCAATGAATTCACATTCGTATGGCAATGTCTCTCTGCAAAAAAAGAGAGAGTACAATTCAGCATGGAAGATAAAAATGAGGTGTGGAAGTGGATGCAAAAGCAAGTGACAAGTCACACATTTCTCACTTAACTTGCATGGTTCATAGTACTTAGTACTTACCAAATTAGGACCGCCACAGGCTGCAATTGTGTCCCCTGCAATGACAATCCTGTTTGGCATCCAAACATGTGGCTGCCATTTCGATAGACGAGAAGCTCATCCTCTAGTTGTCTCATCATCTGCACATCCCCATCCACCAACTTGCTAATGTAAGAGTTCCATCCTTCCTCGAGCTATTGACTGAGGTATGGCTGCTTACTTCTCCATAGGGGATGCAAGATATGTGCCACCGCATGGATGGCCTGGCCTATGGAACCAATGCTATCGTCAGTTCCATCTCTCTCTAATATCTTGACTTTTGTGTATGACACAAGTTGAACATCATGCTAGTAAGTGTCACATCAATATAATTAAAAATACTAAAACACAATTCAACACTCAAAGGCATATATATGGAAAGAGGCAGATTAGAATGTTCCTGCATTGAGACCTCTCCAATCTTATCCATGAACCTGTAAAGCAGTCCCATTGTGTTTTCCTCCATGTCCATGAGTCGGAGAACACTGTAAATGGGCTGCATTGTCTTCACAAGTGCATCAGCCTCCTCCCACCAAGCTGGGTGCATAATCATGTGAGCAAAAAGAGAGAGACTTTGGCTGGTCTTTATCTCCTCATGCAAACCAGCCTAGCCGCACTCTGATCAATCTCCCCACCACGATGAACATGTACACAACGCGAGTTTTTGATCGGTTCAAGAGTTCAAGATCACTATCAGCCCTAAATATGCTCAGCACTTTGGGCTGCTTAGTGACAAAATTCACCATAATAGAAGCCTTACAAATAATCTTGCTCACCCAAGGTACCTTCCCCACATCTTCAATCAGCAAATCTTTGGAGTGTGAGGCACAATGTGTCCATACAAATTTTGGGAATTCATCTTCGAGCATTCGTCCCATGTAGACACTACTTGGACCATTGTCAGTAATCACCTGCACAATATTACGTTCCCCTAATATGGCTTGTGATATATGGCGAAAGATAAACTTTTCTGTAACTACAGTACTTGCCACACTAGCATCTATCACATGAAGAAACATTGTGCCCTTACATGAAGAGACTAGATGTTATACACATTCCACTTCCTTACATCACTCCAACCATCACACAACAAAATGCATCCATATTTTGCCCATGTTTCCTTAATAGGCTTCATCTCCCCCTCCACAAATGCTCTCTTTTTTCGAAGTTCTATGGTGCGTAAGGCTCATAAGAAGGGCCATTTTGTTCACAGTCTATGCGGTAGGTTGCCCGAATAGGAGTCCACACTATATGAAAGGACAACACACATGGTATAAATAGCTTTGTGACCTCTCTAGTTGCCTCCTTCATGGCAGCCTTTTGAAAACCTGCTTTCACATGTCCTTTCTTTAAAAGAGGTAAGGTGGATCTCTTCGCTCGTGGTGCAAAGCTAGATGTACTTGTATCTCTATGAACACACTGTTGACTGTTTGCAATGGTAGACCCCGGCTAGAAGTGCTCATCAATGGAAGGCACACATACATGTGGTGGTCCCTCAGCCTCTTCAACTGGAATGCCTACGAGCCTTCCAATCCTCTAGCTATAAAAAAATATGGCTTGGGATGGCAACACAAGGGCCAACACACTTAGGTGGATTAGATGTGCCTTCAACCTCCTAATGCTGCCATTGTTGAAGGCCAAGGTAGCAAGACCCAATAGAAGAGGGCAAACCTGATTGAGATGATGACGACTTGCTGCTGCTGTAGCCTGCTCTTGTGTGAAAAGCTTCGTTCAAGCGATGGCTACCTGATGCATAGGGAAAAACGTATGCAAGTTTGGATAAGTTTGAGGGCAATGTGCCAAGCTCAAATAGGCTGTAGGAGACTCCAAGGATAGGTATAACATCATCCAAAAACTCCAAGGACAAGCAGAAGCGTTCAAGCGTGAAGAATAACTTACTCATTCGAAGCACAAGCAACATTTGCAGGCTTATCGTTAAATTCCAAGATTTGCAAGGCAGAATAAGGGTGTGAATTCGAAGGTGGAAAGGGTACGGAATGGGCCGGAATTCCAAGGTAGCGAAATCTTTGACAAGAAAGCCCTTTTTTTATGGTATGCACATTTGCAGTGTATAAAAAACACGTTTCATATAGCGAAACGTTTCAGGGATCTAGTGACGTAGAAAATGCTACAAAAATTATTCCAAAGACATGGGGGCAAAATGCAGTTCTACAAACAAGAAATGAATTCGATGGACAGCTATTTAATGCAAAAATACCTCGACAAAGACATATCAATGTTTAAAAGGTCAAAATGAGAACCATGTCAGCTACTTAAAAGAAGTCTTGGAACACCGCAACAAAGTACTCAGAATAGCACACAAGCTAGCTCAACAAGTACTAACTACATAGCGAGTTTGTAAGATTCTTCTTTCTCTAGATGTGAAAGACCACTATTAGTTAATAGCAATCACCAGTCCCATAGATCCTGAAGGGTCTTATGCGGAATATAATACAGTCATGTCATATCTCTCTTTCTCTATACATACATACATGCATATGCATGCATGTGTTTGGGCACGTGTGCCTGTGCACTTGTACTCTCAAATGCACATGCTCAAGCTCAAGCACAAGCACATGCACATGCACAAGCACAAGCACAAGCACAAGCACAAGCACAAGCGCGCATGCCCATTCGCATACACATGTGGATGCATAGACGCACATATACACACATGTAGAACAGACCTTGTAGATATTTTTATGAGCATGAAAATAGCTTTTCAAAAGCTCGTCTTGCTTCTTCAATAGACTTTACTACAACATTTATTGCATATTCTCACAGGCTACAAGAGGCTATCAAACTTTTCTTTAGATGGCAATTCAAATGGATGGATGCATGGTTTTTTTCTTGTGATGCTTTGTTCTATTAGACATTGCAAATAGCCATGATTTTATGCTTAGTAAAGGACAGAGAGCTAGCTTATGCCTTGTTCCTAGGAACTTGCATGCGATGCGTTGTGAACTTTTTGTGCTAATTTTAAGACATAAAGAGCTAGCTTATGCCTTGCTCCTAGGAACTTGCATGCGATGCGTTGTGAACTTTTTGTGCTGATTTTAAGACATAAAGAGCTATTTTATCTTTAATGATAGGCTTGCTCTACTTTTGAATCTTTTTAGAATAATTTGGAAAGCCATGGGACACAACGGTGCGACACTATCAAGTATGTTGCAACAAATTAAAATTCAAAGAAAACATTATGTTTGTTCAAAGTACCAATCGTATAGAACACGTTTTCTCACATAGTAGACATTGATGTGGCAAGTGATATAATTTTTTTATGGCTATGTTTCTCATCTTGAAAAAACTAACATATTTGGAGGAATTTTATTGCCTTTCAACATTTGCTTATTCTCTGTATGAAACAATGTAGATTTAACAATATTGAGAAGGTTGACATATTTGGCTAATAGGTTTCTTTAATGTCTTTTTTTGTAGGTGACACTAAGAAGAACTTGGTCTAGAATGAGCCTTTGGAACAAAACAAAGTTTGTCTTCTCCATGGTCTTTCAGGCCATTTCCCTACCTAGCGTAGAGGATCTGCAGGCAATGGTAGCACTTTACTTTATGCAAGAGATTTGACCTTTAGAGTAAAGTGTTATCATGTTGGGATGTCGTAGAGATGATTAGAACTAATGAAGACAGAGATAAGAGGAACAAACATTAATGATGAAAGTGATATTCGAACCCTATGAAGGTGTCACCAAGTTGTAAAAATCGTAAGTAAATAATACAGTTGTCCTTTTATTTGACTACGAGAAAAGATTTCTTTTATATGATCAAAGTATTGACTCTGGTCAAAGAGACTTGGTTCTAGCCAAGAAGGGTTGACTTTAGTCAACCAAAGACTAGTTAGAAAGATTAGGCTATGATTAAGGTATTTTGACTTCTGGTCAAAGCCCTTAATCATGGTCAAAGAGGGTTGACCTTGTTCAACCAAAGAATTAATGTGTGCATTGTGTTGCATGGTGGGGACGCCCATAATGACTAGGAATAGTCAAAGAATTGATTTTGCATGCAAAGCTAATGATTAATGGGTGCCATGGCTATGTGCATTTAATTAATTGTTGTAGGTTCTCAGAAGTGGTTTATTCTACCAGCCAGGAGGTGTCCATGTGACCGTGGCCTTAGAAGGCTCCAGGTTGCCATGTCATTGGCATGTAACCAGAAAATAGTTAGGAATGCTACAAGTGGCACTTGCTAAGCTTGGAGAGTTGGTTCTATCCTTCCTCTCTCTCTCTCTCTCTCTCTCTCTCTCTCTCTCTCTCTCTCTTTGTCTGTCCGTCTCTCTCCTTTAAAAAAAACCTAATCTTCAACTTTGGGAACACAGTAGTTGGCTGTGAGCTTTGTACTCTGATTTTACTTCAATAGCAATAAAAGATACCTTTGGGGGGGGGGTCCAGCCCGGTTTTGGTTTTGGGCTCTTCTGTGGTGTGCTGTTCAAAATTCATTTTCTTCCACCTACACCATTGCTACTTTTACGATCAGCAATTTGAATCAAGATCGTTCCTCTCCTGTATTGAAAGGTCGAACTACAGGTCAGATTGTAGAGTGTGTTCCATAGAAACAATTGAGGAGAACGCTCGGAAGAACATCTAAGGGCTTCACTACAGGTGGAATGAGCACGGCGTAATATTCATTGAGGCTGAAGGGTCGTCAAGAAGGGATTGTCTACCAGGATGTTCACGTTCTGACCTCTCAGATCATCGCTCAACCACTGGGCTGCATGGCTTGGCTGCTGCGTGACTTGCCCACGAGATCTCTAAGGGAGACAACAAGGCTATTCTGGAATGTTGGCCCAAGGGTTCTATAAACCCATGCAACGATGGCACCTATTGCAAAATTACATGCAACCTTGAGCGCATGTCAATCTATGAGTTCATCGTATCTCACGACAATCCATTGGCAAAAGCAATGAATTTGACCAAGGCATCTGTACGGTGTAGAAATTTCTATATGATCACACGCCTTGTCTGGTGATTGGCGATTCCGTCTTGTGTAAAGGGAAGAGCCGTCGCTCCTTGAGCGTGTATTCCTACGGCAACTAGTGGATTGACAAGTACAGGACATGCCCGAGTCAGTTGGCGCACGTGCACCGGGCACACTTCCAAGACAGCTTCAAGTATTCACAGAAGACAAGAATCGCTTACATCAAAAGATTGGAAGGTTTAGACGCGATTGCATATTCAATTATCACGAGAAGACTTCAAATTTTAATTTGGATCCTTTTTAATTGCTGCCTTGCACATTGGTTTGAGTTTGATTGGGCCAAGTTTTCACGGTAGCCCCAAGTTGACTGGACCATAAGTATGGTTTCTTCCCCAAACGGCACCTCTTAACGGGGTGTAGGGACAGAAAAATAGGAACATACAGAGCCTATTGCAAGAACAAGGCTCAGAGATGTAGATACTTACAGAGTATTGCTGGCACAGAAGCTAGGAAGTGAAACCGGCCTTCAAAAAAATCAAAGGGCATTTAACTAATAAGTAACCAGCCAACAGTGTTACATTAACAATTAAGCAAAAGTATTACCAGCAGTCTGGGAGCTAGAGCGGCCTTGCACCAAGACAAAGACACAGATTGGCCCCAAACCTTGGCGCCTCTTTTGATATTTCTTTAATTAAGTGAGAGGCCCTGAAATCCAGGCATAAAGAATACATTCCTTCTTACATTTGGGGCATATCCACATCCCCTACATAGCCTTTACTGTTCACTGTTCTCACTAAACCTAGCAATGAGCATCCATCTCTATTCCAGATTGATTGCACTCAGCCTGGAACTGTTACTAGCAGCCCACTCAGCCACTCAGTTCCCCACAGCTGTCACTAGTGCCCAATTAGCCATCCATCTGTTCAAAGCAGAGAAAGAAAGCATACAGCATTGTCTAGGTCTGCCATGATCAATAGTCTCTCACCCTATGGGTCGCACATATCCTACGTGTTTCCCATAAGAGAACTAGCATCACAACATGATGAACACTATGGCAGTCACACCTGTACCATCCTTCTCGGGTTTCTAGGGATACTTCCCATTCCAAGCATGGATTCCCGACCCGTGCCTACGCAGCAACGAGGTTGTACCAAAGATGTGCCGTCTTCCTAGCAACCATTGCCTGCATGTTACCCATCTCCTAGAGAAACCAAAAACATATTCCCGCACGGAACATGTTACTTGCCAAAGCCAATAAATAGGATACACAATGAATTCGATGCCACTTGCATTCAGTGCTCTTCCCACTCTCAGTAGGCAAACATTAGCCCTGCTGGGCCCTGCTCTCACACCCAAATGACCATAGGCATCCATTTCTGTCCATACACTTGCATAAGGCTTAGAGTTATTACTAGCAGCCCATACGGGGTCACTCAACTCCCCTCACTGCCACAGGTATCCACGGACTCACTGAAATACCCAAGCAATAGGTGAGTGCATCCCCAAACAAGAATCTCTTGAAGTATTCTAAGACCCGCTTTGCATATAATTTCATCATGTTAAGGCGTCTTTTTAAGCTGAAAACTCAATTGAGACATCTTGTTGTTTCGAGTGAGTGGGATGCATGGCGTGAGCGTAGCACTGCAGGGGCTCAGAGATGCAAGACCATTGTCTTGGATGAGATATTTTGAGATGATGTTCGCCTCTTGCTTCGGGTTTCAAAGCCTATTATTTTGATGTTGAGACTTATTGATGGAGATAGTCCTTGCATTGGGAAGGTGAATGAAGGGCTGGATAGGATGATTGAGACTATTCAAGGCATTGTTGATTTATATGCTTGGAGGAAGGAGGAGATTAGAGCACTTGCAACCTCTCGGTGGACGGAATATCATTCACCTTTAGAGGCTGCAGCCTTTGTTTTGGATCCAGAATTTCAAGGGAAGGGGCAAGAAACAGATAAGGAGGTGGTGCAAGGATGGGAGCAGATATTGAGACGACTTGTCCCAAGTGCAGATGATAAGAGGAAGATGCGGGAGGAGCTGTCATTTTGTCGGCAAGGAAAAGGGTTATTTGGATTGGAGGATGCACAGGTAGACAAGTTCAAGATTTCCTCCGTTCGTTTGGTGGGAGGACTATGGGGCAGATACTCCATTGTTGCAGGGTCTGGCCATTCGTATACTCAGCCAGGGGGCTAGCTCTTCGCTTGTTGAGTGGTTGTGGAGTAATTTTGGAAACATTGCAACAAAAAAAGAGGAACATGCTTGGGGTTTCGAAGGCAAATGATCTTGTATTTGTTAATGCAAACTTGCGTTTTCTTAACAACTTCAGGGCAGATTGCACTCCTGAACCATATCTTGGATTTCGCCCCATGAAAACTCCAACAGTGATGCAGAGGGTGCTCCTGAGGTTGAGCTTGAGGATGATGAGGCTCAACAGGATGAGGGAGAGTCCTCTCTGTTCTTGTAGACCATTAGGCGGAAGCCCGACTCTCTATTTTCCTATATACCATGTACTTGACTCGAGAGTCTCGAGTCCTATTTTGTATTTACTATTTGGTATTGAGGGCCCAGGGCTCTGTTCAGGCTTGAGGCATGGCCTCCTTTTCTTGTATTTGCCATATAATACGAGCTTCTATGATCTGCAATTATATAACTTAAAGCTTAAAATTTATGGACAGTGCACATTGCACAATGCACATTGCAATTTGCATTGATGTATATTTCAGTTTTCTAAGGATTTTGTGTCTTTGAAAGTGCAAAGCTGAAACGGAAAGCTTAAAGCTGCTACATCTGGTTATTCTTAGAATATTTTGGTATCTTTCCATGTGATTTGATGACGTGTCATATGACTGGCGTTCCCATTCCCGTCTCCCCATTCCCCTTTCCCAAAACGTTCCCGTTCCAACCTCCCCCATTCAAGAAACATTCCCGTTCCCTGCTAATTCTGATTACAGCAGACCAGATGGCGAGACTTTTTATCTCTCGTGTGTTCAAACATCACGGGAGACCCGCGGATGACAAGTCTTTTCTAGAGAGGTATCTTTGAGAAAATGGGTACCACGCTGAATTTCTCATCCTCTTTCCACCTTGAATCTGATGGACAGTCCGAAGAAGCCAACTTCACTGCCCTTGATCTTCTCAAGTGTTATGTTTCATTCCAGCAATCAAAATGGGAGCAATATCTGCCACTTGTTGGGTTAGCGTACAACAACACTGTACATTCATCCACAGGGAAAGCACCCTTCGAGATTGTGGCAGGAGATCGCAAGGTACCTCCCATTCTGCATTTGAAAGAGAAGATTTTTGAAGCGGACAGATTTGTGGAAAGTCTGGATATTGCCTATCAGAAGGTCAAAACAGCCCTCTAGAAAAACCAGGAGAAGCACCAACGGGCAGCAAATAACATCGCCACAAGCTACTCTTGAAATAGGGTGATTGCCACATCAGATAAATAACTAACAGAAATTCACATATGAATTAAATAGCTTGTACACACGACTTCCACTATTTTCATAAGATTATTTCTTTTCCAGTCCCCGCTTTGATTTTTCCCTTTTTTGTTTGCGAGACTTTGCACTTTGTCATGTAATACAAAATGAAATTGTAAGACTCTTCCTGTCCCTCTTTCCTTCCCCTCCCTTCTTAAAATTTTTTGGCTATGTATTTCTATGATCTTTGTTCTTGCCTGCTTTCACTATCGCAAGCCATTATTCTCTTGTGATAATGGTATTCACATTTCTGTCTATTTAAATATGTATTTAAAGCATCATACAAGCTTATCTTTGTTTCCAGTGCTAGTGGTTTCTGCTTGAAAAATGTTGTATTTCAACACTACAATGGCTTAAATTGCATTTACACTTCTAAGCCATGTTTGAGGGTTGGATATTTAGGACCATGAGTTTGTGAGCAAACTCTTATGGGTAACCTCATGGTCAGAGATCTGACTTGTGAATTGTAGGCATAGAAGCTATTTCTATTCCATGGTATCAGCTTGTTTAATTAATGTCATGGGGTGATAGCTAGAGTGGTGCTCATTGTATGCACACGACAATCTGACATGTGGATTCATCCATGCTCCCTTTTTGGAGATGTTAGATCAAATTCTAGATCTATTTGGATAGGCCAATTCCAATTAATAGACAAAGATTTTAGGCCCTATCTCTTTTTGGAAGTCTCACGTACAGGTTGAAGGACTTTTAATTCGATTGATTGGAGAGAATAGGGTGAGGTGGCCCCATGCAATAGATGGGTGGCTTCTTCTCGTGGAGAGTGGATTTTATTTTTCCCTTAAGCTCCTTAAGGATGGCATTTATCCTAGACTTACAAGTCTTAAGAGACTTCCTCATCTTTGGTCTATTGTTAAGATAACCTCTCGACATTGGAGAGAGTTGTGGTAGACTCCATTTTCATAGAATGATTGTTTGATTTGGACTGTCAGTACTACTACTCCAACAATAGCTTCTTAGTGTATTGGCTTTGGGTTGCTCTTATCTTTCTGTAATATTATACCTCTTTTGTCCAAGATAAAGAGCTATTCTTTTTTATGGGTTCATTGATAATACATGAAGCACTCGAGTTGTGCATCCATTTTGTTTATCGAGGTGGTTGAATACTGGACTTTGGCCTCTACACTGCTTTGTTGGATACATTTTCTCATTTGCAATCTCTGCTCTACTCATGTCTTTCTTTGGTACATAATTCTTAGTCGTAGTCTATGGGGCTTTGGTCATTTGGCAGAAGGCTGATGGTCCTAGAGACTTTATTGAAGGACTTGTAGAGTTGATGACCAGAGGTGCAGCCTCTAACAAGACGCTTCTTGGATAAAGTATTCCTTAAATTATTTGAGTACCCTTCTGTGCATTTGGAAAAAATATGTAATTGGGTTTTTCAAAGCATGAGAAAGCATATCAGATCAAGCCCTAAAACGAAGTGACTAATCATGTTGTAAAAAGATAGACTTGGTTGCATCATTTCTGCTATATAAACTTGCACACATGTGAGCCTTCTTTTTTGTAGCTTGCTCTCCCACTTTAATAATGTAACCTTTTGGTTTAACTTCAATTTAGCAGTTAGCACAACTTTGAACCATTTTTGCTTTGTTGCTGCTTTTCCTAATGTTTGTTTTGCTGAATATATAATGAAGGTACGAAACGAAGAGAGAGAGAGAGTGCAGGTACAAGACAAGTCGATAGAGCAGTCATGTCAAATCTTAGATAAAAAGAAGAAAACACAAGTACAAAGTACTTGTACCTAGACCTAGGACTAAGTGTCCTAGGTGTCACATAGGACTAAGTGTCCTATGTGGCCTAGAAGGCACTAACACTATAAGTGCCTACACTTATGCCTACAAGGCACATACCATGGCCTATAGGGCATCACTAGAACCACCAAAAGATGGCCTACAAAACCCCCTCCATGGGATGGGCTGAAGTACTTTGGAAACGTCTCAGAATACCTGGTAGTTTCTGGTCATGGTGGCACATGTTCATCCAAAAGGATATAGCCACCTATGAATGTACAAGGAATGTCAGATCATGTAACAAAGGGAACCAAGTGTAAAGCCTGTCGGAAGACTTCGAACTTGGGATGAGGAAGTGCCTTTGTAAACATATCTGCGATGTTGTCCTCTGTGGGAAGATAGGACAACTCTATGTCTCCTGCTGACAACCGCTCCCGAACATAATGATAGTGAACTTCAATATGCTAGGTATGCGCATGAAACACTGGGTTACGCGCAATGGCCAAAGCACTCTGGCTGTCAGTGTCGACAATAGTGGAGGATGTCTGGCAAATACCAAGATCTGTAAGTAACTGTCGAAGCCAAACACACTCTACTGTAGCGGTGAAAGCTGCCCTGTACTCAGCCTCACAGCTAGACGTGGCAACTGTCGGTTGCTTCTTGCTGAGCCAAGAAATACATGAATTGCCAAGCAAAAAACAATTGCCAGTATGTGACACTCTGGTGTCGGAACATCCTGCCCAGTCACTATCCGTGTAAGCATGCATGGTAAGTGAACCCTGATCACTGTAGAAGAGGGCTAAATCCTGAGTGCCTCTGAGATATCTGAAGACTTGTATAGACCCATTGCTACGTTCCTTGATGACTTTGTATGGACCGGTCCACAGTGGCAAAAACTTCTTATCCATTTGGTGGTCCAATCTGTTATCAAAGCATAGCTCAACATCCCCCTCAGCAAAGTGTCTTTCCCATCCCTTGTGAATCTTAGCATCCAAGCGGGCCTTTTGTCGATTCTTTTGAATCTCTGTTTGATGTACGGCAAGGCGTCGGGTTTCATCTAGCTTCTCAAGTTGCACCAACCGGGCCTCTACATGTTCATCTTCTGTCATTCTTTGTTCTTGTGCCAATCTCAAAGCTAGAATCTCTATCTCTAGTGGTAAAATGGCCTCAGTACCATATACCAACTCAAAAGGAGTGTGACTTGTAGATGTTTTATGAGTGATGTTGTAAGCCCATACGGCTTCTGTGACCTTCTGATCCCACTGGCTCCTGTTCCCTGTGGCCATTTTTCCCATGGTTTTACAAAGGAGGCCATTGGTCCGCTCCGTTTGACCCATGGATGCTAGATAATAGATGCTAGAAGTGCGATGATCAATACCCATGCGATCCATGAGTAACTCCACTGCTTCATTTAAGAATGGACTCCCATGGTCGGAGACTATTTCCATGGGTGTCCCAAACCTTGTGTAGATATGTTCAAATATGAAATTTGAAACTGCCTTACCATTTGCAGTGGGGAGGGCGATAGCTTCAGCCCACTTAGTGATATACTGAGTGGCTACCAAAAGATACTTCTTTTTGTGGGCCGTCATGGGCAAGGGCCCGATAAAATCTATTCCCCACTTATGAAACGGATGAATGGACATCACTGGGTGATGTTGCCCAGGATGCAAATCCTTCCTACCAAAGAATTGGCATGGTTCACAGGTTTGCCAATGCTGTGAACTGGGCATGTGCATGAATCTGCTGAGGTTAGATACTGCATACTGCAAGTCAGGTCTGGTATGACATAAATAAATAAGACATCCAACAGCCTGTTGATAAAGAGTGATATCACATGGTGGGCTCCCATCATGAGCTGAGAATTTGAAGCCAGGGTCCACTGGAGTAGAGATTGGCTTGCAATCCTCAAACTGAAAACGATCAAGGAGCTGTTCAATATACTTGGACTGATTTATCATGATACCCCCCTCAGCATGAGCAAACTGAATGCCCAAATAATAATGGAGCCGTCCCATGTCTGACATGTCAAAAATCTGCTGCAAATCAGCCTTGAAGGCTGCAATTTGCTAAGTATCTGGGCCCGTGATAAGTATATCATCCACATATAAAATCAGCACTAAAAAATCAGATCCACTCCCACGGAAATAAAGAGTGGGTTTTGTGGGACTATTCTGAAAACCAAGGGATAGTAAGTGTGCATGAATTTTGGCATACCATGCCCTAGGTGCCTGCTTCAAACCATAAAGGGCTTTTCTAAGCCGGCATACCTTATTTTCAGAATTAACAACCTCAAAGCCAGGAGGTTGTGTGACATAAACTTCTTCCTGCAGATCCCCATGAAGAAAAGCGGTCTTGATGTCAAGTTGGTGCACTTGCCAATGATGATGGGCTGCAATGGCAATGACACATCGAATGGTAGTAATCCTGGATGTGGGAGCAAATGTCTCCTCAAAGTCAATGCCTTGTTGTTGGGCATATCCTTTTGCAACAAGACGAGCTTTGTATCGATCTATGCTGCCATCAGATTTCCTTTTTAATTTGTAGACCCACCGCGTTCCAATGACATGCTTGCCAGGTGGGAGATCTACTAATTCCCATGTGTCATTTTTGGCAATAGATTGTAACTCAGCTTTCATTGCATCCATCCACTCTTTGCTGTCAAAAGCATCTTTATGGCACAAAGGCTCTTCATTGCAAGCTGTAGCAAGGAGTGCAAACTCAAGAACGTGACCATGCTGTCCCAAACCTTGTGTCCGGGCAGCAAAAGGCTGATCTTGTTTGCTGTCCCTCAATGTATCCAGAAGCCATCTGGGAACTTGCCTTTGCTGTCTATTGACAGCTCTTTCTGCAATGACTGCATCATGAGTAATGGGATCATTCTGTGCCGGAAGAGTAACCTGCAAATCAGCATGAGGGTGTGGCTGATTATTGCTTAGTGGAGGGCCTGCAGGAGGCTCATGTTGCTGCTCAAAATCCTCTTCTGTTGATGGCAGAGGTAACCAAGATTCAAAGGCATCAAACATGTCAATATCTGGCTTTGCTTTGCAGTCCACAAGAGGAGAAGCTGAATGTTCAGCAAAGATCACATCTCTACTGACCATAATAGTATTTGGTTGATATAACCGATACCCTCTGCTCTCTTGGCTGTAACCAATGAATATGCATTTGATTGCCTTGTCATCAAGCTTATGTCTCAGCTGAGATGTACATGAACATATGCAAGAGACCCAAAAACTTTCATGTGTGAAAGTGAAGGCTTCCTGCCTTTCCATGCTTCATAAGGTGTGATAGTCTTAAATGCCCGTGTAGGTGATCTATTCAGCACATAGTTGGCATACATTACTGCATCAAGCCAAAATTTATTGGGCAAAGACTTGGCCTTAAGCATGCATTTGGCCATCTCCATTGTGGACCTGTTTTTTCTTTCAGAAACAGGATTCTGCTGAGGAGTGTAAGGAGTAGTGCATGAGTGAATAATGCCCCGTGAGGATAGAAATGCATCAAACTCCTTTGACATATATTCACCCCCCCTATCTATGTTGAGGGTGACAAGCTTGCATCCTGATTCATTCTCAACCATATTCAGCCATCTCTGAAAGCATAAGAAAACTTCAGATTTGGCCTTTAAAGGATATACCCAGCAATACCTTGTGAAATCATCAATGAGAGTCATGAAATACTTGTAGCTTTGCAAGAGCTCTATAATTGAGATGGCCCATTCTGTCATGCCAAAGATGAGTTTCAGCAAGCTGTGAATCTGAAATAGCCAATGCTTATAGAAAGTGCAGTTGAATGATGATTAAGGTGATAAAGCCCTTTTTGCAAAGTGCCAGTGAGAACTATAGCATTGTCATCACGAAGATCATATACTAGGCATCTGTAGCCATCAAAAATTACTTTGAAACCTGAAGTAGCAATTGCTGAAATTGAAATCAAGTTGACTTCAATGCCAGGCACAAAAAGAACATCTGTCAGAGTGACAGGATGGCTGGAAATGGATGTGAGCTGCACATCTCCAATTCCTTTTACAGCATATGAAGCATTATTAGCAGATGTAACAGTCCCCCCCCGAGGTGCATCAGCCAGAGAATGAAACAACTGTCTGCAAGATGTGACATGCTTGGAAGCACCACTATCAAAGTACCAGGATTGAGCATCATTAGCAGTAAAGAGTGCATCAGCTTTGGAGGGATCAAATGAGCAATGGACAGCCCATACCCAATCATCCAGAAGAGCATGTGCATGTGAAGCATCTGCTGGCTTATGCGATTCAATGGCATGTGAGGCATTAATTGTCAATCCTGCTTTCTTTTTCTTCGAAGCAATGCGCTTCCTGTATTCTGAAATGTCATGTCCAGGCTTGCGACAATAGTTGCATCTTTTCTTCTTTCCCTTATCTGCTGTATTTTTAGATGCATGGGAGGAATTGCAGCTGCTATGCGCAGATTTTGGCTTGCCCATAGGCTTGGAAGCCTTGCCTCTTCCTGTCTGCTATGAAGCAAATGCATGATCAGGAATAATGGCTTGTCTGTTAGCTCTACTTTGCTCTTCCTGCAAAAGCAAAGTAACTAGCTGGTCAAAAGAATAGTGGTCTGGATTACCCATGGCCACTAATCGAAGGGTTGTGGCAAACCCTTGATATGTATCTAGCAGTCCATTCAATGTGGTACTAACAAGCTGTGAATTTGGCACCACCTCATTGATGTTGGCAAGCTGTTCCATGAGGTCTTTGACCTTTGTCAAATATGCATCCATTGACTCACCTTCATTCATATTCACTTCCTGTAATTGCCTTCTCAAATATGCAACACGAGCTTCATTGCGTATCTGATAGAGAGAAGCCAATTTATCCCAAGCATCCTTTGCTATCCTGCAAGACCAGATGTGTGGAATAATGATTCTCTTGCATGATAAAGCAATGCATGAATGTGCATTTGCATCTCTTGCATCCCATCTTTTCTAGAGTTGGAAGAGCAGCAGCAGGAGTGCTAGAGGAAGAGGCATCAGGAGGAGTACCACCTGCAGAAGGACCATCAGTAGAAACAACCACTGTAGCATTGGTTGGCCTCAGATCAGCCCCAGAAACAATATTCCACAAATGCTTTGCAACAAGAATATGTTTCATGAGATAAGACCACATCGGATAGTTGGTGCCATCCAACTTATCATCTTCACGAAGAACTCCAATAAATCTTGATTGTTCCCAGCCATAGCAACTGTGATAACCTGTAAAAGACCTGAAAAACCAAAAGCCTCAAGGCTATCACTGCAAAAAAGGCTGGCTGTCCCAAAAAATGACAGCAAATATCTGCAAATTTCTGACCCAAATCAAAGGGGAAATGCAGATCTGACCCAAATGTGACTGTGACAGGCAATGTTTACTGCAAAAACAGCAAATTTGGCAAAAGCCCCAAATTTATTGAGGGCAAATAGGCCAAAAAGAGGGCAAATGTAGAAAAACCCCAAATTTTGCTGAAATTTTGCAAATGTGACTCAATGTATGATAATCTGACCCAATGTCTTGCAAATCTGACCCAATATCCTGCAAAAATGACTCAATGTCTTGCAATCTCTGTAGATCTCACACGTAAGAAAGTGAGACTGTACGGTTTGCACGGCGTACGGATGTACGGCTGTATAGTAGCCAATGTACGACCTGTACGATTATACGGTGTAGGAAGTATAGGACACGCAGTACCACTGAAGGTTGCAGGTACGGTGTACGGATGCAAGTGATTGTATCCAACGTACGGTACAAGTACAAGTGACGACGCAGAGTACGGAGCAGAGCCGTACGATTGTACGGCGCAGGTACAAGTGACGATGCAGAAAGGTACGGTTGTACGGAGCAGGTGCGACGGGCAAAAATCGGAATATGTACGAAAGTCCGTACAATCGTACGGATTGTACGGATGGAGCGCAGACTGTTGAAATCTGTGCGTGATGCAGATCCGGAGGCAGGGGAACAGGTCTAGTAGCGCTCTGATACCACTGAAGGTACGAAACGAAGAGAGAAAGAGAGTGCAGGTACAAGACGAGTCGATAGAGCAGTCACGTCAAATCTTAGATAAAAAGAAGAAAACACAAGTACAAAGTACTTGTACCTAGACCTAGGACTAAGTGTCCTAGGTGTCACATAGGACTAAGTGTCCTATGTGGCCTAGAAGGCACTAACATTATAAGTGCCTACACTTATGCCTAGAAGGCACATACCATGGCCTATAGGGCATCACTAGAACCACCAGAAGATGGCCTACATATAATACTTGAATAGTCTATTTGCAATTTCACGGTTCCATACCTTGGGTACAGTTTGCAGATCATCACAAGCAAGGGAGTAGTAGGGTTCTTGGTAAAAGCTGAGCTTTGGCAAATAGATAGAACCTTTCCATAATTTTACAAGCAGTTTAGTATATGCTACAAATATTTGTGGCATGAAGAAAATTCTGACATTTATTTGAATTTGTGCTTTGTAAGTAAGTTTCATCAGTTGGGATACCTTTTAGTGTCCAATTATATTTGGCATTTTTGGTTCAAAAGGTAATTGTTTTCGGAGTGTCTCATTTGTTACATTTTTTCCCAGATCCAAGAGCTACAGGATGTCGACATGCTTACATTGGCATTCCAAGAGTTGGGCAAATCGTTTCCTACTCTCATGGAGACCCTAGTTCATGAACGAGACATGTAAGTTTTTTCCATCGCTAATGGAGTTGCCAAACACTTTTCTGGATGATATGTTACTGCAGTGTGCAGGAAAGCCATGCTTTTTCAAGTTTTTTGGCATATTATTTGAGGATGCCAAGTGGGTTCCTTATTCATCTCTTTAATGAGGCAACTTCCCCCTTTGTTTCCTGGAGTATGGTTCAAATTCAACCAATCCTTTCATGTAGGCAGCATAGGATTTCAGTTCTGGCTTCTCAATCTTATTTTTTTCACTCTCCCCTCTTTTACTCAATCGGCATGTCTGCCTTTTTGGCACATTTGGCTTCTTCACATTGATTTTAATCACAAAAGCAGCACAGTTCAATTTGAGTCCATAATCCTTCCAATCGTCAATCATTTTCTTTCCGTCAGTTGATCTCACCACCCACGTAAATTTTGATTTTTAGTGATTGAATATGTTAACTTTCTAATTGTCTTGCTTGAATTCAGTAACATCTGTGACTTCAGACTTATGAAAGTGGCCATTTCATTGCCATGTGCAATGTTTGACACCGAATTAACTCTGGTTTATATGTGTTGTTGGGACTGACCTAAGTGTTGATTTGGAATTAGCTATTGTTGTAAACTCTAGGCTTGGAGATGGATTCTGTGCAATCTACCCTAGTTGTTTTGTCCTATGCATTGCTCAAGTATGCATCAACTGTGAATATCTGCTGGCACAGATTGATGTTAATATGGAGTGCTTATTTGTGGTAATGGTCCGTGGATGTAAGAGACTTGCAAGCGAGGAGGGAGTAGTAGAATCTTGGCTGGAAATCAAAATTTATGGTGATTTATTATATCCAACGCTTGAAAAAGGAACTTTTAGAAGGTGAAGTCTTGTGTGAAATCATTCTAATGCTAAACTGGAGCCACTTTAACATATTTTCTGAGAATACTGAGAGTCAAAGAGAGGCATAAGTCTAAGTCCCATCTAGGGCCTCTATGCATCTTGACCTCCGAATCCACACCATGCAGTAACATTGGCAATGATCTCCCAATAGAATGAGATTGAGGTTTGTGCAAAGAAACATGCTTTGCTTCTAAAGTGATAGTGGGTATTCACTGCAGGCTCCAAAGCTGGCCTTGTTTGGCACTTCTGACTGTGTAGATGAAGAATGAGAGTGCCTTATAGGGAGGTGCTGCATCAATCCATTCTCACTCTTTAGGATCCCGTGGTAGGTCCTTGAGTCAGCATCCACCATAAAGCCAAAGACCCATGAGTTAGTTACCCATGACTAGAGGGGTGAGGATATATGTACCATTGGCCATTCCTTACACCAACCACTTTGATCATGTGGAGAATAGCATCCTCAACGGGCTCATGCTCTATCTATTTGGCTAGTCTCCAACCCTCTGCAACTTCGTAGAGAACTCTTTCTCCTCCTGGGTTGCAAAGGATGCATAAAACTTTTGTAAAGGATCACCTTTGCTTGAGAAGACACCCATAGCTATGACAATATCTAGGATGTATTTGCAAGCCTCACAAGTTCCAAGTGATCAACGTGACACTCAAGCGAGGGAGCTCCTTGAAAACGCCCTCTCCAATTTGGACCGTTGCAGGTATCCTACGTAGCCCAGGGGACATCCTAAGTTGTCAACAAAAAAGTCATTCCACGTCACGAGGACGTGAAATTATGAGACTTTGATTTGCGACTCGTGTATTTTGCGCGTGATTGCCTTGAGCCTCTGGGTCCGGCCATGGGGCGGTTCAACTAGGTGGAATTGACTTATATACAAAGTGGCATTCCCATCGCATAAGTACTTCAATAGGGGGCCAAAAGAGTGGTGCAATTAAAATATGCTAATTTTAGCACAGGATTCCAAAAAGAGCAGAGAGCCCTGTTTTTGGGGGCAGAAGGCCAAAATCAGTTCAGAAGGAGCCAGATCATCAATTGCAAGCTGCCAGAGCCTGCAAGGTGCTGCCAAGCCAAATCGCTATTTGCTAGGAGCTTCCAGAGCCTGCTAGGGAAATCACCATCAGCCAGGGCAAGTTCCAGTGCATCCAGGGCCTCCCAGAAGAAATTGCTTCTAATTTAGGAGCCTGTTGCAGGTTGCGATTTCTGCCAGGGTGTCTTCTTCAGATTGCGACCTGCTGTTCCAGGTGATTCCAGGCTGTTGTAGAAGATTGCGATTTGCTTTTTCAAGCTTTCCAGACTCTGTAGGAGATTTTGACTTGAATTTTGGAGCTTTCTGGGTGTTGCTGCTGATTTTGGTAACTTTCCAGGCGTGGGTGTTCTCTTCTAAGTTGCTTTTGGGGCTGTGCCAAAGCAGAATCAGCGTTTCTCTATAGGATCTAGGGTTTTCCAGCCCCAGTGACCTATCTTCTATGGAAACTGGGTAGAAGAAGGGTTGCTTTTTGCTTGCTTTTGTCGTTCCCTGATTGGTTATTGGCTAGTGATTGCTTTTGGGTTTCTTTCCTCGCGAAGAAAGGTTGATTTATGCTGTTGGGCAGTGGCCAAAGAGGCTATAGATTGAGGCAGCCTGTTTGGAGGTGCTTTGTTGATTGATTGCACCAGAGTTTAGCTATTGAGGGCTTCTCTTGTAATTGTTCAGTCGTGTCTGGCTGGTTGGGCACTTAGTTGTGCAATTGCAGGTGTGGCAGAGACAGTGGATGCTTTTGAGGTCTATGTTGCATGCTTTGGTTGGCTGAGGATAGAGGGTCGCCTAGTAATTGGATGCCATTTCAGCGTTTGGAGTTGAGCAAGGAATTACAGGGTGGGCTGGACGGGAAGTCTGCGGGCGTTGGTTTGCCTGTCGTGCAGCTTTCCAAAGACCTTTGTAATCAACCGCTTGGCTTCAAATGAATGTTAAATAAATACCGTAAGGGGCGCCAACGTTTGGGGCCGATTGGGGTCCTTGTATCTGAGTAGGAGCACTCTAGCTCCCTTGTGATTTGATCTATGGTGCATAATTATTTGTCAATTTACTGTGTATACTGTAATTAAGTGGATCCTACCACCCTTTACGTTGTTAAGGCTGGTTTCAGTGGTTCCATTGCCGGGATCCACCGAACTTCTTCAAGAGGGGAGCCTGTGGTTGGCTTGGTGCAAGTCCAATAGACTAGGCGAAGAAGACAGCATACTATCCAGTAAATATGTGTCACAGGGAGAGATCTATGAGTCTTACTAGAGAGGAAGAGGAAGAGCGGATCTCTCAATCTCATGATGATGATCATGGTGCAAGAGAGGAGTTCCAGCATGTTGCTGAGCATCAGGATGATCGGACTGATGAGGAGGATGTGGATTTATTCAGGGCACAGATGCATAGTTTCATGAGTGCTTTCACGCAGTGATCCACGCTTCCAGAAGATGCTGAATTCTGATGTGCAGCCAAAGAAAAGGAAGCCCGATGACGGGGATAGGGATGTTGAAGCTAACAAGAGACCACATGTCAGCTTTCAGGATCAGCCCTCTAAAAACCTCTATAGTCTGCAACAGCCTAATGCTATTCCGGGGCCAACTCAAGGTAATAATTTTCAGTCCATGGTTTCCAGACAACAAGGAGTTATGGCAAACCAAGTGCAACCAGGTTATTTTGGTGGTGGTTCAGTATTTCAGGCCATGGTCAGCCACAAGCCCAATTTCCGGGTATGCCTGCTAGTCAAACAAATGGGTTTAATGTTGGAGAAGCCCTAGGGATGCAAACAGGTATGCCTAATGCAGCAGCAGGTAACCTTGGTTTGGGAAATATGCAAAATATGGGTGCTGTTCTGAATAATACAGCTTTCCCAATGCTGGGAGTGTGGGAGATAGAGTGAGTGCTGCTGTCCCTTTTGCCCAAGCACCTGCATACGATAATTTGGCACCTCAAGGGAAGATGAAGGATTTTAAAGAGGTTGGCGCAGCAGTAAAATTTGAGACATTTAGTGGGGTGTAGGATAAGCTTAAGGCCTTGACCTTTTTACAGCAGTTTGATGCAGCCTACATAGGAGGGAATTTCACAGTCTTATTGAAAATATGCCGGGTCGCAAGTTTTCTAAAGGGGAATGCATTTCAGCGGTGGACCACTATGCTCATGCAAAAGACCGCACCAAACACGTGGGTAGGTTTCAAACAAGTGTTGCTGTCCACAAAAGACAGAATATGCAAGCGCAACTTCCCTATGATAGGTGTGACAGGAGTGGTGAACTCCGGGCTAGCCATACCAACTTCACAGCTCGGTCCCATCTTATCGGCTTGAATGCCCAATCTCGCTAAGAAATAAAGTTGGCCTTTGCACTTGGATCAAAGAAAATAAGGGCTGTTTGATCCTGAACCTTACCCCAATCTTTGCATAACTCAGTTTTCTCACCCTAGGGCTGTTCACTGATCACATCAGGCATCAATCCAGCCATGTTCTTCTGTTTCCTCCTCTCTTGATCACCTTTGCTTGCATCAGCCTTCTCCTCATTCCACTTTGGGCAATCCCGAGACACATGACCTGGTTCTTTGCATTTAAAACATTTCTTTTCTTCATAGAGAGTTTTCAGCTCCTCTGGACTCAAATATGCAGCTTCAGATCTCTTGTCTATGTCATCCTTCTTACATTTCTGCTTTTGTCCACCTTTGAACCCATAAGTCTTCCCCTGCATCAAAGCATATGCCGTGTAGCATTCTCGATAGGATGAGACATATTCGAGACTTAAGTCTTCGTGCACTAGTCTCTCAACTCCTTAGGCAGCCCGCAACAATATTTCTTAACTTGCTCAGTAAAAAGAACAATCCGATAGGAGCTAACAGGCAACAAGGCCGCCCAAAGGCAATTATTGGAATTCAGCTCATGCCAAGCAGTCATGATATCTACCTTAAAAGTTGTGGTAACTTGTAAGCCACACGGGAAGACTTTTATATTATGCCCCTTGAAGGTTGTGACGTTTTGTTGGGTATGCCATGGATGCATCACTTGGATGCGGTGATAGAAGCCAAGAAGAGAAAAATTACAGTTTCACATAAGGGGAAAACCCATGTAATTGATGCAAAATTAAAAGGGGAGTCTGTCCCAATTGTAATGGCTTCTGCTATTAATTGTGTAATGAGATAGAGAGATAACCCCTGTAAATGAAGAGCATATTGTTTCTTGTTTGGAAAAGCAAAGGACTGTTTTTCTAACTGAATTTTCAGATTGCTTTTCTAATGAGTTACCTCCTGAGCTTCCACTAGAAAGGCCGGAGGACCATGGGATTGACATCATACCTGGCGGTAGTCCACCAATAAACCACCTGACAGAGTTAGTACGGCGCATCAGGAGGAGATCATGAGCCAGGTAAATGAACTTTTGGAGAAGGGGCTGATTTAGCCTAGTTCATCGCCTCATTGCTCTCCAGTTCTGTTGGTTCAGAAGAAGGATGGTTCTTGGCGTATGTGTATTGATTACTGCACCTTGAATAAGATCACCATTAAGAATCGCTTCCCTATACCCAGGATAGATGATATTCTGGATAGGTTGAAGGGGGAGCTGTTTTCAGTCGCATTGATTTGAAGAGTGGGTATCATTAGGTTCGCATATGTCCAAAAGATGTGCATAAGATGGTGTTCAGGACTTATTTTGGGTTGTATGAGTTTTTGGTGATGCCTTTTGGACTCACTAATGCTCCTGCCACCTTCAATCGCATGATGGACATGATCTTTCACTGTTTGAGTTGAGCAGGGAATTACAGGGTGGGCTGGACGGGGAGTCTGCGGGCGTTGGTTTGCATGTGGTGCAGCTTCCCAGAGACCTTTGTAATCAGCCGCTTGGCTTCAAATGAATGTTAAATAAGTACCGCAAGGGGTGCCAACCATTGGGGCCAATCGGTGTCCTTGTAATTGAGTAGGAGTGCTCTAGCTCCCTTGTGATTTGATTTGTGGTGCATAATTATTTGTCAATTTACTGTGTATGCTGTAATTAAGTGGATCCTACCACCCTTTACGTTGTTAAGGCTGGTTTCATTTTATATGAAGGGTTGCCTATAACCCTCATCCTGAATGTGAGAAGGAATACCATGAGAGGGCTGATCTAATTTATCGATGGGCTTTGATGATCACTGCCAAGAGGGAAAAGACAGCAGTCTAACATCTATGAAGATCCATCTCATGCTCGATATCCAATCATCCCCTGTGAATCAGCTGAGAGAAAAAACCCTTCCACCAAAGCTCATTGCCAAGGAGTCTAACAACAAGCTTGCCTAGCAAGGCCATGCATTGTATGTCAGGATCGATAATAAAGAGGTCTCCCTCATGCTAGGGAAAAATGATAGTGCCTAGGCCACTTTAGCCCTTGGGTCATGTGTGCCATCAGATCTAGGACTCATAAAACCTGATTCAGGATAGGGGCTCTAGAGGTTGAGCCTAACGCGATGGAGCTCCAATAGAGTAGTTTCCTTTGGATGCTCTCCAAACAGGAGCAAACTACCCTGTGGGTGTGGTATCCAAGCGTATTTCGTGTCCCCGATATTTGGGATTAGTGCCTCTCTCTATCCATATGAAGCCAACCCTTTCATTGTAGAGCTCCCTCCAAGAAACTCGAGTCCTCTCTATCATAGGCCTTCTCAAAATCAAGTAGAAAATGGCTAGGGGCTGATGACTGTCCTTTGCCCATTGAACTGCTTGCCAGAATGAGAAGATATTATCAAAGATGCTCTTGCCTTGTACAAAGCCTGCCTAAGTGTTGTGTAGGAGGTAGGGTACGAGATGTTGGAGTTTGCAGCTTACTGCCTTGGTGAAGATTTTGTAGGTAGTGCCAAGGAGGATGATAGGCCTCCCTGAGAGAAGGGGTCTATTTCCCCCTTGGGGATGAGGTGATTTGAGTCTTTCCATACAGTAGGAAGGTAAATCTGTCGAAGGCTGAAGTGATGGAAGCCCCAACCTAAAGCTAGTGAGTGATGAAAAAGACAGATGTGATGCCATCATCACTTTGGCATTGCCTTTTGGCAAGGCAGGAAGTGTTGTCTTGATCTCCTATGTTGTATAAAGTGGCATCTAAGTGCGTTGTTATCTCCATTGTGACTAGACTAGGCATGTGCTTCCAAACTTTGCACTGAGCTCTATATCTGGCTAGGATGGACGCCTCAGTGGAATAGGGCGAGGAGTAGAAATTTGTCGCAACTTGTTTGACCAAAAGGGGTCATTTTGAGGATGTTGTAGTTGCTTGATACCCTTCCTGCTATGTCTCTGTTCCATGATGGAGAAGAAGTCTTTGTTACACGTTCCTCCAATCTAGGTCCTAAATGCCTTTGGAGCATGGTATCAGTACTTTGATCTTTGGTCACAAAGATGCTGTTGCTCTTGGCATGCGATAGTCTCTCATGAATTCAAGGATCTGAAGGGTGGTGAAAAGAAGTCAATAGGCATCTAACCATCGTCTTTTGAAGACTGATTTCCTCTCTCGATTTTTTTTTTGCGCAAAAAGTAGTGCTAGTTATATTACTTGAAAGCGAGAGTACAAGAAGGCCTGAAGGCCAGCGGGCTGTAATCACAAAACGGATTCAGCCCGAGAAGTCAAAATGCTAAATACAAGCCTCCTAGGGCATAATCGTCGGAGAGTGGACAAACAGCCACGGTGGAGGGGCGTAATGCCACTGAAGACTCTGAGTGGAGTGCTGGAAGAATAACTCCCGGTGGTCCCAGTCGCGAAGGAAACGTCGTCTCTTTTCCTTCCCTGCCCGAGACTCTCTCTGAATCTGATCCCACTGACCCTTGAGCGTGTGAATGATCGTGCTCCAGATATCTGCGAGGGTCTGGGTGGTAGAAGAAGTCTGAGCTCCTACAGTTTGCGCGCATTTGGAAGTCCAGATATGCCAGCCTGTGATGCTCCCTATGATCTCCCAAACTGGGTGCCGAGGCATCGCTCCTGCATCTGTCTCTGTCAAATGCCATGGGAAGCTGTCCATGTATGCCGAAGTGGCCTGCGTGATGAAAAAGACGGGATCCTGTCTAGAGAACTCATAGGCCAAGTGGTGTCCCGACTCAGTGCTGCACCAACAAACGGCTCCCCAAGTGATCGGTCCTAGCTCGGGTGTAGCCCTAGCTAAGATCCCCATGATTCCCTTCCAAACCGTTTGCGCGTGCGAGCAGCTCCAAAGGCAATGCTTCAGGGACTCCTCCTCCAGAAGACACATCTGGCAATGCCCCTCCTGCCCCATCTGTCTCAGCCAGCTACCAACTGGAAGCCCCTTGTGTGCCACCATCCAAAGGAAGTAGGAGATCTTCCTCGGATGCCAACTAGCCCAAAGAGTCTTCCAGAAAGTGTGAAGAAAGACCAAGGATATCCCCTGGGCATACCACCTATGTGCCTGTGTGGGTAGCCCACGCTGGAGAGCCCCAAGAGCACGTCGACCCGTGCGTGCACTGTAAGAAAAGAAGGGGGTAGGGTTCTCTGAGGTTTCCGACGGTGGCCAAAGCCACTCCCCTGGGTCCCATTCCACCTCTGACAAGGAACGGCCCTCCCATATCCAGAGTCTCCAATCCTGGTCCTGCGTAATCAGGGGGTCTATATGCCAAGTCTTCCCTTGCAGCCCTACAATGCGAAGGCGCTGCCAGGGAAGCTGGGGGTCGATCACGGCCTCTCTGCTCTGTAGGCGACTGTCATCAGTGATGGAGAAGAAATGTACCGAAGAATCCGAGAAGAGGCCTGCCACCACCAAAGGAATGCCTCATGGAGTGAACTGTCCTAGCCACCTCTCATCTCCCGAGAAGAGCTGTCCGGTGCCTACGGGAATCCTCCAACCTGCAGGGATGGCAACATCAATCTCTGCTCGTCGAGCCTGGATCCCACGTGCCGTACCTACTGCTGCTGCCAGCTCGCCTGGGCTCATCTGGCTGTAGACGTCCCTCCAAACCCGAAATGAGCATGCGGGCCCATGCGCCCAGAGCGCCCAAGGGATATGGGATCTCTCTCCAAGCTGACGACCTGTATCATCTGTCACCTAGCTGCTCCAGATCAAGGGCTGTCTGTCTGTCTCCTCTCGGTAGCTAGGGGGAACCTGGGAAAGGCTGTGTCGCAACTTCCTCCAGACCGAAATGAGGCTACGGAGGAAGGGGGAACGGGGCTGAGTCAAAGGAGCTGAAGTGAAGATCCATCGAATAGAAGGCTGCCAAACACCCCCTCTCTGGGGAGTACACCCACTGAGACCATGCTGTAGCAAGAGCTTCCACGTCAGTCCTCTTGGGGTCAGAGCGCGGACGACTAGCTTGCCAAGAAGTGCCTGACTCTGCAGCTCTGGATCTATGATGCCAAGGCCGCCCTCTGCCTGGGGGAGAATGACCGTCTGCCAGGCGACCCTAGCTCTGGTGGTGTCGGAACCGTTTGAACCAGACCATAGGAAGTTCCGCACTAGTCTCCTCAGATGGGCTACACAAGACCTCGAAAAACACCAACAGGAGGCCACATACCAAGCAGTGGCAAGAAGGACCTGGTTGACCACAAGGGCCCTGCCTACTAAGGAAAGCCGAGCCGTGCTCCAGAAAGCAAGCTTCCGTCGTATGGAGGCTAGGACCGGCAAGAACTGTTGAGCCGGTGTGATGTCCAGGCCTACTTGGAATCCCAGGTAACGTGTCGTCTGTCCTCTGGGGATCCAGCGAAACCCCAGGAAAATACCCCACTGTGCTAAGATGAAGCATTGTTTAAGGCCTAAGGAGCCATGTTAGTCAATGGAAGCTACATGCTCTAGATATCCACAATCTGCTTTGGAACTCTTCATCAAGGTACATGGAGTCTTGTATCCTTACGTTGGTAGAAGATGTTGTTCGTACCAACTCCTTGATGAGGAGGACAACGGAAAGGTGGTTGGACATGGTTGTACCTGCTAACATGAGAGTGCAACCTCGTCTATCCAAAGCCCAATCCTCAATGTAGAAGCAGTTAATCCCTATTTGAATAGCCCCCATTGAGTCTCCTATTAGACCACTCATAATGAACATTGACCTCACTGATTTGAAGAAGCTCCTCATACCAACTATCTTCTGAATATGAATTCTTCCCAAGCCGCTCTCTCAAATGCGAGGACAACACCATAATTTCCCCCCTCTTATCAATAGGCTTCTCTACCATATTCTATCCAAGAGCGAGCGTGTGGTAGGCATGTATAAACATTTCTTGGCACCTCGATTCCTTCTAAGATTGGGTGCTATAGATCCAATATGAGAGCTCCACAGAAGGAGTATGATCCCATTGTGAAACCAGCCTTAGCAACATAAAAGGTGGTAGGATCCACTTAATTACAGCATACACAGTAAATTGACAAATGATTATGCACCACGGATCAAATCAGAAGGGAGCTAGAGCGCTCCTACTCAGATACAAGGACACCAATTGGCCCCAAACGTTGGCACCCCTTGCGGTATTTATTTAACATTCATTTGAAGCCAAGTGGCTGATTACAAAGGTCTCTGGGACGCTGCACCACAGGCAAACCAACGCCCACAGGCTCCCCGTCCAGCCCACCCTGTAATTCCTTGCTCAACTCCAAACTGTGAAATGGCATCCAATTACTAGACAACCCTGTGTCCTCAGCCAACCAAAGCATTCAACAGAGACCCCAAAAGCATCCACTGTCCTGCAATTGCACAACCAAGTGCCCAACCAGCTAGACACGACTACACAATTGTAAGATAGCTCCCACACAGCTAGATTGTGGTGCAATCAAACCAAATCGCTATCCCAAAACAGGTCGAATCAACCTAGAGCCTTCCTGGCCACAAACCACGGCATGAATCCACCTTCCCCGTGAGGAATCAATTCCAAATGCAATAACTAGCCAGCAACAAGTCCAAGAACGGCAAAAACAGATAAAGAGAAGCCTTCCTTCGCCAAGAATCCTCTAAAAACAGGTAAAACCCTAAATCCAGCGAGAAATAGTAGATCCAGCTCTGGCCTGGCCTAGAAACAGCTTAGGATAAGTCTTCCAAGCCTTGAGAACAGAAAAACCAGCAACAACAGCCCAAAAAGCAAGCAGAAAATAGGTCGAAATCCTTGAAGACAGCTCTTGTTCAGCCAAAAACAATTCACAGCACCTAGTAGCAGCTCCTGGACAGCCCATAAACCAACTGCAACTACTGGAACAGCCCCTGATCAACTGCGAATTTCCCAGACAAGCGCCTAGGCAAATTGCGATTTCTCCTGGAGCTCCTTGGCAGCCTCCTGGCAGATTTGCGAATTCTCCTGGCAGTCCCTGGATCCTCCTGGCAGATGGCGATTTTGATCTGGCAGCAGCTAGCAGCTCCAACAGGTCACGACTGATGATCTGGCTCCTTCTGGGCTGATTCCGGCCTCCTATCCCCAAAAGCAGGGCACTCTGCTCTTTTTGGAATCATATGTTAAAATTAGCAATTTTTGATTGCACCGCTCTTTTGGCCCCTATTGAACACTTTAGCCCTAGGAATTAATTGCCTAGTAACTATGTGCACATTCGCCAGATGCACTCTCACGAAAGCCCACCCCAGATGCAGTGTCTGTTAAGCCGCAAGTTTCAGCGATAACCATTGCATATCATGATGAGCTTGATGCCATGAAGGATCAATATGCCAATGATGCTGATTTTGCAAGGATTTATGATCAGTTGGTTGATGGACAGAGGCATGAGCACTATACTCTCAAAGAGGGTTTTCTGATGATGCATGGTAGACTGTGTGTCACGAAACAATTGAGGCTAAAAGTGTTAACAGAGAGTCATGCTCCACCCTATGCAGGACACAGAGGCATTGATGCCACCATCAAAGCTGTGGAGCACTACTTCTTTTGGCCATCATTGAGAAAGGATGTCGAGGTATATGTTAGGACATGCATCACCTACCACAAGGTGAAATATGACAGACAAAAGCCGGTTGGACTGCTGCAGCCTTTACCTATTCCCGATCGACCCTAGCAAAGCATTTTATCTTCGATCTTCCTCGTACACCATCGGGACATGATGGGATATGGACCATTATTTATAGATTCAGCAAGCAGGCCCATTTTATTCGCATACGGAAGAAGATTACAGCAAACCAGATGGCGAGTCTTTTTATGTCTTATGTGTTCAAACATCATGGGATGCCTCAATCAATTGTCAGTGATCGAGACCCGCATATGACAAGTCTTTTTTTTTTTTCCCCCAAGAAAGAGACTTCTATTAAGAGAAAAAACCTGCGAGAGCAAGCTCAAAGTGGAATACATCATGAAACCATGAGGATAAATAAGCCCCCTCAAAATGAGGTGGAAAACAACCAAGGTTGAGGCTGAAAGTGACAAGTCTTTTTTGGGGGGGTATCTTTGAGAATATGGGTAT
Organism: Dipteris shenzhenensis; assembly: GCF_047967505.1. NCBI lineage: Eukaryota > Viridiplantae > Streptophyta > Polypodiopsida > Gleicheniales > Dipteridaceae > Dipteris > Dipteris shenzhenensis. The sequence goes on from NC_141609.1 coordinate 53,978,773, forward strand.
CATGCTGAATTTCTCATCCTTTTTCCATCCTGAATCAGATGGGCAGTCAGAAGAAGCGAACTGCACTGCCCTTGATCTTTTCAAGTGCTATGTTTTGGATCAGCAATTGAAATGGGAATAATTTCTGCCACTTGTTGAGTTTGCGTACAACAACGCTGTACACTCATCCACAAGGAAAGCACCCTTTGAAATTGTGGCAGGCGAACGGAAGGTACCTCCCATTCTGCATACGAAAGAGAAGATTTTCGAAGCGGACAGATTTGTGGAAAGTTTGGATATTGCTTACTAGAAGGTCAAAACAGCCCTCCAAAAAAGCCAAGAGAAGCACAAACTGGCAGCAGATAAGCGTCGCCGCGAGTTACTCCTGAAAGAGGGCAATTGGGTGCTGCTGCGTTTCCAAAAAGCACGACTCAGGAAGATGAAAGGCAAGGACAAATTGTACACAAAGCTGACGATGAGGTACTATGGTCCTTTCCAGCTTCTTGAGAGGATTAATGATGTAGCTTATAGGCTGAAGCTACCTGCAACCTGATAATCATTAATGTTAGAAAAGAGGTTTGTATTTGAATCTTAGAAAAGAGGCGTGTTTTATCATCAACTCGTGGGAATTTGACACCAACTCCACACACAAACTTTCAATTGCTTGCAATGGAAGGGCACCACTCCAACCAGGGGATTGTATTACTCACTCATACAATTTTTTGTACTCCAGGGTCTTGTTTAAAGAGCACGATATGTCAAATTGATGTCAAATGAGTGTGGAGTCATCTTTTTGAAATCTCCACGTGGTACTTGTTACTCCAGCAAGTTTGTTTGTTGACTTAACCCTTAAAACTCTTTGACTTCAATGGAATGCTGTGTTTACATGTTGCCTTCTCCCCAAGCAAGACTTCGAGGATCACATGAGATCAGACAACAAACTGATACTCTAAATGTTGAAGAAAGATATCAGAAGACCTTAGGAGCAGACTGCACTGAGGATGAGACAGCTGATGACCCTGCTTTGCAGACTTAACCCTTAAAACTCTTTGACTTCAATGGAATGCTTTGTTTACATGTTGCCTTCTCCCCAAGCAAGACTTGGAGGATCACATGAGATCAGACAACAAACTGATACTCTGCATCTAGAGTTTTATGAGGAGGGGCATGATTGAATTTGAGAAACTAGCTGACTATTTTATATAAAACTAACATGTCTATGCATCTAGAGCCTTATGTGGAGGGGCATGATTGACTTTGAGAAACTATATTTTATTTTTGGTTTGAACTTTGATCTTGACTGTAGAAATTAAAATTAGATACTGGATGCTTTGTTTTTGTCAGGTGAAAAACACTGGAGTAGTAGTTGTCTCAAAATCATTTTAATAATTTGCAGATAAAATACCACTACATAGCTTATCTTGTAAGTGGTCAAAGTTTTTCTTCTCTGAGATCATTCTCACCTTTATGATGTGGCTGTAAAGAGAAGTGTCTTGTGAATGTGTATGTCTTTCTGTTCTTTATCCTTTATAGCAGTGGATTTCCCAAATGTAGATATAGCTGTGGATTTTGAAATATTGTCTTACTTTTTTGGAATGATCATCTAGACTGCCATGCTTTCGAGAATGCATTTGCATAACAAATTTGTGTATGGATTTGAAGTAACAGCTCCCTAGTTTTTGTACGACTCATATTGAGAGGAGTTGAGCAATCTTGTCTTTGAACAGGAATTCGGCTGGGAAAATAGGTTTTTGTGGGCAATGGAGATGTTACAAGTGTGCTCAAATAATAGATGATAGTACTTGTGTGAATGAAACTTTGTGATCTATGGAGAAGTGTTATGCAGGTTTATGGCGGCAGTGCTGCAAAAAATTGCAGAGCATCATGCTTCAGTTGTTGCTGTGGTTGGTAAAGGGCATATTTCAGGCATAGCAAAAAATTGGGATCGTGATATTTCTGTGAGTATGCAATTATGCAATTTTACCTATGTTTGAGAAAACATTCATACACATTGCTGACACCACCTGTTGGTGCTCTTTCCAAGTGCTCTAATAGCAATGGCTAGTTGTGATTTGTGAATGCCTAGCTAGAATAGTATGATGTGGGATGTGATGGAGAGGATGCCTATATTGTGAGAATATTAACACGTCTTATAGTGGATGCCATTGGATTGGAAATGATCCCCATTTTACTCAACAGAGGTAACAAGGTGCCATTCCTGAGCTATTGAGTATCATGTGTCTCTCCAATCTCAGAAAGATGGAGCTATGTGCAAGAAATAGGTTGACATATGTGCATGTGTAGAGAGAGAGAGAGAGAGAGAGAGAGAGAGAGAGATTAACATCTTCAAGAGGCTTCATGGGCCTATGAGGCAAAATACAGCCAAAAAGTGTAGCTACCAAGTCTGGGTACCGGAGAAAGAAAGAAAGTTTATTAAAGTCTTCGGAAGACCGATGGGTCTATTAGGTTGTGAAAAACTTGGTACAAATAAGCTGTGGGGGTGGAGCTACTAAATGAGCATCCATGCCAATGTAGAATGCAGAATGCAAAAATGCAAAGTGATAGTACTAAGTACAACATAGTCATCCGAGTGGTCGACTACAAATCATCATCATCATCATCATCATCATCATCCTCGCCATCAGGAAATCAGGGTGGATGAGGCGGCAATGGAGGCATGAAATCGGCGATAGAGTGTTGTTGGCTGCTCATGGGTGTGGCTCTATGACGTCTCCTAGTCATAGCTCTGCGTCTAACAAGGGCCACACTAACCCCCGTCAGTCTAGCTCCAACTCTGAACAGAGAGAGGATGTCTCCAAGTGTGATCTGTGCATCAACCCTCTGTCTGAGCTGTCGGGTCACTGGCTCTGGATCGCGATCATGTCGAAGCCTCGTTTCGCGGGTGTCCATGTAATTTGGCAGAAAGAACTCCGTAATAGAGCTTTGAGAAGGATCTGCTAAGGAATAAGTGTGTTCTTGTCTCCGTGATCGAAGTATCCTCTCGCGGTGCCTGACTACCTCACGGATTACCTGGTTGACCTCGTGTGACAGGAGGGGAGAAAACGGAGCATCCATACTGTATTGGAAGGGAGGGAGTCTATCCATGTGGAGCCCTAGTCGCTCAAACCATCTCTGAGTGCGTGCATACCAGTATCTCTGGTCCCCCCCTACTATTAAGTGCCATAGAGGAAGATAAAGCTAGCCAAGAGTCTACTGTGCCTAGAAGTGTAATCCCCGTACTCCCTCACTCGGTGCAGATACGTGATGACCTGAAATGCAGCATCTAGCTGTAATGGGGATGACCCAAACTCAGCTTGAATGATCTGGTGAGGAACTGACGGCTTACCACGAATCATCCGTGATAGCATGAGAACTTGTAGCCGCCCCACATGAGCCCACTCTGTATCCGACAAGTCTGGCCCCCAACAAGGGCTCCCATACATCCCTACTGGGCGGACCAAGGATTCAAAGAGCAACCCCTTGGTCCGTGGATCCTGAAAGTGCGAGCAGAGGCAATGTATCTCTAGTCTGGCCAGTGAAGTGTATCCCCTACGCAAGCAGGCGTGCATTGCGGGTCTCATAGTGAAGATGGGTCCGGAGAAGACAACCCCCAGATACGTGTATGATGAAACTATTTGAACAGGTGACCCATCAAACGTGAACTGCTCTTGGTGCAAGATGGCTCGAGGTGTGTTGAAGACCATATCCTTGGTTTTACCAAGGTTGACCTTAAAATAATGAGACTCACAAAAGGAGTGTAGTGCATCAAGGTGTCTCTGCGGCCCCTTTGCTAAGGGAGACAAAAGTGCCACGTCATCTGCATATAGCAATATCTGGATGAGAGTGCCAGCAAGAGAGCATCCATCCCCCCCCTGTGTCTGCATCACTGTCTCGAGCTCGTCAATGTAGAGGCCAAATAGGGTAGGTGATAAAGGACACCCTTGTTTGACCCCAATAGTGCTCATGATCTTGTTTGTCCACCTCGACCCTGCCTGGACTCTACTTGAGACTCTCCTAAAGTTCCATGACAGCCTAAATAATCTCCTGGCCATAACCCAAATCCTGTAGGAAGGCATCTTATCAACGATGACGTAGTGAACTATGCTAGAGCGTCCCCCATGTGGGAAACAAGTGAAACAACTTGAAGAGGGCCATCGGCTAAGACCATTGTAAATGATGAGGTCATACATCCTAGCCATATCCAAAAGTGCATGTCCATATAGATTGCGGCCGAGAGAGAGAGTTTATTAAAGTCTGCTAAAGACTGATGGGTCTATGAGACTGATAGAAAACCCTCTCCTTTGAGTCTTCTCAAAATGCCTTGACCACCTAATCCTTGTTGTGATTTATACACCACCTATGTTGGTGCTTCCACTGTCGGGCTCTGGTATCAGGACATGGAGGTGTGGCTATTGCACCAAAGTGGAAAATAGCTCTACCAATCGAGTCCTCCATCATATTTTTGGAGGTAAGGGTGTAGGGCCTTGTCAGTTATCCCACAAGACGTAACTGATAAAATATTGCGAGAAAACTCCGACCTTGCAAACATAGCAGTAGCACGTGCCCTTGGGCTTCCTCACAGAATCCACAGTCAAAGGTGTGGAGCACTTCTTCTACTGGCCGACTTTAAGGAAGGATGTTGAGGCTTATGTCAAGACATGCATCACTCGTTAGAAGGTAAAGTATGATAGGCAAAAGCCAACTGGATTGCCACAATCATTGCCTATTCCGGATAGACCCTGGCAAAGCATTGCCATGGACTTCATCTTCAATCTGCCTCGTACACCATTAGTACATGATAGAATTTGGACCATAACTTGCAGATTCAGCAAGCAGGCCCACTTTATTCCAGTGCGGAAGAAAATTACAGCAGATGAGATGGTGAGATTATTTATGTCTCATATTTTCAAGCACCATGGGATGCCTCGATCCATTGTCAGTGATCGAGACCCCCATATGACCAGCCTTTTTTGGAGAGGTTTGTTTGAGAACATGGGTACTACTTTGAATTTTTCATCTTCTTTCCACCCACAGTCTGATGGACAGTCAGAAGAGGCAAACTCTAATGCCCTCGATCTTCTCAAATGTTATGTTTCAGACCAGCAAACAAAATGGGAACAATTTTTGCTACTGGTTGAGTTTGCGTACAACAATACAGTGCATTCTTGCATAGGGAAAGCAACCTTCAAAGTTGTGGAAGGCGGAAGAAAGGTACCTCCTATTTTGCACACCAAAGAGAAGATCTTCGAAGTGGACAGATTTGTGGAAAGCTTAGATGTAACCTATCAGAAGGTAAAAATAGCCCTCTAGAAAAGCTAGGAGAAGCATAAAAGAGCAGCAGATAAGCATTGACGTGAATTGGTCTTTAAAGATGATGATTGGGTGTTGCTGCGTTTTCAAAAAGCAAGACTTAGGCAGATGAAAGGCAAGAATAAGGTGTACACCAAACTGAAAATGCAGTACTATGGACCTTTCCAAGTCTTGCAAAAGATAAATGGTGTAGCTTACAGGCTGAAGCTACCCATTGGACAATTCACAATGCCTTTCATGTGAGTTTGTTGACGCCTTTCCAGGGAGATGTGCCAGAAGACATGTTTGATGAGAAACAGCCTGAAGTGGAGGAACGGGATGAGATTTTGGTTCCGTAATAGATTCTGGCACACCGTGAAAGGAAAGTCAGAGGTAGAGTTTGCAAAAGGTACTACTCAGCACTGGATGCCAAGTGGATGGATGAAGGTGAACTGGCATATTCACCTAGGGTATTGCAACTCTACTTGGAAGCATTTCAGCTCGAGCCCACTGCAGTACAGGCTCATTCAGGCTCAGCAGAGCAGAGGTCTGGAGCATTGCCTGATGTTCAAGAGGGGGGTAGCACCTCCACTCCCTTGTGACAGCTCACAAGATATCTAGAGGTTGCTTGGTGACACTACAGGTCTCATCCAAGCTACTGGTTGCTGACAATATTTCAGCCGTGAAACCTCTATGATGAGTGTACTAGTCACTCCACACAGGTGATGCATTGATGTATGGATGGATTCGCGCGCTCTCCTAGACCATATCATCATTGCTGGTTGTATATCACAGATCATGTATTATCTGGTATGGGCCATTCATGTCTTTTCCATTGTTGTTTATTTGTTGTATTTTACAACAGCAAATGAGATTGTTTGCTGTCTCAAGAGAGGGGTATGTCACGGAGACGTGAATGTGTAGCTAACCCCGTGGCTACCTCCATCGTTACTTTGGCCGAGGGGACTGGCCTAGTTGAAGCACCCACTTCCTAGAAGTCCCTCGTCCAATTCTCAGTGCACCCCCTAGGCCCAAATGCTAGGGGTTGAGGGGTCTAAACGTGAGGCCCAAGAGAAACCATTGTTTCCTTGGGTTAGAGGGTTAGGATTTGAATTCTTTTCAGTGGATATGAGTCGGGTGATTATTACGAGTATCACTGACTGTCTCATGATCATCTAACTTTAAAAATCTCACTAATTAATTGCAATAGTCACACTAATTTGCACAAATCATATAACTTGCACCAGCCTCACTAATCACAGATCTATCCAACTTCTTTAATTCACAATGGAGAAATCACATTGTGAATTATCGTACACTTTGATGGCTACTCGGTGTAGGATGCAAGGGACTTCACGTTCTGCATCGGCCAAGAGGACCATTTTTCTTAGAGAGTGGAGAGGCAGTCCCTTCTCCTCCCAGTCTCTCAGCATTTTCAGCCACAATCCTGGTTTAACTTTAAGTTTATATATTTTTGAGTGGCACGTCACCACTTTTTTAAGGTATGTATGATGTATTTGGGCCTTGAAAGCATTGCTCCAAGGCCTTTCTTTCATATTAATAGAATCTTTTTCACGTAAAGATGTCAAGCATTATTGAAATAGATTTCATGAAGCTTTTCATGGTTGAGGAAATGCCTCGGTGTTTCTTTTAATGCTAATTATTTGGCTGCAGGTTCATACACTCATGGAAGTTCCAAGGAAGAAACCTCTTTGGACCACATCATCCAAATTATTTTTCTCAGGAGCTTTGGCAGTATCAATAGTTGCCTTTATCTCATTTAAATTTTCTAATGCAGAATGATTAATCGCTTTTGTCAGTAAATAAAAGGCTAATTCAAGCATGGTTTCAAGTTAGCTTCTGTGCAGAGTCGTATTGCATGGTATGGGCATCAACGTTGTACACTTGATGTGTTCAAGTAATTGTACTGTTTTGCAAAGACGCTATTTTTGGTAAAGAAGTTACTCATCAAGATTTCATTCTCAAGAAATCAAATTTTATTCTTTTGGTATATGTTTGTCCATGCTGAGAGAATCCTGATTATAAGCTCACATTATAGAGCTTCAAAATGCGACTAAATTCTCCCAAGAGCGAGGTTGTCATAGGGATAGGGTTCCATTTTATTTCTATTTAAGTCTCTTTCTTTTAGGAGAGGGTTCTATTTGATTTCTGTGTAGATGTTTTTCTTTTAAGACATGCTTCGCACACTCTAACAAGTCTTAGCTGCGGTTGTGTATCTCCGTCTCCCACACCTATGTGAGGGAGAGCAAACAGGTTGAATACTTATATGAATAAGTGAGAATAGCATACGAGGAATCTGAATGAATTCTAGCACATAGGCAAGAAAAGTTTATATTATGAAAATGTTTCTAGAAACGTGTTTCAAGATCTTAATCCGAACTAAAGTCTAATACACATATGACCACCTCGAATGTCTAGACATCAATGATCATACTCAGACCCTCTCTCTCTCTCTCTCTCTCTCTCTCTCTCTCTCTCTCTCTCTCTCTCTCTCTGTGCTCAGCTCCGGTGCTTGCTCTAGTCACTCATCTCCCACGCTCTCTCCTCTGCTCCCAGCCGCTCACTTCTCCCTCTCCCATCTGCTCCTAGCCGCTCAGCTCCAGCCGCCTTAGCTCTCTCCTAGTCATAGCAGACTCGAAAAGGTAGCCGCCGTCGTCCACAACCTGCTGGTTGTTCATTTCTTCGTTTTGCTCTCACTTCAAAGGTTCCTCGAAAGTTCTACACAGTGCCGCCACAATTTGTTTTTGAACTTGAGTTTAGTTCAGTTCAATTAGTCCAGCTCGGTTCAATTCAATTTCAGTAACTTCAGTCCGGTTCAGTTTAGTCACTCCAGTTCAGTTTCAACTCCATGTCTTGACGCCAGGTTGGGTTGAACCCCTGGCCCAGCATGGAGGTTAGGATCAGCATTGGGTTAGGCAAATTTATGCAGGCCCTTATGGAGCCTACCAAGATGAAGTCATTTGCTACCTCGCCCTCAGCTAGTAAGATTTCTTACTCAATTGTTTTGCAGCTTTTGCCCCGACTCAGCGTGCAAAGACATCACCAAATAGAAGACCATTTTAAATCCACAAGAGCTTATATATTCTCTAGAGCTTGAAGTTCAAGAGTTCAAGCTTTGGCTTGCAGCTCTAGAAAGAAGAGTTCATGATATGGAGGGTAATGGAAAGCAAGAAGTCAACCATGAGGTATAAAAAAATGTAATGCATCTCCACCAACACTACAACTAGTTTCTAAAATGCAGGACATGGTCACCACTCAAGTGAAATCTATGAAACAAGAGATGATTGTTGGCTGATGTGAATGGCAAATTGAACAAAGTCGATCTTTACAGGGAAATGAAAGAGCTAGAATGTTAGATGAATAATAGAATGATCCTACATGTTATGGGTTTAAAATATGGATGATGAAGAGAAAGACATGGATGATTAAGAAGGAAATACCACAAGTTGAATGGAATGAGAGTGATATAACCAATATCTATCAAATTGGCACTCAAGCACAAGTCTACTTCAAAGAGAAGGCAGCAAGAGTTAGGATCTTGAGACAAAGAGAGGACCTGACTTTAAAATAATGAAAGTAAAGAAAGCACACAAATCAGACAAATGGGCAGTTTATTGAGATAGGTAAGCACTGATTAGGGATTCTAAATCTAAACCCAAAGACTCTTAGTGTTAAGCTAATGTTATAAAGGCCACCTTATGATAGTATTAGAATGTAATTTTTTTCCTTAATAACTCTATTCTCTGGTTATCCAAATGTAGTCAATCACTTTTTTGATGTAGTACTTTGTCTCAGACCCGTCGTGAGGTCTTCTGTTGACGTTAATAGATCTCTCTCTCTCTCTCTCTCTCTAACAAAAGATGACTGTTGATGCCAGCAATGAAGTGAAGAAAGTCAAGCTTGATATGAAAGTAAAAGAACACGAAACCGAAATAAATAATAAAATGATTCTATGCATTGGGGATTACAAGATGGATGCCTTGATGATGAGGAGAAAGACATGGATGACAAAATCAAATGCCTAGAGAAGGAAATGCACAACTCGAATGAGATGAAAATGATATATACAATATTACTTTAAAAGAAATACAAGTACAGGTCTACTTCAGAGAGGCAATGAATTGAAGGGTACAAGGATTTGGATATCTAAGGAGGTAACTCTGACATCTTAAATAAAGAATATTCAACTCACTAAAGTAAAGAAAACATGTAAAGCAGGCAAATGGGTGGACGGGCAAACATTGATTAGGGACTTCAAATCCAAACCCAAAGACCCTCAGTCTTAAACTAATGTTGTAAAGGCCATCTTATCATAGTATTAGAATGTAGTTATGCTGTATAATAATTTAGAGGAGCTTAGCTTTGTGCACTCCCTCAACTCTCTGGATATCCAAATGTAATCACGTTTTTTGTGTTTGTATTTTATCTCATAGGCTCGCGAGGCCTTCTATAGACGTTAAGATATCTTTCTTTCTTTCTTTCTATGTGTATGTGTGTGCACGCACTGTGACCTTGTATCCTTTGCCTCTTGTTTTAAGCATGGTGCTCAAGGAGTAGTGGGGCTTGTAGAAGAAATATTACCACGTGTCCTCTTGGAAGGAAGCTTTAAAGTCTCATGTATTGGTATAGAAGATACGGTACATGCTTGGTAGATAAAGTCTCATGTACTTGTGTAGAAGATACGGTACAAGCTTGGCTCCAATGATCTACATCGACGCCCTCAATAGCTCCAGTATTTAATTATGTATCCTCACTGCCTTCTCTAGTAACACTTTGGCGTGTACGACCTTAGGGATTGTAGAAGGATGGAGGGATTGAATTTTTACGTCTCTCACTTCCTAAGCTCCCACCCATTCCCTTTGTGTGCTCTGTTGGTCGCTTGGCAGTTGGCTACTCTAGCTCAAAGTTCTCCATTCAATCAAACCTCTCTCTCTCTCTCTCTCTCTCTCTCTCTCTCTCTCTGCCGTCTCGCTCAGCAGCTTTCAGCCTAGCTCCTCAGCAGCTCTCATCTGTCTCGCTCAACCGGCGATTCAGCTCCTCCGTCTAACCTCGTACAGCTCATTCAACTTCGTCATTAAGTGCCGCCGTCTAAGTTCAACCCTTCCATACAAATTCGTCGAAGCTTCTCTCCTCAGCTGCCGCCTGTCCTCAAGTCCATATCCCTGCCTTAGCTAGCTAATCGTGTCGGGAGCGTCTCTCTGTCTGTGGCCGCAATTCGATTCGAGTTGCCTAGCTAAGATTCTAAGGTTCAGCCCTAACCCCAAGCTGGGCTGAACCCCCAACCCAACCTGGGGTTAGTCCAAGCACTCGACCCACGCCGCCATGGAACCCAAGGTCAAGACTTTCTCCTCGACGACTTTAGCCACCCTCCCCCAAAATAGTTGGCCAATCTATTATCAAGGATTGTAATATGTAGTGTATCATGTGGGTTATCTTTATGAAAAGCTCAAGATGATTTAGTTCCAGTACACTCTTGAGGTGCTTTGCGAGTATACAGGTGTTGTACATGTGGATCAGTATTGCATAACATATAGTAGAGCTTTAACTAGTGAAAATTTGACTTGAACTTACCTTACATGTGGAATTGTATTATAAAACATATAATGAGAGACTAAATGACAAAAATGAGAGCTTGACTAGTGGGTAACTTCGATGGGTAGATCGTGAGGATTATGCAATGCATGGGGGTGATGCAAGGCAATGTCAATCTTATCCATCGACGGTTGGTTTGGTGGGTAACTAACTGTAGGCCAACCGTTGTTTGACTGACTGTGAAAGGCATCCATGTGGAAGAACAATCGGTGGAGAGGCTTCGTGCATGGGTGCATGGGCCCGAGGCATGCCAAGTGGCAGCACCACTAAGGTAAGGGTGGTGTAGTCCAAAGACATGTAGAGGTAGAGAGGATGGGATTGGGCACTTAGCTTATCATCAAGCACAGTCACAATTGTATGAATCAGGTAGCAAAAAATTTGTTTGACAACTTGGCAATGGAGAGGGCCAGGGTGTTGAAGATACTGAGGGTGAGGGTGGTGTAGTCTGAAGACATGAAGAGGTAGAGAGGATGGGAAGGGGAATTTTTCAACACTCACAATGTCGTCAATCACAAGTGGATCAATCGGTTGGTTGTTGATGGAATGATGCATGTCGCCTTGCAAAAAATAACATTCCTTTAATAGAGGAGGGAGGGAGTATGGTGTGTTGTAAAGATGATAGGTTTTGACAATGTTTGGATGCTCGTAGCCAAGAAAAAGAAACAATGTTGGGACTTTGGATCAAACTTTGTACGCGTGTCATTGGGCACTTGTGCATAAGCCTAAAAACTAGGTGATGGAGCATAGGCTGTTGATTGGTCCATAGTTCATGAGGTGTGGCCCAATGGAGGCACGCTTGAGTGGAAATGTCCAAATAAGTTGCAAAAGCAACAGATTCTCCCCAAAAGCGAGTCCAGATGGATATAGGGGTCGTCAACCAATGGACGATGCCATGTTTGGCACAATATTCATGTAAAGTGCCTAAGAAATATTTGCCCCCATTACCCATGCTTAGAATTTAAAGAAGGTGACCAGTCTATTATTCGACCTCGAGATGAACTTGAGCACCTAATGTTTATGATGTAGAAAATAAATATAGGTGAATGTGCTAAAATCATATATGAATGTCAGGAAATAGGTTGTGCCTCCAAGAGAGGGGTCTGCATCGGACCATAGATATCTCAGTGGACCAAAGTAAGTAATTCTAAGTTGCGATGACCGGTTCCCCATGAAAAATGGCCATGCTATGCTTACCGAGAACATAACTTTTGTAGAATGGATTGGTTGTGATCAAAGAATCTGGGAGGTCACATCAACCAAGGAATGCTTTGCTAGTTGGCAAAGACTTTAAAAGTTGGGATGACGAGATGACCCAACCACTCATGTTAAAGATGAGCAGGATTAGTGTTGGTGGAGACTGTAACTGCATGAAGAGGATTCAAAAGACAGACACCAAATGAAATAGGCGATTGACTTGGGGTATGGAGCAGTTGATATGCTCCATACATAATGTGCAGGAATTACCCAATGATGGGAGAAACTAACAATTGATAGGAAAGAGTTCAACCAAGAAGCGGTAGAGATGGAAAAGTCTATACAAAACTTAGGAAACTAGGACATTTGATACTTAACATACGCAAGATGGTCATCCCTATATTGATCCTGATTTCTTATAAGATTTGCAAATGCATGTCCTCATTCTATAAAAATTGGACTTTGAGAATGTACCTTCAATTCTTCGCATAAACGAAGCCAACCTTTTTATTTTGGGTTGGCTTTTTGGACTATGATAGCCACAACAACAATGCTGATGATTGAGAAGATGTATAGGTAGATTAATGCAGCACTTTTAGTGCATCTTGCAAGAGCTTTGTCTTCTATGAAAGATGTTACTTTCCAAGTAACTAGGATTAGTGTGTATCTAACTTAGTGGAAGGAAGCTCCCAGGGGTTATTCGTACAAGGTAAACCAAATAGGATTGATTACAGGCCAGGTAAATATAGACAAAGGGTTATTCGTACAAGGTAAACCAAATAGGATTGAATACAGGCTAGCTAAATATAGAAAAAGGGCTTGGGTTATATACAGCATTAGGGACATCAATCACCTGTAGCGCAGATCCTTAAAGAGATCCAAGGAGCTAGTCGAATTGAGTCTTGGTGCTTATAGATTGAGGACTAACCTCCATCTAACCTCCAAGTGTCAGGTAACACACCTATGACTGGGAGATATATAATCCTAGGGGCCTTAATTGAGAGGCAATTCTTCTCAAACAAGAGCGCAGCTCATGGTATGTGAAAGAAACCATGGGTGTTCAAAGGCCTTGTTTCAAATCCAGCTAATATGGAGTAGATGTGGAATAAGATTAGAACCGTGATCTGCAATGCACAACATGACAAATAGGTGCACTATGAGATGAAAAATGGGAAAGCCCAATTAATTAGTTGTGGAGAAAGGAAGAGGGGTGAAAAGGAAGAGGGGAAGACCATGATTAAATTAAGGTATAAAGGGGGAGGGCATTAAAGGAGGAGGGACATGAGATTGGGAAGGGGAGAGGGACCACACATTAAAGAGGAAAGGACATCTCAAAGGGGGAGGGGTATGAGGGAGCATTTATAATATTATTATAAGAGGGGGGGAAGGGTAGGGACCACACATTAAAGAGGAAAGGACATCTCAAAGGGGGAGGGGTATGAGGGAGCATTTATAATACTAGATAATACTATTATAAGAGAATGGGGATATAATATTACTTTATAGCTTAGTGGTAGGACTCACACATGGCAAAAAGAAGGTTTTGGGTTTGAATTAGTGTTCATAGAAAACATTTTTCTCAACAAATCACATAACTTGGGGTTTCAAATTTTGAAAATTTTTCCCGAGAATTTGCCAAAATTTCAGCTAAAATATAACTAAATTGCCTTAAATTTGTAATTTTATAAAATTGAGAAAATGTTTTTTACGGGTGAAAATGAAAATGAGTCCTTTGTCTTAATGTAGAGAGATTGAAAATCCACATATACATCGATCACCTATATCCAATTCACGTTCTTTGCATTGAGCCTTGCGTTAGTCAATGATGTATATAATTCTTATAAAAAACAATGATCAACAATATAGGAAATTTGATCACACCTTATCAAGCACATAGAGATCTCCTAAATCGTGGCTACTTTGAGTAAACCTGCATGGATCCACTCTTTGGCAAGTGCAAGATTTTTCAAGATGCAACACTCATTCTATAGCTATGATTGTGCCTACTTTCTATTCTTCTCATGGTGCAAGTCTTAACTAAGGAGATCAAGACTCCTCATCAAAAGTATTGCCTTCCATTGAACTTTACAAGTCTATGACAACTGTGTATACTCATCAACTTCAAATGCAAACTTATTTCTTCTACCAAGACAATCCTTTTCAACCTACAAAGAACCCGATGCTCAGTTATATAAGTGGATTACCTATTTCAGGAGACAAGCACATAGCTCAAGTTGCGAGGGGTGATTTGCTTCCAAAACTCACCACTTGGGCAAAGTTCATAGTCAGTTTTGTGAAGGCTATATTTCAATCAATCATTTCGACTAAATCTTTGTATGATGTTTCAAAAGCAACAACAAAGAAAGGAAGAGGTTAGTTAGTGCAGTGCTCTTTCAAGAAACGTTTGTTTGAAAGGAAATTGCTTCACCAATAATTCCACACAGACGAAATGACTTAAGATGGATAAAGCAAAGGTCAAGGGAAAACCTTTTTTGAGTGTATGCGGGATAGCCACTCAACTTAGCATTGCCTTGACAAGTGGAAGGGAGCATGATGTTAAACATAACATGGTTTTATGATAAACTATAAATCTCACCTTATCTCTTTTGTGCATGATTGGGATAGTTTGTACTTAAAGGTGATAAGGAAACCTCACCTAGTCAAAATTAATAGAATGATTAAGAATTCAGAGTATCATTAAATTTTAATGTGTTATAAAATGTAGCAATGATGAACGTGCTTTGTCTCCATCTCAAGATGAGACTTTCCTTTCATTAAATTCTAAAAACATTTAATGATGTTTTAGATAATGTAGCCTTGAACAACAAATCATTCAATCTTAAGAGTGATTATGATGATGTGTTTCCATCTCAATTATCTTTTGGTATAGTTCTACAATGTACCATTGAAGTAACCAATGTAAATGGTAGGATGAAATACATATGACCACTTGTACATGAAAATTTATGCAATCCTTTACACTCGATATTTTCTTTAATTGTGGTACTGGTGAGGCCTTATGTTACATCATCATTACAAATCTATGTGCAAATTCATCATGTATTTTTTTTATTAAAAAAATTGTAGTTTACAAATCACTCACACTAGTCTGGAAGCTTCAGTGCAAAGTCCATGTCTTCATGAACCACATGGTTAGCTCTGCATTGCATCCATTTTTCCTAAGGACATCTAATGCAACTTGAGGTGTTTTCCTTTCTAGAGGGTTTCTTGGCACAGTCATGCCACAATATTCATCACAACAAATTTTAGAAGCAAATGGTCAAGGCATGCGGACACTACTCTTGAAATATTGGAGACCATTGATCATATGGTGCATATCAGTGTAGAAGAAGTTGACCCTATTTACCATGTCTCTTGTGATTGCATTCTAGCATACCTTTTGCTTCTACCTTCATCTCTACACCTCGCTTCATGTACTATCCACATATTGCTCAGATAAGCCTTCATCTAATGGCATTGTTTGGAAAATTTGAAGCACGCTCTTGCCATTGAAGAGTGGCATGATAGTCCTTATGGGTTTATCTCCTGTTCTTGCAGCAAAAGTTATTGGGAGAAGCATAGGATGTGCCATCTATTTATGGGTACTTTTGTTTGTGCCTCTTGTCTACAATTCCTAATTGCACTCTTGCCAACAAATCGTCTATGCTATAATAATCTAGGAGAAGCTATCAAATAGGCTTGTTGGACTATCCCATATGTTCTAGGTCTAATCTTTTCACCAATATGGATCTTCTATATACTTCTCAATTTCCCCTTCAAGAACACATTGCCTCCTTCCTCTCCCTACTTGGCTTGCTCATCATCCCTCCCAATCTATAATGCTAAATTCTTCTACCAACCCTCAACCACTAGCGTTTTCTTGCTCGATTGTAGGACTCTATTCTTATGTGATGTGCATATTAAATCCCACCACTCCATTTGTGGCACCATGACATCATCTATAAATGATGGTGTTGCAATGCATGCTTCTTTGAATAATGCCATGACATCACCGATGTAGGATTGAACCTAAAACATCACATCATTCCATTTTACAACACTAACAAGTGCATTATTCTAGGCATCTATTTCTAGCAATTGCCTTGTTCCTCTAGCAATTGCCTTGTTCCTTGTTTTGCATTTTATAAGTGCTTTATATTTTGTCCTCCTTTTCTCTCTCTAACATGATTCTATCTACTCTAGCACTTACTCTTGAAGCTCCTAGTTAACTATATTGCATTGACACTCAGGACTAGCTATAATCTTAGAGCTAGCCATGACTTGATGCCATCTCATAGACAACTTTTGAGTCCAAAAGTTTACAAATTAATGGAATGCCTACATATTGCAAGCCATATGATCCATCTTTTAAAACTTGTGATACACATATGTCTATTGAACAGGCATCATGTTCATGATGGTAGACTATCGTAC
Organism: Dipteris shenzhenensis; assembly: GCF_047967505.1. Lineage (NCBI taxonomy): Eukaryota > Viridiplantae > Streptophyta > Polypodiopsida > Gleicheniales > Dipteridaceae > Dipteris > Dipteris shenzhenensis. The sequence goes on from NC_141609.1 coordinate 53,995,282, forward strand.
CCTAAAGGCTACAAGCTATAAGTGCTTTCTAATCTGTCCTCATTATCTCTCTCTAACATGATTCTATCTAGTCTAGTAATTACTCTTGAAGCTCCTAGTTGAATAGCTTGCATTGACACTTAAGACCAGTTATAAGCTTAGAGCTAGCCAAAATTTGACTTGATGCAGTATCATAGACAACTTTTGAGTCTAAAATTTTACAAATTAATGGAATGTCTACATACTACAGGCCATATGATCCATGCTTTAGTGTAACTTGTGGTGTACATATATTTATTGAACGGGCATCATGTTCATGATGGTAGAATACCATACCCTAAAGGATACAAGCTAGAATTGGGCATATGTGTTCATTGCACAAGCTACTTGTAGTACACAATGATACATACATTATTTAGTTTCTGTGACCTTGAATGGTCTAGGAAAGGATTATGCACAATTTCGGACATCCATTGCCGTCCATGAGAATTTTACTGATTTTGAGGAGTTGATTGCTCTTCTAATTTCTGAAGGGCAAAGAAATGGTGGTGCATCTTCTTCAAGAGGAACTTTAAAAGAAGCTGTCTTCTACTCAAATGCTGGAAGAGGTAGAGGCAGAGGTAGAGCAGGCCAATTTGGAGGCCGTGGTAGAAATCAAAATATGCAGCAAATTCAAGAAAATCAATCCTATGGAGGAGGACATGGTAACTTTAGAGGTGGGGGGAGCCAAAGAGGTTGTGGTGGATGGCAGAGAGGCCAAAATGCAAACAGCAATGTTGAATGTTACTACTGTGGTAAAATGGGTCATATGGTTAAAGACTGCTATAAAAAACAGAATGACATCATGACTGGAAAATTGTAGCAATGCATTTATGCATCCTCTAGTAGATAGGGTGATGACAAAAATGCGCATCTGTTTATGGTGCAACACATGACCAATTCTGTGACAAGTGCAAAAGAAAGCAATTATGTGTGGTATGTTGACTCAGATGCGTTAAACCACATGACAAGTCATGCAGAATGGATGCAGGATGTAAGGAAAATGGAAAGACCAGGATTTGTGGAGACTGGTGATGATACTGCACATCCTATTGTGCAGATTGGTAAAATTCCTTTATCTATGTAGGATGGAAAAAAGAAATACTTGTCTGATGTATTTCATGTCCCGAATATTACCAAGAACCTGGTTTCCGTTGGCCAAATGGTTGAGCAGGGCTTGCAGGTCAAATTTAATCCTCATGGATGCTTTGTTGAGGATATGAAAAATAAAGGTTGCTTGATAGAAAAAGGGAAGAAGAAGGGCAGGATGTTTACGTTGGATGCAGACATGCCTAAATTGAGTGCAGCAATGTTTGCACATGGGACCGGTGGTTGCAGATATTGATATTCAGCATAAATGCATTGGTCATATTAATGTACGACGACTTAAATTAATGTAGGCCCAAAATATTGTTGCAGGATTGCCTAAGTTCAAGGTTGCAGAAATGCAAAAGTTATGTGAAGCCTGTCAATTTGGAAAACATGCAAGGAAACCATTTCCTAGACATGTTCAAGAGAGTAAGAGGCCATTGGAATTAATCCACTCTGATGTGTGGACTACTAAATCTGCATCTGTTGGAGGCTGTCATCATTTTGTCACTTTTATTAATGACTACGACAGAAAAGTTTGGGTGTATTTTATGAAAAAGAAAAGTAAAGTGTTTGGGCATTCCAAAGCTTTTAAAGCTATGGTTGAAAAAGAAATAGCCTACAAATAGAATGCCTAAGGTCAGATGGAGGGGGAGAGTACCTCTCAAATGAGTTTGCAAGTTTCTTGCAGGAGCATGGCATAAAGCAGCAATATTCATGCAGTCATACCCCACAACAAAATCGACTTGCAGAAAGGAAAAACAGGCATATTGGAGAGGTATCTCATGCCATGCTTAACGAAAAAGACCTGCCACATTATTATTGGGCTGAAGCAATTGCTACAATAGTCTACATAATGAACAAGACTCCCACTACAGTAATACATGGCATGATGCCAGAGGAGAGGTATACTAGTAGGAAACCAGATATTTCTCATTTGAAAGTTTTTGGTTGCATTGCCTATGTTCATGTGCCAGATGAGTTGAGATCCAAGTTGGGGATCCAAAAGCTGAGAAGTGCATCTTTAGTGGAGTAAGGAAGACAAGGGATGTTTTGAGAGCACCTAGTAGTGAGCCTATTTTGCACAAGTCTACCAGAGCTAGGTATCCTATGGATAGGCTGAAATATGATGGATTTACAGCCATTCACTATGCCTATATGGTCAAAGTGACACATGAATCAGAACCCACTTCTTTTAAGCAAGCCATGGGAAAAGAAAAATGGGAGAAGGCCATGGATGAAGAAATGGATGCCTTGGAAGCAAATGCTACATGGGAATTGGTGCCTTTGCCTAAAGACAAGAATGCAATTGGCTGCAAGTGGGTTTATAAGGTGAAGCACAATGCAGATGGTTCTGTGAATAGATACAAGGCAAGATTAGTCATTAAGGGGTATGCACAGACATATGGCATTGATTTTGAAGAAACATTCAGTCCGGTTGCAAGGATGGCAACCATAAGAGCAGCCATTACTATGGCTGCATTAAAGGGATGGTCTTTCCATCAGATGGATGTAAATAATGCTTTCTTGCATGGTGATTTGCAAGAAGAGGTCTATATGGAGCAGCCACTAGGTTATGTTCATGCTGTTCATCCTGAGTTTGTTTGCAGATTGAAGAAAGCCTTGTATGGCTTGAAGCAAGCACCCAGAGCATGGTCTGACAAGATAGGACAGTATCTTGTCACTATTGGCTTTCAGATTTCCAAGGCAGATTTCTCACTCTATGTGAGAAAAATAGAGAAAGGCATTATGCTGCTTGTCATTTATGTTGATGATTTGATCATCACAGGTGATAGTGATGAAGATATCCTTCATGTGAAAATGCTATTGAAGCAGAAGTTTGAGATGAAGGATTTGGGAGAGCTGCGTTACTTCTTGGGCATTGAGGTGATTAGTTCCACCAGTGGGATATGGCTCTTGCAGAGGCGGTATGGATTGGACATGCTATCCAAATATGGGATGACAGGCTGTAAGCCTATTTCAATTCCTTTGGAGTAGAATGTGAAGTTGAGCACAAATGCAGGTGAGCTTCTAGAAGACCCTACTATGTATAGACACATAGCAGGAAGTTTGATTTATATGACTATTACCAGGCTAGATTTGAGCTATGCTGTTGGGTTGGTAAGTCAGTTTATGCAGGCTCCAAGGAAACCACATTTGGATGCGGCTAGATGCATACTGAGGTATGTGAAGTCCACATTGCAGTATGGACTATTTTATGAGACTGGGGTTCAGATATAGTTGCATGGATACACTGATGCTGATTGGGCTGGTAGTATTTCTGATAGACGATCTACCAGTGGATATGTGTTCTCTTTTAAGAGTGCTGAAGTCACTTGGAGCAGCAAGAAATAGCCTACAGTTGCCTTGTCGAGCACAGAGGTGGAGTACAGGGGTGCAACAATGGCTACATGTGAGGCAGCTTGGTTGCATAAGCTACTTTATGATATTCATTAGTCTACTTTATGATATACACTTGGCAAATAACCCAATCTATCATGCTAGAACAAATCACATTGAGGTGCATTATCACTATGTGTGGGAGAAGGTTCTAGTAGGTTTTATTGATATAGTTTATGTCAGCATAGAGGATCAATAGCTGACATATTCATGAAGGCATTGGGTGCAAAGAAGCTATGCAAGTTCAAAGACCTGCTTGGTGTGCAAGAATTGGGATTGAGCTCGAGGGGGAGTGTTGAGATATCGAGCTCCCTTCGTGATATGCCAGGGTGACTGTTGTGCATTTATGTCACCGACTTGTTAGCTGCAAATGCGGTTGGTACACCGCCCATAAATAATAGCTCGATGACAACTATCTTTATGTACTCTAGTTAGTGGCTCAGTTAGTATGCCACCTTAGTTAGCTGAGTTTGGTTTGAGACGCACATATAGGGTTCACCTATTCTTTTTTGTACTTAGAGTCAGGGATGTTTTTATCGAAGGTATAGAAATATAGTATTATAATATACTGGCAAAAATTTTCATAAATTATTCTTAAAAGTTTCAAAGAATTGGCAAATTATATATTTTGTTATAATTTTTGTTTCAAAACTTGGCTAAATATTCTAGAGCATTTAAAAAACTTTCAAGTTTCACAAATATACTAAAAACTAGTTATATTGATGAAAACTCTGTCTTTTCCATTTTACATAATTTCAAAATACATGAGATAGCTAGCATTTAGGATGCCCCACAAGGTGGCGCAACCCACTGCCAACAGTAGGCCTACCCACATGGTGGCACCTCGCCACGCCCCGCCTCATCGGTGCTGCTACGCTTTGCCACCCTCTCTATTGGTGTGCACCGCCAACCTCCATTGCAACCTCCGCCTCCGTCTGCACGTGCCCCCTTCTCTCCCTCCTCCACTAAGCCTCTCTCCTCACACTCCTCTACCCTCCCCACTCCCCTCTGCCCCTCCCCCTCGGCCACGACAACCCCTCCCTCCTCCCACTCATCTGCCGTGACCGTCGGTGCCCCCCCTTTTTTTAAGATATTTATTTATTTAAAAAAAACCTAAAACTAACCCTGCTACTAACCTAGAGTTAGTTAGCTAGGCTGGGTTAGGATAGGCTAACATATGGTTGGGTAGCCAGATTAGGTCAGGTTAGATTAACTTGAGTTAGTTGGATTAGCTTACACTAACTAGTATTAGGTTAGTTCAATTGGAGTTAGCTTATTGTGACTATCATTAGGTTAGTTTAGCCACAATTATGTTAGAGTAACTAATTCTCAGTTAGGTTAACTTAACTGACTAATTCGGTTAGTGGCTAACTACCAGTTACACCAATTGGAGTGGTCCAATTAGATTACCCTCTATGGAGCACCTTTGTTTGCTAAAGATGCATGGTAATTTAAATATTTTGAATATCCTCATAGATATTTTGGCACATAAGGGGAAGATGATGCTAGAATTTTTGCCAGGGTGACTAGCCTTCGGCTGCCATGATGCATCACTTGCTTTCGCAGCTGACTACTCATACCTTTGGGCATTGGCATCCCACTCAATGGGATTATATTTTGGGATATATAGTTGGTAGAGTTAAGGCCTACCCTTTTGCCTCAAAATTTTTTAAGGTCGGAAAGAAGTTATTTCTCATCTAAAATGGCATGGGTACAACTCTCTTAATGGAAATTCCCTGCGTGTTGTGTTTGAATTGGCCCAAGGTGTTTTTTCAAGCCCTTGCCTTGTAAGAACCTAAACACTTTTATTTTATCTCATCTACAGGGGTCCAGCTGGTGAGTGATGTGGTTCATGCAGATGGTACTTTATTATCTTTTCCATCAATAGCTAGGTAGTTTGGTTTGGGGCTGCATTATCGACCCCTTTGGCATTATCTTTCTTGGATGCTTCAATGTTTCTTACCAGTGCCAAAGATAGACCTTAGTGATCATCTTACAGATTGGGCTCTACACCACTAGGGTTCAAGCACTTATCATTATTGTTGTCTTATGCCTTAGTGGCTAGTTTGTATAAGGTTTTGATGCATCCGCCTTGGATTTTAGATCGAGAAAATTAGATTTGCACTATGAATTATAATGCCACCAAGTAGTGGCGCAAAAGATTCTCACAACTTTAGAGCTATAAACTTCCTCTTCGTTAATAGGTCTTTGAATGGTTAGTGATGCCTAAAGTTATTCCATTCGGTCAAATCCTAGCAGTAGACATATTGCTCCTATTTTGTTTGTGTATATACATACATGCATGTGTATGTACATACATGTGTGTATACGTACGTATGCATGTAGAACAAATCCATCTCAAAGAGGGGGTAGTCGTGGTGGCAAAATTTTTACACATGGACTTCTTAGAGCTAGAGATGCTAGATCAATTTATGAGGGATGCATGTGGTAATGTCAAAGGCATGCATAGAAACAATAGATGAGGGAATATTAATCAAGAAGTCACATGAGCTATCAATCAACCAAAAAGCATTAATCTTCTTTTGACCGAATTTCCATGCATCATTGTGCATATCAGAAGTAACGTCTTTGAGTCCAAAAATCATACTAGAAAGGCTAGAGTTGATTATTCTAGTAATATGAATGAGCATTCATGATCCAACAGAAGCTATTTTTATGACTTCTATAACTTCACATAAGCTAAGGTAGAGTCATAACATCTATTCCACCCATCTCAAAGGACTTTAACCTTTCTGTAATACATGTTGTGATGTCATCCTCATTCCAAAGGGTAGCCTCAAATTCATTACCAGAAGTACTATCCAAGGCTAACAATTGGCACAATCTTTTGCATATAAAAGTGGGTGTTTGAATTGATTTATCCAATCCTACCAAAAAAAGATGTGAGCTCAAATACTCAGCTTCATTCATGATGTGTCCATCTTTATACCATGTTTGAGAGGCATTCTAGTTATGACATCATCTATCAACTATTTTAAGGCCCTAATCTTGTCTTTATGATGGGCACTAGGCATGATATTCAATATTTTGCATGAATCGCACCATACTTTATATAGTTCTTCAATGGCCACAAATGGGTTCAAAGGAAGTGGGAGAATGTGATCAAGACCCTTAGAGAGAAACTCTTTTAGGTGATGGCATATAGAAATATCCATGTTAAGGATATTTGACTCGTTTAAGAATCCATCGTTGAGAAAGAGGGCAAAGCTTTTGCTTTGTAAAGATATGCAAGAAGTGTTTTGGGAATTGGTAAAGGTGTCCAAGGGATAATAAAACCATTTGGAAATACTTGAAGTGTAAGACCATGCAAAGCCAATGTTATTGAAATATAAAGTTGAGGGATCAAAACTTTTAACCACTTCCATCAAAACCCACCTTGGCTTTATAAAATCAAAAGCTTTGGAGGAGAAACATATATGAATAAACTTTTTGGAATTCTTTCTTTCCACAAAAAGAGACTTCAAACCATTGACTTGAGTACTCACAACTCGTTGGGGGCCATCATTCAAATGTGATTTGCTTGGCCATGTTGGAGATGTCATTGTATCTCTTGGTTCCTCGCATGGGTTGCTTGGAGGAGTGCGATGATGAAGAATTATGTGGAGTAGAGAACCTGGATTTCTTAAAAGATCCTTTGGAAGACTCAATGGCAAGGTTTGGCTTCAAAATTTGCTCAATAATGTGAGCAGGAGGGGTATGGTTGATCTTGGGGAGGAGAGGGGAATGGGTTAAGTTGTGGGTCCCTTTAAAGTAACTGATCTTGAAACAAGTAATAAGCAATGATACTGGTTCCAACCTTGAGAGGAAGATAAGCAACCCAAGCAATAAAGGCATAAAATTGACCTTTGGGGAAATTGAGCCTGAAAAGGTTGCGGAGGTTGTGGATCATATACCAAAGGACTTGGTCCAACCACATAATAGAGGAAGTGCATCCACACCCATCCCAAGTAGAACAACAATATTTGATATATGGCCCATGGATATTCCAAAGAGTTTTGAGGTATTTCTTGTCAGACTTTTCAGTAGGAACTACTTTGGTATGAAAATAAACACAATGGCTAGCACACTTGGACTAGTCAAAAGTATGGAAAGAAAAGAGGGGGAGGGTAGAATTAAGATCACCATAGAGGAAGTCTTTGCCTTGCCACATGGAGACCTTACATTGGTCAATAGCATCAAAGGAAAGACTGCATAAGGTGATGACGGACTCAAGAGTGAAAGGGGCACTGTGTTTAATGGTCTCAAATGCCCAATATTTGTCAACAAGGCCAATGGAATCCAACTCAAGTTGACGAGGGGGGACGAGACAGATGAAAGAGGATTATCGGTAGAGCACTTAGAAGAGGAAAAGTCTTGGGTCAAGTTGGCTAAGGCTTCCTTGTCAGCTGGATCGAGACCATCCACATCCACAATACGGTTGAGGGAAGCATAAACAAACTAGGCGAGTAGGGGAATCGAGGGCAAATTATTTACTAGCAAGAGTTTGTTGAGAATGGCAGGTAGTGACTTGTGGTAGAAATCCATGTCCTGCTCATCCAAGGTGTTAACATCAATGAGTCACCAAAGAAATGCATTGAATGTGGCATTGGCTAATTAAACCAATCATTGATGGAGGCAATGCTGATAGCTGAGGGGGTTTCCTTTCCTTTTGCCTCTTTTTGGAATTGGATTAGCTTTGGATAAAATTCATTGCTAGGGAAGCAAGCAAGAATAGTTTGAATGTGAATGATAGAGTTTTTTAATATGTAGCTACGTAAAGGGGAGTATATATATAAAGAGGGGGAGAAAAAGCCATTATAAAGAAGGCTACCTTACTACAACATGGGCAGTGGCACGAGTAAGGGGAGGAGAGGTTTAGAGTTTAATTGGGGTGGTTTTAGTTACAGTGTTTTAGGGGTTTGGTTGAGTTTTAGGGGTTTTTGGGACTAAATGTAACTAGGCTTGATCAGAGAATAAGAAACATGTAATCAATTAGGTAAAGTTAGGATTAGATAAAGGACAACCACCAAATTAAGTTAGAACAACTGCCCTCAATTAAATTAAAGAATATAAGGGGAGATGGGGTTAAGCAAACTCATATGATAAAATTAAAAAGAAGGGGGGGGGTAAATATGGCTATTAACAAAATACCTTAATCAAAATGGTCACAAGTGGCTTATAGGTTACACAAATACTACAAGAGGGAGAATCTTTTCCGAAATTGAAAAAGTTTTTAAAGCAAGCCACTAAGAGCTAATTCATCACACAAATTATTTATAAGAGAAGGGGAAATTTTATTACTATGGCCCATAAACAAATCAACCTCATGTGGGATGTTCTAGAGCAAGGAGAGTAAGTGCATAAAGGATGATGTGCTTGTGTGTGTGTGTGGTTGTGTACTTGATGGGAACTGATGTAGTCGGTTCATCGTTCCAATTCCACTCGATTTAATTGATTGGATTCTAATCGATTTTTCCTTAGTTGAAACTCTAGTGTTGCCAATAAATTTTATGCCTAAGTTGTCTAGGTATATCTTGTAATATTTAATGTGGCATGTATAGTGCATGTATGGTATAACCATATCAATTGGCAGACGGACTATTTCCCCAAAATGTTTATCAAAGTACTATAAATCAAATTTACAATGCGTGCTATTTATAAATGTAGCATACCGTCCTCTCTCTATATACACACTTAATGAAAACACTTTGTGTGTGTGTGTGTGTTTAAAAAATAAAATCTTTTAACAACACGACACACGAAGCTCAAATAAGGGTGGATAAAATAACATTTCTTATATACGGGTGTACATAAAACAAAAGGTGGTACAAAAGTGTTGAATACGTTCAGTAGTCTAGGCTCCGAGGTCAGGGTCCACTTACCTGTCACACCATCCATAGAAAGAACAAATTTGGCATCATGTGGGAAGACAAGTAGGGCCTGTGTTCCCTAGCTTGTTATCGCTTTTACCAGGAAGCCTTAGACATATAGACAGATTCTAAATGTATACAAAAGCATGCAATTAATTTGAATGCAATTATCAGGGGGGAGTCCACATCTAAGAGTAAAAGCAACATAATTGAAATATTAGACAGGGGGTAGTCCACAGCCACAAGTGAAAACAATTGAACGGTTTTATCAAGGGGGGTAATCCACAAAAAGCGACTTAATTGAAATAATCAGCAGGGGCTAATCCATACCCTTCTCAAGATTTCTTTATTTTATGTTTAAGAAATAGCTTGAAAGAGGGGGTAATCCATGCCCTCAATAGAGTCATTCCAAGGATCAGTAAGTTGATACTCCATGCCTTTATCCATCTAAGATGAGTCAATAATGAATCATTTGCTAGTGTTTAAATAAACTTTGTTGGGAGAGCATTAGATTAAGGGTCATTAGGTGAGCTATTAAAATAAGGAGCAATTTACTTAAGGAGAAATTTAAAAATAAAGGAGCGATTTAAAATTAAGGAGCAATTTAAAAATAAAGATCTAAGAAAAAGCATTAATACAAATATCTAAGTAAATGTGAATAAGTAATTAAAGCAAGATTAATCTCATATTGAAAAGGGCCATTGAGTGAATGATTAAACCATGGTCAATGGTTATTTTTTATCCACTTGGAGGAAGAAAGAATAATACACATGTACATATATATATATATATATAAATCAAATATCTTAATATAAGGGATAATACAGTGATAAAAGGATATAAGCTACTAAGGGGATAAGGGGACAAGAGATAAGTGGTTTTATATATATGTTCTAACTAAGACAGATTAAAAAGTAAGGATGGCACAATAGGTAACTATAGTAAGTACAAACTGACAATATATAGACATAAATAAAAGGAACACACACACACACACTTTTCCTAATATTTTCCTTTTTTTAAATAAAACTCCTTCCCCTTATTGCAATATATCTCTTAATTTCTTTCCATTTCTTCACACATTTTTTCCTAATTTTTTCCTTTCCCCTATCCATATCTCCTCTTTCTCCTAAATTCCCCCCATTAAAACCTCTCCCTTCCCGACTTCTCCCCACTACTATCCTGATTTATCTTAAAGAAATTTAGTTAAATTCCTAAACTTCATAAATCTTCCTTATGTTTTTTTCAAAATTAAGTTTTCTATTCTCAACCTAATTTTCCCTGTTTTTTCCTGTTTTCCCTAATTTATCCCCTAATTTTTTCTAACTTCCCCTATTTCCCCTAATCTTTCCCTACTTTCCCCTATTATCCCTATCTTCCCCTAACTTTCCCCTATTTCCCCTATTTTCCCTTTCTTTCCATATTTCTCCCCTATTTTTTCCTAATTTCCCCTATTTTCCCTATATTCCCTATTTTTCCCTAAACACTTCCCTATTTTCCTCTATCCCACCTTCCTCCCCCTAATTTCCCCTTATTCCTTCTAATAATTCTATATAACCTACTAGCCCCCAAACCAAACCCCCCCCCCCTTGCCTTTCCTTATGCCTTCCTTAATAAACTGACCCCCCTAATTCCCTACGCCCGCATTCTATGCCTTGTTTTGCGCTTCACACCTCGATCTGTGACCTACTGGCTCTACAACCGACTGTCACACTCACAGGTCCTCGTGCTCTACACCTCTCATCTCCCTAACTTCCACTGATGGCCCACCTCCCAAAAAACCATTAAATACCCCCAGGCTCCCGACTCTCCCCTCCCCCAACTACCCCTCTATATAAGCCTACCTCTTTACTTCCCTCCCCACCTCAAACTCTAAACTTACCTACGGCCTCTTACCCTCTACAACTCTGTCCTTAGCTAGTCTCCCCATCACTAGCTACACCCTGTAACCCACATCTTCTCTTCCTGCACTTACTCCCCTCTTCCTTACTATGCCTTCTGCATGCATTCTCCGTTGTCTGCTACCCAAGGACCCTCGACTCCAACACCCCTCCTCGACTGCTGCACCCCTCTTGTGTGCACACCGCTCAGTACCTTATACTCTTCCCACCTCTATAGAGTCTAAAGCCTTAGTTACCTTCTATGATCGAGCTTTCGAGTCCCGTGCTCACTGACCCCGCCTTCCTCTCCATTCATCGATTGTGGTATGTCTTCTGATCTCTGCACGGACTACACCTCGACTGCAAGTCCTCTCTAACCATTTCTCGCCCACCGTGTGCCCATGCTCGTGTGCGACCTCGCAGTTTGTGCGCATCGTTACGCCCGGGCTTCACCACCCTCATCACCCCTGAACATGGATTCACAGGTTCTTCTATCTCTTATTTCATTTTGATTATCCCCCCCCCTTTTCTTTTCTTAGCTCTATAAAGCGCCCCCTTCGGTCTTAATTTTTTAAATTTTCTCTTACCTATTAATATCTTCCTTATTACCCCCTCCTTCTCTCTGTTATAACAATCCCCCTTCCTTTTTTCTCCCTCCTACCTAGTTACTTAACCTTCCTCTTGTTCCCTCCCTTTATTGTTCCCCCCCTCTCTTCCCATTAAACACTCCAACAACTTCCCTTTAAATAAACACATTTACTTAGAAAATAACCCTTTCCCCCAACTTTTCCTAATATTTTCAATACCCTCCCCCTTCTTTTTCTCTTCATACACTAATTTTTCTCTCATAACCTTCTTTTAGGTTTACCTTTTTCCCTATGTGTTCCAAAAAAATCCCATTTTAACTCCCCCATGCCCTCATTATCCCATTATTTACTTGTAAATGTTCAACCTCTCTTCCAAAAATACCCTTCCTCTCTCATTACAACTTTTTCACACACTCAGCTAACTTCATTCTTTTTATTACTCTTGTTTTCTCCTAACCCGAAAAAAAACACCCTAATGTATTCTCTTTCATTTTTCGTATCATTTTTCTTATTGGATGGTGGCAGGTAGGCAAACTCCCCTCTTCAATAAAAATGATCCTGCCAATGACCTGGCAAAGCTCTACTACTCACATTTCCTCTTTTAGAAAAAATTGTTCATCCTATAGTGATGCTACTTCCTTTTTAAGTGGATATTTATTTCAAAGTTTATCTATTAAACATTTCTCATTCCTACTCTAAATTGTCTACTCTTCACTATGGAAAGGGGTGTTGTAAATGTCTTCTACACATACACACACACACACACACACACAATTGTATACATGTGCATATATGTATATGTAGTGTGTGTAGGAAGAATAGAATCTGGGATAAGGAGAAAGGATCTTTATCAGATTGAAAGGGGAGGCGCCATCTGCTCGAGCTAGTCGGGGTCATAGAGGCAACCCAAGACAAGAGACCAAGTGCCACCAAACAAGCCGAAGTGATGACCAAAGCGTAGGGTGAGCAGCGGACTCGCGTAAGAGTCAACGAAGCCTTGAAATGAACAAGTGCCACACCAAGCATAATGGAAGCTAATTATTGGAAGTTACGATAAGTATAGAGTCTCATAAATGAGGAGACTACGAACAAGAGACTACTCATGAAGAGAGAATGTTAAGAGATAGGTCAATGAGACAAGAGCTTGCGAACAAAAGATAAAGAACCTGTCTGTCCCATGCAACCGGACAAGTAGTGATACAAGAGGAAGAACACCATGTCTTTATACACCTCACGTTGTAAATAACTATCATTTATAATAAGCAACCTTTTAGTCGACAATCTATCCTACTGCACGTCAAGAAAATATAGTTGCAACCAAAGTGGAGCATGATTCAAATCCGAGAAAGCATAATCAAGCCACAAATTCACGTGAATGCATCATAGTGATGCACATTAAAATTAAACATATACCATCATTCGAGAAGGGCTCTATAAATTGACTGTGCATTATGTTGAAATGTCTAGCCAGGAGATGAAGCCAATGTGCCTTTCCAAAGGTTAGCAATTTCAAACTAGAGGAGAAGTTGAGTCCATTGCACTCGCTTCAAGGTTAGCATATGAGTATGACCAGATGTATTATCTCCTATCTATAGAGCACTATTGAAATCCCCACAAAGAAAGACATTTTGTCTCCAAGGATACCGTTGCGTAGCCTGCCAAATTAATGCTCTACTTTGCGATGATTGTGGGGCATAAACTGAGGCAAACTCAAAATATTTCTCCATACACAAGACATTGCTTAACAATCCATCAACCTTCTCGGTTGTTGACGGCGACTACAAGATGGTCATGTTTCACAAGAACTACCACTCCAAAAAACTAGGTGTCACCTACATAGAAATGTCACATCTTGTAAAGTTCCCCATTTGGCATCCATAACCTTGCTGATTATGCACCTGTAAGGGCACTATATCAGGTTGCAATGTCTTGACATATGCCCATACAACTTTCCATTTCTAAAAGTCACATAACCCCTGTACATTATAAGTCAAACGTTTTATTTGTGCCAGCATAGTCACATATTTATAGATATGTACAAACTCTATCCCATAGAAAAATGCATTCAAGATTCTATGTCAACCTCAAGATCCAAGACATCATCTTGCTGTGACACCAGATCCTGTGAGCTAGGCAATAACAAGGCAACTTCATCTTTCACGAAAAGAGTACGACTCACTATCACTCCAACCCAAGTGATACCCATGCTAGAATTCTTAGCAAGGGTGTGCCCTTTAGATGGTGCACAAGTCCATGTACGAGGCAGAAGAGTCCTCCTAACTGAGACTATTTTCCTCAAGGTCTATCAACTTTATTCAAGGTCTTTTACTTGAGCTATAGAGGGCATTTGACCATTACTAGGAGTGACTTTGGCCTTTCCTTATCCCAAACAATAATGGCTAGTTTATTGACTTTGTTTTTAAGCCCAGAAGTTCTAGGGGCATCGTTGTTTTGCATTGGGGTAGGCATTTCTTCTATTGGCATCAATATCCTAAATATTGATATGCATATCCTAGCTCATAAGGGGAAGACGATACAATAGTTCACATAAGGAGATCAACCATGGGTGTACATGGTGCGACATTTGCTTTTGCATTTGTCTACTCCAACGTTTGGACATTGGCAGCTTACCCAATGGGACTACATTTATGGTAGATGTCTTCTTGTCTCTTGCTTGTTTTCTGACTGGAAGCACAAACTCTCTCATCTTAAATGAAATGACAGGGATTCTCTTGCTGGACACTCTTTGTGTGCTGCATGCCTTTACTGGTCAAAGGTGTTTGCACATCCGTTGGCACTGCAGGAGCGCCATCACTCTTACTTTATTTGGTTTGAGGCCATAGGTTTTGTGAGTGATGTGCTTGATGATGATGGTGTAGTATTATCTTTTCCCTAGAGAAGTCAGACATTTTGGCTTGAGGCAACAATACAGACCCAAATTAATTATTTTTAAAGAACAAGCAAAAGTAAGAAAATTTTAAGAAATGAGTAGCTGAGAAAAATAAAAAAGAAAAAAAAGAACTTAGTAAGCAAAGCTACACTTATGTTCTCATAAATACCCAAGCACAAGCTGCCATCTAGGTTTCTAAAGACTCTGGAATCTCTTGGGTAAACCCAATGCTTACTATGCTTTGAAATCGAAACCAAACGACAAAGCAAAAAGGAAGAATGAGCGTAAAATTAGAAGAAAAGCGAGACGGAGAGAGAGAGAGAGAGAGAGCATGCGCAAGATCTTGATTATCCTGCTTTCTTGTCATACAATGAGATCTTTTGATCTTGTACTTGCATGTCTCCTTTCTGGGGAATTGCATAAGATAGGGTGACTGCTTAATGAAAAACAGCATACCATGTGTTATTTTTCAAAGCAAAATCTCAGGAGAAAGATAACATACTGCTCCATTGGCATACATTGACTACATGTCTTGCAAGATTGAAGTAATCGCATGACCAGCATTAGTCAATAGCCATAATCAGCAAGAACATTACCAATATAGTAGCTATCCTTACATGGACAGTAAATATTATGAAGAGAGCATCCCCACTTTCTAAGGCTCAAGCAAAAGTAGAACTTCATTGCCAGACTAGGATCTCAGTAAATAGAGCATTAAAAAAAGTCATCAAGTACATCGGCTTGGATGAGTTTTTTCACATCAGTGCCCCCCATACAGGTAGAATTTTATTTGCCAGATGAATCAACTCCAGCAATACTCATTGTGGGAAATATTGGCTCCTCTTTCACAAATGAACCCAATTGGCATATGGAGAAGACTCACTCAAGATTAGCCCAAATCTACTGTGGTTCCTCTTTCCACTGAGACAGGAGGCCAGACAAAGAGCCAACCAGAGAGCAAGAGAGGGAGAGAGAGGGAGGGATCGAGGAAGCGGGAGAGAGAGAGAGAGAGAGTCCATAAACCAATAAACATACAGTACATATCCATCAAATAAAAGCGAGCCCATCGTTTCTCCTATTTAATAAACTGACCCCTCAAAATGAGTGTCATCCAGATTACAATGTGGCGGGATCACAGAGAAAGAGAGAGAGAGAGAGAGAGAGAGAGAGAGAGAGGATGCCTAATCTATTCTCTGTATTATAAACAGTTTATAACACTGCGGATCCAAGTCTTAAAATGGTAAACTCTTGGATTATACATGAACCTTCAACTTAAGCATTGAGACATTAGAAAGCATGTAAAACTGGGCTGACCTGGCAAGTAAGGGCTTTATGAACTCCAAAACCTTAACAGGAGATACACAAAATCATTCCAGGATTCCAAACCTACCAAAACAACCTGCTTCATATGGAGGGATTTGACCAGACCTATTGCATGCTGAAAGTAAGGAAACTGAATCCATAAGAGCATACCCTGTAGTTGCAGAAGGACCCAGAGCTTGCATGTTCGAAAGGCGTCCTCCCCCACACCATGGAGTAAAATTCTGATTGCTGCCTATGCCTGGCAAAAAGCTACCTTGGCAGAAGGTTGATGAGCTCAATTTATCATCATGCAGTCCACTTACAGCTGAAAACTCAGGAAAAACCTTCATTCCAGTGACAAACCCTAGATTGGCATTTGCCTGGATAGACAATAGGTCATTATTTCCAATGTAGGCATAATCTTCATTAAAAGCCCGAAATGTCTTCTCTTGACTATTTGTCACAAAACATCCTGACAAGGTGTCTTCTTCTGAGATCCTGATCTGTGAGTTCAAATACCCTTGATTACATGAAGAACCTGTGCTACAGGAGTTCTGAGAAGATGAACTAGACTTTCCCACGTGAAGCAATTGAAGCAACTGAGAGAGCTCTTCATCAGTATCATCGCTTTTTTCAACTCCGCTACTACTTCCAGAAGCTGATGTAGTTACACTGCTAAAAAGGGAGGAAGAACCATTGCTATATTGCAAAGACAAATGTTCTGAGGAAGTATTAACAGGTCGACTGAACTTCGAAGGCCATGTGGTTTTTGAGTTAATTAGACTAAAAGGGTTTTCAGGGGATGGGTTCACGTAAGAAGTGTAAGATGTAGGGTGAGGGTCTTTGATACACTGAGATGATTGCACAATCATATCATCATGAAATCCGTGTGGACTTTCCCTTGACAGAGAGCCACTATTATCATAAATAAGCTCGCCTATCCGATGACAAGGAAAGCCTTCCTTGATTTGACTTTTATCCACAGTTTGGTCTTCTGGACAGCAAGATAGCACCCCCTGGGGAGGAACTTCAGGAGGCTTGCTGGCACGTTGAGCTGCACACTGAGGAAGCTGTGCAGTTTCAAGGGAAAGAGATGCCTGTGACAGTGATGGACGATAACTGTCGGAAAACACAGCAGTTAAATGTGTTCCGTCTACAAGGCCTGAGCTAGAAGAAACATGACCAGAGGAAAGAGAGCCCTTCAGGGATGACATATCCGAGAAAAAAGCAGAATTTCCTTTTCCATCACCCAGCTGCGACTCACCAAATGACACGGCTTTCTTCACTTCAACCTTTTTGCCTCTAATAGGCAGGAAATGCCTCTTCACTGCTTCATCTGCATCTCTCTGCTCCTCAAAAAGGACAAAACCAAAGCCACGTGAGCGTGTGTTTCCTTCATTATCATTTCCATATATAATAACAGCATCCTTTACTTTCCCAAACTTTGCCTCAAAGATCTCCCAAAGATCACCAGAAGTTACATAAGGGGGCAAACCACCCACAAAGATCTTGTTGGGGTTCATTGCTTCTCCATCTTCACTGCAACAGGACCCCAGTGATGAAGCTGTTGATGGACTAGGACATAATGGGACACTTGAACAAATCGTGCAAGAACCTGATGTTTGGCAAAGTTCTGCCCTTCCCTTGGCAAAGTTGCACTTGCCATCACGAGAACAGAGTTTCGTTTTCTTATACTGCGTACACAGCTTAGTTTTGAAATTTGTCTCTGCTACTGCTTGCATATCTGTAGTCTGCTGTCCTAGGTGCAACTCATTGTCAGAAAAGTGGCATTTACCTCCCCACTCAGATCCAGTCAGATTGTACTGAACGGGATGCTTTGGTGAACGAGAGCAATACAGAGCAGAGGCACAGGTTGAACTTCCAGCCATTGAATCAGTCACCACAAAGGCTGGAGCACGAGCAGGATCCAGAGAAAGAGGCAGCTGTGCTGGGCCAGAACAAACCAGCATTAACTCATCTGGTGATCTCTCCTGTATTATTCTATCCTCTAGACTCATGAGTAACTTCAACTCAGCCGATGAAACAAGGTCAAAAGGCTTCTGATTTCTTACACTGCACACATTCCTGTTCGCTCCATGCTTCAATAACAGCACTGTGCAAAGGAAATGGTTGTTCTTTACTGAATAATGAAGAGGAGTTTCTTTTGTAGCTGCCATAACATTCAGACTTGATGATTCTCTTTCAAGGAAAAAAGTAAGAGCCTCGAAGTGTCCATGTCCAGCTGCCGTGTGGACAGGTGTGGCTCCAAGCTTATTAGCAGCCAAGACATTTGCACCAGCACTCAAAAGCTTCTGGACTGTCTTAGAATTCACCTTGCGCTTCTGCAAAGGAGAGCTTTGACGAATGGCCCAATGCAGAGCGGTATTGCCATCAGCATCTGTTTCATTTATCAGTGCCCCAGCATCTATGAACAGATCCACTAAACCTTCATCACCCATCTGTGCTGCTCTAATAAGTGGTGGTGGATAGGGACTTTGTGAATGGGAAGATAACCGAGGCTTGAATAGAAGAATACAATCTAACAATTTTCTTGCTATCTCACAGTTCTTTCCAACACCATTACACGCTGAAAGAGTGCCAGTTCTTTCCTGTAAGACCTCTAAAGAAGACTCTTCAAATCCTGTTACAATACAAGAGGCACTGGATCTTTTCTTAGTTTCGCTGTCACAATTCTCAATTCCACCAGATTTCAGGCAATACTTGGAATTAATCTCCTCCCATTCGCCCCAATCCTTCTTATGCTTAATCTCTACTGAGCTGCTTACCTCTTTTCTATGTTGACAGTATGAAGCACTACCATGTGCCTCTCCCTGGCTCTTTTTGACGTGAGCCCTAGTTCCAGCATTCTCGTTACACATTTTCCTGTACATGCTACTGGCTTCAACTGGCCATGCCTCTCCCTCCCCCTGTACCTTAGCGGTTGAGCAGTTTAGCAGTTTTTCAGATTGCTTTTCTGACAAAGAAAGAGCAGAAGATTCCAACACTATTCCTAGAACCGTATCAATGATTGTGCCGCTCAGCTCCTCCCCTGATATTTTAGATACGGAACTTACAATGGAATTTCGGGTCACGTGCAAAAGGGCCACCAATGGCACTACCTTAAGACCCTTGGCAAGTTTAAGTGCAACGGAAATAAGTTGATCCTTACACTTTGGTTCAAGAAGCCGCAAGATGGAAAGGTCCCTTTTCCCCACATTCTCAACTATTTCCACTGCTGGAGTGGACAGATTCCATTCAACGTGCAGCCCTGAATTTAAGAAAAATTCCTCTAGCGGCAGCATTAGCTGCTTGTTCCTTAGTCCAGCATTTGCTCCGTGCTTGAGAAGAACCTCCACGCATCTCTGAGAATGATGCAGGCAAGCAAAGTGGAGAGCCGATCGATGATCAACCTCCTCCACAGCATCAGGACGAATTCTAGGAAACTTCTTTGATGTAAGCAGGAGTCTGCAACATTCACTAGCATTTACTGCACATGCATAGTGTAAAATTCGCCTTCCTAAAATTAAAAAGTCGCTTTCGTCTTTAATATCATATGCTTGGCTTTTCTTTTTCAATTTCTTGTTTGGGAGCTGCAGTTCAAAGGTCCTTTCTCTTAGAATAGCATCCTCTAATCCCTCTGCATCATCCTTGTTCACAAGGGTTAAGAAAATAGTTTTCACATCACGCTGAAGACTTCTTTCCAAAGTTTTAGTATCCGCTGAACCCAAGCCATGTTCTGTTGGTTGAAGCAACGCCGTTTTCATTTCCCCTGCGATCTCAGGATACAAAATCAGTTCTGAAGAGATTGAAGCCCACGAACTATATCCTAGAATACAACAATCAACTCTCTTCTAATAAGAGTCATACAGATGTCACTTGTAAACAAAACTGTGAACATCTATTCGCATAATATAACCAACTCCAAATTCATGGACATACCTTAAAAGATTAGATCAATCAGTGAGCGTTATGACTTGGTTCACGATGTGCCAAGAGCAGTTCGTCATCGCTCAGGGTTTCGTGTGCCGTTAAAAGGGATTCGATGACTTGATAACTGAAGCGTAACTCTGTCAGATCTATCACCTTCGTATCCTCCTATTTTAGGTGCGAATTAGATAATGCAACGTAAATTGGTAAGAACTTGCAAGATTTTAACATGCTTGAGATGGGAGATACTTAAATTTCAATCCATCTCACCTGATGGTGACATTCTTGCCGGACATCCAGCAGAGTTTAAGCTGCCAACGCTCCACCAAGAATTTCGATAGCCTTTGAGCTTTGGATTAGAAAAAATGTACGTTCAAAGTGTGCTAGACTCCTCCAGCAAGAATTTGGACGACACACACTGGAGTCTATAATCTGAGAGCGTGATTTGCGGGAAAATGCGTCATTTGCGAACATGAAATGCGAGGCTAAAACTGAAGCATGTTGCCTGGCCGCAAATGCTGCTCAAGGTGTGGGCCCATCTAAGGTACAATCGCCTTTTTGGCCCATTGGCAAATTAATGTGGCCTACCCGAGATGTGCACCAAAAAGGGGCGAATTGAAAAAGGAGAGAGAGAGAGAGAGAGAAGAGAAGAGAAGAGAAGAAGAAGAGAGAGAGAAGGAGAAAGAGAAGAAAGAAGAAGAGCGAGAAGAAGAAGAAAAAGAGAGAGAGAGAAAGGGGGAGAAAAAGATGGGGAAACAACTAGCAACTTAAAGTTAGCCCAACCATAAAAATCCAAATGAGAATTTCGAACAATCAACATTTTTGGCCTGCTGTTGGCCCTGTTGTTGACGTTGGAACTAGTAAGCTTGTGTGCTATAATGCCAGGATTGTGCTATAATTCACCCTACTATAATCAACACTAGGGTGAATTATAGTATACTCACTGTGCTATAATTCACCCTACTATAATGCCAAGAGCTTGTGTGCTTCATCATACGCTTCCTGCTGTCGCATAGATGTTGCACGGTCTACTGTGGGCAGTGTAGCAATTCCTTTTGAAGTTCATGAGGGTTGCTCACGTGATGATGTACCCCAACCCAATGTAGTTAAGCCTTTGGCACTTGGAAGCAACGGGAAAAAGTTTCTTAAAGAGCATTTCATGCCGCAGCAAAATATGCATATGAAAAATGTACCTTCTATTCTGATTCCGTTTTCTTACTAGCAATATAGCAAACTTATTGACAACCTCCATCCCTTGCATAATTTGTGTTTTAGGATATTTTTTAAGGAATCCACGTTTATGCACCACTTATGGTGGCTATTCATGGACGCTCTCTATTTAGTTTGCTGCACCTGCATACAGCCCAAACCCTTTAAAAGTACATCATTATATTGTGCTGCAGACATGTAGGTGTAGGGAAACCTACTTTTGGTTGATGTAGAGACTTCCACATAGGCAAAACCTTTTTGTTTTTGGCAATGCAATTTTGTGAAGCAGGCAACGCTATCACAGATTATAAATAGTATGTTATTTGTTCTTTCTTATATATATGTTGCCATTAATTGGAAGATATTTCTTATTATTCTCCTTCTACCAGAATTCTATGATGAAGCAACGCTGAGATAGAGTGAAAACAGTTTCACTCTTTTCAAATTTCTTATGGCCTGGTTAACATTAATTGAAAAACTTTTCTATCCTTCAAATAAGTGTGTGTAATTTCAAAACTACTTCCACTTTTTCACATGATATGCAGGGTTGATTTTGTGTCCCCTCATCTACCATTGTAACCATCGCACCTTCTAATTTAATTACATGTGTAATGTCCCTACATCATAAATTTATTGCCTCTGCATTGGAAATTACGTGCCTCATAACTTAACTTTCCGTTGTGATCCAAGGCCAATATCTTTTTTTGGATGTTCTGTGATTAGAAAATCAATTTGCATATGATATCATTTCCCATATTTATATTTTTTGGTCCATTTCTAGCAACAAGGCAGTCATCAATAAAAAGGGAATATGAAGATGATAACACATCAAATGCGTCACTCCGAGATAGGCATAGTGATGTTCCCCCTTTGTATACTAGTCCATACAATGTCCATGCCATTGTTCCTTTGAGAGAGAACTTTGTTGGTGGGGGAAAATCCTTGCCCATATTATACATTGATGTGATATCTGAATTCATACGGCATAGATTTGCCTTTGAGGGAAAACTCTTAGCAAAATATGAAACATATAAGGCTTGAAACCCAAGCTATCCCATATGCATTAGGATTGACTTTAGCAACCCCTAGAATTGTGACACCATTAGTTTGGTGGTTTCACACGCATTGTTGACCAATATAGGGACTACTTGGAAGTGGACTGCTTTTACCGAATAGAAGGAGCTACTATTGTTTCAAAGCGAGTGGTGAGGGCGGCACTGCTAGCTACTCCTTGCATGTCAACGCAATGACTGCAGTTATTCGTGGTGAGCCATTTGATGGAACCGTTTCCTTCTTCCCTAAAAGGACCAAATGTTGATGTTGATGTTGATGTTGATGTTGATGTTGCATTATACTTTCCTTGGGCATTGGAGACAATGAAGTCAGGTTTGGGTAACATATCCATCATGGATGGAACACTTGCTTTTGTCAGCATCAAGGTTGATTGTAAGGGTGGATCAAATGACCAAGTCATTATTGTTGATGGGCCTCGCAATGAGGACTGTGCTGTGGTAACTTTCCTTTCACACCCCATTTGAAATGAATCATTCAACAAACTGTATGCACTAACATTTGTCTTTACAACAGTTAACCTTTGTAAATGAGCATAGGAACATTCAAGCCAACTAATTCAAGAGTTCCATGAGAATGGCATTGTCATGCACACTTTGAGGAACGTTTCATACATGCATGCATGGGACTATCTCTGTGTGTTTGGCTTCACAATTCTAGGAGAGGTTCAGGATGGTGCACAAAGGGAAGAGTTGAAGCAAGTCTTCATCAACCAAGTATCTAGATTGGGATATGGATGAAAGGTGACAATATATGCTTTTTCCTTTTACATAAAAGTGACGATGAATTAGGACTTTAACATGTCAATGCATTGTTTCAGGTCCATGGGATTCTACGCTTTACTGGATTGAATGGGCACCTTTTGGAGAATCATTGCTCCATATGTTTTGGTACATGAGTCAGTAGAGATCTAACCCGACCATTTTGCTTCACTTGTGAGGCAACACATGTAGTCATCTTGGTACCATCTCTTAAGCGCAGGATTCTCATGTAGGATGGTAGTGACATCTCCATTTAGATTACAAGTTCCCATGTTGATGTTGTCCTTTCTCTACAAACTCCATTTATTGTCTTGCATAATGATAGTATTGTACGTGTTTGTTCGATGCTATTGGAGCTCAAACCTACTAGACAATTCACAATAAACAATTCTACGCATGTACTGCAGCCTCTTATTTTGGCTTTCCCTCTTTCTAGGTAGTCACTGGAGAGGATTGTCATGTCCCATTTTGGATTGCCTTGTCATTCAGTATCACTGAGGGGCTGAATCAGTTGCACAACACTGCAGCCTATCATTTTAGGTTACTCTTTTTTTATGTAGTGATTAGAAATGATTTGGATGTAGGCTTTTGGATTGCGGTCTTATTATGCAGTAAACTGAGTGTGTGAAACCCCACTTTTGGGTTGACTAGTACTTGGAAAGTTGTTTTGTGGTAGAAAGTCTTCCAATAAATAAATTTGTTAATCCAAAACCAGCTCCCTATGAATTACATTCCCATGTTTTGGATGTGTCTTTAATTGTAAGTGGTGCTTAATTCATTATCTTGGAAATAAGTGTTTACTATGCTTAACAATGTCGATGTCAGTTTTTTATTGCATTGTTATTGTGCAGTAAAATTGATGCTGTGAAACTCCACTTTTGGGTTCATTGCTGCTTGCAAAGTTGTTTTGTGGTAGAAAGCCTTTCAACAAATATATTTGTTGATCCAAAACCACCTTCCCTTCGATTCCATTCTCATGTTTTTGAGGTCTCTTTAATTGTAAGTGATGCTTGATTCATTATCTTGGGACGAAGTGTTTGCTATGGTTGGAACTGCTATCACAGCAATTATATTTCCAGCGAATGTAATGTAGTTGCATTCTGAAATTCCTTAATCAAATGAACATGTCTTATTTTTTTAAGAATCCTTCATTGGCATGGTACACGATAATTATTCTCTGTGATATAGGACTTTGATGGTGGAATCATGAGCCTATGTGTTGTTGAAAGAACTATGAATGATAGGAACTTTGTGAAAATGGATTTTTTCAAGCAGATTGTTAGACACGCTATGCCTATCCATAAGAAAGTCAACAATGATGCATCTTTCCCCATGGTATTTCCTTGCAAGAAGGCTGCATCATACTAAAGTCAAAGAATAGCATGTGTCATTCTTCATTTGCATAGGATCATTGTCAAGGCTACTAGTCCATGATTGCATGAATCGCTTATCAATGGAGGTGAAACATGCATTCAAAATTCTATTGTTTGACGGTAATGTTGTCTACACGTTGATGAGCATTGGCACAAGCACACATATGAACCATAATGTGATCATTGATGAGACAACGCACCCACCATCCATCTTCCCATTTTTTCCAACAACTCAAAAAAGAAAGTACAAAGCATGGACAAAGGAAGATGAGCACCAACTGTCTGATTTCATGTCTGCCTTTCCACACCAATCTTAAGCAAAGGATATTGGAACATCTTTTGCATGCATAGGGCATCCAACTGACAACAAATTTATAGTGGATGAGGTGGTAAAGAAAATTTACCGTTTTCGCAAGCACCAACATACATCAGAGGTTGCCAACAATAATTTTCAATCTTTGAAGAAACAAAGAAAGCAACAATCATTAGTGGTGGATATTGATATGCCAAGACATGCACATGCCACTCACCAAACAAAGACCTCATCAAACAAGTGAAAAAGGAGTGAAATCTCTAAGGAGTAGCTATATCCAACTGAAAATAAGAGATTGTCCCTGATTTGCATGTGGATGTTGTGGTATATTAACATTTGCAACAAAGCTAAGAAGACTTAGCAAGGAGAACGACCTTTTCCTACTACAAGAACAAGAGATACTTCCTACAAACATTCCATTTGTAGACGGATGCTATTGTCTTACTTGTGCAAAGCAAATAAGAAGAAAGCACCAAAGTTTTGCAACAAGAACATGACTCTCAATGAGCCGTCTCATTTTGCTTCCGCATTAAATAACATTGAGGGAGGACTCATTTCCATTAGAATTCCATTTTCTCAAATTAGGAAATTGTCATATGATGGCCAATTCAAAATGAGAGGTAGTGTTGTTAACATTTTTGCGGATGTGCAAAAAGCTCAAACCGTTCTATGACGACATTGCAACAGTGATGGTGTCACTAAAACGCAAACTTGAATACAATCATAGCTACATGTCTGGCCTCATACGTCCCACTTTGACAATAAAAGCCTTGAATGAGTTGATCGCCACCCCACTGTATAAGCAAAATGGAGTCCTGCTAAATACAATGTGGGTGGAACACATGCAAAGTATTGAATGTCCAGGCACGAGCACTGATCAATGGGAGAGGACAGTTGAAGATGACAACGTGGATGACCAAGTACAAACTGACACATTCATGCATGGTATTTATACAGCACAACAAGTAATTGCCTTTAAAGACCATGTTGTTAATGTTGCACAATCGGAATGCTTCTCGCCATTGAGCATTCTAAAGGACAAACATTTGGAGGAGCTTGCTTTTTTGACATTGTTTTTGGACATGAAAGAAACTACAAGTTACCTTCTACAACAACATACCAAATGATAGCACAATGGGAACTGAGAAACACAGAATGAAGATTTGCACTATCAATCGATAACTTATTCTTCAAAACCATGAAAATCATGGTAAAGCAAGTTGTTTTGTCGATGTGGGTATGGATGCACAAAGGACAACTAAGAGCCTAAGAGGAAGAACACTACGAGCACAAGATGCCACAATGGAAATGAACATTGAGAATTTGTTACAATCAAACATTGGCCATAAAGACTTTGTGTCCTTACGAACATCAATCGATTACAAAAACTGAGTAGTAGAACGTACGTCGATGTGTCCAAATAGGATTACATGTATTGGCATTCTTGGATTCTTTCTTTTCTTTAGCAAAATGTCTTCAACGATTAAGCATTGTTTTTTGTTCAGTTGTCTAAAAAGTTTATGGTACTCATCGTTTAGTATTTACTCTATTATATGAGTTGACCTCACTGTTAATTGTTTTTGTTTGCAATCTATTGGAATGTCTAGGCGAAGGTCATATTGCTCATGCTCATTCCCTGTGTTATTAGACAACATTGATGATGATGTAGTTTCAATGTGTGTCCTTTGGTGTTCTTCAATTGATAGAATTGTTTTTTGATATTGTTCTCTATTTGTTTCTATGATTTGATTGTTTTTTCTGTAGGTGTCTCACCATGTTGTTTTTGCAATGTCTATTGAGTGCTCATTTTTAGCAAATGGTAGGTATAGCAAGCAAAGCTCTCTGTAGTGGTTTTCAGGGTCTTTTGACCAAGAGTAGTTATTGAATCTAATTATCTTGGCCTTTTTCCTTTTCTTCGCTTTTCCTCCAATGCATGTGTACTGGCTTGCAAATTGTGCTAGGCAAATGTCTTGCAGGCTTGCAATTATTTTCTTGTACTTTATAATTATGTCATCAAAAAATATCTTTGTGCTTTTAGGGTCCATTTGCTCTAGTTGCCATCGTTTCTTCAGCAAGAGCGTGCATTCGTCCGCTATGCTAGTGTTTATGTATGTAAACTCTCTTGTGCTACTTGTCAGTGGTAATGATAGCGAGAGGTAGATGGCTTGCTATGCACTGATGTGCTATGTGTTCACAATTGCATTTCCCATTCATTCACTGATGCTCCACATCTCACACATTGGTCTATTACCTCTTTAACAACATCGAATGTTGCTTTGTCTGCCTTTGCCTTATACGATGTTGCCTTATATGATGTACAATATGCCACTGCTCCGTGTGGGTTTAGAATGAAATATATGTTGGTGTTTGCTCCCCATAGCTTTATCAATTTAGGATTAAAGTTGTTAGTGTATATGTCTTTGGGATGTCTTTCTAACAATATAGTGGGCTCACTCTTAAGGCTATGAGGTATTGGGCTTCTGTTAAGGAACATGTCATAGTCCATATTTTCAATGTTTGTTTCCTCTATTATTCTATTAATGTGCTTAATATCTTGTGTGTTGATGTTTTGTTGTTCATCATCTTGCAATGGCCAAATGATCACTATCTCATGCATTGGTGATCTTGGAAAACCGAATCTACATCGTCTTTTGGGCCTGCAACATGTTTTTCGGTGTCTATGCATTCGAATTTCCTTCTCTTGTAGGTCTAGTAGTTGGATATCTATCGCGATGTATTTGTCAATGAACTTAACAATGTTTGTTGGTGTTGAATTCATAAGGGTTGGAGCATAACAGGCCATGGTCATGTTGCCTATACTTGCACATCCTCAACAAAATCAAAATAGTCCTTGCTTGTTGCACCGTACTAGCCCATACACCCACCATTGTTGCTCATTGCCCTCAAGATGTGTGCCATTTCTGCTCATTGCCTCTTCCACATGAGCTGAGCTATCCTCATTTTGCCCACGAATTGCTACTCCATCTCCCGCATTATGACATCTCTATCCTCCGCCTCTTCTACCTTCAATTCCAGCCCTCAGTTTAATCTCTTTTCCCGCTCCTAAAGTGTTGAAGACTGAAGTTGACATTTCCCAAAGTACACAATGAGTTCTCTCTCTTCAAACTCATTCGCTTGTGGAGAAGTTCAAGGGGGAAGGATTCCCTACAAGCAAACTAAGGTTTAGTTGCTCCTCATGAAAGAAAACGTATGGGAAGTTATTGAGGATAATGCTCCCACAATGGATCCTCAACAACTCAAGACATGAAAGCAACACAACTCAAAATCTATTGCTATCATCGATCTTTTCCTTGATGATACATTGATTCATCACATCGACTTCAAATCAATGGCCAAGGCGATAAGGGCAGGTCTCGAGAATCTTTTTGGTAACAAAATCACAAACTCCAAGGTTTTCTTGAAGTTGCAATTTTATAAATTGAAAATGGAGGATAGTGATAACTTGAGTGCACATTTAGCAAAAATGCACTCTCTTATTCAACAACTTTCTAGCTTGAAGTGTTCCGCGGAGGATGAGGACAGGATGGTTGTCCTCATGAAGAGTATAGCAGAAGTCACTCGTTTTGAGCACACTCTTGAAATGCTTAGGCTTGCCACAACTACCTTTAATGATATGGTGACTCTTCTTCTTCAAAAAAGATTGCCGAAACAAAGAATCTCCGATCTCTTCTTCATATCAGAGACTCCTACCTCCACCAGCAAATGGAAACCAAGGCCTACACTAACACATGGAAAGACAAAGCCATTAAAGACTCTCAAGTGCACCTTTTGTAACAAGCATCCAGTCATGTATTGGCTTTGATAGGTCTATTTATCATGCCTGGCATGTGAGTTCCAGGATGTTGGTGCATTAGTCTCCTAGACCTGTGAGTTGGCCATGCATCCATGCATGATGAGCCTCTAAGCCATGTTAGTTGAGCCTCTGAGTCTATACCATGCTCACTAGCCTTTGAGCCATGCTCACTTGCCTTTGAGTTAGCATGGGAGCCATGTCTAGTTCTAGATTGTCATTGCATAGTTTGATGACCGTCATTGTCATGTTCTGTTCTTGGTTCCATTCCAGTAGTCACTCACCTTTTCTCCATGGGGGGGTGTTAGAAAATGGAGTCAAGATTAGTCCGTTTGGTGTGTTCTAGTGTGAGTTCTAGTCTAAAGGGTCCTATGGATGCCACATGTCACATTGGGAGTTATCCCATATGCATTGGTGTTCATACATGCATGTGTGTGCTCTATATAAGAGCTATACTTGTCTAGTGTCAAATGGATCAAGCTACAAGCTCTTTGGTCTACATGTGAGTACTTTCATTTGTTCATTGCTTAGTCATTTCATGGCTTCTCTCATCCTTTACGTAGAGCAAGAAGAAGGGGAAGGTAGGAAGGGAGGCTCTAAAACCGCATGAAGGCATAGGAAGGGAGGCTCTGATACCACATGAAGGCACATGGTGGAGAGGGGGGGAGAGAGAGAGAGAGAGAGAGAGAGAGAGAGAGAGAGAGAGAAAGGGTGGCTAGGGAGAGAGATAATGATACTCAAAGAAATGCATAATGAAATGGAAATGAAATGACTAAGCAATGAACAAATGAAAGTACTAACATGTAGACCAAAGAGCTTGTAGCTTGATACTTGATTGATTTAACACTAGACAAGTATAGCTCTTATATAGAGTGCGCGCACACACACACACACATATGAACACTAATGCATATGGGATAACTCCTAATGTGACACGTGGCATCCATAGGACACACTAGACTAGAGCACACCAAACTGACTCATCTTGACTCCATTTCCAAACAAGGAGATGGATGATTCAGACTCCTACATGCAAGAGAATTGTAACGGTGTAAACAATTCAATGACATCAAAATGTCCCATGAAGGAGGAAGCCGACAGCTTTGGTGAAAAGTGTGATTCTGGATGGTATCCATACCGACTTCTGTTTCCTTGTGTGATTACCACACTGATCATTCGTTGCATGATTTCTCTCTACCGATTTTAGTTTTTTCCTCTCATTACTGTGTATCCTAATCATTGGGTGCATAATTCTTGTGGAAACGTGCAGACTTTGGGACTCAGGTTCCTATCACCAACTGTGGTAGCCACTTTGCATCCAGGAAAGCATTCTTTGCATAGTGCAATCCATTTCATTCCATCCGTATTCCCCCTGATATTATGTGTGTGGTGTCGTAGCCTCTAATATGCATGTTTGCACAATGGTTTTTGATAACCAACTTTCATCTTCTAAACATGGCAAACAAGCAACATAGGAAAGACCACTAAGTATTTCAGGCTGCTACAAAACATACTTATGAAGAAGGTACTTTGTCTTTTGTCCTAGTTTTGTTGGAGTTTCTCCATACTGCGATTCATTTCTTCCTATTGTAGTACAACGAATGCTCCTCTTATTTTAACAGATGCCAATGCACTCGTGAACATGGTATTCGAGGTGACATACAATTTCATAGCTTTGAAACCGTGAACAAGAAACTAGGTCTGCTCCTATTTTGATTTTTCTTTTTTGTTAACGTTTGTGCATAAACAAGTTGAATAAATTCAAAAGGCCTGCCCTGGAATCTATGAGAGAGAAAAAGAAGAAGAAGAAGAAGAAGAAGAAGAGAGAGAGAGAGAGAGAGAAAGGGGGAGAAAAAAATGGGGACAAAAATAGTAAAAATCCATGTCATTTTCCTTTATGAAGGGATGTAGCCTTTACTAAAACCTTCCCTCCTCAGGGCAGGCCAAAAATTCCTCACACGTGATGAGCGATCGTGCAGATTAGTTACTAAAATTGTCTTAATGTTTTGGGGATCCCTGACTAGTTAGTCACACCTTTACACAATAGAATAGTGGTTTGCAAGTATGGTTATCTCTAAAATACATGGTATTTTCTTTAATGGCTTTGACTCTTACAATATCCTTCTATACATCGTACAATTTCATTCCTTTAAATATAATGTTCTCCATTGTGCTTCCAAAAGGATGTTCTTGCTATTTTCTTACTGCTAATGAATACGTGGGTTGATGTTGGGTTGTTCCTTGAATTGGCATTATAGGCTACACATCATTTTTAGAGACATTGTCATGGTGCACAACCAATGTGTTCTCATTAGAATGTGTTGTAAGGAAGCACTCATCCATAAAGAAGGAATTTGAAGATGATGCCACATTGATTGTACCATTAAAAGATAGGCATAGTGCACCACCCCCTTTGCAAAGTAGTCACTACAATGAGTGTGCCATTGTTCCTATGGGCAAAAAACTTTATTGGTTGAGGCAACTCACTCCCCACACTATGAATTAATGTCCTCTCTGAATTCATTCTCCATCGATATGGATTTGAGGGTAAGTTGCTAGTAAAGTATGACACATGCAAGGCCAAAATCGCCAATTACCCCACTTGTATCCGTGCAAATTTTAGCAATAGACACAATTGTGACACAATAACCTTAGATGTGTCACATATGTTTGTGGACCAATATAGGGACTACTTGGAGCTAGACTCATTTTACTATGTGGTTCCAAAGGGCAGTAATGAGGTGGTACAACAAGTTATTCTTTGCACGTGAATGCCACACAGTGATTCATAGAGAACCTTTTAAGGGCTGCATTTCTTTCTTGCTTGAAACAAAAATTGCATGCTACTTTCCATGGGCATCATCATCAACGATCAATTCAAGTGGGAAAACATATTTAGTGTGGTTGGCACAATTGCATTTGTTGTGATCAAAATGGACTGGAAGGGTGCAACGAATAACCAAGTGATTATTGTCGACAGTCCTCGTAATGAGGAGCCATAGTAAGTGCTTTTTCATAAGCTCCTGCCCACAGAGGGCTTTATCCCAGAGAATATCAGAGGCTTAGCTCCGCACAACATAGATATTGACACGCTTTTGGGAAAAACATAAGAGTGAAATATTTGGCATGCAAGATACAACAATTGTGAAAGATTCACCAATTGTTAACCTTCATCACCAATGGCTAACCTTCATCAATAAGCGTATGAACATGCAAGCACAGTTAATCCAATAGTTTAATGAGAATGGGATAGTGATGCACGCATAGTTAACCCAAGAGTTTAATAAGAATGGGATAGTGATGCACATGCTGAGGGATGTTTCCTATATGCACGCACACAAGTATTTGCATGTGTATGACTTCACCTACGTTCCAGAGGGCTCAAAAAGGGAGGAACTAAAGCAATTTTTCATTACTCAGGTCCCTAAGTTGGGTTATGGAAGGAAGGTAAAGCTCCATTTACTTGGGGTGCATAGTGAAGGACCTAATACTCCATCTATCTTGCAGTTTCATGAGATTTTGCACTTTACTAGGTTGAAAGGGAAATTGCTAGAGTATCACTGCTCCACATGTTCAAGGACTCAAGTTAGTCAAGATCTGGGATGACCTTTTTGCTACACTTGGGATGCAGCACATGTAGTGGTGCAAGTGCCCTCTCTAAAGGGTAGAAATCTATTTGCAAGATGGATCAGATGTCTCCATTCAGATTGTGGAGAGATTGTGGGACCTCATGTCAATGATTTCCTTCCTTGGAGACTCCCTTTATTGTGCTCCATGAGGATAGTGTCTTATGTGTTTAGTCCATGTTACTGGAGCTAAAGCCAATGGCATAGTTCACTATTAACAGCTCCAGCCATGTCATTACCTTTAATGCAGAATGACTTTCTTGCTTTGTAGTGATTGTCCTTCTCTTTCTATTTCTTTTGTAATATAGAGGGCCAACATCCCTCATTTTTCTTGAAATAAGGAGTTTGGTTTATCTTCTCAAATTGCCCATTGTACTTTCATTACATGAAAATGGAGTGAAATGGTTTAGGCGATGAAATAATTACCATAAGTTGTTCTTGCTTTTGCAATTCGTGCACCTACAATCAAGTATATTTCCTTATGCTTCCTTGAACCAGTGGGTCAGTAACTTGTACTTAAAAGAAAATAGAAGATCTCATTTACATACTTCTCCAATTCTACATTGCAATGTACACATAATGAAACATCACATTTGAGAGTTTGAAAAATGAATTCATTGGGTTGTTTGGAAAAAGTAAGAAAGCCAAGTTATGCTTGACAATAGAATACATTAATCAATTTAAATGGATATGACTATGAGAAAACAAGAGCCTTTGATGATGCTAGTCTGTGCAACACAGATATCATTAAGTATCTATTAGAGTTTCTTCCCAGTACTACGTGCACCATGTCCTATGTGTGTCAATTGCAAGGTCCACAAGGTTGCAAAAATCACCTTGGTTCTTGCTCGCGAGTTGTAGAGAATGTAGATGAAAGTGGTATCACATGATAACCTATTGTCGCATACATAGGCATGGTATAACCAATAAAAAAGAACACTCGCTGAATAAAAGCGATGCTCCTTAGCTTGGAAGAAATTATTAAAACAAATAGCTACAACTCAACAAACGGCATAGTGCACACCTTACGTGAAATGTATCCATTCACTGCAATATGTATAGATACTACTACGCATAAAATCTCAAACTTAAAAAACATAGACAATGCTACAATGTAGACACTGACAAAACAACCTGTAGCTCAAAATAGTGTTCACATCAACAGAACCAAGCAACATCCTTATCCTCCAGAAGCAACACAAGCAACGATAACCCAGACTGTTACAAACAATTTGACAACCAGAAAAAGAAAGCGTACATCTCTAAGAAATGATTGCAATGACAGTAGCAAAGTACTCAGAAATATTTGAAGCTCCTACAAAATATGTATGTGCTTATATTAACACAATTCGAGATACTCCAATAAATGCATGCATATCTTGCGAGCGATGGAAAAAATGTCACAAATGCTACAAGCGTTTATAAGCAATGCAATGTGGTGCTGATTGATGAAACAATGCATCCTCCTAATCTTTCTTCTATTTTTGCAAGAATTAAGAAAAGGAGATATGTTATATGGAAAAAGGAAGATGAAGAACAATAACATAACTTATTATGTGCATTGCTACAACATTCAGCAAAAGAAATCACGTGCACATATGCTAGCTTGCACAAAAACCAAAAGTACACAATCCAATGTATTATCAAAAAAATCTAGAGAATGCAAAGTGCTTCAAACATGTTAGAACTTGCAGATATAGTTTAGCAACAAGCAAATAGTAAAGATTTTGTTGGTTGCTCGACTATGATTCAAATGCAAAACAATAGTGACAAGTTAGAAGAACAACAATAGAGAAGGTTGAAAAGAAAGAGGAAAACTACCTTGCAACAAGAATTATATGTAATCAAAGTATCATATTCTCCTAGGTTTGCATGTATCTCCTATGGAATATTGACAATGGAAATTCTCAAGGAAGTTAAAGGCGCTAACAAAATGCATGAGGAGTTTCTTACAAGAAGATTCTATTATATCTCCACACTTTCTCTCAAATATATGATGCTCATGCTCACATTGTGCAAAACAACCAAAAGATTTTGCCCAACTTCGCTAACAAGAACATGATTCTCACTCCACCAACAATTCGCACATCTTTATTAAACAACATTGAGGGCTCTCTCATCTCAATCAGGATTACATTGTCACAAATAAGAGAGTTGTCCTATGAGGGGGTGAGGCAGCATAGTGAATGTGTTTGCTGATGTGGACAAAGCACGGCAAGTGTTGCCTCAATTCATTGATGATATTGCCAACAGTGATGGTTTCCATAAAGAGGAAAGTAGAATATGTGGACAAAGCACAGCATGTGTTGCCTCAATTCATTGATGATAATGCAATAGTGATGGTTTCCATAAGCAATACAATCATAGTTACATAAGTGGTCTTGTGCGAGCAACTTTGACAATTTGAGCTTTAAAAGAGCTTCTAAGCTCACCTTTATACAAAGAGAACAAAGTTCAACTCAAACCAATGTGGGCTGAGCACATTGCATAATTGCAAAGATCACTATAGAACAAAGAAAAACATGAGACCTCAACATCACATATTACAATAGAAGAGAAGTGGACACTGACACTCTAGTCCATGGTATCTGCACAGGCCAACATTGTTCATCTTCTGAAGGCTTCTCACCGCCACCGTTAAGCATTTTCAAAGACCAACACTTCGAGGAGCTCACATTTCCAAATCCATGGACATGCTAAACAATATTCAATTTCATCCTACACATCACCAAAGCATAGTACAATGGGAAATGACAAACAAAGACAAAAGTTTCACATTATCAATAAATTGTGGTGTGACAAGTACTTTCATCTACATGTGTGTGAATGCACAAAGGACAACTAAGAGGTAGAATATTGCGTGCACAAGATGCAACAGAGCTGACACTATCATTGAGAAGATAATACAATCAAGTATTGTTTATAAAGACTTTGTATGCCTTCAAACATTAATAGACTACAAAAACAAACTAAAGAAAAACTTATTCACAATGCCACATCAACCAGGTGCACTGACATTCTTCATAACACTATCAACAGTATTAAGACTATGGGAGCCGCTTGTTCAATTATTGCATGACTTGAAAAATCCAAATGCTCCAATTTAAGCATCCAGAATCCCTTCACAACTATGTGATTTGATTCATTCTGACCTAGTAACAATTGCATAGTACTATGTGCATAGGTTCCAAGCACTAAAACATCTTCTACAGAAAGACACATCAACCATTAGAGAGCTTATGGACTATTTCTTTGTTAGCAAAATTAGAGGAAGTCAACATGACCATGGCTTACTATGGATTAAAGATGCACCCACATTTCGTATTTCTACAATAGATGAAATCATCTACTTCATTACTTCATTGGTAAATACATAACAATGGATATTATGCTACTAGAGTTACTATAAAGCACGTATAGAGTCACAACAAGAAAAGAACATATAAGAAGAAGAAGAAATAATGTAAGTTTGGTTTTCCAAGACCACCAATGAGGGAAACAAGGATTCTGCTTCCGCTAGATGATGAGTGTGATTTCAAAATGCTCGCAGAAAATGTGAAACACATCTCAACAACATCACGACATTTGGACTTTGACTCCTTTCTCTAACATCTTGGATTAACAGAGGAATAATACATCTTAGCTTTAAGATATAAGCTAGCCATCTAGCTATTTACTTGAAAAGGATCCCAAAACATATTTATACAATTAAATTTAATCCAAAAGTATCTAAACTATGGGGAGCAAACAATGGCGGACAATTCTTATTAAATCCTCATGGAGCGATAGCATATTACACATCATAGATGGAAAAAGTAGACAGAGCTACATTAGAGGCTATTAAAGATGATCTGAATCAATGTATAAGATCAAGAGCACCTACCAATGAAAGAGTGCAAAATATGTGTAATGCGATCTTAAACACCCAACACATAAGCGCACAACAAGCAATTATCTTGCTCTTTCACTACCACTAACAAGCAGCACACCAGAGTTTGCATACATCAACATAGATTTCAAAAAATAAACAAAACAACTCTCACGTCTATAACAATTCATGCTTACAAAAGACAAGACACAAATAATTCACTCATTGACTACAATACATGATCCATGCTAAGACCATATTTGGACAAACATTCATTTTGAAAATTGACTTTCTAGGATAACTTTGTTTACTGGTCTAACCATTCCCTTATTTACATGGCACTCTGCCATACATGAAAACATAAAATACTCAGGGTAGGCCCAATGATACATTTCAACAAATATTTATGCCCCTCATACAAAACATTTCCCATAGAAGAACAATGTAAATATGATGCATATCGCATAGAAGACAACATAAATACAAAAGGGGGGAGGAAGAGCTGAAGGGGAGGCAGAGAGTAGAGCAGTAGGTGGGGCAACAAATAGCCCATGATAGGGGCTGGGAGGGGGTGGGGTAGGGGAGGAACTAGGGGGGGCTGAATAGCAGAGCGAGGGTAGGGGGAGAGGCTAGAGAGGGGAGCAGTGGTGAGAGGTGATAGGAAGGGGAGGAAGAGCAAGTCGGATAGGGGAGGAGCTAGCGAGAGCATAGCGGGACAACGAGGGGAAGGAGGCAGATGGAGGGAGGGAGGGGGAGGCTGAGGGAGGAAGAGAGGCTGATGAGAGAGGGGCTAGCAAGGAGGGGGAGACGAGGGGAAAGCAAGGGAGGAGGCAGGGAGGAGTTGAGCTTAGAAGCTTGGGAGTGCAAGTGTCTGGTTTAGATTGGATAACAAGGTTAAATTATCCCATGGATGTGCAAGTCCCTCTTATGCAAATCACCATGAAGTCCCATTTTCTCCCTCCGTGCTCATGAAAATGCCATTTTTTGTAGTTTTCAAGCTATGGTAAGCAAATTTTAATACTCTTGTTTTAGAATGGGATAAAAGGTTCCAATTATTCTATGGTGTACAAGGAACTCAAATAGCATAGGAAAGTTTTTTTAAAGGCCAAATATCCAAGGGATAGCATTTTTTCCTTTGATACCCATGAAAAATGCTACAATTTTTACATCACAAATAGCTATCTTTCATAAATAATCGGTTTAGAGAGGACTAGTAGAGTCTGAGTCTGAATTTCTTATGGGTGTTTTAAGAATTAGGTCTTAGTGGGGGGACGTTTGTGCAAGGATAAATCATCATAGGTCCACAAAAAAGCATTTTATTGAAAAAACCTCATAGATTATTGGTTTACAATTAGAGTATGGTGCAATCAAGTCTTGTGCAAGGCAATCACCATGACACTCCATTTGCCCCTTTGATGCCCATGAAAATGTCTCTTTTGCTAGTTTTTTGAGTAATTATTTATATGTGGTTGGTTTAGATTTGGCCAACGGTGTGCAATGGAATCAAGGGTGTGCGATGGAATCAGGAGTGTGCAAATCCATAGAGTATGCTAGGAGAAAGTTTGTGCAAGGTTAAATGACAAAAGAGTCCATTTTGCCCTTTAATGCCCATGAAAATGTCTTTCGACACTTTTCATCTTAGGGCAAGTAGTTTCTCATAAATATTGGTTTGTTTAATAGTGTGCTAATGGAGTCAAATATCCCCATGGGTGTGTAGGGCCATTGGATATGATGGAAGAAATATTTGTGCAAGGACATATCACCACCATGGAATCCCATTTGCCCCTTCAATGCCTAGGAAAATGCCTTTTGTTGTAGCTTTCACATTAGGTAAGCATTTTTTCATGAATTATTGGTTGAGCGGGCTAATAGAGTCTTATTATCCCATGGGTGCAAAAGTCCTAAGGTATAACAAATTCAAGGTTTCTACATGGCCTAATCACAAGAAAAGTTGATTTGCTCTAACAATGCACATGAAAATGCCTTTTTTGCCAATTTTTGCACCATGACAAGCAATTTTTCACAAATTATTACTTAGTGTGGGGTAATAGATCCAATTGGCCCATGGCTATGCAAGGCCCTAGAAAATTGTTGAAGGAAGTTTTTGGTACATTGAAAACATCACAAGATTCCATTTACCCTTTTGTATGGCCAATGAAATGCCCCTTTTGAAAGTTTTCACACCATGGCAAGCAATTTTGCATAAATGATTTTTTTAAAGTGGGCCACAGTCCAATTGACCCAAGGGTATTAAAGTCCCCAATATTGGTGATAGAAAGGTTTGTGCAAGGCCAAATCACCATGGGAATCCCATTTCATGTGCATGAAAATGCCATTTTTCACTAAGGGTTCAATTTCAAGGGTTGATCAATGTTTCATGAATGAATGCTTTAAATTAGACCTATGGGGACCCAATTGCCCCATGGATTTGTAAATACCTAAAGAATAGTAGTAAGAAGGTTCTTACAAGTTTGAATCACCGTGATATCCCATTTGCCCCTTTTGTGTCTATCAAAATGCCTTTTTTGGTTGTGTCTATCAAAATGCCTTTTTTGGTTGTGTCTATCAAAATGCCTTTTTTGGTTTAAATGCAGACAACATGTTCTAAGTGGTCCATAATTGTGAAATTACCTAGAGAATGGAGAAATGAAAGCTTGTGCAAGGCCAAGTCCGTAAGAGACCCCAATGTTATGCCTCAATGCCATGAAAATGCCTTTTTCAATAGTTTTCACATCATGGCAAGCAGTGTTTTTAAATTCTTGGTTTAGATGAGGCCCATGGGTTCCAATTGGACCATGGCATGCAAATCCCTAGGGCATTGTGGAATTTTTTTTGTCAAAGACAAAATCACAATGCGATCGCATTGGCCCCTTTCCTGCCCATGACAATACATTTTTTGGTAATTTTTACAACATATGGACATCTTTTCATAAATGATTGGCTTAGAGTTGGGTCCAATTGGCCCATGGGTGTACAAGATACTACGAAATTTTAGTAAAAATTCCAATTCATTTTTTATAAAATGTCCCTTATTTGTAGTTTTCACACCATGGCAAGGAATTTGTTCTATTTGATTGGATTACATTTTGGCCAAAAAGATCAAGTTGGACTAAGTAATCATTTATGAAAGATGAAACAACTATAGGATTCCATTTGCTCCTCCCATCTCCCTTAAAATATCTTTTTCCAAGTAATGGTTGGAGGATCATTTATGCAAGGTGAAACAACCATAGGATCCCATTTGCCCCTCCCATCTTCCTTAAAATGTATTTTTCCAAGTAATGGTGAAAGGATCATTTATGCAAGGTGAAATAACCATAGGATCCCATTCGCCCCTTCCATATCCCTAAAATGTGCAAGGCGATAGGCTATTTTAATGTCCAATAAAATGACACGTTTGACAATTCTCACCCCCAAGATAAATATTGGTTTAGAGTGGGCTATAGTTAAATGCTAATATTTTGGGTGTAACCATATCTAAAGAGAAAACTGGTGGTATTTATACACACACAGACACATAGTTACTATTCCCCTTTTTCTTTTGCATCCACTTAATTTCTTAATTTTCCATTTTCCTATTTTTTCTAATTCTTTTTCCTTCTATCTCATAAACACTCCCTAATTTTTCCTTATTACTCATAATTTTTGTTCAATTTCTTTCTTAAAGCTTTAAATTTTTCTCTCTAACCCCCCCTCCCCCCCTTACGCATCTATAACCAATTTTGTCCCCTATTTTTCCCTCTTCCTTCCCCATAATTTTCCCTAATTTCACTTGATTTCCCCCCAATTATTTTTATTAATTTTTTAAAACTAACTTTTTAACTCCTTTTTCCTTTTTTTTTTAATTCTTTATAGGCCCTTTTTTTTACACCTTTAAAGTCCACATCGAGCTGTTTAAGTCTGTGTTTAAGCCACTATTTTATTGTGACCCTGATAACAAGGGAGGGGTGTTTATAACACCTATCTTCCCAATTAAAGTTTTACTGGTATCTTACCATGTTTTCTTGTTGGATGGTGGCAGGTATGCAGACTCTCCTCTTTAATAAAATAGATGCTTATCATCAGGACTTCACCAAGCTCCTTTTTTTTTTGCAAAAATGTTTTTTGTAAAAATATTATTGTCATGTCTTTTCAAAGCTCTTATATACTTTTTATGCAATTTCGTAGGTGCTTTACCTACATACTTAAACTCTTCCTTAATTCTATAACGTTCTCTTTCTATCCTTTACCCTGGCTCTTTTGTCTTTTCACTATGCAAAAGGGGTTAGTGTCTTTTCTTCCACACACATGTGCTTTCCCCTGCAACTTTGGACGGTTGCACATAGTACATTTAAGTCATTAAGGCCTTTTTTGGCTTCTGGACTCCTTTCTCTAACTTGTGCCTTGTTTTCCTTTCAGAAATTTTCATGGGATGTTTCACTCCAATCAGAAGCTCTCAACAACCCTCTTCTGACTCCTTCTCCCTCATCCCAAGCATCTTTGGATGGTTGCACTTATTACATTTAAGTCATCATGGCATTGCCTTTTGACTCACTTCATTGCTCATCGAGCAATTTTCTCTTTCTTTTGGTTTTTTCTTCTTTCTAAGAAGTCTTCCACCCCAAACAATTCCCAGATTAGCCCACTCCATCCCTGTTATGGCTATCATATAAACACTTTTTCCCCTTTCTTACTTGCAAACCAACTGCTCCCATTGCTCCAAAATCGCATGTCATACTCAAGCACTTCTCTTACTCTTTTTCCATTGCTTATTTGACACTTCTAAAACATTAAAGGCAATGCAATGATAACTCAAATGTAATAAGTGCAAATATCCAAAGGTGCTTAGGATGAGGAAAAAGGAGTTAGAAGAGGGTTTTTGAGAGCTTCTGATTGGAGCGAACCATCCCATAAAAATTTTTGAAAGGAAAATAAGACACAAGTTAGAGAAAGGAGTCCAGAAGCCAAAAAATGCCTTAATGACTTAAGTGTACTATGTGCAACCATCCAAAGTTGCAGGGGAAAGCACATGTGTGTGGAAGAAAAGACAACCACCCCTTTTGCACAGTGAAAAGCCAAAAGAGCGAGGGTAAAGGATAGAAAGAGAACATTATAGAATTAAGGAAGAGTTTAAGTATGTAGGTAAAGCACCTACGAAATTGCATAAAAAGTATATAAGAGCTTTGATCAGAAATGACAATAATATTTTTGCAAAAAACATTTTTGCAAAAAAAAGTGGAGTGTGGTGAAGTCCTGAGAAGCATATATTTTATTGAAGAGAAGAGTCTACATACCTGCCACCATCCAACAAGAAAACATGGTAAGAACCAGCTTAACTTTAATTGGGAAGACAGGTGTCATAAACACCCCTCCCTTGTTATCAAGGTCAATAAAATAGTGGCTTAAACACAGACTTAAACAGCTCGATGTGGACTTTAAAGGTGTACAAAAAGGGGCCTATAGAGAATTTGAAAAAAAGAAAAAAGGTTTTTAAAAGTTAGTTTTAAAAAATTAATAAAAATAATTGGGGGGAAATCAAGTGAAATTAGGAAAAATTATGGGGAAGGAAGAGGGAAAATAGGGAAGAAAATAGGAGAAAATGGGTTAAAGATGCAGGGGGGGGATGAGAGTGAAAATTTTAGAGCTCCAAGAAAGAAATTGAAATTTTTTAATGAAGAATCATGAAAAATTAGGGAGTGTTTATGAGATAGAAGGAAAAAGAATTACAAAAATAGGAAAAGGAAAAATTAAGAAGCTAAGTGGATGCAAAAGAAAAAGGGGAATAGTAACTCTGTGTGTGTGCTCATGTGTGCCCACTTTTGCCCCAGTAGGATAGCTGAGACAATAGGTCAACACCTAGTGTGATGATCTACTGTCTACCCGTAATTGCTTGTCGAGCAATTTTCTCTTTCTTTGGTTTTTTCTTCTTTCTACAAAGTCTTCCACCGCAAATGATTCCCAGATTAGCCCACTCCATCCCAGTTATGGCTATCATATAAACTCTTTTCCCCCCTGAATACTTGCAAAACCAACTACTCTCATTGCTCCAAAATCGCATGTCTTACTCAAGCATTCTCTTACTCTTTTTCCACTGCTTATTTGACACTTCTAAAACATTACTAGTCCTTTTCGGGTACACAGTAGGTCATCACACTAGGTGATGACCTACTGTCTCACCTAGTGTAGTGTATCCTACTGGGGCAGAGTTGGGCACACACACACTGACACAGAGTTACTATTCCCCTTTTTCTTTTGCATCCACTTAATTTCTTAATTTTCCCTTTTCCTATATTTTCTAATTCTTTTTCCTTCTATCTCATAAACACTCCCTAATTTTTCTTGATTCTTCCTAAATTTTTTTCAATTTCTTTCTTAAAGCTCTAAAATTTTCACTCTCACCCCCCCCCTTGCATCTTTAACCAATTTTCTCCCCTATTTTTCCCTCTTTCTTCCCCATAATTTTCCCTAATTTCACTTGATTTCCCCCCAATTATTTTTATTAATTTTTTAAAACTAACTTTTAAATTCCTTTTTCCTTTTTTTAAATTCTCTCTAGGCCCCTTTTTTTACACCTTTAAAGTCCACATCGAGATTTTTAAGTTTGTGTTTAAGACTATTTTATTGTGACCCTAATAACAAGGGAGGGGTGTTTATGACACCTGTCTTCCCAATTAAAGTTAAGCTGGTTCTTACCTATGAATTCATGAGGAAGAATGAGGCACACAATGTAAATCTTTATTCCAAGAGTGGTTACATATATAGGCAATTGCCTCCATGTAGGTAGATCCCAAATCCACAATCATCTCCCTAATTATCTTAATCAATCACCTCTTATGATCACCACACCAACTAACACACCTAACTGATGAGTCACTAGAACCTTCTAGCACACCTACGCTCACACACTTCTTGTATAGGACTCCAAGCCCATAGGCACACACACACACACACATCAATTTGCCCCTTTATTCCCCCCCACAAATTGATGACCTCATCCCTTAGCAATGGTACATGGGATGCTCCATGGCTTGCCCACCATCATGTGGCAACACACATGGCCCCAACCTGTGACTCACTCTTAGGATTCTTGGTTTACAACTGGGAGATAGACAATG
This sequence comes from Dipteris shenzhenensis, assembly GCF_047967505.1. Taxonomy (NCBI): domain Eukaryota; kingdom Viridiplantae; phylum Streptophyta; class Polypodiopsida; order Gleicheniales; family Dipteridaceae; genus Dipteris; species Dipteris shenzhenensis. The sequence continues at coordinate 54,038,371 of NC_141609.1, forward strand.
ACTATGTATGTAAAGCCCAATGAGTGCGACAAGAAAAAATCTCAAAAGACTAACAATCATTTAAGGATGGACTATCCATGGCAAAGAACCATTATTGACCTCACACACACATAACTTAGAAAACATATGGATCCTCACCCTTGTCAGAATTGAATTGGGTGTTGTAAGCAGTGAGAGCTTTGACATTCTCTGGTTCTTCTTCTTCTTCAGTTTCTTCTTCCTCAACAAGATTGGCTAAACATCTCTTCTTGGCATAACATTCCTTTTCAAAGTGTCCAGGTTTGCCACAAAAGTTACATTTCATTTTTCTCTTTCCCTTGAAGTTGCTTTTGGCCAAATATGCCCCTTCTTTGTAATCACTTCTTTGTTTGATCTTTCTCTCCTGTTCCAAGAGTGATGCTTCAATTTCTACCAAACTTATCTCTGGAATATTGGTGAGTGTGGTTACAATAGTGCCATATTCTTCAGTGAGACTTCTAAGTAAGATGGCAATTACAATATCTTCATCAAGATTAAACTTGATGCCAAATAACTGTGTCCAAATGCTCTTCATTGAATTTAGATGTGTGAAGAGATGGACTCCCCTCTATCCAATTTTAAGTCAAAGAACTTGACAAGCAAGCTAAATTCAGAGCATCTTCCCTGTGCTCCAAACACATGCTCAAGATGAGTCCATGCAGCATGAGCAGTCTCACATCCATCAATGTGATGAATAAAGGAATCACTCAAACCAAGAGCAATTATAGCAAGTGCTTTTTCATTTTTTAGAAGCCATGAAGCTTCTCCTTCTCTAGTTGTAGGTTTAGTTTCTTTTCCATTTGCTACCTTCCATATTCCCTTTTTTATGAGAATAAACTTCAGTTTTGTTTGCCAAGTGTGGAACCCCTCTCCTTCAAACTTATCTATTTTCAGTTTGGAAACCATTTTGGGAAGGTCTTACCAAATTAATGGCAGTGTCTAATCCCTTTACAAAAGGTCAATCTTTCTAAACAAAAAAATCACCTTCACCATATAAATGCAAATTGCAAGATAAGAATTCTGAAAATCCTAATTGTTTGGCATAATCATAACTAGTTGGCTTCTCCCACAACCTCTTAACTAGGAGTCTTCTTCACCTTGTACTTTGTCTTTGTAGTCTTCTTCACATTTGAAGAGCTTTGAGAGAGCTTGAAGTTGGCATGTTGTCAAGAGATTAACACCAACTGAACTTGTAAGAACATTCTCTGAACTAAAAGGGCACACTTTGAACTGAAATTTGGAAGAACGATCTCTAAACTGAATCCTTACTCCTCAAGCATTTAGTGTAGCATAAAAACTCCAAAAAATACACTAGAAATGCTTGCAGAGTACATGGAAACTTTGGAGGCTTGATACCTCGCTCCAAGCATCACCAAGATAGGGGCTTTTGCTGCGCAATCATAGATCCATATGCAAGAAAGGCTCAAAACAAACCATAGCCAAAATGGTGCATTATAACTCCAGGGGCAGCAGCATCTCCTTTGCTTGAGGAAACTGTCTTCTCAAAAGGTTGACTGGTTTTTAGCTGAGTTCTCCCTCATTTCTGGACCAAATCGTCCCAAATTTCTTCAGAGGGTAGCTCTAGGTGTAGAGTAAGCTTGGCTCAGAGGAATTACTTACCATGTTTTCTTGTTGGATGGTGGCAACTATGCAGAGTCTCCTCTTCAATAATAGAGATGCTTATTAGGACTTCACCAAGCTCCAAATTTTTTGCAAAAATGTTTGTTGTAAAAATATATTTTGCAAAAATATTATTGTCATTTCTTATCAAAGCTCTTATATACCTTTTATGCAATTTCGTAGTACATACTCAAACTCTTCCTTAATTCTATAATGTTCTCTTTCTATCCTTTACCCTAACTCTTTGTCTTTTCACAATGCAAAAGGGGTTGTTGTCTTGTCTTCTACACACACACACACACACACACATATGTATGTATAATGTTTGGAAAATAAAAATTGAAGAAATAGGCTTTATAAAATTTTCAAAATTAACAACTAAATCATTAAGGGTAACCTTTTTTGCAATTGTTACAGTAGGTGGCAATGGCATGACTATTTGAATATGGAATAGAGATGATTTTAGTTGCATTGGTGAGCTAAAGCGTAAGTGCAAGATCTTATGCCTTTTGATACATCCAACAAAACATATATCACATGGGAAAGAGAGGGAATTATCCAAAAGGCATCTTCACTAATGCCAAGTGCATCTTCACTAATGCCAAGTGCATCGTTTTAGATTTCAAGTGGGAGAATTTTTTATGTTAGTGTCATTTGCACATAAGGTTCTAGCAAAAGAAAAGCTATTGAAATTCAAACAAATGGAGCACTTTCACGTGCATTTCATTTAAGTCATGACCTTTCAACTTTGCATAATAGGTGCACTTTCAAATGAAGGTGAAGAAAGTGGTGGCATGCTATGAAGACTAGACCAAGTGGGTCAATGACTGATGTTTGCTTAGGAGTGGAATAATCCTCACAAATTCATAAGTTGGTTATATGCAAAGGATGTAACACAATGAAAGAAGTGCTCAAGCGTTAGAATTACCAGAGTATGTAAAAAAGAATGGATCCTAAACAATGAAGCAATATCAAAGTAACCAACACAAACAATCAATAGTGTTGTGCAAAGCAAAGGCTAAGAAAACAAAGAAGCATATGAAACAATAAATGGTCAAAGCAAGTAGTTACTTGTGCAGCAAGATCATCATGCAACAATACAATAAGGCTTTCATTGTAAGTTTGAGAACATGGCTTTTCCATGTTTGTTTCATAATCTTGTACATGTGATTTGGGCAAAATTGTACTGTGCAGGTATACTTAGGTTTGGGTTTTTTTAAAACTCAACTGTAATTATTGGCCCTTGTATGCAATCATTTACGTTATGGGGGACTGCAAATTTAAATCATAGCATAATTTTGTAATGCGAATGATTGGAGGATGTATGAAAGCTTTTCCAGTAATGAGTTGTAAACATTGAATTACTATGTACTATAGAAGGGATTTGTATGAAATGCGCATAGTCATGCCAGTTTCAACTATTGTATTCTCTGAGATACACATTAAGGGCATGAAACCACCAGTCTTTGCACGTGATCATAGTAGTTAGTCGTTCAAATACAAGCCGCCCATCATTCCAGCTCGTGTAACATGCATGCAAGCTTCCTCCTATTGTCCATCTTTCTCACAAGCATGCACAGGCTGCTAGCTGAACAAGTGCCTAGAGTATTTTGCTTAAATGAAAGACAGGTGCTTGTGTGCAAGTGAATGCTGACAGAGTACACAAGCACTGGGTCCCCTCTATAGACAGTATTACCTGAGGCAAATGGCTGTGCTGAGTACAATGCTCTTTCAATGGGTGAAAACGAGTTAATCTGTGCATGGAATTCGACAGAGGCAAGCTCCTTCCGTTGTACATTTGCAGTGTATCTTTGTTACTGCTGTGGAAGCGCATTGCCGCTTCACTTTCATTTAATGATGGGAAGGAGAGAAGGGGGGGAGGTGTGTGGGGGTGGGGGTATGCAGCTGCCCCCTGCAAGGTACCCTGTAGGACTGCTTTGTAGCCTACAGAATGTGTTAGCTGGCAGGCCAGGACAACTGCTTGGTGGCCTGGCTATGTGGCAGATTGGTGGTTGACCATGTGGTCATTGCTGCCTGCACAGGCAGTCTTGAAAATAGGCTGTGTTTGCCGATGTACATCCTTACCTGCTTGCACATGCTGTTGCCCTTACTGCTGCAACTTGAACTGTGTGTTCAAGCACCGCAGGCCCTGATCTTGAAAGATGCTGAAAGATAACTTGAACTTGCCTGCCCTGATTCTGAAAGATGCGGCAACTACAGTCACTGAGATGACTACCTTGTCTTTAAAAGAATGCATGCAACAATGAACAAAGCACTGTATCACTGCTTCTTAAAGTTTCCTTATATGCATTTCCCAATAAGGCCGAAATAGTATTTCAAACCAAATACAAATCCACCGTTATCCATCAAGCGTCCAAGTTATCGCACTGCTTGAGGACAGGACTTTTTACTTGAAAATGGAGTGAGATCCTTCCCTCCAGTAACTTCTACCCTCAGTTGTGGCTTCCTTTCTTTCATAGCAGGATGTATAGTCGAGAAGACACTGTCACTGCTATTATATCCTATAAGTATACAACATCTTCACTCAGTGCAGTTACCTCCATGACTCACTTGAAAATTTCAGCCAGATCACAGAGATGTCCAACTTCTCCCTCTGGATGTGACGATTGCTGGCAGAAAGGCTAGCATGTATCACAGAAATCCCTCACCCTCTATGCACGGGCCATGATCAGCTTGAAGAAATTAAAGGCATTTAGTGGTGTCTCCACTGTGAATCTGTGGGACATTACAATACAGCTAAGGAGAGTGTGAGATACCATCAGCCAGCCTAAATCTCCTCAGAAGAACACCTGCTTTTTGGAAATATCTGCAAATTGTGAACCACTTATCGCCCCACCATCATGCTTGAATTGCCAATCGCATACAAATGCAACACATTAAACAGCTATCCTGCAATTTTCTTGTCCTCACTTGCAATATGATGCAAGGCCAGGTTCAATTGTGGAACGTATTCATTCTGCCTCATTAGCCTTGCTAATCTCTGTACCTTAGCATCCATCTTATCACTTTGCAGGTGGTTTTTATTTCCCACAATGAACTCGTACACCTTGTTGTCAACCTCAGTAAAGGCCTTGGCAGCCTTCTTCAACGCACCAATACATTTTCTTAACCCTTGTATTTCATGGAAGTCCTCCCACATGTGAGCCTCAGCATAGATGTTTGACATGAGCACATACCCAGAAGCAATACTGGGATCTAACTGGGTGACTTGATCAAAGCACTGCCTTCCTAGCTTTACATTCCCATGCATTCTACAGGCAATAAGCAAAGACAGCCACCCAGTGATATCATTTGGGATGGGCATTGTTTGGAGCATCGATTCTGCCTCACTCAAGCATCCTGCGCGACCCAGCAGGTCAACGATGCAATTTAAGTGCTCTACACTGGGTAAGATCTCATTATCATCTCTCAAGGACTCGAAATGACTGTAAGCTTCATCCACTTGTACTGTATGACTGCAGGCGGCTAAAATACTGGAGTAAGTGCTAGCAACTGGTTTCAAACCTTCAATTTGCATCTCCAGAAGACATTGCCCTGCCAACTGGAAGTCGTCATGCTGAGAATGAGCAGCAATCATCGCACCCCACGATGCCACATCACGATATGGTAGCGTCTTAAAGACTGTGTGAGCCTCCACTAGACTCCCACATTTGGAATACATGTCAACAAGAGTATTCCCAATGAACACATCTGATTCAAAGCCACTTCTCATAATCTCATCATGTATCACTCGGCCCTGGCCTATTGCTCCTATGCTGCCACATGCTTGCAACATGCACAGAAAAGTGATTTTGTCTGGCTTAAAACCCTCTCGTTCCATTATAACAGAAATCTCAAGAGCCAAAAATCCAGAGCCTTGCTGAGCATATCCAGCAATCATTATGTTCCATGATATCACATCGCGACAAGTTGATGCATCGAATAATTTCCATGCCTCCTCCAGACTCCCACATTTGGCATATCCTGCAAGCATTGCATTCCATGACACTGTATTGCGGTCGGGAGACCTTTCAAAAACTGCACGTGCTTCCTGTAGGGACCTGCACTTAGCATACATATCAACAAGCATGCTTGCAATGGCTACGTCTGTTTCAAGTCCCTTTCCAATTATCTGGTTATGTATAAGTTTCCCTACACCTACGTCTCCTATGCTTCCACATGCTTTCAAGGTGCTTAAAAATGTCACTTTGCCGGGTTCTAGGCCCTCAATAGGTATTTGCTCAAAAAGTTCAAGAGCAAGAAGACCGTGCCCGTGCTCAGCATATCCCGTAAGCATTGCATTCCATGTGACCAGATTTCGATCTTCCAACTGGTCAAACACTTTGCGTGCTTCGCCTAAGGCCCCGCATTTAGCATACATGTCAACAAGAGTGTTTGCAACAATCATTTCAGCTTCAATTCTATTTCTAATTATGAGGTCATGTATCATTTGTCCCTGCCCTATGTCTCCCATGCCACAACAAGCTTTAAGAGTGCATGAAAATGCTACGTTGTCAGGTTTGATACCTTCTTGCAGCATCTTCACAAAAGTTTGGAGTGCAGAGAGATAATGCCCATGCTGAACATACCCAGAAATCAACGCACCCCATGACACTGCATTTTCAGTGGGCAATGTGCTGAAGACTTTGTGTGCCTCATCTAGGCACCCACATTTGGCATACATGTCAACAAGACTACTCCCAATGGCCACATCTGTCTCAAGTTTACTTTTAACAATCTGTTCATGTATATGCTTCCCCTGTTCAACAGTTCCAATGCTGCTACATGCTTTCAACGCGCTTAAAAATGTGACTTTGTCTGCCTGTATACCCTCCTGTTGCATTTTTTTGAACAGTTCAAGAGCAAGAGGACCACACCCATTCTCACCATATCCCGCAATCATGGCACCCCAGGAAACCACATTGCGATTTGGTAACTTGTCAAATAAGTTTCGGGCCTCCTCTAGACTTCCACAATTTGCATACATGTTGATAAGAGTGCTTCCCAAAACCAAATCTGAGCCCAATCCACTTCTGATGATGCGGTCATGTATCACCTGGCCCTGCCCCACCTGTCCTATGCTGCTACACGCTTTTAGCATGCACAAGAATGTGACTTTCCCTGGTTTTATCCCCTTCTGTTGCATCCTCTCAAAAAGTTTAAGAGCAGAAAACCCATAACCATTATGTACATATCCGCTGATCATTGCATTCCATGACACCTCATTTTGAACTGGCAGAAGATCAAAAACTTTGCATGCATTCTCTAGGCTTCCACATTTGGCATACGTACTTACAAGGGTGCTCCCAATGTCCACGTCTGATTTCAGTCCAATTCTGATTATTTGATCATGAATCATTCTGCCCTGCTTTAGTGCCCCAACGCTGCCACAGGCTTTCAAGGCACACAAAAGCACTACTTTGTCCGGCTGTATGCCTTCTTGCTGCATTTTCTCAAAAAGTTCAAGAGCAGTAAGACCATGCCTATGCTGGGCATATCCTGCAATCATTGCACCCCAGGCCACTACATTTCTACCTGGCAGTCTATCAAAAGCTTCACGTGCCTCAAAAAGGTTCCCACACTTGGCATACATGTTAATCAGGGAACTGCCAATGACAATATCTGATTCCATTCCACTTCTAATGATCTCTTTATGGATCAGCTTGCCATGCTCTATGGCCCCTATCATTCCACATGCTTTCAAGATGCACACAAATATTATTTTATTTTGCTCCCCGCCATCCTCTTGCATCTTCTGATACAAATCAAGAGCTATCCCATATTCTCCAAGCATAACATGCGCCGAAATAATGGCTTGCCATGCATTAACATTTGGTTTTGCACTCATGCAGAATACTAGGTTCGCTTCAAGTAAACATCCATGTGATGTAAAAAGATGGATAAGTTGGCCACCCCAAAGTTTGCCCACCAAGTCAGATGCTCTGCCGACCATAAGCGCATGCAGTCTCCTGCAAGCCACCACTTTTCCTGTTTTAGAGCATTCCTGCAGAAGATTGTCGACATAATTCCTTGATAAATCTGCCCCTTGATAGGGTATACCATTAAGGGGTTCCCTCTCGAAATGTTCACTGAGATGACTATCATCCATTAGAGCTCCATCAACGGCCATCCTGTGGGTTAGCTACCACGGTCAGAGACTAATTTGGGTATGGATTTAATCAAGGTAGCAAACACGGTGAAAGATATGCAAAACTACCCACCAGCAAGCTCAACAGCCAGCAACAACCAACGAGTAGAGTCATCTCAAACGACAGAAGTACCTGGAAGAGTTCCTAATTGTACAGCTGCACTCTAAGTCAGATTGTAAGAGGTGATTCGCGTGAAGAGAGCGAAACTTGGTCAAGGCGCCCAACTTTTCTCGGAAGACTTGGGGAACCATCAATGCAGAGGGTCCCCTTCTCTGTACATCGCGCGGCGTCTGGATGTTTCTGAAATTTTGTGCCAATTTCAGCTCAGACGTTGCAAACTAGTACAACCTCAACAAATCTACCGTGACGGCTGCAATGCTGAACAATCTGATTATACTGATAAAACAGCGTTTGAATAGAAGGAGTGCTCACCTTACGTAATATTTCCGTCCACCAGTGTAAGTAGACCAAAAACAACTGCCACCATGAATTTCCGCAGTTGCAAGAAGCCGCTACCGCCCTTGACCTCATTTCGGTCCAGCGGTACAGAACCCAAGGATATCTGATGATAATTCTGCAATCCGGCCTGCAAAAAGATTTATCACAAGTCGGATGCTCATAGTGGGATCCTGCAAATGCTTCCTTCTCCTTGGTGCCATAGAAAGTGTCACAGCAAACGAGCTACGTGCATGAAAAACGAACTGGCATGGCAACTAGAAATTTGCCAAGGGCAAAAGGTGGGAGGGAGGCATTTTCCGGCCGGGAAGTGGCCAGGAACGTGCCGGAAATCGGCGAGCGGCCTCGAACCGGTTACTGGCCACTTCCCGGCTTAGGCCTCTCGCTGGTTTTTGGCCACTTCCGCCAATTGCCGGTTTCTGGCTTCGCGGTTGGGAAATGCCCACCACGGGCACGTTTTGAAAGTCAAGGTTTTGGTCCCGATGGCCTTGAATTGGGAGTTTGGGATTGCATAAGTGTACGCGTGTCATTGTGTTGTTTGATACATGGCACTATGTGATTGGCTAGCCAATGGTGTTGAGTGAACGTGCTTGTATGGCACGCTCTACCGATTGCATTGTGTGAGGCACGTGGTGGTTGTGCATGCTTCTTTTTTGGTTGTTGGTTGATGCGTTGGTGGTCTTCCCGAGTTTGGTTGCGCGTTCTGTGGTGCGTGCCTGATGGAGAATGCTCCGTCCTTTTCTCTTGGCTTGAGTCAGGCTGATGGTGCTGTTGGCGGTGGTGCAGATAGCGAGGGCTTTGGTCTTGTTGATTCGGCTTTGGTGCTTATGATTGTGTTGCTGGCTTTGTTGACGAGGATCTCAAGAGGTTTGTAGTGGTTTATGTGCTAATTGTTTGTTTCTACAAGTACGCGGATTGCTCTTCTAGAGGTGCTATTGGGTAAAAGCCATTAAATCGTGTACTAGAGAGGGAAGTTGAGGGTGGTGGTGTGAATCGTAGCTCAAGAAGGATAATTGGGCACGAGGTCGTTTTGATGCATGGCGTTGGATAGAAGGTTTGGATGTGTCTATGCCTATCGAGGGCCTAGATTTAAAGTTGTTCGGTGAGATGTTGAGCAGATTTTTCCTAAGAAGAGGGGTGAGGGTGGTTTGTACCCGCCTAGGACATTGGTTGCTTTGTTCAAATCCTTCAATCGGATTGTTTGTAGGTGTCAAGAGTCTCGTGTTGTTTCTACAAGCGTTGTAGGGGTGCCATTTGATATGTCCAAGAATCCTTTATTTGCTAAGGCAAGGTCTTCTCTTATTAGTGCCATGAACCGTTCGGTTCGTATTCATGGGTTGAAGCCTGCTAAGAAGAGTGATGTGCTTGGGCTTAAGGATGAATTGATGGTTTTCTAAACGATGTGGATTTTAAAGCACGTGGTCTTCAGAAGAGGTTGCCTTCTATTTGCTACTTTGTTTTGTTATGAGGGGCGGGACTAAATTGCATGGCATACGTCGTGCTCGATATGTTCATGGTTCGGATGCTTTTGGGGAGTTTTTGTAGTAAGTTCGTAGTCTTTTTTGCAATTTTGTTGGTTGTGTGGTTGTTTGAATGTTTTGTGTAGGTTCGATGAAAGATTAACCAAAAACCATGCGATGAGTTTGAAGAGGTACAAGGCCGAGCATCTTGGGAAGCCTTTGAAGTCTTATGAGGGTGATTTCATTTTCACTTACGATCAATTTCTGAGGCATATGCCTCCGGTGGTTGCTGGTAATGAAAATTTATTGTATACTTTTTTATAGCCAATTGACAACCCTCGGTTTATGGTGAGTTTGGGTGTGCTTTGTTTGCTTCTTTTAGTTTGTAATCTGTGTATGTGGTTCTGAGTTGTTTTGGGTTAGTTTCTTCTATGGTCGAGACAGTTGGTGGAGGAAAGAAGGGGAATTTTGAACTCAAAAAGGGGCTCTTGGATTAGTCCCTTAAGATTTGTGATTAGTAAACCAACCAATGGGAAGGCTTGGGCATTAAAAGAATGGAGGATTCCATATTGGCCTCTCATTGGTGGAGAGACTTCCCTTGGTCCCCACTAGGCTCCCACTTGCCTTCTCTTTCCCCCACCACCTATTAGGGCATTTACTCCCCCCCTTGACTTTTTCATGGTCCCCCTACCCTCCTCCCTCACTCCGTGGGCCCCCAAAATCGCGAGTTTTTTTCCCTCCAAAAAATCAAAAATTTCCAAAAGTGTCCCCAACCCCCCAAACACCTCCCAAGAGGCCCTCAAAACTATCCCCATTGACTCCCAACCTTCCTCCTAGCCTCTTTCTCCTCTTAGCCTCCTCCTCCTCCTCTCAACCTCCTCTCAGCCTCCTCCTCCTCCTCTCAACCTCCCCTCAACCTCCTCCTCTCAGTCTCCTCTCAGCTTCGTCCTCTCAACCTCCACTCATCCTCCCCCTCTCAATATCCTTAGCCTCCTCTCAACATCATCACAACCTCTTCTTGTTCTTAGCCTTGTCCTCTCAATCTCTTCCTCTTTTCTTTCCCCCATTCTTTCCATATTTATGAAGTGCTCCTCTTCCCCAAGATCAGATGTAAGACACATTTTGAAGGAGTACTTCATTTTGGGATTTCCCAAAAGGGGCTTGTATGGGAGCGAGGGTAAGAGGACTATGTTGTGAAGAGAGAGAGAGAGAGAGAGAGAGAGAGAGAGAGAGAGAGAGAGAAGGGGGGGGGGGAGATGAGAGAGAGATATGAGAGTGCTCTCAACGGAAGCAAGAACGAAAGAGGGAGAGAGAGAAACAGAGAGCCACACAAGTTTTGGTGGGTGCAGAACCACCGTAATCTTCTTTTTCATTCATTTATATATGCGTTTGAGTATTGTACATAACCGGGGTAAAGGCACAGTGACCTTTAACCCCCACAACCTCCCACTTAGAGGACAATGTGCCTTTAAGGGAGAACAACCAGTGAGCATACTATCCAATGCCCATCAATACATGACAATACTCAAACTGCAGACTAGGTAGACTCTTCGTCAGCATATCTACAGGGTTATCATCTATATGAACCTTGACAAGCTCTATGCGCTTGTCCTCAAGTACCTCCCTGATGAAATGGTACCTGACCTCAATGTGTTTGGTCTTTGCATGAAAGACCGGATTCCGTGCTAGCTAAATAGCACTCATGGAATCACTATGCAATGTCGGTACACGTGTATGAATCCCCAAATCTCCCACTAGCCAATCAAGCCATATAGCCTCCTTGCAACCCTCTGTGGCTACAACATACTCAGCCTCTGTGGTAGACAACCTCTGTGGTAGACAAAGCAACGCACTTCTGTGTGCGAGACATCCACGACACTGCACCACCTACAAAGGTGAACACATAACCAGAAGTGGATCTCCTACTATCCACATCCACATGCCCTGCATAGTCTGAATCTGTGTACCCAAGTACATGCATGTCTCCTCTACCAAAGAAGATGCACATCTCCTTGGTACCCTTCATGTACCTTATGATGCACTTAACTGCCTCCCAATGCCTCTTTCCTGGATTAGCCATATACCGACTAACAACTCCCACTGCAAATGCAATGTCTGGTCTAGTAGCTATCATAGCATACATAAGACTCCCAACTGCTGATGCATAAGGAACCTTGGCCATCATGGCCCTTCCTCATCTGATTTGGGACTATCTGTATGACTCAGTTTCACATATGGAGGCAATGGAGTACTCACTGCCTTCCCCCCCTCCATATTGAAACGCTGCAATACTTTTGTAACATACTCTTTTTATGAAAGCCAAAGGAGTTTCCTACTCCGATCACGCGTGATGCGCATACCAAGAATATGACCTGCAAATCCCAAATCCTTCATATCAAAGGCCTCATGCAACTTGGCCTTTAATGCATCTAGCTCATAAGTATTCTTGCTAGCCAATGGCATATCATCCACATATAGTGCCAAGATCAATTTCACTCCTTCTAAAACCCTGGGACCGAATGAAAGCATCAAACTTCTGATACCATTCTCTAGGCGCTTGCTTAAGACCATAAAGACTCTTCTTTAGCTTGCAAACTAAATGCTCTTTGCCCTTTTCTTCAAAGCCTTCCGGTTGCACCATGTAAATTTCCTCATGCAAATCCCCATGCAAGAAAGTTGTCTTAACATCCCTCTGCATAAGCTCCATATCCTCTGATGCCACTAGTCCAAGCATGCATCTAAGTGTGGTCATCTTCACAACCGGAGAGAATATCTCATCAAAGTCCACACCCTTCTCTTGCTTGAATCCTTTAGCGACCAAACGGGCCTTGTACCTAGGCACATCATCACCTGTGACCTTCATTTTGTAGACCCATTTACATGGCAGTGCTTTCTTTCCATGTGGCAAAGAAACCAATTCCCAAGTCTTATTCTTCATAAGTGAACTCATCTCTGATTGCATAGCATACTCCCACTTGTGTTGATCCTCGTGCATCATAGCCTCTCTATAGCAAGAAGGTTCCCCGCAATCAGTAAGCATCACATAGTCTACCCCTGGAACAAACTTATCAGGCGGTCTAGACACTCTAGATGATCTTCTCAAGGGCATTTCAGCTTGCTATCCCACCTGTATATCAGCCAAATTTGGCTCATCATTTCCACCAATAGATGATCCATCATCTACCCTTGATTGTATACATGTGGAAGTATTTGGTGATACCATTTCTTGCACATTTGGTGCATGGACAGCTTGCTATCTATCAACATATGTGGGTGCATTCACATCTTGGAAAGTGATTCTCCTCATTTCCACATCCCTCATGGGTGCCTTATGCAGCTTCTGGATCCCAGAGATGATAGCCCATCTCTCCACTTTCACCATAACCCAAAAAGATGCATTTCCTAGACTTAGGATCTAGCTTCTTTCGAAGCTCTTTTGGCACATGTGCATATGCCTCACACCCAAATATACGCAAATGAGAATAAGAGGGCTTCTTGCCACTCCATGCCTCTTCAGGAATGCCACCATCCAAACTCTTACTAGGTGATCTATTGATCACATGCACTGCAATCTTCATTGCCTTAGCCCAAAAACCACCAGAAAGACTTGCATTGGAAAGCATGCATTGCAACCTTTCTTGAATGGTACGGTTCATCTTTTCTGCAACTGGATTTTGCTCTGGAGTACGAGGGGATGTGAGCTCCCTCTTAATCCCACGTGTATCACAGAAATGCTAAAAGTCATGAGAGAGATACTCTCTACCATTATCAGTCCGTAGGCATTTAAGTGTTCTACCTGACTGATTCTCAACCAAGGCCAGCCATTTCTGAAATACCTGTAACACATCACTCTTCTGAGCTATAGCATAAGCCCACACTTTCCTAGTTGCATCATCAATGAATGTCACATAGTATTTAGCCCCGCCTAATGACCGTGTAGGCATGGGACCACATACGTCTGAATGCACCAAATCAAGCTTTTCAAACTCTTTCTTTCCCCTTCTTTTATGGGCTGATTTAGTCTACTTCCCATAGAAACAGTGCTCACAAAATTCAAAATCAGAGAAACTCAAATGCGGTACATAACCCAAATGGCATAAGAGTTTCATTCCATTCTGGCTCATGTGCCCCAACCTGCAATGCCACAAAGAAGTGCTTGGCTACTCAGTTATTGCAACAACATGATCCAATACCCCTGATACATGTAAGGGATACAAAGTCCCACACTTGGCACCCCTGGCCAAAAGCATAGAGCCCTTCTGAATTTTCCAAGTCTGAAAGCCAAAAGTGGTGTGAAAACCAGCATCATCTAGCTGACCCACTGAAATAAGGCTCTTGGTCAACTTAGGCACATGTCTCACATGTTTCAAAATAAATGCAGACCCATTTGCAAAAGAAAACTTTATGTCACCTGCTCCCACTATGTCACATGCATAGTCATTTCCAAGATGCACACAACCTGTCTTTCCACTGTCATAAGTGGAGAACCATTCCCTATGGGGAGTAACATGGAATGAAGCACCAGAATCCAAAATCCAATCCTGGGAATATGCATCATCTGAAGTGGTAAGCAACTCTATAGATAAACTAGACATGAAGAGAACGTCATTGTCACTATCATGTGTGACTGCATTGATCTTCTCGATCTTCACTTTTCCTTTGTCCTCCCTTGGACTCTCTTCCTTTTGATTTGCACCCCAATTTGCATTCTTTTTCTTATCCTTTTGCTCTCTTTTTAGCTTGTAGCAATCCTTTTTCATATGGCCCTTCTTGCCACAGTGGTAATACTCAATGTTCCATGCCTTGGATTTGCTACAAGACTTCCCTCTTTCTTGGGACTTCCCCCTGAACTGTGATCTGCCCCTTTGCACATTTAAGGCTGCATCCTACTTGTTGCCGTCCATAGACTTCCGTCTAATCTCCTCGGCCAACAAGCTACCCACAACATCATCAAATTTCAGTACTCCACTAGGTGCAGAGTTACTGACAGCTGTACGGAAGGTATCCCATGAGGATGGCAATGAATATAAGAGAAATATTGCCTTAGTCTCCGCATCAAAATTCATCTTCTGAGCCTGAAGTTGGCTGAAAATAATATTGAATTCATTCAAGTGAGAAGCAGTGCAGACCCCTTCCTTCATCTGCAGCTCAAACAACCTCTTCATGAGGTAAACTTTATTAGAGGTAGTTTCCTTTTCATAAGTGGCACATAGTTTCTTCCACAAATCTTCCGTAGTCTGCTCATTTACTACTGTGAAATAAACTGACTCTGTAAGATGAAGTCTAATAGTAGACTTTGCTAATGCATCCAACTCATTCCAATCATCCTCAGACATATTTGCAGGCTTAGCTTCAATCCCTGCCGAGGGTTTAATCTGCTTCTTTTGAATAAGCACATCCCTTATCTGTTCTTTCCACAAAGAAAAGTTTGTCCCATCAAACTTTTTAATGTTGAAAAACTCCTTTTCAGACATGGAAGAGGATGCCATAATGCAAATAAAACAAAATCCCAAATGCTAGTGCATACAAGAGGAAATCACACCAAGGTGCACCCAAATGTGTATGCCACAATAGAGTGAAATATCACCGAAACTCATGTCTCAAAGCATCTGACTCATGTGCATATACTATGCATCCATATGAGCAAATCTGGCCCAAAAGAAAATGCCAACTGCAATGGCAATCCAAAATGCCAATAAGTGCCAAATGACTCAAGCATAAACACCGTCCGCTGGCATATACATTAATAATATCTCATCCAAGAGAGCATAGCACTATCAGTGCATCACCTGCAATGTGTCAAAGCTATCCCTCTCGGCATAAAATAGCATCCATGTGCAAAGCGTCCATAAAAAATAGCATCCCACAAGGCAATTTGGGCCTATCAATGCATCCAATAAGGACCGCAATGCATCCAAATGGCCTATAAATCATCCACTGCAACCAAATGCACACCACGAATGAGCGTACACTGCTCAAACTGCAACCAGAGTGATCTACATAAGGTATGCTCAAGAAATCATGGTCCCACGGTAATGACCGCTACTGAAAATAGAACCTGAGATGCCTCAAAACATGGGCGCCATTGCATAATCGGACTCAGCAAGAAAATCTGCAAATATCTCTCTTCTGCCGGAACTCCAAAATCCCAACCGATGAGTGAGAAATGGGAGTCAACACTTATCCACTGCCATGTGGCATAAATCTAAGGTTTCAAAACCTTAGAATGAAAAATGCATAACAGAGAGACGAAATTGAATACACAGAGATCTATAACTCTGAAAATCCTCCACCGAATCGTGCAAGAACTGATAGGTAGGGGTTCTTGGCGGTTTTGGAAACTGTGGTTTCAATCACTGGGTCCAACACACGGGCTGAAAAACGTTTTTTGAAACAGAGCTGTTTGTAAACTCCACCGGAGTGCGAATGATGAGCAACATAGAAGTTTTAGGACCTCCTGAGTCCACCGAAACTGACAGATCTGCAAATGGTTGCTCCAAACTTGACTTCCAACACCCTAGCAGAAAAACGTAGGAACTGACACAGTGAGTCAGAAACAATGAAATGACCCCAGATTCAAGAATGAAGGTGTTTCTAAGCTCCTGAAGTGAAGTGGACACTAAAAGCAAGCAATAGTTGCCTCTACAAGTCAATACGGAGTCTCTATCATCGAACGAAATAGGGAAAAGCTCAAAAAACGACTTTTTCTTTGAAGCCACTTAACAAGCTCTCAAAACCACTTCGCAAAGCCAAAGTGACTTTTCCAAAAGTTCCTTCAAGGTCTCTGCATACTCGGATGCAAGTAAAGTCACCCACAAAGCTTTCCATAGAGCTTCTCCTTCCTCCCACAGAACTGCTGAGCTTCAAGCATTCACGCATGCTCAACTAGATCACCCGGGCTCTAATACCAGTTGAGAGTGCTCTCAACGGAAGCAAGAACGGAAGAGGGAGAGAGAGAAACAGAGAGCCACACAAGTTTTGGTGGGTGCAAAACCACCCTAATCTTCTTTTTCATTCATTTATATATGTGTTTGAGTATTGTACATAACCGGGGTAAAGGCACAGTGACCTTTAACCCCCACAAGATAGAGAGAGAGAGAGAGAGTATGTGTGTGTGTGTGTGTGTGTGTGTGTGTGTGTGTGTGTGTGTGTGAGAGAGAGAGAGAGAGAGAGAGAGAGAGAGAGAGAGATGGATTCCCATGCATTGTGTGTGTGTACACGTGTGTGTGTGTGATTTCACTAAAAAAAAGGGTATGTGTGTGTAAGAGAGAGAGAGAGAGAGAGAGATGGATTCCCATGCTCTGTGTGTGTGTGTGTGTGTGTGTGAGAGAGAGAGAGAGAGAGAGAGAGAGAAAAGCAAATGGATTCCTATGGATCATGATTTAGCGGACACAATAAAGATTTGATTTGATTCCTAGGCTTTGTTTGATTTAAAGTTATTTTGTAGATATTTTGATTTCTATTACTAAGTTAATGATTTTAAAGAAATACTAATGACTTACTTATTGCAATTGTTAGGATGCATCAAAATTGACCATTTAGGGATGTGCCAAGCACCACTACTACAATATCTATGAGAAGTGAATTCATGACCACAATGGGGCATGCCTTACAATGATTATTATTTTCTTTTATAGATCAAAAAGTTATAGATCAAGAAGTTATTGGAAAGGCACATGGATGTAATAATATCTTTCATTGAATGGAAGCATTCATGTACATTGGCTAAAAATGATTTGATTGAATATACCAAGAAATTTGTCATACCACATTGGATATCTATATTTTGTTCTGTAAATTATCATATTAATTCTTTCATAATGTATTACTTTAGGTTAATTGTTGTATTTAGTTAGCCAAGACAACTTTGAATTAGTACATGAATCAGTGATGAAGAATAATAGGTTGTGCATGGATGAGAGTAGCTAGGTTGTTTGTGGGATCTTATCAATGAGGTGTAGATGTAAGTCTTGAAAACAACTGATGAGGCATGGATTTCTTTAGAATGAATTCCTTTATTAGGTAGTAAGTTGTCTTTGGGATCTTGTGGATGAGGTATAGATGTACGTGTTGTGTTTGGGATTTTAAATCAATGGGTATATGGTCTTTAAAAATGTACTACTTTTAAAGATTATGTAGGTTCAGTTAGATATGAGTCTTTATTTACTTAATAAATCCCAATGGTGCCAAAATAGACCACCTCATGCATGGATGAGACAAATTAATATGTATTATATTGTATATAAGAAATATGTATGTATCTATTTGGAAGTTATATTTACTTCTTGGACATTACATCATTGCATGTGATCACTTGTATTTATTATTTACATAGAATGGGAGTTGGCAACTTGAACCCCTAGGTAATACATGCTTTGATGGAATACTCCAAGTAACATTTTGGGAAGTTTCTACTCTTAGGTATTGCTTATATGTAGAGCTAGATTGATTTTTTAATTCAATTAATAACTTTGACTCATGAATAATATAAGTTAGAGGGGATATTATAATTGAATATGTATTTAAAAACTTTGCTTTTATAAATTTTGTCAATTATATAACATTTTTTTAAAGATCTTCTTCAAATGTACCAAAAATTTGGATGTAATAAACACAACACATCATTTTTAAATTTAAATTATGTGGAAATCAAGCATGCAAAGATTCAGTAAGAAGACAGGATAGGACAAGGGTGGGAAAAAAATGTTCAATTTTATTTATTAAAAGAAGTCAAAAGCTTTTGAAGGTTTAAAGTTAACATATCCATCAAGACTCGATGAATGATATCATATCCTAATGTTTGGCATCTAAAGGTATAAGTATTTAAGCATCTAGAAGAAGCAACACCTGTAGATCAATTGTGCCATAAGCATAGAACATGTCCATGCATATCCATGCTATTGTATAGAGGTACAATGAGATTATTAGGGGCATACATATGTATAATATCGATGATTCTTGTACAAGGTAACAATTATTTATAATGGCAAATTGTCTCTAAAAGTTTAAGAGTGACATTTGTTCTTATTGGTTTTAGTGTAAACACTAAAACAATAACTAGAGAAGGACATAATACATAAGAAATAAATATGATTGAATTTATGTAATAGATCAATCTTGGAGTATAATATGCATATGCATGCAAAAGTGAAAGGGATGTGCATGGGACATATATAAACCATGAATAGAGTTTGTAGATAAACCTTGTAGAGTATAATACGTGTTCTTTTTGTGAGTACTCATTGTGAGGCCATAGGTCATTGCACTATATTTTTGTTTCCATGATTTGTTTTCACAATTTCATCAACATATTGAGAGTGAGCACTTTGGAAAGGCAAATATTTCTGAGAAGATGATTGATTTTGGGATAAGTCTGTAAGAGAGAGTTGTAGATTTTACACAAGCTACAACTTTGATACTTTGTGATTTACATGGTTCAACCATTCAGATGGGCAAATAATGGCCCGAAGATGTAAAAAAGGCACTCTAAAGTGTTTTCTTGGCTTGGATTTGCATGCCCAATTCTAAATGAAAATTTGAAGCCTTAGATGGTGAGTTTGGGTAGAAAAAGATGATGATAAAAGTTGTGGGAAATCAAAATACTGTTAAAAGTCATACTATGAATTATTTTCATATCTTGCACCATTTAGAAGATATGGGCCTCCAAACAGGGTTGTTTTTTCCCAGTCTTAAACAGAGAACTTGCTAGATCAAATCAATTGCACCTGCATGTAGGCATGGGGACCAATATTTGGGGCATGGCACGACATTCCCCAAAAAAAAAGTAAAAAATTAAATAGCCAGATGGCCCCAGATGTGAGCAGGCATGACTTTTGGCCCGTCTACTCACACCCAGGGCCATCTGGCCATTTTTTTTCAAAAATTTTTTTGGGAATGTCTCTCCATGCCCCAAACACTATTGGGGACTAGTATTTGGGGCATGAGAGACATTCCCCCAAAAACTTTTTGAAAAAAAATGGCCAAATGGCCCTAGGTGTGAGTAGGCGTGACTTTTGGCTAGACGAGGTCTGCGCCTGCTCACACCTAGGGCCATCTGGCCATTTTTTTCAAAATTTTTTTGGGGGAATGTCTCTCCATGCCCCAAATACTGGTCCCACACACTGACAGTGTGTGGGACCAGTATTTGGGGCATGGTGTCAGTGTGTGGGACCAGTAATTGGGGCATGGAGAGACATTCGCCCAAAAAAATTTTGAAAAAAATAGCCAGATGGCCCTAGGTGTGAGCAGGCGCGACTTTTGGCCAGACGGGGTCCCCCTTAAAAAAATTTGAAAAAAAATGGCCAGATGGCCCTAGGTGTGAGTAGGCACAACTTTTGGCTAGACAGGGTCCTGGCCGGCCAAAAGTCGCGCCTGCTCACACCTAGGGCCATCTAGCCATTTTTTTTCAAATTTTTTTTGGGGGAATGTCTCTCCATGCCCAAACACTATTGGGGACCAGTATTTGGGGCATGGAGAGACATTCCCCCAAATAAATTTTCAAAAAGAATGGCTAGATGGCCCTAGGTGTGAGCAGGTGCAACTTTTGGCCAGACGGCGTCCTTGTCTGGCCAAAAGTCATGCTTGCTCACACCTAGGGCCATCTAGCCTTTTTTTTTCAAAATTTTTTGGGGGAATGTCTCTCCATGCCCCAAATACTGGTTCCGAACAAATCAAGGATGCCTAATAGTTTTTTTTTTGGGGGGGGGGGATCAAGATTGCCTAATATTTTTCCAAATCATCTTTTTTCTCTTTTACTTATTGGGAACCACTATTTGGGGCTCAATCTTGTTGAAGCCTAGTTCAAGTGTTGCCTTTCTTTGTTTACACAATACTTGTTCTTCTTGGCTCAACTGATTTTTTGTATAGATGTGTGGCTAATTGGGTGTACTGGTGTTCATTATAGAGAAACTTGCTAATCACCGAGAAGGGGCTGATTAGAGGCAGGAAGTAATGTCATAAGACACAACAAAGTCCTCTTGGCCAAGCACACATATGGGCCAAACTTACATTGTTTGATCCAATTGCACACCCACATGCACATTGAGGCCAAGAGGCCTTTTTGAAATTGAGTTTTGGGTAAACTTCAACAAGCAGCAAGATTAAGACAACAATAATAAAACAACATAGATTATGATTTTACTTTATTTCATGAGAATGATAACATTTATTTATTTTAGAATGAAATAATATCGATTACCATAGAAAGGGCAAGTACAAGCAACCTCCATTGGGGAGCCAAAATAGTGTCTAAAAAAGGACACACTATAATATAATAGGTGGCCTCTAAAGGAAAAGAACACATACAAGACAGATAAATGTTGATGGGTATAGTGGTAAATGCTAAAGAATGACCACTTCCATCACGTTGAAGAAGATTCTTCCCTTTACCTTTGATTGCCTCAAAGTTCTATCCATCCATGCTCAAGTTCCTTGAAATATATAATATTATTACAATAATTCTTATGCCATGTGTGCTGTGTGGACTCAGGTTCATAACAATCCTTAGAAAACATATATTTATTTTTCTCAATTTTCTCAAAGTAATGCTACATAGTTATCTTGCCTATATGGCAACTCTCAGTATATTCCATCTCTCCTCTTCTTAATTTCTAAAATATGTGCCATCAAGGGGCTTCAAACATACGAAGAGATGTTGCTTAAGTTTGGGCATCATTTTTCAAATGACCTATGGATCCTTTGAACTTGTACATAAAAGGGTATTTTTATATTCAACAACTACCCCAACTAATTTTTGCAAAAGAGCAACTTGCAGCTATGTATATCCATCCTTGTCCTAGTGGGCATACTAGTGGGAAATTGAACTAGACTCATCCTCTTCTCCTGAAGCATTAATACAACAAGGTATCAAGGACAAGCATGAACTTTGCTTTTCTATTTTAAAGCTATTCTAATATGATGGAAATGTATGTGCAAACCTATAGCAATGCTTTTAGAGCTTGCACCATTAAAAGAGGCTAAGGGAATCCCTATATATCAAATTGAACCAAGAAGTTATTGGGAGTTTCAACTTTAATGGAGGACAGAGTCACATAAACACCTATAATTACATTTTTGGGAAGCACTATTTTTGAAGTCCAATCACTAGAATCATCTGCATGCATGATCTTATTTTATTGATAGTCCTTATAGTATTGGAGTAGACTTCATACACCAACCAACCTTTTCACAAAAACTAATGGCAATATGGTAGTAAGACAAGGCTACTTGCTACCTACATTAGTTGTTGATTTACATTAATCATTTAGAGAACTCAGTTATGCAAATGAAAGTTGGGGGAATTCCCTTTATGTGAGACTAGTTTATTGATTTTGCTCTAAGCCATTTATGTAATCTTGGTTTTGTTCTCCCTTAAGGTCTACAAACACACTCAGAGGAGTTAAAACATAATGTGACATAACTCTATCCAAGAGAATGCCATGGCATTCCGTACGTCCTACACAAGTTTCTAAGGATTTCAGTATACAAGATGTTGAGATGATGTAATGTTTACAACTATCTTGGTTTCAAATTTAAAATTCTTAGATTCATGCCAAAAGTAATCAGTTGAGCTATATCACAAAAGGGGCAAGCACCTCTAACACTATTTGTATGCTGATACTTTTAGCATCACCATAAGTTGCAATGGCCAAGTAAGTAGCACATTCTAGGGTCATTGAGTTGTTGAGTTGTTGTTAAAGACTCTATAATGAAGTAGAAATGACCTTTTAGATAGACACCCCCCTAAAAGAAGCTCCAATTTTGGGGAGTCCATATAGGAGCAAGCTTAGGGGGGATGTTTTTTGGCGAGCATCTTTTGGCGAGCTTGCCCAAAAGTGGCGATCGTACTCTCTCTCTCTCTCTCTCTCTCTCTCTCTCTCTCTCTCTCTCTCTCTCTCTCTCTCTCTCTCTCTCTGAGTGCCTGCTTTCCTCTCTCTAATGCACATGTACTCTCTCTTCTTCTCAAGTCATGCTATCGAGTCATCCCCCTCCCCCCCCCCCTCCCCCTCTCTCTCTCTCTCTCTCTCTCTCTCTCTCTCTCTCTCTCTCTCTCTCTCCCCCTTCCCCTTTCCCTCCCTCTCTCCCCTCCCTTTCCCTCTCCCTCTCCCTCTCCCTCTCCCTCTCCCTCACTCCCTCTCAATGCCTCTCTCCTTCCCTCCCTCACCACCTCCCTTCCTTGTGCCCCCCCATCCTCTCTCTCTCTCTCTCTCTCTCTCTCTCTCTCTCTCTCTCTCTCTCTCTCTCTCTGTGAATGTTTGTTTCCCTCGCTCTCATCTCACATGTACTCTCTCTTCTTCTCAACTCCCCTCTATTTCCTCATCCTATCTCACACACACACTATCTCTCTCTCTCTCTCTCTCTCTCTCTCTCTCTCTCTCTCTTCACACCCTCTCCCTCCCTCCATGAGTCTATCCCTCCCCACATCTCTCTCTCTCTCTCCTCTCTTTGAATGTCTATTTCCCTTTCTCTCATCTCACATGTGCTCTTGCTCTTCTCAACTTCAATGTATCTCCTTGTCCTCTCTCTCTCTCTCTCTCTCTCTCTCTCTCTCTCTCTCTCTCTCTCTCTCTCTCTCTCTCTATCTCTCTCTCTCTCTCCCCCTCTCCTCTCCTACTCCCCCCCCTCTGTCTCTCTGTCTCTCTCTATCTCTCTTCTCCCCCCTCCTTCCTTGTCTTCCTCCCCCCCCTGCCCCCCCCCCCTCTCTCTCTCTCTCTCTCTCTCTCTCTCTCTCTCTCTCTCTCTCTCTCTCTCTCCCTCTCTCTCTTTTACATTAATCCCATAAGCATTAATGTGGCCCCAGTGGCCTTGGATATATTGTTTTGACTTCCCCTCTCTCTCTCATCCCTCCCAGGAACTTTTGGGGGAATAGAGGTATGAATGTCTAGGAGAAAGGGAAATGGGGATCTTTCACACTTGACAGTGTCCTTGGGACACATGGCAGCCATGCAGGCTACCAACAAGAATGACTATACATTTGATTCTACTAGTTGAAAGCAATCCAAGTAAGTTTCCCTTCTTTGAGATTGTGACCAAACACATATACAAAACCCAAAAAAAGTGAATTTATACTATTTAAAAGACTACCATGTGGCATTTCAATCATCAAAATGCCACATGGCAAGTTTTTTTCAGGTGTCGAGTTATTTCCAACCATCAAAATGCAGAGAGAGAGAGAGAGAGAGAGAGAGAGAGAGAGAGAGAGAGGATGATAGGAAGGGAGATATGGGGAGAGAAAGAGATAGAAGGGAGAAAAAGAGATGTGAAGGGAAGTTGAGAGAGAGAGAGAGAGCATGTGTGTGCACCTACACACACCCACCCCCCCACACACACACCTCTTTTAAATGGTCTTGCATCATCATTCCCATACATGCACCTAAAACTTTGTAGCTTGAAATAGACCTTTAATTTGTTGCCACATCTCAAATTTGAGCACAAGAGAAGAAACATCTTGAAATTTGGAGTAAGTTTCATTTTTGGACCGCCTCAATCCGAGCTATGCATCAAAACTTATGAAGTTTTGGCTATGTATGAGACCCTTCGAAGTTTTGGCTATGTATAAGTGGAAAGGGTAGACCCTTATACATAGCCAAAACTTCGAAGGGTCATAAGTTTTGATGCATAGCTCGGATTGAGGGGGTTCAAAATGGAAACTTACTCAAAATTTCGCATGGCCTCTTATTCTTTTTTTGGCCCTTTCCACTTATACATAGCCAAAACTTCGAAGGGTCATAACTTTTGATGCATAGCTCGGATTGAGGGAGTCAAAAAAGGAAAATTACTAAAAATTTCAAGATCTTTTTGCTTGTGCATTTAATTTGAAAAAAATATATAAGGGGTTCTTTTTAAACTATTGTTGGCCACACACACATGGCACAAAATTGACGCTAAGTAGAGTGGGTTCCCAATCCCACTTCCTCCTAGCCACATTGCCTCTATCACTCTCCAAAAAGGCCAGTGAGATTATGAGAGATGCTCCACAACTACTTTTAACTATACCCAAGCACTCCATGCCTATGGGATTAGTCTTTCCTTCATCCACGTGTCATTTGAGGCATTATCCCTTCAAATAGGTGCCTTATCTTATTAGCCACACATATATAGGGGTTTGTGCCACACAACACATATTCCACCCCTCCCCCTCATCCCCTTATGGGCCATACATGTGAAACAGCATCCTGGCCTTGAAATACGGGATCTTGGCACCACAAACTCAACTCTCCATAAAGGTCAACCCATCACATGGATACAAGAGTTGAGCAACAAATCTAGCCACTCTTGCCAACACATGTGCACTGCATAGTCCATCAATCCTATGTCAGCCACCTTAAATTTTATGCCAATCAACACTACCTAAAATTACATTTCTATTGCCAACAAAATCATCTACTTCTTGCAAACATATCTGCTTTGTGCTTTTAAGAGTGATCATGGGTCTCCATAAAAAAAAGCACATGTTCATCCATTAACCTATGCTCTCAGTGATAGAGGTGGCTATGGTGCTATCTCATGAGCGAACATACCCATGACTATGTGTGAATGATAATAGAAAATCACAATGTAATTCAAGGAGACCTTTTGGGATGTGAAGTGACTTTCATATCTATGCAAGACTCCATAGTCTTACATCTAAATTTCTAGTCTATTCCATAATTGTTTATGTCTGAAGTTTTTTTTTTCAACTTCAAGTGGAAAAAATATTTTTGAGTGGGTTATTTTCAAGATATGGACAACATTCATGCCAATCCTTAAATGTGAAGGTGAGGTTTAATATAATCATGTGTTTGGAAGAGAGGGAAAAGACATGGGGAGAGACTAAGAGAAGACTAATAATTTCTTTCTATGGGATGTGATGTAGAGAGAGAGAGAGAGAGAGAGAGAGAGACAGAGAGAGAGAGAGCAATACCAATGACAAGAAAAACTAATAATTTATTTCAATGGGAAGGTGAGAGAGAGAGAGAGAGAGAGAGAGAGAGAGAGAGAGAGAGAATCATAGCAATGGAAATAAAATCTAATTATTTCAAGAGGAATGTGACAAAGAGACAGAGAAAGAGAGAGAGAACTATAGCCTACAAACAAAAGTTGATAACGCTACAAGGTTAAGTTTTTGGTAATGATTTGGAAAAACTTCAAGCATTAATAGTAGTAGACTCCACCAAGCTAGCCCCTCCTAAACTAACAAATAATAGAAGTTCAAGAAAAAAGGAAGATGGGCAATGCTAAAAAGTTAAGGTGGAAAACTTCAATGACTTTGAAAAAGTGCATATTACGATGGTGGAATTGTACTTGACAAAACCCACATAGGCACATGAAACACCAAACTGTCAATTGGATCCAAAGGGGCTCGAAGGAGCCTTCATGGCAAGAGGAGCCATTCCTTGGAAACCAAACTCTCATAGAGAACCAAACAATAGTCTCTCAAAGAAATACATTTCATAAGCCCAATCCCAATGTGAGATTTGGAAACCACCAAAGCAACAATCCAAGCATTGTCAACAACCAGCATCAAAAGTTAAGCAAGTTTCTCACATTTCTATGAGGACTTAAAAGAATTATCTAACCACTTCAAGAACTATACAAGGGGAAACATGATGAGTCAGACCTTATAAACGATAGTGTAGGGAAAACCCAATTCATGAGGGACTAGCCTAGAGAAGGAAATTGAATCTTGCTATGAAATTGAGAAGAAGAAAAACCACAAGTACATATCATGATCAACTCATGCAAAAGGAAGAAAAGGAATTAAATGCATAACTGATGGAATGTATGGGTTGTATGGCTTCAAACTATGAGATAAAAGGTGTTATAATGCATACCATACCTATAGGGAGGGTACCAACCCTAATGTATGTGGATCCTATAGGACAAATCCAAAGTATGGCACCATGGTGTATGAGGAACTAGAAAATTTACTAGATGTTGGTTTCATTTATGAAATCAAACACACCAATTGGGTGTCTCCAATTGTGATTGTTCTAACAAAGTACATGAAACTATGAACATGTGTGAATCTAAAAAATGTTAATCTAATCACAATCAAAGATCACGACCCCCTACCGCTAACAGTAACATTTTTGGAGTAGGTTTGGTTCAAAAGTCTATAGCTTCTTGGGTGGGTTCCATGAGTACAATAATGCACAAATCACTTCTAAATATCAATAAAAGATAGCAGTTTCCACAAAATGGGGAATTTTCACATAAAATTTCATGCCATTAAAATTATGCAATGTCCCAATCACTTTTTCATGGGTCATGTACACCACTTTCAAGGCATTACCTTGGGCGCCAACTCCCTTTAGTAAGAATACCTATGAAATTTAACAATATACCATAAGTAAAAGTTAGTCAAATTAGCATGATTGTGTTCTACACTAAAAGATCTTCAAAATGTCTTTACACCCTGAAATTTGGTAACACATGAAAAAGTTCCATGATTTTGAAAGGAGTTGGGCTTTAATATTTTAGTGTATTTTTTGTTTTAACCCCCCTCATCCAAAAGACCCCCCCTTGGGTCTCACATATTATGAAAAATATGTACAAATCTTAAAATCTTTCATATTTTTTGAATTATAATGTTATGCTTTGTGGTAGGGAGCACCGGATATTGTCATATCTTTCCCTTGCATATTTAAAACTTTTGTAGGAGATCCATGCATATTATATATGGACCTTGTCCCCCATAGCCTAGATTTTGGATGAGGCTAGTAACATAATACATAATGAATTAGCACCCCAGAGGGATTACTCAATAAATATCTAGAAGTCTTCCTAGATGAATTATGATGTGTACCTTCAAGTAAAATGCATCACTTGAAATTTATTAAATATGTACCAAAAAATGCAAAGAGTAGTGTTGGGGTAAAGGCTAATGTCCTACCCTGCCCATCTATATATACGTATAGTTGTACCATTCTCATTTGTGTGCTAGTGGAGAAATAAGAGGTGGTGAGGCATTCTCACATCTGGGGATAAGAGTGTCTCCTTCATGTTGTCTCTCCCATTGCCTCCTTTGCTCCTCTCCTTCCCTTCAACTGGTATAAGAGTGGTTTTTGTGTGGCCAAGGCCTTTGGGCACAAAGGTTTCCATAGCTCCAGGGAGGAATGCGTATTGAGATTGGATTCTCTATTGCTCCTTTGCATTCCAGAAAACTGAGAGGGCTGTTTTGAAGAACCTTTGGATTTGATTTTTTCAAAGATAAAGACGTTTTCTTTGCTCCAGTGAGACGATTTCTCTGTTTCTTTCAACGAATTTAGAGCCTAGAATGACTTGCAGAGGAACCATTGCCTACTTTAAATAAACATTTTATGTAGGATATCTTGATTACTAAGAACTATTTTGATTATCAACTTGCATAATAGTTTAATTATCAATAATTTACTGATTATTGATCTCTTCTTTCTTCTTTTTTATGTACGATACCTTGACTCTACTAAGAATTACTTTGATTGTCAACTTGCATATAATAGTTTAATCATCAATAATTTACTTATTATTGATCTCTTCTTTCTTCTTGTATTCAGAATTACAAATTTCATCCCAGGAGATTGCAATTACTTGGTTTTCCCATAACATTATTAATTCTCATGCTTAGTAAGAGAGTGGGCTAGCTGCCATGGCGATTAGTTGAAATTCAAACAATAATTTTTTTCACATGTCCGCTCCATGGTACAAACTCTCTATCCAAGTTTTTAACTTGGCCCTACAAATAGCCACACACTCACACCCTATAACTCAGGCCCTAATCTTACACCCCATAACATAGGCCCAAGACTAAGACATTGGACTATTATTACAAAATTGCAAATATTTCAATAACAATTCAAATACTGTATGGTCCTTCCTATTTCACATTAGTTTTTTTTAGTTTTATAGTTAGGTAGCCTAGACCCAAATTTTCATTTTGTGAGCTCTCGTTGAGCCACATGTACAATTATAGGCCCTTGATCTTGGATTGATCTAAAGGCCTAAAACTAAAAAAAAAAACAATACGCAACAGCCTATGATGGGTTGTAGATTCTTGCCTTACACTTTCAAATTTATGATCAGAGCTACCAAATTTCTCAAATTTAACGTTGGGGGAAAGCATAGCTTTACTTCATTGTTTCTAGAGACATGAGCTTCCATGCAAGCTTCCATAATCTTCTTAGCATCCTCCACCTCTACCTCCACCTCCATTGCCATCTGCCCCTCTCCATTTATCCCCTTTGCACGAATCCATCTCCATCATTTATCCCCTTCCTAATTTCCCTCTCTTTGATCATTCTTTCCTTGACTTCTATCACTATCATCGTTCATGCTCCATGTTCATCTTGTAGTTGCACTAATTGTACTCATCCACAATAATTTGATGGTAAATTGGAATGCCATCCCACTACATTGACCGAGAAAGGTTATTGGATGAGAGATAATGACTAGCCAAACTTCATTCTGTCCTCAAGATTCACACTTTTATCCTCAAGGACAAGGACTGCTCGAATTTATGGGCTCAAATTGGTCTCTAGATACATACGTTTTGCTAAAGCTCGGATATTTGCTTGAATTTTTTGTCAACAAATGTTGAAAGATTGGGCTTTGAAAGGTTTGATGGATCAGTTGAACAGACAATAAACACTGTGCTGGGGTTTTTATCACTTCGATTGATCGTGAGTGATCAGCGACCGAGTTCTACTCCTGTGTCAATGCAAAGTTCAGTGGTGTAGTTGGTGATGACATGGCAACTCAATAGACGAGTAGATAGGGCCAAAGGTGAGGTGGGCAAATAATGCAAGCAACAGTAGATGGTAGCCAAACACGGGCAAAGATTGCACAAAGGCGAGCAGAACATTGATGTGATCAATGCAGTGCAGACAACAAGCAAAGTAATGCAGACAAAGAGGAGCAAACAACAAACACCTAGACATGAACAAATTGTGCAGTGATGCAATCTTTGGAAATTAGGATGCAAAGACAAAGCTATTTTAAAGTCTAGATGATGGCACATAGTTCACACTGCCTTCATAAGAAATCTGCTCTTTGATTGCCTCATTTGTTTTTGTCATTGCATGCTTCTCCTGCTCGCACTATCTAATCATTTGCATTCATTCATGTGGCAATCAAGGCCTTCATCTTTCACAACTCTTTCATGTATTTGGCTCTATGCTCCGTGTGAGCCATATCTTAGTTGTTTCTGTATGGCTGTGAGAGCAAAAGAGAGTAGCTAAATTTGTTTTAAGGCCTCGATGACACGAGCTTACAAGGTCTAGCTTGATCATTAGATAAGTGATGTAATATGTGCTACATGGTCCTCCCGTCAACAATGTTAAGGTAGAGCATTCTAGCCTCGTGAATTTAATTGTTTTTAGAACAAAAAATAAAAGCCATGAGACATCCTTTATTGTTGCAAACTTTATCGTGAACAATTGATAGATCTCTCTAATTGGCACATAGATAGTGTGACTCTCTTTGGAATATATTTTTGATGAACAATATGAATTCAAGAATCTTGTTGAAAGTGCTCGATTATCCATTGTCGATCCTTCTATGGAGTAGACCTCTGAGCGACATGCCCAAACTTGAGCAAAATGACATTCTCAATTGTTAAATTCTCTTGAGCAACAAGCTAGATTGTCTAGATCAAGCATTTTTGTGTTCTATATCTTTTGGCTCATGTTCATCCTAACATAGTCACCTATTCAATTGCTGTGGTGTATGTGGTGTATGTTTGCTCGATACCAAATCATTACAAGGATGTTGTATTAAAAGCCACTCCTGAATTGAGGGCTGAGTCTTTACATTTGGGTTTTGGAGTGTTTGTTGCATTTCACTAGTCAAATACGAGTATAGAAATGTTTGGCAATTGACATATAGGTAGTATGTCACTATCTTATGCATCCACTATTTTCACTCAAGGTTTCTTCAAGACAATAATATACACATCATGTTTAAAGGAAGGGCTCGTTCCCTTAGATTATAATTCCTTGCGGAAGGAGGTGCACTCCCTCGCTACCAACCCTATGTGTGGTTATAATAGTTATGTTACATATTATTGTACAAATATATTTGATTGCTTGTTTATAGGAAATGTGTGAAACTTTACACTCTTTCCTTGGTCAATATATATTTACTCAATTTAAATTCTTACAACATTCCGTTTTGTGTCTTGAGGTGCTTCCCATAGGTGTACGATATCATTTTCCAGGTATACTTGCTATCATCTCTTGCTCTATCTCCATGAGAGTTCTATTTTTTTGCTCAGCTTTGCCATTTTGCTAAGGGGTAAGCCTCACTGTAAGTTGATGTGTGATGCCTTTCTCCTTAAAAAATGCTCAAATTCATGAGACATATACTCTCCTCCTTTGTTAGTGCGAAGTGTCTGCACCTTGAGTCCTGTCTCATTTTCAACCATGGCCACAAAGTGTTTGAAATGCATAAACACATCTGATTTTTCTTCAAGCCATAGACCAAAGTATAATTTGTGTAGTCATCTATAAATGTGACATAATACAGATAACCACCAAAAGCAGGTGTCCTCATGGGACCACATATATCACTATATATGAGCTTTAATTTGCGAGTAGCTCATACCACACCATCATTTTGCATCCTCATAGGCATGAGGAGGAGGTGATTCCAAAGGAGACAATGCATCAACCATAGCATGCCATCAAGCTGCCATAGCTCATGTGGCCATATCTGGCATGCCATAATTCCACATTTTGCATGGCAACAGTGGGAGTGCTTATTGCAAGTGCAAGATCGGATCTTTTCTCATAAATATCAAGTTGAAAAAGACCCCGATACAAAGTGCCAGACAACATCAAAGCATAATCATTCTCTTTGTCTCGGAATGCACACTTAGCATCATCGAAGATAACCTGAAATCCTTCTCGATTGAGAGAGGACACTGAAAGTAAATTCTTCTTTATATCAGGCACATCAAGAACATCAGTAATTCTGAAATATGTGCCATCCGTGGAGGTAAGTATAATATCACCCACTCCACACACTAACTTGCTACTATCTACTTTTGTTGATGCCTCATAGTGAGGTATTGCTACTATCTTATGTGATAATCAATCATAAAAACAGAGTGATTTATAAATTTGAATATTGTAATGGAGCCAAGGCTACCTTTTTCTCCTTTGAATTTCTTCTGAACAATTAAAGGGATTGTTCACTCAAATTACCAGGCATACACCAGTACAATATTTTACTTTTGTCCTCAATTTATACTCCCTCCTTTTAAATCCAAAAACCAATCCCAAAGGCTTTCCCTCGCATTCCTTTGAAGTGTGACTACCCAACCTAGTTTATAAAGTGCAACTTAGCCCAATCATAACAAGATGAATAAAATTCATTAGGCCTGCCCCACGAACAGAGTCAGAGAACTTGCAACGTACAAACGAACTGAGTCCATAGATTAGCAGAAGCCATTGATATGAAAAAATAAGAAGACGATAAAACAAACGGGGCACAAGGCGAGACGAAGAGCAAGACCTCATCCACGATGGCTCTTATATAATCATGAAGACCCCAAGGTACCACACTCACAAAACAAATCAACGGACAAATGAAATGCCAGAAATCAACATCGGTTGTGTATCACCATAATCCAGCGCGCATCTCAGCACAACCCGCCCCCGTGCACCCCACACCATATTGCAGAACCCGCCATCCACCAGAATATGGAATACGCCCTCGAATCACTGAGCAAATGCATGGATTTCGAGGCTCTCCATGCATCTATTTACTAATTCACAAATTTTCTCTTTCCCTACCAAAATTCAAAGGAAAATATTTTTTTTTGGCAATAGCCTACGCATAGGAACACAATGCTGCTACGTTGCCTCTTGAAAACTTGCGCGTTTTCTCGGAACTTTCTCGTCTCAGCTTCTTATCGCGATTCGCCACCGCCCACTATGCCCACCTGCAAAGCCATCCGTGTGAACCAACTTGGAGGTCCCGAGGTTGGTTCTTGACGAGAAAGGATTCGTACTGGTAACACATGATCGAGCACGGAACGTCTCTCGGATGGGCTGTGTGTAATTCGGGGGAATGGCTTGCAAGTGCTGGGAACCTGAAATTAGGATAGTCAATGAGCGCTCGGCGATACAAGGGTGTCTTTATTCGATCGTCAAATGTCTTCCAAGTATCTTAATCTCATATAAACATTAAAGATAGAGTCCTAATTTGCAATTTGTTCCGGGTCAGCTGAATACGTAATCAATTCAGTAGAAGCTAAACATTCCTACGGGCTATCATGTACAAGGTTTTTCGACCTCAATGTTGACGTTGCTACTAGAGAAGCCCGTAAATTTCAATGTAAATAGCATCAGTAAAGACCTATTTGCTCCATCGAAAAAATAGTGGTTTAAATTTCTATTTTGGTTCATGACTCATCGTACCTGGGGCTGATGTGATGAAGGTGGGCCTTTCTCCATGATAGCCACGTTTTTCTTTTGAGTTGCTGCCCGCAGCCGACAAGGCAGGCAGGGTACTATTATTTTTAGTCGAAAGAGAAAATAGTTTTCAAAGCTGTGAGAAACAAATGCAAGTGGTATTGTCATTGTGAGGGATTACTGCAATCCCTTGTGGTAATGAACGTCACGTCAGGCAAACCAAGTCCCTATGATCAAATATATTCAGCGAGACACGACAGGGGCTTGCACATGTATTTGAGAGCTTTATGCATAAAAGCCTCGTAACTTGTGGTACATATGTCCCGTTGCACTACAATAATTGTTTATTGGTGGATGTGCGGGGAACACCTTCATAGCGACTCAGATGGAGACACAATGCACAAACACCTGGGGATGTCCTCCTCTGGGTTGATCTGCAAGAATTTGGAGGGAAAACACAGGAAGATTAGAATCCAAGAAAATCAGTAAGCAGAATTCCTTGGTAAATATGGTTGAAGCTTTACCAAAACAAGCAGGCCTCTATTAAACGGGACCATCTTTGCTTGAGGATCCCAAGGCTGCAGGAACAATCTTTGGAGTGGGGACATGTCATTCTCGTTTTACAATTTGTGAATGGTCCCAATAATTTCTTCTTGCTTTTATTCTCCGACACGAATCTAGTCCTCACTGACATTGCTGCCATGAGTTTGTCTTGCCCAACCCTAATGGGCTTATTTGAGGTGCAATTGTTCTCCAGGAAGCCTCTTTCAGCTCTATACAGGTCTCTCCCAACAGTTTTCCCTCAGCTTGCTCCAATTCTACTAGGCTCAACTTTCACACTATACTTCCAGGCGACCTTTCCTGTACTGCTCAGTCCTGCCATACCAATGGTTTTACTTCAAGCTCTTGTTATCAATGTAGGCTGCCTCTGACCCGAGCTTCGCTGCCTCGGAGGTCCAATCTGGCCCAAATGAAGCTCTACCTTTTGCACCCCGAGATCCGTCCTCTATTCTGACCAGCCTGCCGTGAGTTCTTAGCTTGCCAAGCTTGCTGATGCACCAGGTGTCTCCTTAGAGACTTGACAAACTCTTAGCTTCAGTTCCTACAGCCTCGAACCCTCTGGACATCCAAATCACTTTCTTTTCATTATTCAACTAATAGTTATCCAATCTCAGTCTAACTTACCATGAGGTTTCCCTTTTCAACCTCTTCCACTTGACTCGACAAAAATCTTGATTCTTATTAGTTTCCTAGAATATAGGTTTTCTATTTGCCTGTGATTTGTAAGGACTCGAATTAAATAGTCCTCTCTCAAGATCTAACCTTGTTAAGGGTAGGACTGCCCTTTGCACCGGATGATCCTTTGCAGTGGATGATGGAAACTTATTTGCCCTCTATTGTTTATGTATTGAACATAGAGTACTTTGTCATGGGTGGGTCTGCCCTTTGATGATACAAACTTATATGTTGGTCTGTTTGTCAATGTATGAATACCGAAATGAACATTAACTCTATGTTTGTAATTTGCATCTGCGTTTGTCATATAGGTTTTCTATTTGCCTGTGATTTGTAAGGACTCGAATCAAATAGTCCTCTCTCAGATCTAACCTTGTTAAGGGTAGGTCTGCCCTTTGCACCGGATGATCCTGCAGTGGATGATGGAAACTTATTTGGTCCTCTATTGTTTATGTATTGAACATAGAGTACTTTGTCATGGGTGGGTCTGCCCTTTGATGATACAAACTTATATGTGGTCTGTTTGTCAATGTATGAATACCGAAATGAACGTTAACTCTATCTGCGTTTGGGAGTTGATCAGTATGTTGTAACTTCTGGTAGTTCAACTTTGCGTTGAGGGCGCTTTGTAGGTATGAGAGTCATCTTTAGCTGAATGGTTGGTTGACATACTTGACTCC
The DNA here is from genome assembly GCF_047967505.1 of Dipteris shenzhenensis. Taxonomy (NCBI): domain Eukaryota; kingdom Viridiplantae; phylum Streptophyta; class Polypodiopsida; order Gleicheniales; family Dipteridaceae; genus Dipteris; species Dipteris shenzhenensis. Next base: position 54,073,362 of record NC_141609.1, read on the forward strand.
CATCAAGTGCTTGAATATCCCAATACACGCCATTTTCTAGATTGGATGTCAATGTTCTTCAGTTTTTGCATTGTTTTCATTCTGCTGGGTCTGTCATTTTCTAGCTCAGTGACACAACACGTTTGGCTAACTCTCTACTGTTGATCTTTTGGCATTGGATAGGTGCTCAAATATGAGGATGTGGAGGTTAGGGAGCCCTGCGAGGGGGAAATTCGTGTAAAGCACAATGCTATTGGTGTTAATTTTATTGATGTGTATTACCGCACAGGAGTCTATAAAGCTGAGCTGCCATTTACACCTGGTGAGTTTGAAGGCAGCTTGCATAAGCATTTGTATCCTTATGCTTATCAGCAAGGATGCAAGGTGCACTGCTCGAAAGGAGGCACAATGAAGTCAAAAGGGAACTGAGACACATTACATGTTTGTGATCAGGAAGGGAGGCAGTTGGCGTGGTTACTGCAGTTGGGCCAGGACTGACAGGCAGAAAAATTGGTGATAGGGTTGCATATGCTGGTAATCCCATGGGTTCATATACGGAGGAACAAATTCTTCCTGCGAATGGTGTTGTACCTGTACCTCCTTCTGTTGATTCAATCACAGCTGCTGCAATCATGTTGAAGGGCATGACTGCTCAATTTCTTCTTCGCCGTTGCTTCCAGGCAAGTTCATCTTCAAATTCCCAGTCCACATGAAGGCTTTCTTTTCTACAATACCTCTCTCTCTCTCTCTCTCTCTTTCTCTCTCTTTGACGCTTAGTGGATGCATCCATCTACCTGCCACAGTGGCTGCATGCATTTGAGAGAGAGAGAGAGAGAGAGAGAGAGAGAGAGATTTTATTAAAAGTGTTTGAAAGACCAAAGGGTCTATGAGACTAAAAAAACCTGATACAATCAGCTGAATGGGTGGAACCTCTAAGCAGGCATCTGCAGTGTGCACCCAATATGAATACAACATAATCATAGCAACACTAATACATAATATATTTGAGCCCAGGGGGAGGATGAAAATTGCAGTGTGGCATCACTGTGATGATCCTCTGGAGGCTGGCGGCACTGGCGGCAGGGGTCAAGCACAAGGGGAAGCCTGGCAGTGTAGGAGGCTGCGGTGGCCATAAAACTTGTGATAGAGGCGCTAGTGATGGTCAGTATGTGTGGTCCGTTGTGCTCTCCTAGCTGTGGCCCTGTGTTGACAAGTGCTACTGTCACCCCCGGCCGTGCCTGCGGTCTGGTTGAGGGATGCCGATGCCGATGCCGAGCGAGCGAGCCACAGAGAGAGAGAGAGAGAAAGAAAGAAAGAAAGAAAGTGTATTATTGTCCACTAGAGGCCAAAATGGGCCCATGGGACATCAAGAACTCTGCATACAAGATAGCACAAAATCAACGTGCCCCAAAGAAGAGGCATCGTCGAATATCATCTAAGTGCTACGCAATATAATGCTAGTGAAAGCACATAATGTCAAATCTGAGCCTAAATACAGAGTAAACTAGACCGCCCCCGGATGCAAAATGGGGGGGATGAGCACAATATGCCAATGCAAAGATACAAGTCTAGGTGTCAATGAGTCTGAGAACCAAAATAATACTGGAAATCCTGTCCATCGACTGTGCCTCCTGCTATGAGAGTACAAATCTGGGCAAAGGTGAGGTGAGCGGCTGGTGGGGCGAGATCTCCATGAGTAAGTCTCCTCCGAAATGCTGCCATCATCCTGGATCGTCTGGAGATGAAGCGGCGAGTACGTCCCCTATGTAACAAGATCCTGCGGCGTCTACAAACCATCTCATATGTACATCCACATGGTGGAGGCATGTGTCCTGTGTGGGCTCTGCCGTCCTCGTGCTCCTCCTGGTCTCTGTCCTCTGGTATGGCGTGTGTCTGAGCGAGAGAGAGAGAGAGAGAGAGAGAGAGAGAGAGAAGTAGAAGTAGAATTTATTATCGTCCTTGGGGGGCCAAAAATGACCCATGGGACCTAATCCTCGGTACAAAAAAAACGTCCTCCGATGTGGAGGGGTCAAGAGTTTTCAAGTTCTTGACGGTACAAAAAAAGAAGAGTGACAAAAGACCCCAACGCTGCCGGAGAGGCAGTAGAGAACTGATGAAAGCTGTGTGGTGTCTACCAGTATCTGCTGGTAATCATCCTTGATTATGTGCATATCTGGGGCAATGTAGGGCTACATGTGCCTCTGTCTCGACTGTCTGTGAATCACAAAATCTGCAAACTCTGGCATGTCGTGGCAAATTCAGCCAAGCTCCTTTCTCTATGGCCAAGGTATGTGACCGTGTGCGGAATCTGGCAATATTCCTGCGATAGAGAAGAGGGATGGGAGTGCTGATTTATGGCTGAGTAGAGGCATTTGATTTCATGAATGATGACCAACATAGAGGATTTATTTGATCTTGGTAGTATTCTAACTTGGTCTTCCTTTCTACTGTCAGCCATTGAGCCTGTAGGGTGCATAGTAAGGACAACTGGAATTCCTGTAGTTTGACCTTTTCAAGTGGCATAGTTAAGTATGGTTCCACTTTCCATTTGCTGAACCATTTCCTTATGTCTGTCCCCCATCCTGTACATATGATCTTGCTTTTATGGTTCTTTTGAAGTTTCATACTTGCTGTCCATGCGCTGTGTGGTAATCTGTCTGTTGGCATTTGTTGTACATCCACTATATATTGCATCACTCCAATCAATGCATGAAACTCAATTGGCCTCCTGCCTGTTTCCAAAAGGAGCACAGAGTACGGGGTAGTAGCCTTGACTCCTAGATGTCGTCGTGGGAATGCTTTCTGCATTTTTTCAATCTCATTCCATGTAGATGGAGAGATGCTACCTCCCCATACTTCTACTCCGTAGAGCATTGTTTGAACCACATATGCATCAAACAACATATTCCGGATCTTCTAGTTCTGGGTTTCAGTGTGCCTGCAATCATTTTCAAATGGATAGTATTTTCCTCAACTTGTGTCCAACCTTCTTTGTGCACATTGCCACCATCTGTGGTCGGCTGGTATGTCGATGCCTAAATATTTAAAGGTGTTGACATATTCAATGGGCTGCCCCGCAAAGCTAATAACAGGAAGGTGTTCAGGTTGAGTGGTGCATATTGCCATCATTTTGGTTTTGGTAACATTAACTTGCAGGCCACTTTCATTGCAAAAGACCTGAAGTGTCTGGAGTAGTTGATGCATGGAATCAGAGTCATAAGCAAAAAGAACCACATCATCTGCATATAGAAGCAACTTTACCCCCATATTACTTTGAAATGCAGCTGACAATCCATGCTCTTGTTTTAGTCTGCATGATACTTTCTCGTAGATTCGGGAGATGCCTACTCTTAGTGCCAAGGAAACTTTGAGGTCTTGCACCTCTCGGGACTGTATCAAATGCTTTCTTAAAATCTACAAAACAACATAAAAGAGTTTTTCCTTTGAGTCTGCTTTCATCCATGAGTACTCTTAATGTGACCAGATGATCTGCAGTCCTATGCTCTTTACAGAATCCTGCTTGTCCAATGGCCCTCTTCTTGGCCTCTTCTGCCCAAGTGCTGATTTTTGCTTCAAGCACCGTGCAAAAAAGTTTAGCTAGTGCGGAGCTAACCATTATAGTCCTGTAATTGGTGACTGAGTATTTGTCTCCCCCTTTGAATAGTGGCTGAACCCAATTCTCTTGCCAGTCAAGAGGAAAGTCATGATGTAGAGCATTTGTCAGTATGTGTGATAGCCAGTGTCGTGTCCTATCTTTTGTCCATTTTAAGAGTTCAGCACACATGTGCATGTGGTCAAGGGCCTTTCCATTTGCCATCTTCTTCAGCCCTGCTTCAATGTCCTCAAAAGTGAAAGGGTTGACTGAAGCATATGACAGTTCTTCATTTCCCATGTCTATTGCATTGGCATGGTTATAGAGTCTGATAACATACTCAAGCACTTCCTCATCTGATATATTTCCCATGATCTTTTTCTTCAGTCTCTTAACCTGTTTCCACCCCTTTCTGGGATTCTTAATGAAGGTGATCAAATCAGATTTTTCCCTTTCCATAATGTAATTTCTTTTTTCCTTCCTCATGAGGGCATTGTATTGCTTCTCCTTCTGCTTGTGGAGGTTTGCATCAAAAATATGTTTCAGCTCATTGCGGAGTTTGTTGCATTCATCATCATACCATTTCTTACATGGCATCCCTTTATGCATTTTTTTCCTGTCTTGAGGGATTGCTCCAAAAACCTGTGTTGCCGTATCAAGGACCGCCTCTCTGAGGGCTTCCCATGTGGGTGTGATTGCCAGTGCATTCAGCTTTGCATCCAGTGTGATGGCATATTCTTCCTGCTTGTCTTGGTCTATTCGGAAGCCTCTTGAATTGGCTGCAAATTTCTGCACTTCTGTTTCAGTGTGGATACCAAGAGTTGTCCATATTGGGAGATGGTCTGACTCCGGATATTTCTCTCCTATCCTGAAAGTTTCTATGACATGCAGAGCATTGACATGTGCCAGGGCATAGTCTACGACACTGTGACCCCCGTTAGCGGAGAAACATGTCATCCTGTCAGTCCGTGGAAAGAGTTGCATCCCATTCAGAACTAGCATGTGCAGTCTGTTCATCATACATCTGAGTGCTCTTCCTTGTGCATTGATGGTATCATCTTCTGAAGTTCTCTGCCACAAGGCATCTATCTCAATTGCATCTTCTTTGTCCAGTTCATCATGCATGATAGGTTGAGAGAGAGAGAGAGAGAGAGAGATGGGGTCAAGGCCCCACCTATTGGCCCCCAGATGAAGAGTGCAATGGGGCTTGATACCTATAGCAATATGGGTAAACATGGTGGTGCCACACGGGCACATGGAAAGGGTAAGAGAGGAACTGCCATGTGGGCAGTCAATAGGCTGTTACATGGGAAGCACTCTAGAATCCTTATTAGGGTTGCTTATAGGCAGCCATGTGGGATGCACAGGCCAGCACAGTTGGCTGGCTGTGTGCCCAGATCTATGGCTGGCTGCAGGGCTAAGACAGGCCCAATCGTTTTAGGGCAGCAGTGCTGGGAAAGACAGTAGCAGAAAGCACCAGCAAGAAGGGCTATAATAGGTCTGCAGGTGACAGCAGAGCAGCCTGCCAGTTGGCATTACAGCCGTACAGGCTGGAGCAGCAACAGTACAGTCTGCAAGAAGGGCAGTGCAGAATGTAGGGTCGGTAGTTCTGCAGCAAGGTTGGGCCCGTGGCTGAATCGACCAGCAGCAGCAACTATGCACAGGTTGGATTGGCTTAGTCTGTGGACAGGTTGGAAGGAGCAGTGATCTGGTCGGGTTGATCAGCAGTCTGGTAGAGGGCTTTCAGCCTGTAAAAGGGCCATGAAAGCATTAAGAAGAGCTCGTTTCGAGCTGGCATTTTTTTAAAACTCCCAACCCAGACTAATGCTTGAAGCATACATACAGAAGCCACTCCCACCCTTACTTGATCGTGCATCGGGTCAGCTCTCCTCATCACCCATGGGATTCAACTCCTTGAGAGGAATAAGTTGGGCTGAAGCTGAAGCATGGGAGGAGGCAGGTAGGAGCAAGAAGTCTTGCTCTGATACCACTGTTGGATGCAGGGACAATGGAGGGAAGTTGGAATGTAAGGAGGAGACAACAAGCTGAAGGAACTGAAGTGTACTTGCAAATGGATAATGGGAAGTACACCAATATAAGGTGTAAAGTCAGCCAAAGTCAACTTAGGACTAAAATGTCCTAAGTGTACTAGGTGTCCCAATAGGACTACTGTCCTAGGACGAAGTGTCCTAACTAGCCGACAAGGCCATACCAGGGCTAAGTGTCATAGAATTGAGCTATTCAACGGTTAACGTTAGCAAGGACCACAACCAAAATACCGATGATAGACTGCTGACTAGTCCATGGATTAGTGAGGACTGCAACCAGTAGACCAATTATAGACCAGTCCATGAAATCATGTGAGAACTGAGTGATTTAACCTTAATTGAGGACATGACCAGTAGGAGCAGCACCTATAGGATGATGCATTAGCAGGGGCATGCACATGCAGGAGAAACTAGTGTAGTCAAGGAGGGCTGTAGAAGCTTCACTGAGCAGATCTGTACAAGTACTGACAGCAGAGGCATCGCCACAAATTAGGAGCCAGCAAATGGCTCAACACCCCAGGTTAGGGTTCAAGTCAAGCATGCATCTGCTGCTCAGACTGGGCATCCTGTAATAAGAGGGCAGGGAGGACAGGATCAAAATAGGTAACATGTCATCTTTATGCACCTCTTTTTTAGGTCCAGTCATTGGTTAGGTACATGTGCTTTTTTTGCCTTCCCTTGGCCTTCAGAGAACACTGATCTAATGCATGTGGGTTTCCAAGTAAATAAGTGAATAACTAAATTTGATTTTTTGGAGCAAAGGTTAAAATAAACTGCTGTACATATTTATGGAGTATGGCCAGTGAATTTTTGTTCATTCAAAACTTTGTTGAGACCTGCGGACTGAACGTTTTTAGCTGCGAGTAGATGAGAATGGCATTATTCTCGTAATGCAGATTTTGAAACTCATTTGATTAGTTGATTAGTTGCATGAAACTTTGCACGCCTTTTGCAGGTGCAGCCAGGTCATACAATACTTGTGCATGCTGCTGCAGGTGGAATTGGTTCTCTTCTTTGTCAGTGGGGACGTGCCCTTGGGGCAGTTGTAATTGGTACTGTCTCCACCAAAGAGAAGGCTGCACAAGCAATTGAGGATGGCTGCAATCATGTCATCTTGTACAAGGACGAAGATTTTGTTGACCGTGTCAAAGAGATAACTAAAGGAGAGGGTGTGCAGGTCGTTTATGATTCAGTTGGAAAGGACACATTTCAGGTCATTATCAACTACTCTCAACTGTTTCTGATTCCCTCGCCTAGTGTTATTAGATGGCTTTTGCTGTATCTGAATCCATAACATGCCTCGTCTTGATGCTTGCTGTTTAGATATGCTTTGAAAGGCATAGAATGGACGATCGAGGCAGTTTTCAAGTTTAGGGCTTCAGTTAAGGTTTAGCCACGTACTTGGTAGGGTTCAATGTGTATGTTGGCTATTGTTTCTGAAAGGGTCTTTGCTAGTGTGAAATGCTTGTCTTCTGTTTTTCTCTATAACCTCTGTATCAATTAGGCATAATCATTAATGGACTGACTTGTGAGTCAGCTTTCTGAGACTCTGGAAGCTGTCCTAATGCAGTGCTCCTAAAGAGCAAGCTTCGATAGCACTTTTAACGTTGGAAAAATTGCTTTATCTACAATTTAAGATGTGTAAAGACTTTTGGAAAATTTTATGATCTTATTCTTTGCTTGAAAGGAGATTGACATGGTTAAGTCCCTGGACAAAGGATTAAGAAAAAAAAAAATTTTGTGTGCAGTATGGCGTGCCATAATTGTAACTCATCTCTCGAAGGTCCTGATGCTGACTGATCTCCTTCATGTAACATTTCCAATGACATCTCTGTTAGACAGAAAAACTGTGTTTATAGGTTGTAAATGAACATGAATTTTCAGCATGGGCACCACTGTCATCAAGGCACACATCTCATTCACAGAGACAATACAAAGAAAATCAGTGTACCCCTTATTATTATTTATTATAGCTTTTGGGAAATTTTCCGAATTTCGCCAATCACTGCCTGGCAGTTAAGGAGTCTTCCAAGATGATGGAAAATGTTATTCTCATGCAGATTGTGAATGTAGCATGTGCAGTTGTTGATCCATCTGATCATGTAGACATGGTTGCTGAGTATAAGAGGCTTTTCCGAATTTCGCCAATCACTGCCTGGCAGTTAAGGAGTCTTCCAAGATGATGGAAAATGTTATTCTCATGCAGATTGTGAATGTAGCATGTGCAGTTGTTGATCCATCTGATCATGTAGACATTGTTGCTGAGTATAAGAGGCCCAACATAGCTTCAGAGATTTACGTAGCAAAGATTGTACAAATTTTTATTTAAGGAACGAGCAAGTATACATTCAAAAGCCTTGGAACTCTCCATTTGAAGTTGAAAGGTCTAGTGGCTGTAAGACTGCTAATCATCTTATGGAGGGTGATTTGAACTTTGAAGGCACTCTTAAATTCTTTTGAGAAGATTTAGAGGTTATGCTTCTCGATTGTTTGTTTTTAGTGTTTGGGGCTTTAAGAAAATGTGCACAGAAGCTTGCATGTTGTGGTGGTGTTTTAATTATTTCAAATTGGTATGTTGTTGCAGACAAAAGGCTTACTTGTGGGGACGCCTTATTTTACTGTTTCAATTTTTAACTCTGCTTTAAAATGTTTTCAGGGTTCATTAGACTGTTTGGCTTATCGTGGGCATATGGTGAGCTTTGGGCAATCATCAGGACTGCCTGACCCTATGCCCATTTCTGCTCTTGCTTCAAAGTCCCTGTTCATAACAAGGCCATCCATGATGCATTACGTAGCAACACGACATGAACTACTTGCAACCGCTGGAGAAGTGTTTGCTAATGTGGCCTCTGGGATATTGAAAGTCCGGGTGAACCACACTTATCCTCTTTCTCAAGCTGCACAGGCCCATAAGGAGCTCGAATCACGGAAGACGAGTGGTTCTGCTGTGCTGATTCCAGATTCTATATAGTCACGTGGTAGGGGGAAATCCCCTGCTAACGTTGCAGGGATGTTTTTAGATAGAAAATTCAATAATGCTCTCTTATGGTTCAAAAGATAGTGATGTGTCTTTACAGTCTTACCCAGCAGAGGATTTCCCTCGAATTAATCCTTGCCATGTATAATTTTGCATTTCCTGATTATGGTTAGTTTTCCAGGCTGTATGTATTGTGCCATAAGAAAAGCATATTTGATGTTTGTTTGTGTATTTTAAAGAACAGAAGGAAAATTTGTGTTAACACTAGTCATGCTCGATGTCAATTTTGCTTGTGGGTTTTTCAGGGGTACATAAAACATTCATGTCTACCAATATATATATTCATACCAAGGTTTTCATTTATACATAGGGGGTTATGATGAATGCTTAAATTATATATAGCTTTGAAAATACCACAGAAACATAGCCATCAAGTAGAAGGGTTTTGATGCTTTTGTACATTTTGCATGTGCACAGCCTTAATTTTTTTTTTTGGGGGGCTAGTTTGTGAGGTTTGAAAAATATTGCGAGGCATCTAAAAAATACAAAAAGTATTACTTTTTTTAAAATTTCAAAGAACGCGTTGCACTTGTAATGGCAATTTGTTAATAATTAGCATAGAATAATTACAAAAATTATGTTTATGGCCCAACTATTGCCTAATCAATACTAATCTCATATATATGCATGGGAAAAAGTTTATATGAAATAGATTTGTATTATCATTTCTTTGTATTTTCACAAAATTGGACAATTTGCAATGGTCGTGGTCGATTTCCTTATCAACTTAGGTTCTTAGAAGTATTATACCAATAAAGAGCACTTTTTGTTATAAATTTAATTGCTTTGATGCAGTTAAAAGGAACCATTTGTAATCTATTTAGAAAAAACATTAAAAAACTAAGAAATCTTAGAAAAATAGCATGATTTGAACTTTAACTAGGGTCAATTGGGAGGTGGCATAATTTTAGATGATACATTGGTGAATCCTTTCTTTTATATTTTTTGACTACAACACCTTGCTCTTTTAGTATGTATGTCTTGAGTATTACTTCCAAGGTGTGGATTTGTAATGTGATGATCACTAGTTAAGAGTAGTGTTCAAGTCAATAGGACAAGATATGCATACTTACCTTTATATGTACTCGCATAATACATGTGTAAGAACATATTTTTTCATTTGTGCCATGTATGTATGTACGTTACAGGTGCATTGAATTGCTATTATATATGTATATATATGCGTGCTCGTGTCTCTCGTCCTTGGCCTTGACCTCTCGCAATGTGCCCATGTGTGTGCATATGTTGTGAGAAAGAATGAAAGAAAGTCTATTAATGTCCACAGGAGACCAATGCAACAAAAACTAGCTAATACATCTATTCAAGGAGGGCACAGAGCAGCTCCAGGGAGTGCATAAAGCAACTCCACATTATTATAGATTGAAAATTAAGATAACAAATAGTAATACATTAGTTTAAGATTGAGGGTCTTTTGGTTTGGATTTAAACTCCTTGATGTAGGCTACACCCTCATGATATATTGCCCATTTTCCATCCCTCCTAGCAACCTTGACCTTGGTTTATTTCATTGCCTTTTGATTCATTTGAGCTCATGTGAGTTCCTCGGCTATCCATATCTTGGTTCCTTTAAGCTTGTAAATGGTGAAGAAGCTTAATGCGCGTATCTCGTGTGTTGAGTGTAGTAACGACGTGCCCTTCCCTTCAAAGTGGCAGGTTGTGGAACCTATCCCATCTTCATCTTCGTCTTACTCTTTCAGCCATGCAATACAAGGGGTGGTTTCTTTGATTTTTCCTTATGTCTATTGTATGTATCCTCCTCTTTGAACCAGCCTTCACGAAGGCCTCCTATTCTAATCTTTAGTGCATTGCTGCATTTGGCTTCATATTCCTTGATCTCATCCTAAATGGCAGTCTTATTTGCCTTTGTATCCATAGTAGCCTTGCAGGTTTGCATTACCTTGTCGATTACAGCTTGCTTCTTGGGTCCTTCAAGAACTTGGATTTGAGCGTCTATGGCAATAATGAGTTCCTTCTTGGCTTCTTGGATTCGCTCTTAAATCTCATTTTTACTGGGTCAGGTTTGCCCTCAAGTATCGCTAGCTTGGTCAACCTTGTTGAGCTGATCCCCTTGGGCGGTTTCGGCCTTGCTGAGGTAATCCTTCAGGGTAGAATTCTCATCTCGTACCTTGTTGATCTTGGCTAATGGGAACACCTTCCATGAGCTTGAGATGTGACTTGTTAATGGCTTGGCTAATGTTACCAAAGCATTAGCAAAGGATTTCCTTAGCATCTTGCTTATGATAGAATGGGGAGACATCTGTGCCAATGGTGGCTAAGTCAATGGGTCACATCTCAACACTAACGACAAGGGCTTGGCTATGTACACTAGGCCAAGTGTTAGGGCAAAAAGATGGGTGTGGGCAAGCAATGACAAGGCTGGAGCAAACAACAAAAGAGCAGGAGGCCTAAACAGGAGGGCATAATTCAAAAACCTGAGTAGAAGGCCTAAGCGAGGAGAGAGGGAGAGGGGTTGGGTGGAAGAGCCTAAGTCAATGCAGGTAACGAGAGAGAGAGAGAGAAAGAAGAGAAAAGAAAGATATATATTAATGTCCACGGGAGGCCTCATGGGCCTATGGACAAAGTGCACAAAAAAGGAGACTCATACAAGCCATAATGGGTTGGAGCAAACGGGAGCAAAGGGCACGCTAGGGCCCTTATTGAGAGTACTAATCTATGCTATGTTGATCTACTAAGCTCAAGAGCTCAAGCAAAATAAAAAATCAAATACAAACTCAAATTCAAGCAAGCTGAGAGTTGGGACTCATAAACCGAAGCCAGGCACAGTCATGGCTCTCCGGTGAGTTGTGAAGATATCTCGGATCTATGTCTGTCGAGCTATCTCATGTTGTGGTAAGGGATGCGATCTCCTCGTCTTTCAACCTGCTGAGCTATGTTTAGAGTGACCCCTCATCTCTATCATTCTCCCCTGAGGAAAGTTGTAATAGGTTGGACCTCAATAGAATGTGCTATGGGTGCTCCCTGTCCCACGCGCGGTCTCTGCATCCCTCTCTTGGTGGCATCGTGTCGGTTCTCTCTGCTAATTGAGGCTGACCTCATATCATCTAGCTCCTCCTCTTCCACTTTGCTCTGCAACTCAAATGTATAGAAGTGTGTGACGCGTCGCTGTATTTAATTAGCCTGTATATCTCGTGGCCTAGTCCCCTCCAACTGCTCTCTAATATGTCATAGTAGTGTTTCCCTAGGTCGGCGCCTCTCCATCAGATAGAGCCCAATTGTGAGAGTGGATCAAAGCCGCTTCCCACTAGGTAGAGACAATGGTAGTGTCCTCGGATCTCATAGTATGCTAGGTAGGCACAAAGAAAATGCTCCTTTATTCTTACCAGCCCCAATACACATAACATGCAGACCCGTTGCTCTCTATGCATACTTGTAGCTCTCCCTGCCTCAATCCTCATCTAATGGGATGAAACTCGCATCTATCCAATGGCGATCCTCAGTGCATTAAGACTCACTTGTCCCGAGATACTGGGGTCTAATGATGAATGCCTCCTCTGATACTCTCAAGAAATGGTCGCCATAGAACCGGATCTTGGTGGAGAGCTCCTAGTCCCCCCTCCCCCCAAGTTCGGGATGTATGGAGTTGGAGGAGATCTAACTGTATAATAAGGTGGATCTCATCTCGTGGGATCAACTTAGGCGGCGAGTTCATACTGTACTGAAACTGGGGAGGTCTGTCCATTGGATACCATGCCTGGAAAATCATGTGGATATACGTGCACACCACATGTCTACCCCGCTCTCTGCTAGTCCTCTGGATGACTCCAGGGACAGCCTTAGCAATTTCCAGTGAGAAGTCCCAAAATTTGTGAATTCATATCACTGTCTAAAAGATGGCATCAACCTAGAGAGGTATCATGGCGAACTCTACGTGTACTATCTCATGTGGGGCTGAGGGCTTACTCCGAATCACCCTAGACCCCATAGTCACCTGTAGCCACTCAAATCTTCTCCACTATGTTCTTAGGAGATCACCCCCTAGAAGGGTGCTGCAAACATGGTAGTCGGCCGCACTAAAGTGTCGTAGAGATAGCTCTTCGTCAGTGGATCCTGGAAATGCGTTTGAAAACATTGTTTCTCTAGTCGAGCCAAAGGACTCTGCCCCCATGTGAGTCATTCTATGGCTGCGTGAATCATCATGAAGATGGGTCCTTTGAAAAGAGAGAGAGAGAGAGAGAGAGAGAGAGAGAGAGAGAGAGAGAGAGAGAGAGATCTATTAACATCTGCAGGAGGGGACAAAAGTGTGGAAAAAAGTAAACTCATACAAGCCACTGTGGGCTGGGGCGAAGGGCTCGCTAAGGCCCTTGCTAAGTACTAAAAAACACATAAGCTGAAATACTAATGTAGTGCATCATATCAAGTCAGGCCAGAAAAGCCAAATAGTATGTAACATGAGTGAGGCCTGGCAGGCGCTCAGGGATAATGCTCTAAGAACATGATCTGGGTCCATGTGTCTAGGTTTCGTGATAGCTCTCTGGTGTGACACAAAGAGCTCACGTATCTGCATCTGTTGAGCTATCTGCACTGTGGTGGGGGGCATGGTCTCCTCGATCTTTGGATCCGATGGGCTATGTTAAGTGTAATGCCACGTCTCTATTGGTCACCTCTGAGGGGAGTTGAGATAGGTCGAATCTCAATCGTGTGTGCTCTAGTCTCCTGTCACATGTGAGATCCCCATGTCCCTTGTCCAGTAGTGGTGTTGTGTCGACTCCCTCTACTGACCTATCTATCTCTCATGTCAGCTAGCTCCTCCTCCTCTACTCCCGAGTGCCCTGGAGCTGACTCAAATGCATAGAAGTCGATGAATCGCCTCTACATTCGATCCACCTCAGTGTCCTGTGACATGGTGGTCGCATCCTGCTGCTCTATGATCCGTCACAGTAGTGTCTCTATGTGCCTCTGCATCTCCATCAGGTAGAGCCCAATACATACCTGATCTTGGAAGTGGATTAGTCATCATGAGAATGGGCCAAACCCGTGTCCCTCCTAAAAAAAGCAATGGTAGCGCCCCCAGATCTCATAGTAGGCGGGACACATACAAATAAAGTGCTCCTCGATCTGTACTTGACCCATCGTGCATAGCATGCTCTTTGGGTGTGCCTGCAGCTCTCCCTGCCTCAATCCTCAGCTAATGGGAGGAGACTCGCATCTCTACCATGGCAATCCTCACTGCATATGAGACTCCTCTGTCCTCAAGATACTGGGGTCTGATGATGAGGCCATCCTCCAATACTCTCAAGAAATGGTCATAGTAGAGCTGGGTCTTGGTGGGGAACTCTTGGTCCCCCTCTCAAGTCCGAAGTGTGTGAAGCTGGAGGAGGTCTAACCATATGATGCGGTTAATCTCATCTCGTGGAATCAGCTTGGGGGGTGCATCCATGTTGTAATCAAAAGGGGGGAGCCTTTCCATCTGAATGCCATGACTGGCAAACCAAGCAGAGACGCCTGCATATCATGCTGTATCAAACCCACTCTCTGCTAGTCGGATAGAGGATTCTAATGCCAGTCTCAGTAGCCTCTCACGAGTAGGTCCCAAACTCTATGGAGAAAGGTCATTGTCTGAAAGGTGGCATCGATCTAAAGAGGGGTCATAGCAAACTCTACCTGTACTATCTGATGGGGGACTGAGGGCTTACTACAAATCATCCTAGATCCCATGATTATCTATAGCCGCTCAAATCTCTTCCACTCTGCTGGCTGCTGAAATATCACACCCCCAGAATGGTGCTTCATACATCGCAGTTGGTCTCACTAAGGTGTCGAAAAGCAAGCACTTCGTCACTGGGTCCTGGAAGTGTGCCTAGAAACACTGTCGCTCTGACCGGGCCAAAGCAGCATATCCTTGTATGAGGCGTGCTCGAGCTGCATGGATCATTGTGAAAAGTGGCCCAGTGAAAAATGCACCCAAGTATGTGTAGGACTGCACAATCTCTACTGGGGCTGTCCTCAATAAGTGAGGCTATGTCGATGGAGCTTGTCAGATCTCTCTCTATACAGAACTCCTCGAGGGCCTCCAGATGTCTCTGTAATCCCTCTGCTGGGGATGACAGGTGGACTATGTCATCCGCATATAGTAGTATTGGTAACAACAAATCAGCTAACGGTGACACCTCGCCTCCCAAGCGATCTATGAAGGATGTGATCTCATCAATGTAGGGGCCGAAGAGAGTCGGTGAGAGGGGGCATCCCTGTTTCACCCCAATCGTGCTCTCCACCCAGCCTGATAGGCCTCATGGGGCACAAACACGTCCCTTGACGGGACTCATATAGGCTCATCACCCCCCAAGCCAGAACCTCTTGGATCTACATCTCCTGGAGTCTCCTGATCATGGGGGATCATGGGATAGTATTGAAAGCCTTCCGAAAGTCTACAAAGCAGGCATAGACTTTTTGATGCCTCAACCTCGCCTCCTCAATGATAGTCCTCAGTGTGAAGATGTGCTCTAGGGTGGAATGCTGTCTCCGAAATCGTGCCAATCCTAGAGTACGCTACCCATGTGCCTCTGTGGGACTGTTGATCTCTCTCTCTAGTACAGATCCATAGATCTTGGCTAGAGTGTGGCCAATCATGAGAGTAGGGTAGTTTCCAGTATCCATGGGGTCACCTGCCTTGTGTATTGGGATGATGGTGGTAGTGCTCCAAGAGGGTGGAAAGCCATGGCATATGGCATGGTTGAACATCTGTGCTAAGATTGGGGCCAAAACCTCATGCCCGTGTGCAAAATGCTCCGTAGCCCCTCATGATCCTATGCTCTCTGGTTATGTAGCCGACGGAGTGCCGCCCACACAACATGTGCAGTGAACAAGTGACAAGTGGTGGGTCTGGGCATAGCGGACATATCAGGTGGTGCCTACATCAAAACATCATAGAGAGAGCATGCATATGTGTGCCAAACACCTGGGTCTATGATGGGGATAGGCGGCTTCCTCTCTGATAGGAGCCCCCATCCGATAGTAGGATCCCCTCCTCTAAACGAACTAATCACCTCATCCATCCTATGGGTGAGGAAATCCCACTGCTTGTGGCGTGTCAACCGTCGTGAGATCCTCTGTGCCTCAGGTGGTGTCAAGTGGCCAAGGGTTGCTCACGTGTGAGGTGAGCTCTCATCTCACTGCACTCATCATCATACCAGAGGTTCTGAGGCATCTTTCCCACTGAAACGCGCCCAAGCTGAGTCATAGGGAAAGATCTGATAGCTGTGTTCGTGACCACTGTGGCAAGGGTGTTTGATGCATGGGTGAGGTCTACCTCATCCCCAAGTAGTAAACGTGGGAGCTCCTATGCCAAATGGCTCATGTAAATGGGGTCAAGGGTCCGGTCAAAGTGGACCTGTACACAAGTGGGAGTGGGGTGGCTCTCCATGTGACTGGCGTAGTGGTGGAGATACTGAAGGATAGGTATGAGTGGTCAGCACCTATCGGGGGAGGAGGCACAACGAAGTCGTGTACCCATGAGGTGAAGGATAGGGGGTAATCCACTGTACTAGTACCTCTGCCATGTAGGAAACAAGTGAACCCACCAGATAATGGCCATCTCTATAGGCCATTATATATGATTAGGTCATGGGAAGCATACTAAATCAGCCCATAAAAGAAGGGGAAAGAAAGAGTTTGGAAAAATTGATTTGGTGCATGCAGACGTATGTGGTCCCATGCCTACACGGTCATTAGGCGGGGCTGAATACTATGTGACATTCATTGATGATGCAACTAGGAAAGTGTGGGCTTATGCTATAGCTTGGAAGAGTGATGTGTTCCAGGTATTTCAGAAATGGCTGGCCTTGGTTGAGAATCGGTCAGGTAGAACGCTTAAATGCCTACATACTGACAATGGTGGAGAGTATCTCTCTCATGACTTTCAGCATTTCTGTGATACACGTGGGATTAAGAGGGAGCTCACATCCCCTCGTACTCCAGAGCAAAATCCAGTTGCAGAAAAGATGAACCGTACCATTCAAGAAAGGTTGCAATGCATGCTTTCCAATGCAAGTCTTTCTTATGGTTTTTGGGCTGAGGCAATGAAGACTGCAGTGCATGTGATCAATAGATCACCTAGTAAGAGTTTGTATGGTGGTATTCCTGAAGAGGCGTGGAGTGGCAAGAAGCCCTCTTACTCTCATTTGCGTATATTTGGGTGTGAGGCATATGCACATGTGCCAAAAGAGCTTCGAAAGAAGCTAGATCCTAAGTCTAGGAAATGCATCTTTCTAGGTTATGGTGAAAGTGGAGAGATGGGCTATCGTCTCTGGAATCCAGAAGTAAAGAAGATCATACGCAGCCATGATGTAGTCTTCAATGAGAAGAAGATGCATAAGGCAACCATGAGGGATGTTGAAATGAGGAGAATCACTTTCCAGGATGTGAATATGTTGATAGACAGCAAGCTGTCCATGCACCAAATGTGCAAGAAATGGTACCACCAAATACTCCCACAGGTATACAATCAAGGGTAGATGATGGATCCTCTATTGGTGGAAATGATGAGCCAAATGTGGCTGATATGCAGGTGGGACAGTAAGCTGAAATGCCCTTGAGAAGATCATCTAGAGTGTCTAGACTGCCTGATAGGTTTGTTACAGGGGTAGACTATGTGATGCTTACTGATTGCGGGGAGCCTTCTTGCTACAGAGAGGCTATGATGCGCGAGGATCAACGCAAGTGGGAGTATGCTATGCAATCAGAGATGAGTTCACTTATGAAGAATAAGACTTGGGACTTGGTTTCTTTGCCACATGGAAAGAAAGCATTGCCATGTAAATGGGTCTACAAGATATGTGCCTAGGTACAAGGCCCGTTTGGTCGCTAAAGGGTTCAAGCAAGAGAAGGGTGTTGATGAGATATTCTCTTCGGTTGTGAAGATGACCACACTTAGATGCATGCTTGGACTAGTGGCATCAGAGGATATGGAGCTTATGCAGATGGATGTCAAGACAGCTTTCTTGCATGGGGATTTGCATGAGGAAATCATGGTGCAGCTGGAAGGATTTGAAGAAAAGGGCAAAGAGAATTTAGTTTGTAAGCTGAAGAAGAGTCTCTATGGTCTTAAGCAAGCACCTAGAGAATGGTATCAGAAGTTTGATGCTTTCATTCGGTCCCAGGGTTTTAGAAGGAGTAAAATTGATCACTGCCTCTACACTAAAAGGACTGAGGATAATAGCCTGATAATCCTAGCACTATATGTGGATGATATGCTATTGGCTAGCAAGAATACTTATGAGCTAGATGCATTAAAGGCCAAGTTACGTGAGGCCTTTGATATGAAGGATTTGGGACTTGCAGGTCATATTCTTGGTATGCGCATCACGCGTGATCGGAGTAGGAAACTCCTTTGGCTTTCACAGAAGGAGTATGTTACAAAAGTATTGCAACGTTTCAATATGGAGGGGGGGAAGGCAGTGAGTACTCCATTGCCTCCATATGTGAAACTGAGTCATACACATAGTCCCAAATCAGATGAGGAGAGGGCCATGATGGCCAAGGTTCCTTATGCGAAGCCCTTCCTCCATGCTAGAGTTAGCTGATCTAGCCCTTGAACTAGTTGATTCTTCTAAGCCTTGGATGATCCCACTTGGTTTGTAAGCTAGCTGATCAACTTCTCAACCTACTTGGTCTATAAGTTTGGTGATCAAGGTCTTACCGTGACGACAAGCTACCATAATCTCTCTAGCTAGCCATTTCATAGGCTTAATCTTCCCCATCTCTGCCCATCTCCTAGGCTTGATTTGCAAGCCTTGTGTCCCTAGTCTGATGCTAATGGATAGCCCCATGTTTGGGCATGCTTCATGGCATCCCCTTATGGACTATTCATCCCCAGGTATGAGTCCAAACCAAAGCAAAGAGGATTAGCTTATGCTATCCATGTGGTAACAAAATTATCGATCACATAATTGGCCATATGGTCCACATGTCAACCACTTGTTCTACCCATGTGTAATACTCCACTTTGTTTCTTTTCTTGTGTAGGTGTCATCAGAACAAAAGGCTCAACTCCTCTCTTATAAGCCCCAAATGTGGAGAGCATCCTTGTAGAGAAATAGCAAAAAGGGAGAGGGATGAAATAGGCTACCCCATTAGGGAGAAGGAAGAGAAATCAATAGGGATTTTGTGAATGATTTCATTCAAGAACATCATGTTCATTCCCAAAATTGTGAAAAAAACATGATCACGTTGGTAGCCTGAAAAAAATTCACTAGTGAATAAGATATGTATACCACTAGTAATAGGTCATTATCTCGATGGATAATGTCCCTGGGAGTGAAATTGTTTACGTTTCTCTTTCTACCTTGATAGAAAGCATGGCTCTAGAGAGACAAGGTCAAAAGCCTGCAAAGGCATAGGATTATGTTACGATGCTAGTTGATTGAAAGTGGAAATGCCACATTTGTAGGGAGGAGTACACGAGATCAGAAGAGTTGCATTGCAAGGGGCACAATCAACATAGGATACAAATTTACAACATGTTTCCACCCTGCAAACCAACCATGCCTAGTGCAGCCGCTTCTAGAAGACAGTAAAGATGCATTTTTATGTCCCATTTCTTGATGCATCTACTGGATTCTATGTCACACATTATGGGCATAAGCTTCATATTACCTGCTTATTATTTGCCATGTAAGCAAGAAGGTTGTGCCCACTCTGTCAGGTTAAGTTTCTAGCTTCTTTGTATATGGTTTTTAGGATTGGTGATTTGATGCCCCGTAGTAGCATTAAGCTCATGTGAGCTGCAAACCCTTGTATTTGGAATTTGACATCTATTTGAATATATGACATCCACATATTTTTTGGGTTCATAATATTGACTCTTATTGAAATGTTTGTGCAACATCTGCACACTTGACTCTCAAAATACTATTTTCAAGTTACACATATAATTGTGCAATAAGAAAACCCATTGCAACAACCCATTAAACATAAAGCAACAAGTAGACCCATTAAAGCAACCCAGTCAAGATTTTGCAAGTTCTTGAAATCTAAACATTGCATGGGTGGCTCCTCCTAGACTCCCTAGAACTCTCTCTCAGCTCCTAGCCCCTTATACTTTGCAAGTAGGTTTTGCTCATCACCAGCATGTGCTTATTCATTCTTGTGACTGATCCAATGTACTCTTCTCTGTAAATGTTACATCTCCACTTTCAAACAATTAACATCATTACAAAATCTTGTGCTTTTGTAGGATTTTAATTTTATCCATGAGCCTCTGGTATTCTAGATATCCTATTCCATCATCCGTCACATCTTGAGGTTCTTGACTTGCTACTCAAAATGTGCTTTGTTTTCGTTCACAAAGCCTCTGCAACAACTGATCCTCCATTTTCTTTCATGCACCCATCAATGCATCTGAAGGCATCTCTTGTGTTATCCCAACATCCATGTGAGGCCTTCCACATTTGTTGTTATATGAGGAGAAATATATGTGGAGTCCTTTCACAAAGTTCCAAAATAACTACTTGCAAAGTGTAGAGGGGCATCCCCATGGTCAGGATCTTTGTCATACACATTAATGTAAATATTGCTTGCTCATGCTTGGATCTCCAGGTGCCTAGAGTCATTGATCTTCCATCACCCATGTTGCTCAATAGGCTGAGCACCAGATATAGAGTGCCTTTGCCTTCTTTGGCTTCCCTCACCTTCATAATGATCTACCTCTAACTCTACATCTATTGGCTAGATGGTCAATACATCCTCCTTAGATACCTACATTTTGATGTCCTTCCACACTATTATCCCTTTGT
Organism: Dipteris shenzhenensis; assembly: GCF_047967505.1. Taxonomy (NCBI): domain Eukaryota; kingdom Viridiplantae; phylum Streptophyta; class Polypodiopsida; order Gleicheniales; family Dipteridaceae; genus Dipteris; species Dipteris shenzhenensis. Next base: position 54,093,789 of record NC_141609.1, read on the forward strand.
GACCCACTGCAAGGTGTGTCGGATAACGTCTAGTAAGGACTAAAGAGGTGTAGTGGAAATTGTTTACATCTTCTCATACCATGGGTGGATTGCATGGGCATGCTTCTCTTCTTCATGCTCCTCCTCTCATGTCAAAGGTCTCTTTCTTGCTCTTCTAGCTTTGTCATCATGACGTGGCTCATCTCTTGACATCATGAATGGGTTTTGTCAAGGTTCAAGAAAGATATGGGTGCAAGAAAAGTACTTTGAAGTTTTGAGCATGCATAAGTTCAAGCAAATTTCAATGCCTATGTACGTAACATGTAATGCATAAGATACAAGAAAATTTAAAACATGTTATAGGATGCATTATGCATATTGGTTGTAATGCAAGCATGCAATATGATACATATTGCATGCATTTTTTATGCATGTAATTATAGCTACAATTGGATTAGATGCAACATGCAATAATTACATGCATAAAAAATGCATGCCGATGGTATTATGCACTATATCAGTGGTATAAGTTTCAATACTTCTGGTTTATATTGTGCCTAAATATATCATTGATACTATCATCATTACTGGTATTATGGATAGTGTAATTGGCAATAAATGTTTGTTTGTGGTCGTACATTGAGCAAGTACTAGTGGCAAATGGCAAAGTACCAGTGGTAAATAGTCGATTTCCTATTGTTTTAGAGTGGTACGGCATTTTTGTCCTTGCATGCATGGTTTTGTGAATGGGTTGTTTACGAACATAAATCACATAGAAAGTTGTATGATTGTGTAAATATAAAATTCTTGGGAATGAAGAGGCTACTTCCATATGGGTAACACATAGGATGCCACATGGACAACACATGATTGTCGCATGGATAGGATGTGACTTTCCTCCTTAGTATTAATCATAACACACCCCACAACGCAGATCAACCCACATTGCGGCTGTCACGGTTCTTCCCACATAGCGGCACACATGATCCTTTTAGATGGGCATAAGGGGCTATTGATAGGCATGCATGGAGCCCAAGATGGGCAACAAGGATGAGGAAAAGTCCAACCAAAGTGAGTTGTCCGCTCTTAGTTTACGGCCAATCCTTTCTTTTTTCAACTCCCGTTCATCAGGAATAAGATTGATAAAATTTGGCACAATGCCTTTGGGGGGTCAGCTAATGCAACGGATAAATGGATCAGAGCCACAGCTTGGACCAAAATTTTCTTACAAGCAATCAAGCGAAGACCTGACAAAGCTACTCCAAAGCTAGGTCTCTTAGAACACAAAAGCTTGAAGATCAACTGGCTCTCCTTGAGCATGACAACACTGATTAGGGTCAGAGGAAAATGAGGACAGTCAGAGATAAACTCAAAATAGAAGCGGAAATAGCAGCCAACCAGATCAAAATTTACACTCAAGATTGGTGGGCGGGAAGAGCAGATAAGGCTAATGAGGATATGTTCAAAAGCGTGAGGAAAAAACATGCTAAAGAATCCCTGGAGGCACTTCATGTTGAAGATAGACGCATTCAAGACCTAGTTGAAATTCTTGAGGTGAATTTAGAACACTTTAACCAGCTGCTAGGAGAGGAGGAGATCATCACAACAGAAAAGGCCATAGCTCAAGGGAAATGCTCTAAAGTTAGAAAAAGAAAAGTCTCCTCTTTTGATAGCATTTATCTGGACAGAGACCTCACCTTAGAGGAATTGAAAGGTGCTATCTCTGGGAGACAGGCACTTTGGGATAGACAAGTCATATCGTGGATGGGGGGAAGGTCTTAGCCATCTATTAAAGAATTTAGGTGGGCAGGCCACTCAAAACTCTTTATTGTCCCCATCTTTGTCGAAGGACAAGAAGAGCTAATAGCTCAACTAAATCGGAAATGGTTTAGAAAAGATGTGGAAAGGGCTTGGACAAAGAGATTCGAAAAAGTGTGGGACAGAAATCTCTCAGAGAAGGAGGCTTGCTCTTATGGCTCATCATGCACAAAGGAGTCTGCACTGCCAAATGGGAACTAACAATTGGATAGGGAGATGGACTATGCCAAAGATATAACAGAGCTCAGGAAAATATCCCCCACTTGTTTCTAAACTGTAGATGCTCGAGAGAAGTAAGGGGCAATGTGCACAAACTGTTTGAATTTTTCACGATAATTATATGCTTCTCTTGTTGGGAGATGTACCAACTAGAGCTCCAGACAATTGGAACATTATGCGCAGCTCCATTCTTTGGGCTCTATGGGTGCAGAGATGCTCTAAGGCTTTTGGTAATGTGTTTGTTGATACTAATGAAATTATAATGAATGCATGGATGACCACAGGAAAGAGGTGCAAATCTTGAGAAGATCTCACGACTGCAGCAGCAAATCCAGGAATGCTGCAAAAAGGATGAACAAAATCGTGAAGAAAGAGACTACCCTACTGGCATAGATGCAACAACAGGTGGGAAAAGAAGATATGCCCTCGGGCTCCACCCCTCAGCTGGTACTCTCTCATGGCCAGACAATGCCGACGGCCAACAACGCTCAGCCTTCTTTCTCCTTCCCCGTGCTTACCGATCAAGCGTCGATGGCCTCCCCAGTGGTACAACCTCTCCTTATTGCCTCGACATTACCTCAAGGATCCTCGACTTACACTACTCTTCCTTCGGTTCCCCCTCCCTTGGTCGTCTACAAGAGACTTGTGTCACGGAATGATCCTGCTCGAGTCACTATCAAAGTTTGCAATGAAGTCATGCCTCCCGACTTCAAGGCTCCTGAGCCCAGGCCAAGAACCAGACTCCAAAAGCCGTGCCCCCATCCGCGAATTCCAGGCATGATTGTACTTCGGATGGTGGCACACTTGGCTCCCAAAGAAGAGCCGCAGGATACGACTGGGTAGATTGTTGTTTTCTATTAATGTTGTTGTTGCTTTAGTTGAACGGACTATTATTAATACTATTAGGGAGGTCAGTGATACCGATCAGAGTATGATTTTCAAGTCTTATTGACTTTTGTGAAGTTGTATATATTTGACTCTACCATATTAATATACACCCACATTTTTCCAAAAAAAAAAAAGAGTGTGAAACCATAATTGAAGTCCCACTATAGTGCACGACCGTGCTTTACCAAGAGCTTGTGGCCGCTCTACAAGCAAAAGATTATCTCAGAGGATGGGCACTAATCCAATGGAAGTAGCTCCAACTCAAGATCCTATCTACTCTCATCCAAACACCTATCTACTCTCATCCAAACATGACATGGGAATGTTCTATAGGAGAAAAGACTCTGTGTCAAATTTGTCAAGACTTGTTAGAAGATGGAAAAATATATTTTGCGTGTCCATCCATTCAGGATTTACTACACATAGAATGAATGCTTTCACTGCATATGTATGCCTCATGGGCAATCCTCCCCTTGTGTCATTAGTGGTCTGCTACCGTTACTACAAAAGCCCAAAAATCTTATCTATGGGGAATGACATCTCCACCATCCCACCCTTGTAGTAGTTGATGATCCCATATCACCAAGAAAAAGAAGTGTTGGAGGATGATAGCCTATCCCGCATCTAACTTTCCATATCTCACCACTCTATGTGCCAATGCTCAATCTCATAACCTCACTCCCCCTTGACTTAATCCTGTACAGCCAACCGCGCTCCTTTGTAAGCGTGTGCACTGGCCCTTGTAGATGAAAGGGGGATGAAATTGCCAGTGAAACCCGAAGGGTAGAGCTTATGCAAAAGTGTTGATATGATCATTCCTGAGGAGCCGTGGCACCAGGTACTCACTTGAAGGCTCCCCATCGCTTCAAGGGTTTCCGACGCTCGAGGTCTGCCCAAGTCAGGTCCCCTTGAACTACGGCCAGACTCAAATGCCTTGTATAGAGGTCCTCTAAAGAATTGGGGTCTACCTATATAATCTCAATATTATGTGGATATTAATATCTATCTAATCTCTTTCCATTAATAATTCCGTGGTATAATGTGTTGTGGCAATAGTAATATATTACCTGGAGTAATGGTAAACCAATCCTTTTGAAGGGAGACTTACTCCCTCCATGGAGGGTATATATGTTCTCACTAATATCCCATGGTGTTTTATAGGGGTATGGTGTAAAAGTGGCAAACTATGTGATACTTCTCTTACGAGAATCAGTATAAATCTTTTTCTCTCTTAAAGAGAGCTTTAAGGGAAGACGAGTGGAGATTTATACATCGTTGGATTACAAGGACAATGATGGACCATTGGATTCAGTTGTAATTTTAAAAAAAATTGGAGCGTGTGAATGCAAGGTTTCTAGTTAATTACTACATGATCCTTCACATTTCGTTGAGAGCGAAGATTTAGTAGACGGTCTTTTTGAGCGAAGTAAGCAGTTCGATGTGTTACCCACCCTCCTCCAAAGTCGCCAGCCAACCTTAGAAAGGACCTAAATGGACCATCGAATCTTTTTCTCTGAACTTCAATGCTGCCGGCTGGGATGCCTCACCCGCCTGAGATTTCCAAATATGTTGCGCCAGATCTCCTATTGTTGTTCCAATCAACAATTCGGACTGAACATCCAAATCCAAATGCAGAAGTAATAGAACCTTTATTGCTTCTGACCTTCGTACCTCTATCACTTCATGTTTGTCGCTGCACTTTTAACATGGCGTACAATTCACGGGCAATATCGTCAGAATAAATAATCTGGTTGAATGAATTCAACCGTTTGTTGATTCTTCATGAAAGTAGGAGAGGTCGCTCATCATGCAATCTCCCTACCATGATTCGGAAGTGATGTTACGATTTGTTTGTGCAAATTTTTACGAATAGTCCAGTTGAGTAATGAGGAGCCGTGCCAGATTGATGGTTGTGTTGGTGTAATATAATTGTAAATCATTATTGATTCGATGGCTATGTAGGTGGAGCGTGGAATCGGTGGTGGCAGATTCAAAGGATGAGACAGTTCAACTCTGACGAGGAAAGAAGGCGTTATCATTACAGTATGTGATTCAATCCATTGCTTCTTTTGGGAAGTGAAAGTAGGCAAGGTCTTTGAATTCGATGGGCATGATTATCCTGCCCTCCCCTTCTCCTATCCAAACACATGAGCACTTCGCTTTTCGCCTGCCCACACGATGGGCAAAACCTTGCTCGTGGTCCTAATGGAGAACTTCTCTCTTCATAACATAGCAAATTTATTCCATGATATAAAGGATTTTCTTTTGTGTTATATCATATCTAAGGGTCTCTTCAACTAGGGCTCCCCCATTAATTTGTATTGAACCCCTATTTTGCACGGGCTAAGATGCATGACCATCCTCAACCACTCCCCATCTTAAGATGGATCTTTGATTCTTAAGTTTTGGCTGAGTCATAATCCATGGCTCTGAGACCTTCCATCTCCTCCTTTCATTCCATTAATAACCTTCCATCTCCTCCTTTCATTCCATTAACCTTCCATTGACCTTCTGTCTCTTCTTTCCACCTCCTCCCCAAAGCCTTCCACTTGTCTTTCCACCTCCTCCCCCCTCCAAGCCTACATCCAAGAGCTCCTTCATAGTGACACATGGGAGACTCTTCTCCTCCAAGCTGCCACGTATCCTCTCTTCTTTTTTGTCCGTGTGGTTAATAGGTTAAAGATTGTTGCTTTATAATATGCATCATCTTATATAGAGGTCTATTGTTCCTCTCATCTTTTTATATATAGTATAAAAGTAATGTAAAGTGAAGATTATCTATCCATAATCTATAGATTTAGCATGCATCATTCATATGGTAGGGCATTGATACATCTACGTAAGGAATGCGCAAACCACGACGAGAACGTCAAGACAACATGCCTCCGACAGGCCAAGAACTGTTACATCCTGCATTTGACAAAGATGGAGTGCCATAAATAGGCGCTATTTACAACGGCTCTTAGGAGCGATCAAGAAGAAGAACTAACAAAGAACTAATTGCGACTGCAGGCCAGCTGGAGATGATGTAGCGACCACCTCGTCACATCTTCTCCCCCCTAAAGAGGAAATTTCGCGGGCATGGAAAGGTTTGATGCAAGAAATATGGGTCTTTTTCTGATTCTGCGTGCAGCGTTGAAGGGAATACGTGACCTTCCCTACTGGTTTGATGATCTTGTATGGGCCAACCCAGTGTGCCAGGAATTTTTCCACCAGGCCCTTCTTTCTGATGGGATAATGTACCATGACTAGATCTCCAGGGCTGAAAGATACCGGACGATGACACCGATTGTAGAGCAGTTTCTGTCTTTGTTGGGCCTTGGGCAAATGAGCGGCAGAGTTCTGACGAATGAAAGAGAGTGCATCCGTAGAAATTCGGCCCATTGGCGTGCTTTATTGTGCTTTATTTTTGAATGAACAAGGAGACCCACTTCAGGAGGAAATTTAGGGGGTCGGCCAAACAATGCCTTGAAGGGGCTGATGCGAGTTGATTCCTACAGAGCGATGCTGTAGGCAGTGATGACATACGGCAAGGAGATGTCCCAATTTGTATGCTCTGGATCAATATACATTGCAAGCATCAATTTGAAATTGCGATTGAGGCATTCTGTCAATGCATTTCCATCGGGATGATGTGGGCTGGTGAACTGTTGTGTGATATTTAACTTGTTCGTAACTACCTTCATCACTTCGGATTTAAAATTACTCCCTTGATCAGAGAGAAGTTGCTATGCGCAACCCTGTGGCAAAATTAAATTCTGAATTAAAAAGTCTGCTACCTCTGATGCCGTTTGTGTTTTTTGTGGACGCGCAATCGCCCATCGGGTCAGGTAGTCGGTAAGGACAATTATATAATTGTTTCCATCTTTGGAAGTCGGAAATGGCCCCATGATGTCGTATGCTACCAATTCAAAAGGGTGTGAGACCGATATAGATTGCATGTTGCCGGTTGCCAGCTTCATGGTGGGGGTTTTGAAAGATTGGCAAGTGGAACAGGACTGAAGGTGGAGATGCAAAGAGTGACGAATTTTTGGCCAGAAAACTTTGGTCTGTAGTTTGGTTAAAACTTTCAGAAATCCTAAGTGCCCATCGAAAATGCTGTCGTGGAAGGCATACATATACCGAGAGCGAACTGCTGTGGGGAGGTAAAGCCGAGGTTGTTGGAAAAGAGGTTTGTGGTACTACAAGATTCCGTCAATTACCCGAAAGAAAGGAGATCAGGAGATTGACCTTTTGATCTTCTGAATTTCTACATCTTGATCCTGAAGGTTTTTCAATTCTAAAAATATTGATAGAGAAGGGGAAATTTGAGGGCGAGGCAAAGGAGTTCGTCTTGCAACTGGGAGTAGTGGCCCTTGAACTTGTGTTGCTATGACTTGTGAACGTGATAAAGCATCTGCAATTTCATTTTGTTTGCTAGGATGGTAAGAAATTCGAAAATCATAGTCTTGCAGCAAAAATGCCCATCGAGCCAAACGCCCCTGAAGGTGCTTTTTTTTCATCGCGCTGGTTAAAGCTGCGTGGTCAGTTTGAATTTCAAACTGACTGCCATGGACATAGACATGTAATTTTTGAATAGCCCAGACCACGGCCAAACATTCTAAATCGGTGGCCGAGTATCACGACTGTGGATCAGAAACGGCTCGGCTTAGATAAACAATGGGGCGCCATTCATTATGGTCATCCTGTTGCATAAGTACAGCAACCAAACCATGATTGGATGTATATGTTCGTATCAAAAAAGGTTTAGTCAAATCAGGATGCCAGAGGAGTGCATCTTCTTTTAGAATTTGTCCAATTGTATCAAATCATTGTTGACAAAGAGGAGACCAATTGAATTTTGATTTTTTAGCAGAAGCTTCCGTAACGGAGCAACCGCTGTGGAGAGTTGCGGCATAAATCTGGAACTAAATCCTGCCAACCCTAAATTTGTTTAGCATTTTGTGGAACTTGGTAATTTTGTAGAGCTTGTACCTTTTGGGGATTTGGCCGAATGCCTTCTGCAGAAATGATGAAGCCTAAATATTTGAGTGTTGACTAAGCCCATTTGCATTTCTGAGAATTGATTTTGAGATTGAACTGTTGAAAGAGACAAAGTACTTGTTCTAAAGCAGTATGATGTCCTTCCCAAGTGCGAGTGTGGATCAGAACATCATCGAGGTAAACTAGCACCTTTCCTTGGATGATCAAATCGTGCAACACAAAATTCATAAGGCGCTGGAAAGTACTTGGAGAATTGTTCAGGCCAAATGGCATGACATTAAATTGATACAACCCGAATGGAGTGTGGAATGCAGTTTTCTCCCGGTCTTCAGCACGAAGTGGGATTTGATTTCAGATCCAAGGTAGTAAACAACTTTGAATGTGCCAGAGAATCCAAGATATCATCTAACCTTGGCAACGGGTATTCATCTCAAGTTGTGACTGAATTAAGAGGACAGAAATCGACACAAAATTGATAAGAATTATCGGATTTGCAGACGAGATGTGGTTCGCACGTCCACGGGCTTTTGGAATGGCTGATGATCCGATCTTTCAGCATTGATGTTACGTGACTGCGCAGAATTTGGACGTCCTTACTTGACCCGTGTCGTTGACCTGTAGAAATTGGATGAGAATCCCAGTGTGAATTTCATGAAACACATTGGATGTGGTACTTGTTGGTTTATCTCCTGCGAATGCTCCCGGAAATTGAGAAAACAGTTTTTTAATTTGAGCTTGATGCCACAAGTCTTCACGGACGACTGTAGAAAGTGTATTTGAAATTTTTTTGGAATATAACCACAGAATTGGTGGGACATTTGGAATTCTTAAACACTTATGGTGAGAATCAATGAGAGCTTTACGGTCCCAATCACATCCGAGCGCTAGAGGGAAATTTTGATTGGGTAACACTGTGGTTGGTACTACAAAACAGTGATTTGCCATGTCAATCTCAATTGTAGCTCCTAAGGTCGACACAGTGGAAGAAAGACTATCGCCGAAAGTGTTACGGCTGGGCGGCAAGGAATAGACTGGGATTTGTTGGTCTTGGTCAAAAGGTAGAAAAGATGAAGTAACTGAGCTTCCTGAATCAATTAACACTAGAACTGGAATCCTACCAACGTAAGCTTCTACTACAAATGCAATTGGATTAGGAGAATGGAATGGATGTGGAGAACGTGCCTCCTTCACAGCTCTAGGTGATCTTTTCCCGAAACCATGAAATTGAAAGGGGCATGAGAATGCGAATTTTGACCTGATTGTAACATTCGACAATATTTTTGAACATGGCCGAATTTGTTGCATGCAAAACATCTAGGTCTCCCTTGATGGTCGCGGTTGGGTAATTTTGGCCTATCATTGGAAGGGAGTTTTGGACGATAGCCATTTCTATTGAAGACCTGTATATTTTGTATATCAATGTCCACAGGAGTAGGGACAACGCTAGAAGACGAAACTGGAAAAAGAGGGGGCAAAGTTCGAATTTGAGCACCAGTTTTTGCCGAATTAAATTCGATACGTTGGGCGATTAGCAGTGCTTCGGTAAGAGTCGTGGGTCCATGATCTTGCGTTCTCTGTGCGATGGTCGAACAAGCCTAGGCCAGAGAAAGAACAACTTTAGGTCTTCAATCATGTTGGCATCCACCCTGAGCAAAAGATGAGTAAGTTTGAAGCCGAATTGAGATATTGATTCATTCAGGAGATGTTCAAGGTCTTGCAATTGTGTAAGTGCATCTTTTACTACATTGGAACTGTCGAAAGCCGTCGTAAGTGCTCCTTGAAGATGCAGCGAGGAATTTTTTACACCGTCATGAAGTTGGTGATACCAGGTCGCTGCTAAACCTGGGAAGGAAGGCTTAATTTCTTCCACCTTCTGAGCGTCTGACCAATGGTGGTATTCCGAGAGATTCGAGAAGTGATCCAACCAGCGAAAGATATCATCGTCTGGAGCATCGGTAAAGGGTTTCAGGCGAACCCTCGAGTCATGACCCAGACTCGTGATCTGTCGGGACGTCAGGTACGCCAGAGAGTAGAGTGGCAATCATGTCGTTCGAGCTCGGGTGTGTGGGAGAAGAGATCTGAGGGGCCTCGGTTTGCTCGTACTCCATGGCTTCCTTGGATACCCAACGTCTCCACCAGTTTTCTACGTAATGAATGTGCAAACCTAGACAACATGCGCTAGGAGTGTCATAAATAGGCGCTGTTTACAACACCTCTTACATCGTCATTGCATAAACTAAAAGGGTGTAATAAAACATTTTCTCATGTGGGAAATAAGTAATGGGAAGGGTGTGGGTGTGTGTGTGTGTGTGTGTGAGTGTGTGTCTCTCTTTCTCTATTTTTCATTATGGACATGTTATCAATCTATATACTCATATAGTATTCTTATTGTATGGGCTATCAAAAGATCATTTATATGATGTAATAGGTAAATGACAAGTTTTATCAAGGAAGGTCAGAGTAAGGGGGAATGTGTGTGTGTGTGTGTGTGTGTGTAGCCTCAACCTCTCTCTCTCTCTCTCTCTCTCTCTACCTCAACCTCTCTCTCTCTCTCTCTCTCTCTACCTCAACCTCTCTCTCTCTCGCTCTCATCGTAGCAACCGAGTTCCCTCAGACACTCTCTCTTAGCCCCTCAGCCCCCCCCACCCCTCTACCCATTCTGGCACCTTATTGTTGGTATCTCACATACGGCGCTCCTACATCCCGTATGGTGCCCCTTGTTACTTCTTCTCTATCTCGTGACCCCCCTACGCTTAGCCCTTAACCTATCGCAACCCCTTGGACCTCGCCATGGCTATAACTACTATCGTGTAGCAACTGTGTGCTATGGCCCCCCTTCCTAACACAAAAACACTTGCAAAGCAGGCTACAGGGGCCTCCTACTACTAGCCCACGCTCGGGGGAGTGTTCTCTAACCTCGTGAAGCCCCGTCAGGGCTGCTAAGTAGGGCCTTTAAGCCCTCCACCCAGCCAACAAGGCCATCCAACAAGGGCTTCAACCCCTACCAGCTCGAAACCAACAAGGACAACAAGAAAATCAACAAAGTCACCAAAGAGGAAGCTTCACTAGCAAATCCACAGAAATGCAAAACTAGAAAGTCAAAGGAAGGATAGAGAAGTATTACCAGCATACTTAAAGGTAACCCAAGGAAGTAAATCTGTGAAAAATGTCTCTATTTCTGCACTGCCGCATACAGAACCTGTAAATCAAAAAAATATGCTACATAATATTACAATTAGTAGAGATACCATGCCTATAAGAGCAGGACATGGGGAAAACAAGCTTTGGAGACAGCTATGGTAGCCCTCACTACAAGGATAACGTATAAAGCTACTATAGATGTACTCACATGCCTCAACAAAATTTGCCTTGTGCTTATAGAAAAAACAGACAACCTGGATGCCACCACTGTGGACCTATTGGCTAAGAAAGTGCATGTGGAGAAGACATTAGCTGAGATTAGAAAACAAGGAGGGAAGGTACAAGAAGAATCGAGGAAGGAAAAGGCCAAGAAAGAAAAATGGGAGAAGGAGAGGACAGAATGGGAAAATGAGAAGACCAAGCTCCACTACAAAGTCCACGCACTTGGGGTTGAGCTACAACAAATGAAGGGCATGCAAATAAAGAGAGCACTACCCATAGTAACAGGATACACCTGGGAGTCAACTCATAGGACTGAATTGAGGAGACATAGTGGGGTATGAGGCTCTGAAGGCATGGTTGTTCATTTCAAGACACACTTGAGACCATTCACATCTGTGGTAAGAAGAGAGGAGCATATACATCATATGTGGATATGAGTCCAATTGTTGCTAGATGCCCGACCGATCTTCATTCCAGTCTCCTACTTTACCCCAGGCACGTCATCATATGCTAATGATGTCACTATAGAGGCCCATTTGAGACTATACATGATGACATCACAAAGTTCTCCAGAAAGGGAGACACCCTTCTTCTGCAGGTCTTCAATGCAAGGACAAGAGATAGAAGTGGGCATACTAGACTTCGCATATGAGAGAGATCCCTAGATGGTTCCAGAGCTAGATGCAGCACAGCTTGGGATCCTGAGACATTCTGCAGATACCTCACATGTGACAAGATACTGGCGACACTTGAGTTGGGAGTAGTCCATGACATCATCAGGCTAGAATGGCCTTTAGACATGGCCATCGTCTGCGGGACAAGCACATGGCACTGGGACAAGGATAGTGGACTACCTACTTGGCCCATCAAGGATTTCTCCTCATGAATACATGACTTCATAGAAGTCCCTCCCCCACTCGGAGTTGATCACTCATCTACTACACTAGTCATACGGAGAGCCCCTACCTCACCTGCTTGTACCTAGATCCACTTTGACCATGCCCTCTAGCAAGTATGTGTGAGTCACTTAACTAGAGAGCTTTCGGCCCTACTGCAGGATGATATAGTCCTCACTCACGCTTCAGACACCCTTGCCTCAGTAGTACAGGATGCTACCACCAGATCCATCCCTACCAGCCACCAATCTGCACAGGCCCAAGATGGGAAGATGCCTCAAAAGCCTTGGTTTGATGATGTCTGAGTGCAAAGAGGTGTGAGCCCATCTCACACGAGAATGATTCCTAAGTCAATTGACATCATCTAAGGCACAGTGGATCTTTCAACGGTTGACACACCCCAAGAGACGAGCCTTCCTCACACACAGGATGGATGGGATCATCATATCATTTCAAGGAGGAAACCCAATGACTAGATGGGGATTCTTGCGGAGGGGAAGCCACCCATTCCCATAACTGATCTGGGAGTGTGGCACACTTATGTGTGCTCCTTATATGATGTTCCAAGGCAGCCACTAGATATGTCCTCTAACTCACTTGTTTACTGGGCAGAATGTATGGGTTGCATTTCGCCGGCTCCACAACCGGAAAGCATAGTATCATGAGGGCCTACGAACTGAACATTTTGCACATTGGTAGGAGGTCTTAACCGTGGTTCGTGCATAAATGTTCAACCATGTTGTATGCCACTACTTCCCACCGACTTGGAGCACCACCACTATTGTACCGATACAAAAAGCAGAAGACCCCATGGATATTGGGAACTATTGCACCCTCACAATTGGCCACACACTGGCCAATACTTATGGATCCATACTAAGAGAGTGATCATCAATCATATAGAAGCACGAGGGCAACGGGCACTAAAGTAGGTAAGATTTAGGACGCAATACTCTATTCGAGATCATATCCTCCCTCTGAGAGCTATCATTGATCACGCAAGCTCTAGACACTAGAAAGTCCACACATGCTTTGTCCACTTTCAGAAGGCCTTCGACACTGTCCCACAATCCCACATGATCATGAGCTATAGGTGATGTAGATTCTAGAGAGGCTAATCAGGGGTGTCATGAGCCTATATGAGTCAGTTAAAGGCAGAGTTCATGCCCCATGCGGTCTACCGGATTGCGTCGAGAGCACAATTGGGGTGAAGGATGGTTTGCTCCTCTCACCGACTCTCTTCAGACTTTACATTGATGAGCTCACACCCTTCATAGATCACCTAGGGTGGGGAGGGATTGCTACTAGGCAACCTCATGATACAGATATTGCTATACACTAATGACATAGTCCTTATATCATCTTCAGCTGAGGGGTTGCAGAGACAACTAGAGGCCCTATAGGTGTTCTGCACAAAGAGACACCTGATAGTCAATGTTGGGAAGAATGAGGTTATGGTTTTCAACACCTCACGCATAGTGCTCCATCGACTTAGCTTCACTTAATATCGCAAGCCAATGAAGATAGTGCAATCCTACACATATTTGGAAGCAGTCTTCATAAGACCCATTTTCTTGACGACCCATACAAATCAGGCACAACTCACACAGGGGCAGAGTTCTTTGGACCACCTAGCGCAACAATGCTTCCAAGCACAATTATAGGATCCACCAACAAAGGGCTAGCTTTTCGATATGCTAGTGCCGTCGAGACTGCCATGTCTGCATCCTTCTAGGCATGCTTCCAAGATCCACCAATGAAGGGCAGGCTTTTCGATACAGCAGTTCGGTCGACTGCCATGCATGCAGCATCCTCTCAGTATCCTTCTTGGGATGTGATCTCCCGACAATAGAGTGGATGAGATTTGACCAGCTACAAGTGATTGTGGGGTCCAGCATGATTCGGTGTAATCCCTTAGTCCCACATCAGATAGTACAAGCAGAGTTCCCTAGGACACCTCAGGTTGATGCCATCTTTGAGACAGTGACTTTCATCCACAGAGTTTGGGATTTACCTCATTGGAGACTTTCGAGGCTAGTTGTGGATTCATCAAGATGACTAGCAAAGAGCGAGGTTGGCCATGGATTCATCATTAGACCCCAGTATCTCGAGGACAAAGAAGTCTCACATGTACTGAGGATTGCCATTGGACAAATGCGGGTATTATCCCATTAGTTGAGGATTGAGACGAGGAGAGCCACAGGTACATCCAGAGAGTGATGGATCTGCATGCTACATACGTTGGGGCGGTTGAGATAGAGGAGCATTTTCTTTGTGCTTGCCCAGCCTACCGTGAGATCCGGGGCGCCATTGTCTCTATCTGGAGGGGAGTGGATTTGGTATACTATCACGACTGATCTATTTCCATGACCAGGTCTGCATTGGGCTCTATCTAATGGAGATGCGCCTGCACATGGAGACACACCTGTGACAAATAAGAGAGCAACAGAAGGTGGCTACACCACAAGACATGCAGGCTGACCAGACACAGCAACGCGTCACACACTTCTATACATTTGAGTTAGCCCCAGGACAAAGTGGAGTCGAGGAGGAGGAGCTAGTTTATATGAGGGCAGTCTGGATTAGCCGAGAGAGCCGACACGGTGCTGTCGCGAGAGAGGGATGCAGAGATCATGTGGGAGATAGAGAGTGCCCAAAGCACATTCTATTGAGGTATGATCATTCCTCAGGGGGACCAACAGAGACGAGGGGTTACTTTGGACATAGCCAAGAGACTTCAAAGATCGAGAAAATCGTGTCCCCCGCCACAGTGCGAGAAAACTTGACAAATGCAAATACAAGATATCTTCACAACTCACCAAAGAGCCATCACTATACCAAGCCTCTGCTTCTAAATCCCACCTCTAAGATTGACTTGATTCAATTTGTACTTGATTCATTATGATTTTGCTAGCATAGATTAGTACTCAGCAAGGGCCCTAGCACACCCATTGCTCCAGCCCATTGAGGTTTGTATAGAGTTTTCTTTTTCTGTGCACTTTGTCCCATAGGCCCACGAGGCCTCCCGCGGAGGTTAGTACCTCTCTCTCTCTCTCTCTCTCTCTCTCTCTCTCTCACACACACACATCTTATCACAAATATTTGAAAGAAAAAAGGGTCTATGAGACTCAAAAAATTTTGATACAATGAGCTGAAAGTGTGGAGCCTCTTGTAAGGCATAATCACCTATGTGAATGCAACATAATCATGTTATATCATATCTAATACATGGGAGATAACTAAGCCCGTGGTCATAGTGGAAGCTGTGATGTGAGACCACTATGATGGTCTTCTAGAGACTAAAAAAAGGGGACAAATATCAAAGGAAGTAATCTCAAGGGCAGTTCGATGATAAATGAGGTTGCAATGACATGAAACTATGATCAAGTGCTAACGCCACTCTGTGAGTGCTATTATAAATCCCATTGATCGTGCTCCGTGTCTAGCAAACTAGAACGAGCGAATGCCAAGGATGATCTGTGTATCAATCCACTGTTAAGTCTATCATGTCACTGGATCTTGGCCTCGTCGACCACCTGAGATCTGCTAGTTTGTATGATGTAGCAAGGAAAAAAAACGTGATCTTGCTTCAATTACAGTTTGGCTAGGTGCCCTCATCTTGCCTATATACCCTGAGCAAATGCTCTTTGCTCCTGACATCCTCACAAATTAAAGCAGCTATGAATCTCTAGTCTAGGTAAGAAAGGAAACTAGAGAGGAGTCCCAAAGCATCTCTCAAGACACAATGATAATGGCCATGGCTCTCATAATGCATAGGGCACCAGAAAGCAGAATCTCCTGCGATTCAATCTCTTGTCGATCACATAAGGTGCAGATGCGACTCCCCGTAGGTAATGCCCACATCCCGTCCTGTCTCAATACAGATTCAATGCGATAAGACACAAAACTGCCCAATCGATATCCTCAACAAATGTGGGAGGTGAATTCTTGTATACCTTGGTGGATCAATAAAGCCCTCCTTTGAAATCCGTAAGTAGATGCCAACTACTTTCTGAAATGTGTGGTTGTATAAAGTCCTCAAGGATAACCTAGTTGATATGTGAGCAAAATCGAATTAACCTTAATGCTATACTGGAAAGCCGGTACTCTATCCATGTGGAGCCCCATACCCTTAAACCACCTACATGTGTGCACATACCAACATCTCCAATCACCCTCACCTATCAGAGGAAGATAGGGCTTGCCACGTTAATATACATCGTATTGAAGTGCAAGATCTGTACTCCCCAAACTTGATAAAGGTATGTGATAAAGGTTGTAATAGAGATGCAGCCTAACCCCCCCCCCCCCCCCCAACATTTACAGTCTCAAGCTCATTTATATCAAGGTCAAACAAGGTAGGTGACAATGGGCAACCATGGTTGACTCGAATAGTGCTCATCATCTCCTTTGTCCACCCTACTCCCATTCGAACGTTGCCTGAAAACCCTTTGTCCACCTTACGCCCATTCGAACGTTAAGGGTCCATGTGTGAGGGTTTTATGATCTTCGATTGGCCATTATGAAGCTTCAAGGCTACATGTTTGACACCACTAATTGTAAAAATGGCCTAAGATAGAGCTCAATCACTGGCTAGTAGGGAGTATCATATAATGTGTAAATATGAGTGCCATATTTCGATGTCCATGAGAGCCTCACCGCTTGAGGAACTTTCACCAGAAGTCAGAGCTAAACAAAACGTTTACTAACTCCTTAGTTTGGTTAACAAAAGATTTCTTTTTCCTGGGGACAAGATGGTGATACTTGTCCATCATCTCCACCTTACTCGATTAATCTCGAACCAAGTTAACATTGGAAAGCCTTACACTCATCATTGTACCACCTATTGCAAGGTACAAAGACAAAAGGCAATGTGCGAGTAGAACAAGTAGCATGTGTAAAGCTATGTAGGATGGCCTCGTGGAGCGAGCGAGAATTCAGAGCGACTTAATCCCTCTAGGAGTGATAAATGGTTAGGAGTGATAAATGGTCAACATATGTGATTAATGTTTATAGGTGACAGACTATGGTTAAAGTGTATATCCTGGTAAGTGGTGTGATTGGATGATGTCGTGAGGCAAGGGATGGATATACAAAAAAAAGATATGTAGGGGGAGAGAGAGAGAGAGAGAGAGAGAGAGAGAGTTTATTAAAGTTTTTGAAATAGTAGTACAAAGCTGAATGGATGGCACATGCATACAAGACAAAATAGTAATTATCTAAATCCATAGGGAGGAAGATAGATCTCAATGTGGTGTCAGCATGATGGTCCAATGTATGATGTATGAAGAACCAAGTCCACAAGGCATATGAGAATGGATAGCAAGGTCTCCGCGTTGGGATCTGTGTTGCGAATGAATGAAACCGTGAGTGCCGACTTCAATCAATTTGGATGATCAAGTGTGGTCTCCTACAGAGGTCTCCATCGAACCAATGCCATTTTCACCTTCATAGGTTGCCCCTAACCTCACATACGCATCAACGCGCTAGTGAGTCTATGGTGTTACTCTCTGCGAGTATAGGCTACACCGTCTCACTGTGAGCTGCTGGCTCTACTATGTGATTGACAAAATGCAACGATCACTCTCTTAGTGGAGGCTATCGATCCAGTCTTCACTTCCGAAGCAATTAATCTCTCATGTCATATAGCCTTGTGAATCAGGACCACTAACTATCTTTGATTCGGAAGAGCCAAATGAGGGATTCGAATCCATCTCTGAAAAGACAAATGATGATTGCCTCAGGTCACACAGTACATAAACGTGCACATACATATAGGGGCATGTGTAGGCATATGCAACAATAGATGGTTTGCATTCAAAAGCATATTGATTACATCACATCCATAAATTTGCAAACAAATGTCGACTAACAAAATAAAAGGCCATAAACTCTTAAAATGTTGAGATGTAAACAAAAGCATATTTAACAAAGTGGCAAGCTCACAAACCAATATTAAATGATGAGTTCACAAGTTCGCACCACTAGAGTTGAATAGAATTAATCCTACAAACAACATAAGCCACACTACTAATCACACAACCAACGAGAAGACTAGTCAAAGAAGGTACAAAATCAGACAATGGGAAAGGCAACACTAGAACAATATGAAGATGATCACAAAAGAAGGTATCATGCCATATGTTACCATAATAACAAACACCTACTCAACAATGTAAAAACCTTACATGAAAAACCACATGGTACAATACACTGCCCTGAAACAATATAAGGAAACTAACAAAAACTACGAAGTACAATACCAATACTCAGTACAAAATTAAGCAAATGCCGTAGGGAGTAGATGAACTGTAGATTTTCAAATGATGGACCCTTGAAATGTAGCGATGAGCAAGTATGAGAATATTCAATCCAAAACTCACATAAATATAAATGCTTGGGCGATCACAACTACGAAAGAACATGGTGAGGAAGCGTAGAAGCCCAGTCACCCCTGAACCAGTATAATACACATCCAAAGAAAGCCACCCAACAAAAGCTTACCAAGGTATATAACACAAAAAGAGACAACTATTGAAAACTAAGACTAGTACAACTACACATTCATCTACTCTTACAGAAGCCCTCAAAAATGCAAAGTACCTTACTTCCAAGACATCCCCCAACAATAATCATGCAAAGTTATAATAATGCCTCAAAAAGACCTCACATCAATAAATGTATTTTCCTAACTTAGCATACTAAGGAAATCATAAACATCAAATCCTAAGATGAATTCCTCAAAATATATGCAAAAACACCAATAGTATATATTCCATTACACAAAACAATGCCATGCAAGATGTAAAAGAACCCATTTTCCATGCATGTATGACAAATACATTAAAGTGAATTCTATCTAAATACATTAAAGGACCTCGAAAGTAAAGACAAGTTGTCACTTCCAACCTTAGATTGTGAGTTTTCTTTGGACAAACCACATATAGTTGATAACCGCTAATAATAATGTAAGCTACCATCTCACAAGCAAAGGCTCCTTATCCGATCTTAGCATCCTAAGCATTTAGCCTCTGTGTCGTATAGCCTTATGGATAAAGATCGCTAAATGCCTCTGATCCGGATGAACCACATGAGGGGTATGAATCCACCTTTGACAAGACACTAGTGACTGCCTAAAATCTCATCGAACAGACACGCACATATAGCGACACATGTCACATATGCAACAACATATGTTTTGCATTCAAAAGCCTACTAAATACAACACATCCACAACTTTACAAACAATGGTGACTAACGAAAACAAGACCCTGACTCTAACATGCAAACGATAGCATATTATTAACAAAGTGGAAAGCTCACAAATGTAGATGGAATGAAGAGTTCAAAAGCTTGCTCTACTAGCAATGAATAGAATGAAGCCTTGCAAGAAATAAGCGACACTACTAATCACACAACCAACATGAAGGCTAGTTGAAGAAGATACAAATCCTGTATTGGCAAAGGCAACACTAGACTAATATGACAATGATCTCGAAAGAAAGAATCATGCCATACGCTAACATGATAAAAAAACACCTACTTGACAATGTAAAAACCTTACATGAAAGACCATAAGGTACAATACATGGCCATGAAATAAGACAAGGCTACAAAGGCAACAAACAATAAAGTCAAAAGTACAATGCCAATATTGAGTAAAAAATCAAGGAAATCCCTAAGGCAATAGATGAATTGTAGATATTGGATCATTACATCACCAAACGGAATTGTGTGGTAAGGACTCTCAATCCCCAAATGAAATGTCCAATCCCGAATTAACATAAATGTAAATGCTCGAGTGATCACAACTATGAAAGAACATCATCAACAAATAAAGAAGCACAATCACCCCTTAACGTGTACAATACTTAGAAATAAAAAAAGACACACCAAACGGAACTTTACCATGGTATATAGCACCTTACTCCTCGTTCTAACATAATCATGCAAACTTAAAATAGTGCATCAAAAAGACCTCCCGTCAAGTTGTGCATTTTCCTAACTTCGCACACTCGTATATTCATGCATCAAAAAGGCCTCACGTCAAGTTGTTATTTCCGTATAATGAACTCCTTGAACTATATGCAAATAACACCACTAGCATATATCCCATTACACAACAATTCCATGCAAGAGGTAAAAGCAACATTATCTATCTCTTTGTACTCATTTTGCCATGCCATGTATGAAAAAGTGACTTCTGTCTAAATAAATTAAAGGGCATCGCAAATGAAGATAATGTCATTGCAACCATAGATTGTGAGTTCTCTTTGGACAAACCACATCTATAGTTGAAATGTCCTAACAATAATGTAATCTATCAAATGAAGATAAAATAAAATTAATAGTGACTAAAATAATATTAATTTAGTTCACAAGAGGTTCTTTCCTCTTTGCATCTACAATTTAACCTCCGCTACATCATTTTATAGGCATTTCAACCAAATCTATGCATAATATAAAATAGGTAGAAAGTGGAGATTATCAACATGCTTCACCCAAAACCAGAAATTCGGTGAGGTGCACTCCATTACAAAAATAGTCTTCTCATGTATCGACTTTTGCATCTATTGATTCTCTTTCTATATGAAGGTGTTAGCTTGACTTTGTGTAGTCTTTTCGTCAATATAAGAAAGTGACTATGTAAAGGCACTTTCAGTTATTGTCTCACGAAGGGGTCTACTTTAATCAGTATGAGAGAGCCTTGGATGAGAGGGTTTTCACAAATAACCTCAAGCGGAAATATGAAGAGGCATCCCTGAACAGCAAAATCAGTATGTGTATGAAGGCTTGAAAGCAAATACATTCAAAAAGATTCAGAAGTCCGGATAAAGCCGTAACTCACACAGCTTGACTGTAGAGCACCTTTAATAGCACCAAGCTGTCAAGTGAAGCCATAACCATATTTGATTCCCACATAGCTCCAACCAATAGAACCACACTTGCACCTAGATCCTTCGGATATCCAGCTTTCAGCAAGCTCCTGGTCCTGCCATTAAAACTCCTGTTTCTCTGAAAGCCAGGCTTTACACATCAATAACAGACACCAAACACCCCTTGCATTCCCAATGCACCGATAATGCCACCATCACATTTTATAAACTTTGTAGTCACAAGGATCAGAAATGCCAGATTTAAATCAAAATTTGAGTTTGAAGGGACAAAAACATGTTGAAAGCACAATGGATGACGAAGGGCACAAACACACAGCACTCCCAACAATCAGCGTCCACCACGGCCTCGACCTTGACCGGTGCCTCTTCCTCGACTTTGGCCACTGCCATGGCTCTTGCCCTTTCGACGGGAACCCTTGTTAAAATCCTCATCATCTTCAGTGTCATCCTCAAGAGCAGCTTTTGATTTTGGAGGTCTTCCTCGGGGCTTCCTCTCTTGAGAAGTGTGAGAACTTTTCTTGGGCCTCCCACGAGCTTTCTTCTCGCCATTTTGTGCATGAACGCTAGCATCCTCATCCACATCTGACACTTCCGCAACAGTTTTGCGCTTTTTATCACCGGACCTCTTGTCAACAGATGTCCTTTTGCCTTCCTTCACATCAGGTGGCCCTATAAAAAACCCAAATGCCACCAACAAGTTCACAGGGAAGGATGCAATTCAAAAACTACTACAGCTGAAATGTAACTTAGGCTCCTGATTTACTTAAAAGTATGTAAGAACAACATACCTTGAGGGGGGCCAGAGCATTCATACACTTCGAACTGCAAGAAAACAGAGCACAGCACGTGAACTTCAAGAACACACACACACACACAAAGAAGACTCTTAATATATTGAAAACAAATATCAAGAACATGTGTTGAATTTTTGTAAATCCTTCAAAATCCACTCGAAGCATGTGTAATTGTGCTGATTTGAACGCTGAAATAAAAACTGTTGCCATGTCTAAAGTGCTGATAAATAACCAACAGTGTTACTGTACACATGGCAACCTTAAGTCTGTCAGCTCCAAACAGCCCAGACAGCAAAAAAGCAAACAAACAACACGCAATAGCAACAGACGAGATAGAAAGCGAAACCGAAAAAGAGAATACCCCTCCCACTATTTCTATACATGGATTGGTTCATGTCTCTATGCAATTTAAAAACAGGAAGTCCATGCATTCATTACCACTAACCCTGCAACGAAAAAATCCACCCAAGGAGAATACCATCGAATAGGCTTTAAGAGTGCAGGAGGAGAATACTAGCGAATACATAGAGATCAACTTAATGGGCCCTGCTTCCCAATGGCCCTTTGATTCGGAGTTAATACAAAGAGTAGAGGGACATTTTGGGCTAAGTCTCTCATTAAATTCTAAAGAAACCCGTGGAAATGCGTTCTTCTATCGTTATCTTCTAGATTACGAAAGGTTTGAGACTTGATGTTGATTCTTGTTGGCGATGCAATATTCTTGGCCCATCCACTACTAGAAGTGTGGGCAAGCTCTCAAGTGACTTCTGTCACTCTACTCTCAGCTGAACTTGTTTTTGTTTCTTGAGTTGCACTTACTCTTGGGTTGTACCAATGGCTTTCTCTCTTGTCTTGTTTAGACTGTTTGCGCCTGTACTGGTCACTATTCCTTTCTCATTGGTGGAAGCTCTTGCTCTCTTGTGATCTTACCAAAATAATTGAGACTGCTTACAACCGCTCGGATTCTTTGGAGTCTTCTCCTGGTCTGCCTTCCCAGGGTTCTTCAGAGCATCATATCGTTAGGCCATCTCGCGATGCTCTCGGGTGAAGCACATTGAGAAGGCTAGGGGATGACAGACAGATTTGATACTTGCTCCAGAGACATCCGGAGTATACCAAGGACAAGATCAACCACAGCAGCGTACCCATGGCGATTAGGAACCTAGTCTCTCTATCGCACTATGCTGGGCTATAATGCAACAGCCCATCTAACAGCACCACAGACCCATCGAGTAGATTGTAGGGCGACTGATGCAGATCTCAAGCATATTTTAGAGCCCTAGCAAGTCGAGCACACACCTAACAGGGACTAGTAACCTATGTATGTTGCCGCGCCTTTCTTTTGCTAGATACCTCTAGTTCCACTACATGGGTTGTATAAGCTTTGATATAGTCCGTACTTTGGTCTTGTAGGTCGTTTTGGTCTTCTGCAGACATTGATTTTGTGCTGGCCGACCCTAATGCTGTATGATGGACAGCATCGAGTATTGATAGGACAATGTCCTGCTAGGAAAATGAGTAGAAGGAAGCGCCGCTTCAAGGAGTGCCTGCATTCGCTGAAACACGGCAATGCCATGAATGAAATGGGATGCAATAGAGGAGAATACCAACCTATGGGGCTATGCTGCAACTTCGCACCTGCTTTTGGAATTGTAAGGGCTAGCCCTATCAGAAAGGGAAAGGGACAGGCCTAAAACCAACGGTTCAAGATGCAAATATCATTTTCTTGCCAAAGATGGGAACATGAAGCCTGCAGCTTGCCCCAAAACGCCCATTTCGGCATGCGCTCTGGTTATCTAAGATGGCATCAAGCAAGCATGGCCACGAGGGAATTTCATGTCTAGGCCATCATGGCCTCACTCCTATGGTCTCCATACACAACATGGATGCACATAGAAGATACAGCTGGTTGGCTCCACCCCCAATCCTTATACATTCCTGGTTGCTATCCCGCATCATGATTCCACGTACTAGACCTCATCCACAGGGAAGGACCAGACAATGCCTTCGGACAGACATTACCCAGCATCATGATCTTGAATGCTCACACTAGGACACACAAGCTGCAGGTTGACTCACATGCCTCACGCCCGAGGGCGAGGAAATGGGCAACATGCCACTTGTCAAAATGATTAACTAGATTTTAGTTACATGCCAAAAAGGGTAAAACTCTAGGGTCTTCATAGCCCCTTGGTCACACGAACACCTCCTGGCTACGCATAGAGCTCCAAAGCGCTTGGGTTCTCAACCCCGCTTGGTACCTGCAATTAATAAACTAAAGCGCACAACCATGGCACCCATTAAAGGTTAGTGCCTTGCATGCAAATAATGATCTGTAGACTAATCCTAGTCACTGTGGGCGTCCCCACCAAGCAAAACATGTGAACAAAACATAGAATACAATTCTTGGTCGACCGACGTCTACCCTCTTGTTCGTAATTAAGGGGCTTGACCATCAGTCCCAGCCCCTTAATTATGATGAGGTCTCTCCAACCGTAGTTGGTGCACCTTGGTTAACGAAGTTAACCCTCTTGACGCAAGCCAAGTCTCGTTGACCGAAGTCAACACACACACCGGAGTCAGAGCCTTAGTTCTTTGGCTAACCATGGTTAACCATTTTGGACGAAGCCGAGTCTCCCTAGTCGAGATTAGGTTTACTTAACCGAGTTAGGTATCTTTGACCGAAGTCAAAACTTTGACCACATGAAAGTAGCACTTTGAACATAATTAAATAAATGAAAAACTCATTAATTATGATCAATAAATGGTCAACTTATGCTTTGACTTAGGAATATTTACAGCTTTCGGTTTCTATTCAATTGACCTCAACCAAAAAGCTTCCTTGTAAACATCCAAAAGCTGTGGATGATCACACATGTCTTCATCCATCTACTTGGCATCCAATGCCGAATAATTCTTGAACTTTAAAAGATATCTATAAAATTCCTTGCCCTGAGGACCTTTGCGTACAGTATGGTACACAATTTGCTCTGACTGAAGAACCTCCTCCAACTCATCCACTTCTGGTGGATCCTCCGTTATTGGCTCTGTAGGCTCTGGCCCTTGAAATTTCTTTAGAAGACTCACATGAAAAGCATTGTGAATCCTCCAATGCTCTAGCAATGCCAACATGTATGCAACCTCATTAAATCTCTTTTGTAACCCTGTAAGGGCCATAATATCTAGGAGATAACTTTGTATACACCTTTTGTTTGTCCTTTAGCTTGCTAGCTTTCTCGAACTTCAAAAGCACCCAATCCCCTTCCTTGAGATCTAACTGTCCCCTTCCGTGAGATCTAGCTATCTCCTATGCTTATCTGCGAATCTTTTATGCTTATCTTGAGACCTTTCAATTGCTGTCCAGACTTGGATAAAAGATGTCTGAAGCTCTTTGACAAACTGATCAGCTGCAAATATTTCATCTTTGGTCCTTAGCATAGGTGGCAAAATCACCTTCCCATAGATGACCTCAAAAACTATATTATTATAAGCAAACTCCACCAATGGTAGGTACTTTTACCAGTATGAATCTTGGTCACCCATGTAGCATTTCAACATATCCAACGCGGTAGAATTTACTACTTCACTTTGACCATCTATCCCGAGATGGAAGGAAGAAGAAATTTTTAAATTTGTCCCCATATTATCAAATAAAGCTCTCCATAATAAACTGGTCATTCTGGGATCTCGATCACTGACAATGGACTTAGGCATACCATGGTGCTTAAGGATCTGTGCCGTGAAAAGCTTAGACATATGATCTGCCTATATGGTTCATCGAACCGGAATGAAATGAGCTTGCTTGCTGAACCTATCAATGATACTCCAGATCTCATAATTCCCTAACTTTGATCTTGAGAAATAAAAAATAAAGTCCATTGCAATACTTTCCCATGGTGCCTGAGGCATGAGAAGAGGCATAAGTAGGTCACGTGCCTTCCGTCTATCATATTTCACTTTCTAACAAGTAAGGCGTTCTGTGACAAACTGGTGTATATCTTTCCGCATCCTTGGCCAAAAGAAATACCTCTTTAGTGCTTGAGTTGTTGCTATAATTCCTCTATGCCCAGCATAGGGAGGTACATGGCATTCCTCCAAAATCTTTTTCCTTATCACCTAGGTGATGCATAGGCAATCATCTTTCCCATCTTTCAGGGAATAGTGACTGGTAGACGGCCCCTCTTGCACTTGCTGTAAAATCTCACAAAAATCTGCATCATGAGCATATTGCTCCCTTATATCTTCCAGATCCCAATGATAAGCAATAGTCACATTGTTCACCTGGGTCTTCGAAACAAGGCATCTGCCACTCTGCTCCTAACTCCCGGAGTATGGACAATCTGAAAATGATACATTGACAGCATCTTTGCCCATTTGATATGCTTCTCGGAGAGTTTTTCCTGAGTCAAAAAGTATCTCAGACTTTGGTGATCTGTTTTAACAGTAAAATCTACACCCAAAAGATAATGCTTCCATGTATGGATGGCATGAATTACAGCCAGCCACACTTTCTCATAGATTTCCAAAACTCTCTTTGCATCCTGCTCTCATAGGCCACTACATGACCATTCTGATGCAATACAGCCCCAACACATTCTCCACAAGTATCACGATTCACAATCCACATCGAATGTCTGATACAAATATGGAACTATCAAGATTGACTCTGTGGTCAGCCACTCTTTGAGTATGGTGAATGCTCTCTTTGGTGGAATTCCCCATCTGAAAGCTACATTTTTCTTAGAAAGGTTGTGAAGTGGAGCGGTTATGTCCCCAAAATGCCTGATAAATCTTATGTAGTAAGAACACATGCCTAGGAAACTACGAAACTCATGCACAGTTTTCAGCTCTAAAAATTCATGAATGGCTTGGATCTTTGCCGGATCCACCCGTATCCCATCTTTGAATATTATATGCCCCCTTGTAATGGATCTCTTCCAGGAAGAACTCACTCTTTTTGCTATTTGCATACAGCTGGTGTTTTCTCAACTCTTGAAATACTATAGCAAGATGTTCCTTGTGCTCTTCTTTGGACTTAAAAAAGACTATAATGTCATCAAAGAAGGTACCAGTGAACTGTCTACAGGGTCAAAAGATACGATCCATAATCCTATTGAAAGTAGCTAGGGCATTAGTCAATCCAAAAGGCATCACTAGATACTCATGCAACCCAAAAGTAGTACAAAACGATGTCTTATGCACATCCTGAGGCTGTATCCTCACTTGGTGATAGCCACTCTTTAAGTCTATCCTGCTGAAAATTGAAGCCCCATTTAACTGATCCAACAAATCATCAATGCGCAAAATAGGGAATCTATTCTTGATGGTCATTTTGTTTAGTGCACAGTAATCGACGCACATATAAAATGAACCATCTTTCTTCTGTACAAGTAGTTCAGGGGAGCAAAAAGAAGAACTAGGCTGAATCAACCCCTTGGACAACAAGTCCTGGGCCATAATCTCCTCACTGAGTTGCACTAACTCTGTATGGGGACCTATTGGGTGGCTCACTGCCACAAATGAGTTCTATGCCATGATCTTCATGTCTCTCAGGGAGTAACTCCCCTAACAAATGTCAAAAAAGAAATCTTTAAAATTTCCAAGAAACTGAAATTCATTTTGATTTGCCTCACTTATTTCGGCATGAATTTCAACATCTCTCTCTTTTACAAAAACCATGTAACCTGAAACTGCAAACTTTATTTATTTTCCAACATAACTATTTGATACAATGGGAAAAGTTTCCCCTCTATTCCTAGCAACCACACACTGCACTTTGCTCCTATGTACAAACTCCAACACTTTCTCAGGAAAAGTCAACTTCACTGCCTTGCGATGGAACCAAGGCATACCCAAAACCACATCGTGATGTCTCAGTTGAGAGACAAAGAAGTCTTCATGATCTAGACAACTCTACACATGAAGACGGAGCTTCCCTATCAAGGGGAGTGACTGGCACAAGGTTCCCACAGAACATCTGGTCAACATCCAGAGCGTTGCCCAACTCCTCCGTCTTTATTTCCAACCTCAAGGCTAAATCTTTTGATATAAAGTTATATATAGCCCCTGAATCAAATAAAATCAGCACTTGTTGGTCTCTGATCTTGCCCCTTGATAGCAACAATTCTCGTTCCTTTGGGTTTGAAACATGACCAAGTACATCAAAGATTCCTCCCGCCATTGGTTTATGCAGTCCTCATGGCTTCTCTGCCTCTTTTCCCTTCAGAATTAAAGGCTTTTCTGGGGCACTGGGCAGCCACATGTCCCTCTTTGCTGCATCTGAAGCATTTACCCTCTTTCTTGAAAGTTTCAATCTATTCAGGGGTAAACTGTGGTCTTCCCTTATAGGGCCTTTGTACTTGGTTTCCCTCGGCTTCTGAGGCTCAAATCCCCTCTCTGAGGACTTGGGAAAACTTGTTTCAGACTTGGGGGTCACTGACTTTTTATCCCCTAGTATCCCTACCTGTAGTGAAGGCACAGTAGTAGGATCTTGCATATATATAAGATTAGCCACATTGGCTGAATGCATAAGATCTAAAATATCTTTGATATCCTTAGTGTTCACTTGGGCCTGTATCTTAGGAGTGAGTCCTGCCCGATACTTTCTGAGTTGAGTCTTATCAAAGATTTTCTTGAAAGGTGAAACTTGTAAATATGAGTCCCAATTTTTTTTATTATAAGACTCAACTGTATCTTGTGCTTCCATATGCATACTCTCTGAACCGAGGAGGACATGGTCCCGAAACTGCTTGGGAATTTCTTGAAATCCTTCCATTTCTCGGATAATTAGCAATTTTAGCTAGCCACCATGCACTGGCTGTACCAATCAAGTGCAAACCAACCATACGAAGTTTCAAGGACTCACTAAAATTTTCAAGGCTATAGGCAGCATCAAACTGCCTTATGAATTGCATTGCCTTCTCAACTTGACCATACTAGCCATTGTATGTGGCAAATCTCACTGACTTCCCACCATCTTTGAACTCTTTAGTCTCTGCTTTCTTGCCAAACTTCTTCTTCTTCTTCTTCATCTTATGCTTTGGCTCTAAGGATCCAGAAGAAGAAGATGATGTCGAGGATAAAGAGGTAGAGCGAGAAGAACAAGATGAGCTAGATCGAACTATGATGATGCCTCGCCTTCTCTTCTTGGGAAGAGAACCTTCTCTAATCCTCCTTTTGTTGTCCTTATGGCGAGACTTCTTACTCTTTCTTGATACCTCATCTGTGGAAAGAGGAGTAGGACCCAAGGATCTCTTTTTACCCATCACTTCCTGATTTGCTCCAAAGGGAGGCTTCTCTAGCTCTTCCTAAAGAGAGGTTGTACCATCCTGTGAAACAAAGAGTCGCTTCTTGACTTTCCCAACTAAGTAATGAGCTCTCTGTAGGCACTCTCTTTGTTTATCTGCATAGCCTCTGCTTGCTGAACCTGATCAGTCTCTGCCATTCCCTCATGGGACGATTGGGTGTGCTGTTGTGAAGCCATCACTGCAACTTATCTGAGTTTGCAAACTCTCTCACACACTTTTCTTTGTGAAACCAGTAACTATATTATTAACATGAGGTCAATGTACATGACATTAGACTCTAAAAGAGAGTTTGCTGAGTTTATTTAGATTTAGCAAACTCTCTCACACACACCATGTATGCAACTGATGCACTTAGCCTTTGCTTTTCAAAGTGAAGATACCTCAACAAGAGGTGTATTGCATTCACGACTAGTGCCGGTAATAGGTTGTCAATTCAAGGCATACACCCCTTTTGTGGCTGCTGCAAAAAGCAATCAGAATGCATCTGTTTCCTCTTTACTGAATACAAAGGCATACTTTATTTTTCTGCAAATCTCTGATTTTTTTTATCACTGACAGGAAAGTGGAAACTGATGGCAAAAACTGTCTCTGCAACTGTCTTCTTTTTTTTATTGGGGAACGGTAACTAGATGAGTAACCGGCTGGCTACACTAACCAGACTAGCTGGTCCTGATCTGGTTAGTCTGTGACTGGACTAACTAGACTGGTCACAGTCTGCTTACACCAACCAGACTGGTCTGGTTGGGCCAAGTTAATTGAGCCAGGGTAAAACTGGCTGGGTACTGGTTCAACTAACCAGTGTCAACTAAAACATGATTAGCTAACTGCAGTTAACTATTGCACAGCAGAAAAGATATGACGATATGCCTTGATTAGCTCTTACGAATTAACCAACGATGTTTTTGTAAATAAGAGTGTATAAACCAACTCTTTCTCTCCCTAGGAGTTCGGTCTCTCACAACCACCTACAACTTGATGCATCCAATCCAACAATCTAGAGAAACTAAGAGCATCACATATTAGCCAAACTCAAAGGCAAATACGCGTAGGAAAGAAGTAAGGCAAGAGTAGAAACTTCATTCATTATGGATATCTTTTCATGAGCTTCTGCAGAAATAAAAGTAAAACATTTCTCAGCCTAGAAACATTCTAAGCCAACATGAAGGGAGCAAACCTTTTCCAAACGTTCTTCGAAGTCTGTTCTATCCACCACCACAAGTGAGTGACCAACACCACAAGCAACACTGCCCATAAACAAGAAAAACATGTTATGAGAAATAGACCATTTGAGTGAGTGATTTTAGATCTCCCATACTCTTTATAGGTTCCATCTTATCATTCCTTCATAGTTTCAAAAACACAAAGTTAATCTATAAATGACAACTTGGAAGACATAATACATTGTAAGCATTCCTCCCTTCAGAGCAACACAATTCCCTTATCAAATTTTCTTGCTCACAATTAATATGGTTGGCTGAAAACATGTGCCTTCATTCTCATTATATTTTAGTAAGACATAAATAGTTTTCCAAAGAGAAGGCCTAATTAGCATCTATATTTAACAACAAATAAAAGAATTCGTAAAAGGCTAGAAACGAATTGCTCACACATTGGCAAATTTTACCTTAAGAGCTAGCAAAGAAGATATACCCTACAAAATTAAGGTAAAGACATCTTACAGATGCTTAACAAGTACAAATATATCCATAGCCACAACTCCTCCCCCCAAAAACAAAACACACTTCTTTTTCTTGGGGTAAAGCAGATATTTCATTTAGTAGAACGTACATTCATAGGTGTCCAAACTGGAACAACTACTACTCAAATATAGCAGCAGTGATAGAACACTTCTAACCGCAACAGAGAAAGGCCTCCAAGACACTAAGCGTCCTGAACAGATCGATACAAAGACAATCGAAAATAAGGAAAAACATTCACTAAAGAGTGCTCATACAGTCCAATGGTACGAGCACAATACGAAGATCAAAGAGCCCAACAACAACGCCAAGAGAAGAACTGAACATAGTCCTGCGTAGCCAACAACCAACATTGTTTGCCCAATGAAATCCCAAGAAAACGAGCACAAATACTTGTCGTTAGTCTAAAAAGAAAACCACGAGTAAGAGGACAGGTCCAAAATAGACGTAACACAATCTCCCGTAAATGACCTCATTGAAGCAAGCTATCCAAGGTAGTTTCGCCAGTGAAACCTCTTTGAAGTCGGAATCCCAAGGTAGTTTCGCTAGCAAAACTACCTAAGACAACAGTTTAAAAGTGGCATAACTTTCACATCCAATGTCCATATATAGTCATTCAGCCACTGAAATTGACCAAAAAATGCCATTTGAGCATATATAGGAAGTTATATTTTACAAAATATTGCATATACTATCTTAAATTTTGCATATATTATGAAAAGATAATCCAGAGCAATAGGACAAGTCTGAAAGAGATGTAGCACAATCTCTCTTGAATGTGAACAAGTACGGCAGACTGAGAGCGCAATGTGCCAAGCAGCCAATAACGAACCCACCTGTAGGACCCCTACCCATAAAAACACCCGTTGTTTGAGAGGAAGCAAGCGCGACAAAGACAAGCCTTCCACCAAACAAGAGGCTTGTGAAGATGCCAAAAAATAAATTTCCATGCTGTTGAATCGAGGGATGTGGAAGCAAGAGTTGATAATGTTTCTAAGCAGAGAGGTCAATAAATAACAAGGAGATATAGCTCGGAGAATCTCCATCAAAATTCCAATCTAATAGCAGAAGAGTAGTAAGTGGACAGAGGACAAGCTGAAAAGGCTGCAGCATAGTAGTAGGAGTGTGCCAAATAGATATGTGATGCATACCAGACAGTATTGTCTTCTAGCCTGTGAAGAGAAAGAGTACAGTCAGGATCATCCACAACATATGCATTGTACAAACACCAAAACATGTACAAAATACGCCTTTCTAGGTTGACAATAAACCAAGGGAGGATAAAACACCCTACTCCGATGATACTCTGCAAACATATGAAATTGCCTAGATCATGAGGATGACTTGACTAGAGGAAGTAAGCCAAAATCTGCTACCAATCATGTATCATACGAGAGGCAACCAAGAAAACGTCCATGCACATGCTCCAAAATAATATCGAAGACAGCTGAAATCCAATGACTGAAAGCACCTGTGCGAAAAGAGGCAACCAAAAGAAAGCATAATAGCTCATAATTGACCCCCATGCATCCTGGGCAAACAAACAAAATTATATTTAAAAAGGCGAAGCACCTTATGATCATGCTTGGTATGTCAACGGCATTCCATAATCTTGGTGAATTATAAAAGTGATGATCAAGGAATTAGCCGCAAATAATATTGCACATGCCACAACGACAGATTGCACAATCCAAAAGCAAACATGCATTGGCCACATAGACAATTTCCAATAACCCAACTTATGAAAAAGCTTCTGCAGCACCCAAAGTTGCTAGGGATATATGCTAGCCAATGGAATATATATACCTTTGTAAGACTAGAATAAGTCCAATCATACAAATTTAGAAATTTTGTTGTTCTAAAGATCAAAAATCTACAAAGAAAAAAAAAAAAAAAAAGAGAAAATGAAAGAGAAGAAAAAAGAGGTAAACCAAAACTTTTAAGAAAAGCAAAAGGAAGACATACTAAGCAAGCAAAGCAACACTTTAAGTCGTCATCAGTGCCCAAGCATAAGCAGCTATACTGGGTTTCTAAAGACCCGCGGAGTCTCTTGGGCAAACCCAGTGCTTACTAAAATACGTCAAATAAACAATAGAGAATGAAAA
This sequence comes from Dipteris shenzhenensis, assembly GCF_047967505.1. Taxonomy (NCBI): domain Eukaryota; kingdom Viridiplantae; phylum Streptophyta; class Polypodiopsida; order Gleicheniales; family Dipteridaceae; genus Dipteris; species Dipteris shenzhenensis. Next base: position 54,126,735 of record NC_141609.1, read on the forward strand.
CAAGAAATAAAGAAGAAACGAAGCAGGTGACTTAAGCAAAAATAAACAAGCAAGTCAAGAAACAAAAACTTCCAAAAAACTAGAAACTCTCTCTCTCTCTCTCTCTCTCTCTCTCTCTCTCTCTTATTTAAAACATAAAAAGTTAAATGGCACTTTACACTTATGTCTCGTTTCTGCAAAGAGGCAAATGGATGATTCATTCCCCGATGATCGATCAAGAGGAAGCAAGAGACCCGCCACAAAAGACAATGCCCATCAAACTCCCGCAGAGGCAATAGTTTTGATTAGGCAAAATTGACTTTCAGTCCAGCTGCGAGACTAAGGAGATCTAATGCCTACATGAGATGTCAAACATATGTGTGCGAATTACACAGAAAGAAAAAGGAATCATCTGGCTCACAAATGGTGTGCCTCCAATAAAGTCAATACCATGCAAGCATCCTTTGCAAAACTAAATCATCCATATGCATCAACAAGGTACATGTAGCAATCACAAAAAGTAGAGACCTTAGAGGACAGCCTTGATAGATAGAGCGTCCCAATAATCAAGAACAAGAGAGAGCCTCAAATAATAAACAAGAAATTGTGTCGTCTTCCTAAAGTCAATAAAAAACATTCTGCATCTTAGGATCAAAGCCTGACCGCCTCACGACAACTGCAATGAAATAGTCTCAAAAGCTTTTCCAATATCCACCTGCCAGATTAAGACATCCTCATGGGTGTATTTGGCATTATCAATGCCAAAATAGGCATTTGCAATGTTGTCCATAATCTGTCTTCGTGGCACCAAAACATATTCAGCAAAATGCAAGCCCGTGAATAAGAGAGGCAATATGCGTAAGGCAAGCGTTTTAGAAACGAGCTTATACACCACACGCATTCGTGTGATGAACCACCACTCCGATAAACGTTGCCAAAAATCCAAGCATGATTAATCATGTATAGTAGAACAGGGCTCAGCTGATCCCGAAATTCTGAAAATATCCCAATAGTAAGGCCATACCAACCCGGGGATTTAAAGCGGCCCAACATAGACGATGCCTCTGTCGGTTCTTGAGCCGTAAAAGCAGCTATAAATGATGTGCTTCCTGCCATGACAGAATAGGAGAAACATTACGAAGAATAATACTCCGAGCATCCACCTCTACAGGCAAAGTCAGAGGGGTAACTAACATACCAGCAAAATATTTCTGCACGTCAACATTAAGCTGCTGCCCATTCATTGTCTACGAGCCATCCTAGCGCATCAACCGATGCAACGTACGCATGTGACAGGAAGTGTAAAGACTTTTTGAAAAAGGCATTGAAAGCCAATACCCTGCATGGCTTTCTAACAAGAGCAAAGCTGCAACTTTCTTAGCTTTCGTTCATCATTTGCAGCCAAGCAAGAAAGAACAGCCTTAAAGGCAGATTGATCAGCCAAAGATAATTGGCATTGCTGTGCAGCAGAAGTAAAGTGCTCAATTAAAGCCTTAGCATGTGCCACTTTCTGACACCAATCACCCAAGTGGTATTTGCCATAATCTTTACTTAAATCCTGCATAAACCCATGCTCATCAACATCGACTGAAGAATGTAACATGAGTTGACGAATGAGAGCTCGAACCATAACTTGGAAGGCAATTAAAGCCTACGCCAATCACCCAAGTAGTGTTTGCCATAATCTTTGATCAAATCCTGCATGCGCAACGAGAAGCAAGCCCATGCCCAATCAGCATCGACCGACGAATGCATAATGAGTCGACAAATGAGAGCCAGAACCATAACTTGGAAGGCATGATGCGTCCAGTAAGAATTGTTAGCCAACAACAACCTCTTGCAAAGTGGCTGCATATCACACATTCGCATACCAAACATGTGGATTCCAGACAATTGAGTTCAATCTGGGTAGTTAGGCGTGCAACCCTCCTCATCACCATAGCTTCCCTATAGCTCGTGCCTTTCCATAGCTTCCCTGTAGCCCCTTGCCACCGTGATCACCCTCGCACCCTCTCGCTTGCTACTGTCGCATGCCTTTAACACATTCACTTCGTCAAGATGCCTGCAGCCTTGTCTGTACTGTACATGATCCCTATGAAACGTTTAAGGCAAGCCTAAACTAACGGAAACATTAGACTAGACGCTAGACACATCTATCCGAAGTACGACAGGAACATGACGCACCGATAGGTCTTTCAGAAGATTAGAATGAAATTGAAGACCAAATTACGAGAACCAAAATGTGATTGCATGCTTATGAACTTGATATTTCTCTGTGTACTCAAGGGGCCATATCAGTTAGTCTCTCCATCCTCGAAACCCCTTTTTTGAAATTACAGCGAATCATTTTCTCTCTTGTATTACTAAAAGAAAAGAATGAAAGGAGAATGGATATTTAATAATGAACTTGTCCTTTTTCCTCCACTGCCAGAAGGAGATAGGGAGAGAACACCATCACCTCCTCCTGACGAGGATAATGTAGATGAGATTTATACACATATTGAGTATGATAACCCACGTATAGAATTACCTTCATCTCTCCTTCAAAAATCTCTTGATAGGGAGTTTTCCTTTAAAAATGAAGGGAGAAACGAGCCCATCTAAGAGCAAGGTGCCGACTTTACACCTCTAACTCAAAATCTCGTACACATGGATTATAATCCAAGACCAAGAGCTAGTTTCTCAGCTTAGCCATATGATTGAACATTCCATTATGACAAAATTTGGGACTAAGAGGGTGCTGAATTTTGAGGATGAAGATTCAGGTACTCCCTCGAAGAGAGCCAAATTTCAACCTTGAGAGAGAATAAAGTTCCCAAAGTATGATGGAGCAAGAGAGGTGGATAAAAATTTTTGAAACGAATGAAATTCGCACGCAGTACCAGAGACCCCGTGCCAGGATTGGAGAAGCTACCACAAACAATTATGAAACATGAGTAAGTAGCTTCGAAATCGGTTTCTTTTTCCTTGAGCAATTTGGACTCGAAATCGTGAGCTCATACGATAGAGTTAGCAAGATGTCTCTCACACTTCATTTCGATTCTGAACATTACAGTCAAACAATCTAGTTTGGGGACCTGAACTATCGTATACTTTCGATAGATTACTACGCAATGAAGGCACTACTTGCGAGACGACGATGGTCTATAAAAGTTTTGTGTGTGAAGGAAACAATGACCGTCCAAAATCGCAAAACAACCCTCATCAACCAACAAAGGAGAGCTGCGAGGGCAATATGGTAGCACATAACGATCTTCCACCAACGATGGAAGCAGCACAACCGATTCAACAGCATCAAAATCTGTTGTCATTGCAATAAGACAAGGACCAGCGACGACAAAACCAAATCAAATAGTGCCCCAACAATGGGTGCAAGAGCCGGAAGACCAAGATATGTCTTTCCGCTCCTTCCATGGCTCTTCATATTTCCCTCGCGGTAACACGAAGGCGAAACTTCTACTTTTTGACCGTCTTGTTGTCCATGGTGAGGCAATTCCGCAACACGAAGGGGCTGAGTGAAAGAGAAATGAAAGAGGTACTCTTTTGCCTGCCGCAGCAATGTGCGGATTCCCCACTATTACCATTGATCCAAACAAGCCCGAAATTAAGTGAAAGCACTATGATGAAAAGTAAACCCAACTGTGTCAGGCATAAGATAATGCCATAGATCACAAGCATGTAGAGTGTCGGACATAAAAGTCAAGGCATTACTTTCTTTGCGCATCATATGGAATGAATACTACCGTCCTCAGTATCAGGAGAATTATTCAAGGCTACACGTACGAAAGCATTACCAGCCCGTTAATATTCGCCCGAACCGCAAAAGTAGAGGAAGCATAAAAAGAGGTGAATTCATAGATGTCGCCATTGATAAAGTATTTGATAATTATATATCAATCATCTGGATCATTATATACTATTTGCGCTTGAAAATCATGAGCATTGAAACTCCCGAAAAGGAAGAGACACCACAAAAGAGTGTTGATTGTACTCTTCCGGCTCTTGCCCCAATAATGGGTGCAAGAGCCGGAAGACCAAGATATGTCTTTCCGCTCCTTCCATGGCTCTTCATATTTCCCTCGCGGTAACACGAAGGCGAAACTTCTACTTTTTGACCGTCTTGTTATCCATGGTGAGGCAATTCCGCAACACGAAGGGGCTGAGTGAAAGAGAAATGAAAGAGGTACTCTTTTGCCTGCCGCAGCAATGTGCGGATTCCCCACTATTACCATTGATCCAAACAAGCCCGAAATTAAGTGAAAGCACTATGATGAAAAGTAAACCCAACTGTGTCAGGCATAAGATAATGCCATAGATCACAAGCATGTAGAGTGTCGGACATAAAAGTCAAGGCATTACTTTCTTTGCGCATCATATGGAATGAATACTACCGTCCTCAGTATCAGGAGAATTATTCAAGGCTACACATACGAAAGCATTACCAGCCCGTTAATATTCGCCCGAACCGCAAAAGTAGAGGAAGCATAAAAAGAGGTGAATTCATAGATGTCGCCATTGATAAAGTATTTGATAATTATATATCAATCATCTGGATCATTATATACTATTTGCGCTTGAAAATCATGAGCATTGAAACTCCCGAAAAGGAAGAGACACCACAAAAGAGTGTTGATTGTACTCTTCCGGCTCTTGCCCCAATAATGGGTGCAAGAGCCGGAAGACCAAGATATGTCTTTCCGCTCCTTCCATGGCTCTTCATATTTCCCTCGCGGTAACACGAAGGCGAAACTTCTACTTTTTGACCGTCTTGTTGTCCATGGTGAGGCAATTCCGCAACACGAAGGGGCTGAGTGAAAGAGAAATGAAAGAGGTACTCTTTTGCCTGCCGCAGCAATGTGCGGATTCCCCACTATTACCATTGATCCAAACAAGCCCGAAATTAAGTGAAAGCACTATGATGAAAAGTAAACCCAACTGTGTCAGGGATAAGATAATGCCATAGATCACAAGCATGTAGAGTGTCGGACATAAAAGTCAAGGCATTACTTTCTTTGCGCATCATATGGAATGAATACTACCGTCCTCAGTATCAGGAGAATTATTCAAGGCTACACATACGAAAGCATTACCAGCCCGTTAATATTCGCCCGAACCGCAAAAGTAGAGGAAGCATAAAAAGAGGTGACTTCATAGATGTCGCCATTGATAAAGTATTTGATAATTATATATCAATCATCTTGGTCATTATATACTATTTGCGCTTGAAAATCGTGGAAATCTCAAACAAACCGCTTCATTAAAAAGCTTTGCTAAGATCAGGGCTAGGAGGTTAATCCCACATGCAATGAACTCAGTGCATAGTCCCTCATGATCCTTCGCTCAGCCATTATGAAGTTTCATTATGGCATCCTTTACCCCTCCTCTAGTGAAGAGGTATGTAAACAGAGATAGAGAGTAAAGGGGTATACAAACAGGGAATAAAAGAGCGACACAAGGCTGAGAAAAAAGGAAATGAAAAGGCTTATAAACAGTGCCTAGATTAGAACAAAGCTGTACGCACACAAAAATCCAAAAGAAAGGTATGAAGAAGACTATGGACAGAATGAAACAAAGGAAAAAGGCTGGAGAAAAGGCAAATTCAAACAGCAAAGAAGCAAGAAGCATGCACGGGAAGAAGGCCACACACAACACACCCAAACTCAAGGAACACCCCGAGGGCAAAGAAACTGAGAAAGAACCCAAAAAGGGGGCGGGAAATGGCTTTAAAGAGAACGCACAGCAGAAAATCGAGGCCAGGGTTCCCGTAAGAAAGGATGGGGACCCCAGAGGGCTGCACACAATCCCAAAAAGCAGAAGGAAGGGCCATGCAGCAGTGTGGGACACCAATCAGGGCTGGTCCAAGAGACAGGTCTGCAGAACAGGCTGATAGGAGGATCCTAGAGGGGTCAGGGCAGCAGATATACTACATGGTTTTTTGCTGTCCCATAGACGTGTTGGTCTCCCGTGGACATCAATAGTCTCTCTCTCCCGAGAAGCAGGAGATTATTGCAGCAGCCGTACAGACATGTAAAGCTGAGCCCCCAACATCACAGCTGATTTCCACGGTTAGAGAGCTCATCCAGGTGAAAGTGAACCCAAGGTTGACATCCAAGCAGAGATCCAAGAACATCACCTTCAGAAAGAGAATGCTATGAAGATTCGAATAGGGGGAATATCCGATTGGCATCACGAGAATGACACTTTCGATGAGGCCATCAAAAGAATCAAGGCCGCAATGCCGGCCATTGATTGGTCAGCAAGCCCAACTGATGACAAGAATGATGATGAAGAGGAGTCTTCCCCAGTTGAAGAGGAGTCTTCCCCAGTTTATTTATCGCCCAGGAATGGACACGTTGTCATCACCTTCAACTCGAAGACACTCAAGAAGAGGATTCTACAACGATCCTATAAGCTGAAGGGGACAAAGATATGGATTGCTGAGGAGCTTATAGGAACCCAACTGAAGAACAAAGCTACCGAGTTTGCTAAGGTTCGGGCAGCCAGGGAAGCAGAAAGATGGGCAGTCTATCGTGACGGTCTTGCAGTGATTAGAGAATTTAAGACAAAACCTAAAGACCCTCAGTCTTAAACTGATGTAGTCAAACTACAATGTTAGATGCTTTAGCCCAGAAACTCTTTGGCAAATCTTTCCCTTTCATCATACTCCTGCCCATTTTGCAAATGACATGCATCTTGTGCTCTGCTACTCCATTTTGTTGTGATGTACGTGGCGGGGGCTTCTGTCTCTTGATCTCGTGACTCTTGCAGTAACTTTCGAATTCAGTTGATGTGAACTCTCCAGCTCTGTCTGATCTCAACTTCTTCACCTTCCTCCCTAAACCTCCTTAAACTTACTAAAAGTCTCGTTTTTAGTGTTCAAGAAGTATATCCATATTCTTCTACTGTAGTCGTCGATCAGCATCATGAAGTAGTACGAACCACCCAAAGCTTCCGTCTCCATCTTTCCGCAGAGGTTCGTGTGAACGAGCTCTAGAGGAGCCTTTGCCCTGCTGGCCTCTTTAGGAAAGGGCTGCCGATGCTGCTTGCCCATCATGCAATCTTCACATACATCGGGCAGATCTACAATTTCTTTTTATGTTTTATGTTCTATGTTTTTAGGTTCTATGTGTTTTGTTTTTTGGAGGAATCTGATGATACTCCCAGGGAGGTTGCCTATGGCCCTCTCTGTACTGATGTATAAGCAGGTCTCTTTTGTCCCATAGACCTTTATTAGGTCTCCAGTGGACAGTAATAAACTTTCTTTCTCTCTCTCTCTCTCTCTCTCTCTCTCTCTCTCTCTCTCTGTATTTTTAGTAATACTTTATATTACTGTGAGAAACCTCAAACGAGGTAAAAACCCACCACAAAAGGAAAAAGCACAAGAGCAACACCTGTCAAAAGAGACATGAGATCAAGATAAAGAGCAGGAGGAGGAGAATATGCGATTACATGCTATCAGGTGGCAACATAAAAACAATATCCTCCAACATGATACCTTGTTGAACCAGCAAACCATTGAGTAAAGTAGTGGTGCCATTAATAAAATGTAATTTCTTTCGACCCTTAAGATTCTTCTTGACATAAGCACCAAGAGAAACTTTGTATCACAAGGTCAAAAAACTTGTTACAACATGCAGTGCATGGTCTCCAGGAAAAAACTAGCGATAGGGTCACGAGAAGCAACCTGAATATCATGCTCTCTGAAATCCACATTCTGTTCTTCATTACCATTCTTGACTATATCTAAAGGACATAAATCATCCTTGACTACATCCAAAGGACATAAATCAACGTGAAGGTCAAAAGGCTCCAATGCAAAGACTAGAGAAGCCGGCAGAGACTCAACTCCGACAGAAAAAAGACTGTTGTACTGAAGAGAGCTCTCACCGCAAACTTCACTTTGTCAACGGGTTTTCTTTTGGAGAGTTCTCCTTGGGGTTCTTCGGTTTGGGCAGCTATTGGGAATTTGGGGATGTCTCGCTGCCCAAATGAAAGATGAAATGTCTCCCTTTGAAAACATCATCAAAGGGAGGTAGAACTGTATGTAGGCAACCAAGATCGATTGAACAATGTGCAAGTGAACATGCAAGGGCCAGGTAGGAATCCAGTGTCACAAACGAAATAAAATTATGGGAGCCTCTACCATAAGCAAAAGGTGGTCTGACATGGGTTGATAGGCTCTGTTACACAGGTACAACCTGAAGAATGAAGGTTTGAATAAATAAGGGTAGTCTGTGCATGAACAAATAAAAAGACATTAAGACTTCCATTCAAGCATTTTTTTTTTTAATGCCCCTGCCCAAAAAAAAACACACACACACAAAAGGATACCAATACCTACAACCTTCTATGTGCTAGCGGATGCATATATATGAGCACTGATATGCTAGAAAACTAGACATCGCAAGCTAGGACACTAGTAAGGGCTACCTTACCTAAGAACATCCATGCCCTCCAAAAGGTCTACCTTCTTTGCATTAGCTGATGATCTGGGACACATTCCAACAAACATACTCGTTGTTTAGTATTCATAGTCATAACTTCTCATAAAAGTTATAAACAATCCACAAAATCTGAGTTTTAGCCTTTCAAAATCACTACAAATAATTCACAGAAATACAAGGAAAGGAACACTTCCTATAACTGTCTTTTAGATGATTAGCTGTCAATGTCGTGCTCAAAGCCTCCAACTTTTTTCATAATATATGAGAACCAAACAATATGCTGCATTACACCTGATCCAATTGCATCCTGATATGATAGTAAAGAATTTCATCCCCTCTGATTAACCAACGTCCTTTACAATTTGGTTTACAGAGGAAAAACATAAAAAACTGTAGACTAAATATGTGTGGCGCTTGTGAGTGTGATATTACTGCATACATGTTTGCAAAAACTGGTCAAGACATATTATCTGGTGTATCTTCTGGACCTGTAGTATGGATACAGATATCACTCTCTTCTTCACCCAAGTAACAGATCCTGGGTCCACCCAATAACAAAAAAGGAAAAGTGGGCGGCAGGGGTCAAGGGAAAGCAGAGATTCGAGACATCGGGCAATATACAACAAAAAATCAAAGCAAGTTGACAACCACGCTTACGGCACCTGCCAAAGAACTACAGCTGGAGGGTCATCCAATATAGTAATTTTAAGTACAGCCATCCAAGTAGCTCACAAAGGCTCCCCGTGCATATCCACAATCATGATATCATTCTACTAGAACTATTGAACCCTAAAATCATGAATTTCATCTGCACTATTTCCCCGAATTGCAGCTTAACCTAAAGGGGACAAATGTGTGCATACACATGCTGTAGAATTCAAACCTTAGCTATGTCTACTTTGCCAAACAGAACAATCCAAAAATAACACTTTCTGTTCTCAAACAAATTTAGTTCAGATGCTTTATTACCCGTTCCTCCAGGTGGTTCAGGAGGTCCATGCCCTCATCCCTTTCTGTAACCCTGACTACTTTTTGAACGGATCTTTCAATAAGACTGCAAACCAGACACTTGCCCATCATTTTAAGCAGAGCTACTGAATGATTCTGAACTTCATAGAAGACTATTCAATCTCAGGCAGCAACGCTGATAGTTCTGAGTACACCCAATTCATGAACTACAGTCATCAGATGGAAGCTGCATCGTCTGTAAGTTCAAAACAAGACCTGCTGTCTCATTTATTATACAGAATGCCCCTCCAAAATGAACTCCCAACAGGCCACATGAGAGAAGCAGGATCTTTAACAAATCAGCTTATGCCTTCATGCAACTTGTATAAGCCTCAGCCTAAAAAAACGTTTAGGAGCCCAAAATCCCCATCACCCATATTGTGTTCTTGTGTGTGCTTGCATGCCTTGGTGCACATGGAATGTGTGTGTTGCCTCTCCCCCCCGCCCCCCCTCCCCCCAGGGCATACCCAGCTTTCCTATAGAGATTCCAATATATACCAAGGACCTACATGTTGGTCCTCAAAACACAACTCTGAAAACCTAATATCCACACCTTCCAAAGGCATGCTTGATCATCTACTTTCCACAATCCAAGTTCACTTTGCTTGATAACCTCATGGCCTCTTATTGCTTATACTCCTCATAACTCTGTTTTTTTTCCAAAAAAAGGGGGGACTCCTCATAACTCACTGTAATTTTCAACAAAAACTCATTTCGATTTCTTCCAAACATTCTAAGAAAAAATAGGAAGACGCAGGAAGGAGGGGGGGGGGGGGGCAAAGGGAAGATGAACAGAGAAAGACTCCCTTGTATGCCATTCTCAATTAATCAATAAGAACTGCATCTAGAAAACAAGGCCGATAGCCAGCAGCAGGTTCTTCCTATCTCTCTGGAAAAACTTAGTCTCGCAACATACAAAGAGCTTGAGATTTTGAAGCAAGAAACATTTTGACATCCGAATAGCACAGTGGTTTCTTTGCCATTACTGAATAAACAAGAGTTTTAAAACAAAAAGTCTGCAAATTGCTCACACATTCCTGCATCTCATGGAATACAATGCACTGTATTACATTATCCACAAGACAAAAGCAAGATCCAATTTCACGTGCATCATGTACAATCTGCCAGAATCGCTTATGTTCCTCAACAGTTGTCGCAACAATTTATGTGGATCTGCAAGCAGCAGGCTGTGTCTAAACATTTTATTGGGAACACTCCTAAGGAGAAAACCAGTAGATATGGTATCAAGCTAAAATGCTGATTTATTTGAGAAGAACAATCCTTCCTAAAGCATGATTCAACATACACACCGTTAAATATAACGATGTGAATGACCTCTTGACATCTTATTACTGAAGGGACTCTCTGGCGTACTAAAACATACCTATTAGTTTAGCTTAATAGAGGGCTTCTAACTTTAGATTGAATTAATTGGCATGTCTTCAAAGGCAGCAAGGCCTATAGCAGACTCTAATTGAAAGACTTTCACATGTTTCTGATCAGAACTTTCAATCAAGAAGTGCAATTTCAATCGAAACTTTCAATTTGTGCGCTTACTGTCCCAGTTTTGTTCTTACCACCCCATTTTTTTATTAAAATAAAACAAGAAACAAAAGAACACAGTTAGTGTCCAATAATGCTGCAAATCTTAACCACGAGGCTACTCAGATAAAAGATTAGGTGTATCACTCCCAAGGAATTACCTCAAATATTCTTGTCTAGCGCCTAGGAAAGAAAGATGCTTATTGAGACGAGCTCCAACCAACAGGCCTAAACCAGCAAGACCAAGCATAGACACTTAAGATGCAATTGGGGGAGGTCCGACTCATAGGGGACTCCAATGCCGAGACCAAGGACATGCAAGCAGAGATCCTACATTTCCAATCGCATATTAGAGGATGTGCACTTTATGAGGACATCAAAGATATGTGTTCATACGGGACTTCAATGCCAGGACCAAGGACAGGCAGGCAGAGATCCCAGATTTCGATCATATTTCCATCTACACAAGGACAGTTATCCCAGCCATCAGATTATGACAAGATTATGTTTGGGAGGGGACAAGTTTCACCTTTCTTGGCACTTAATGACGACACCCAAAGATACGTCACCTAGGGGAGGTCCTACTCATAGGGGACTTCAATGCCGAGACTAAGGACATGCAAGTCCATCATACTTCCGTCGACACCAACAGAGTTTAATCGCAGATCAAAGGATGCAATCACACATTATGGGAGATATTTACTAGACATGTACATCACCCATGAGTTGCTCATCTACAATGGCTGCACAGATGGCCAAGATCAATGTAGTAGACTACAACATGGGATCACCAGCCTTCACTTCACACATCTTTGATCTCACAATTCCTCTCCTCATCTTTTGATTTGGCACTCCCTCAACCCATCCATTATACACAAAGGACCACATCATCCAATACTAGCAATATGACTTAGATCACTCGCTAGACCACATCTATGGTAGCTATTTGGCCACCATGTTAAGATAGATAGATGGGCAACGTAGCATAGATGCCAAAGCCCTTCTCCTCACTAATTCTATCCACATCACAGCAGAATACTCCTGTTACAAAGTAAAAAACATAGGAAAGCCACCTGAAGGGTCTGTATCTCTAAAAAATATGATGACACTTAGGCCACACTTGGACCAAAAATGAAAGATTATCGACCTCTGGTGCAACAAAAATAACAACAATTTTGCACACCATGAAAATGAACGCTTAACTATCTTGTATAGCAGTAATTTCAAAGAATTATGTATAGTAGTAATTTCAATGAAAATAAACTATTAACTATCTTGAATGGCAATAATTCCAAAGAATTTCAGATGAAGCTTCTGGAATGGTCACCATGTCCTATTTAAAACCCAAGTCTTCGAAAAGCTTATGCAGACACAATTTATGATGTTCCTGACCAGCCCCATACTGAGTTAGAAGACATCCCTCCCTTCATCACCTCCAAGCTCTTTAGCACAACTCCTCTGAAAGAGACTATTAAGAAGTTACAGGATGGCAACGCCAAGCATTAGGAGGGCCTCCAAGCAGAACTCCTGACCCAAGGGTGGGCAAAACTTGCTCCAATCCTAGCCAAACTATTTAACGAAGCATTTTGTGGCAGCTTTCCAATCCCTCGGACCACAAACACCATCATACCCATTCACAAGACAAGGGTTCCCATGGATGCATATAGCTACTAAACCATTATGATTGACACTTCAGATACATCAGTGAGCATGCTGGAGCGCAAACATGCAAGCGACTAGAAAGGCAAGCTTCAGACCCACAATGAGTCACATATTACCCTTGTAGAGAAGGCTCGCCCAAAAAAGAGAGTTTATTGCTACTTTGTGGACATCCAAAAAGTCTTCGATCCTGCACCACGGGCTTGCCTTATTTCATGACTCTGAGTCTTGGATATTGAACACAACGTTATCTGGGCAATTATTACTTTGTATGAGAGACTTACAGGCAAACTTTGCACCACACAAGGGATGTCGAAGGAGGTAAGCAACACCATTGGGCTGAAGCAGGGGCGGCCCCTCTCCCCTACCACCTTTGGCCTCTACATTAATGAGCTCACCTCTTTTATGGTCACAATAGGAGGTCCAAAATCAGCCTTGGCAAACACTTATACATCTCCTAGTATATACAGATTAGGCAGTGCTGATGCAGCAGCCTTCTCTTGTGACCTCGGCCCAACCTAGGGGTTGAATCTCAGCTAGGGAGTGCACTTAGATATGGAAAATATGGAGGAGACAAGCTCATTGAAATCCCCTTCCCCTGACTCCTCTCTTGCAACTTCAACTCCAGCCAACAAAACCATGTACTCTATAGTTACAACCTCGACACCCTCTCCCTATGCAACGACGTACCAACGAGCCCGGAAACCAAGGTTATGATCTTCAACGCATCCAAAGCCACACATTGACAACAGTTCACCTTTGACGAAGCACTAGTGGAGATTCCCACATCTTATACAGATCTGGGGGATCTCTTCTTGGGCTCAATCTTCACAATGCAACCAACCATAAAAGCTAGTTTGAGCAGAGGCTATGCCACATTAGCTAGACTCAAGCGTCAGTGCTTCACTCACATTTCCACGACCCCAATACCAAGGCTCTCCTATTTGATTCGCTTGCTGGCCGACTTAGGATGTATGACACTTTTTTTGAGAGCATGCCTATATTAACAAAGAGAGACTTCAAGTTATACTTCTTACCGTAGCAAGCTGTCAGTCCCACCTCACATCAAACTAGCAGCGATGGGAAGATGCTAGTGACAAAACTGGAGTGCCTCAGGATCTATGGAGCGCTCTAAGGTGGATGGAACCTGTGTGAAAACATGATAAAGAGAGTACTCATGACATGTGCCTCAAGTCAATTAGGTTCTAAGATAGATTAGCTTGGACTCATAAACAAAATCTTGAGTGAGTGTGCATTTCTCTCTACTCAACAATACATGATAGGCCTCTTATATAAAGAGTGCCCTTTGAATAGTCAACCATGTGGGATCCTCTCATTCACATCTCTTCTTGTCGATGTCCTCAACCCACATCTCTACATCATGTAGTCCACATCCTTGGGGGCTACTTTAATTCTTTCCTATACCATACCTTAGCCTCTAATTATGTGCTCATGGCACCATATCTAAACACCTTCCCTTGATGCCATGATCCTTTGGCTACTGCAAGGTGGTCAAATGTGAGTTACAAATCCATCACCTCCCCTTAGTGCATGCATTGCTGCTTAAGGTGGTCAAGTGTGGTTTTTACATGTCAATACCTTCCCTCAGTACTTCCACATCTACTCTCAGGTGGTCAAGTTTAATTTACATACGTGTGCGCTGAAGCTGGCAAGGTTGTTGCTTCTCAATACATGTTGTCGATGTCCTTGTCTTCTTCGCTTGATGTAGCTTGATGCATGATGCTTTGTTCTTCCATGTGCATTAACGCTTTGTCTGTGGATGCCATGTTATGTGCTATGGTCATCTCATGCACTTGTTCTTTTGGCATGCTTATGACAGTGATGTGTGCATTCATGCTTTGATTTGTCATTTGTTACAAAGGTCTTACCAATTGATTTCTTTCAATATTAGCAGTGTCTAATTGCTAACAATGATTCTGACTTGATAGGCGGTAGAGCTTGAAAAAATGATCACCTTTTCTTTTTGAAGCGTGTCCAAATTTCTCCTGGATTACAAGTTACACCTTGTCGAAGTTTTATGAAGAAAAGGTGGTCTTTGATGATGTGGCACACGCTGTTCACATGCAGCTTATAAATTGTGCTTGGCAAGGGATTTACTGTGCTGAGGTGGTCCTATGCCATGTGACAATCTTCTGACCCAACCAGAACTTAACCAAACCTACAGAAACTGAACCATAGTAAGCTGTAAACCTGACACTGGCCAAAACCTAACTGTATGACTAACCCAAGGTGAGTGGCTTATCTGCCACATGTCTTTACCATTGGCTGCTACGTGTCCTAAGGTTACCACCTTAGAAAAGAAGAAAATGGAAGCTTTGAAGCTTCTGTGTAGGCGGCAACACAGTGAAGACGGGTTTGCTGGTGTGGGTCTTGCCTATTTGGAGGCTTGAAGGCCCGTTTCGAGAAGCTGCAAGGCTCTGTGGGAGAGGGCGCTATTGGGAGGTTGAAGTCATGCTTTTGCAGGTCTAGGAGGCGTTGTTCGCTGAGCCACTACTCGTGCTGTTTGCACGTAGCTCCTTCCTCCTTGCGAGTACTCGACGGCGTGTGCTGTGGTGTAGTTTTTGTTCTACAGTGTAGGCTGATCGGGTGTGTCGAGGAACCGTGCCGTTTGTGGAGTTGCTGAGGCGCTAGAGCCCAGGTCGTCGATTGCAACTGTGAACCTGTCCTTAGCAATCTGGATCCTCTTGTCGCCCATCAACAACCATGCCATCAGAAGCAGCTGGTCATACAAGTGACGCTTCTCCGTTTCTTCCCCAGGTGGAAGTAGACATGTTATGTCGCTCTTGTGGAAATCAACCAAATCGGGCTTTCCTAGCCTCAACAGGCTGTCATACCAGTGCCGTTCGACTTGACCTTGGTCTCGAGGAAGCAATTCGCTCTTCTGTGCGTGGAAATCATCGATTCATTCAAAAAATCGAAACATCCCCCTCCATACTATCACTCCATCCCTTCTCCCTAGTCATTCTTTGCCTTTGTCTGTGGCTACCGAGACATACCCTATCCAATTCAACGCTCTTCTGTGCGTGGAAATCGTCGATTCATTCAAAAAATCGAAACATCCCCCTCCAAACTATCACTCCATCCCTTCTCCCTAGTCATTCTTTGCCTTTGTCTATGGCTACCGAGACGTACCCTATCCGATTCAACTCTCTGTTCCATGCCTCCCGTGACAATGAGCTCAAGAAGAAGCATCCCTAGGATGTGCAAAGTTGCCGTCGCGTACAAGTACTTGCTCACTTCATACCCATGGAGTTCCTCGAGCCTTTGCCTGAAGCTTTTGCTTTCCCAAGAGATGAGAGGCAGTGACTCAGGTTAAGCCGACCTTATAAGGTCTTCGAAACAGGAGGCCTTTGCTTGAAGTTGACGTCCGTTAATGAAGGCACACCCGAGAACCTGCAAGATCTTTGGAGGTAGTGTCTGATTCGTGTAGATGTGCTAGTCCCTTTCGTCTGCTTTCAAGAGATCTGGGAGCTTTGCATGGAGAGCTTAAGCTTTGTTTGAAGCTGAAGCGAGTCAATGAAGATCGGAGGCTGTAGCTAGTTTTGGAGCAAGGATCTTGCTTGCTGAATCTGTTTGAGTAGTCGAGGACCTACTCTCAATCACCAATACTCAAACAATAGACCTCTCCAAGACACTATGAAACTTGAACATAGAATGGAACCAAGGATCTCTCTCACAATCTAGAAAGCGTCACTATATCTCTCACAAAGGAAAGAGTATATGAAAGAAAATTTTCCAAAAAAACCTATGGAACGAAAATTTCTCTCACAAAGAACACTCAAGAACAACACTCTCGATCTAAAACTAAAACTAACCTAGGAGAAAAACATAAGCTCCTAAGGCATGCCTACAACTAATCTAAGCTCTGATACCATGACAAAACTGGAGTACCTCAGGATCTATGGAGCGCTCTAAGGTGGATGGAACTTGTGTGGAAACATAATGAAGAGAGTACTCGTGACATGTACCTCAAGTCAATTAGGTTCCAAGATAGATTAGCTTGGACACATAAACACAATCTTGAGTGAGTGTGCATTTCTCTCTACTCAACAATACATGATAGGCCTCTTATATAGAGAGTGCCCTTTGAATAGTCAACCATGTGGGATCCTCTCATCCACATCTCTCCTTGTGGATGTCCTCAATCCACATCCCTACATCATGTAGTCCACATCCTTGGGTGGCTACTTTAATTCTTTCCTATACCATACCTTAGCCTCTAATTATGTGCTCATGGCACCATATCTGAACAGCTAGAGCCAGGAGGGCAACAAACTCTCCAAGAGTCCACATGTTTATCCACGGATGCCTACCAAAGATTACCAGAGTTTTATTCGGTGCGAGCGCGCGCGCACACACACACACACACGTATGTGTGCGTGGGAGTGTGTGAGTCGAGCACGCCAACGACAGATTTCAGACCAAACCCAGTCGAGTCCACATAGAGCTCAGACTACCAATTTCTAACACCGTAAAGGAGACATGACAAGGGTTACTCAAGACATATGGAGTGTCTTTCTCGCTCTTCCGGTTTTTGCTCCTACGGTTCAGCTTACTGCATCTTGCTCCTCTCTGGTTCGTCTTTCTAGCAGCTCTTGGAGTTGTGATAGATGCCTCTAGTTCCCTCATGGGAGTGTATTCTCATGATGAGATTTGGTTTCTTCGTCCCATAGGCCGCAAACATCAATAAATCTTTCTTTCTTTCTTGTTTTCTTTTTCTTTCTTTCTCTCTCTCTCCCCCTTTCACAACCACCTTGACTTGAATAATTCTCACTACTGGTAACTACCCAAAAACCACGAAAAACTTTCTACGAGCATTCACTGAAAGAGTTAAGACAGTTGAAAGTGTCCTTAATTGCAGCTCTCATAGTTGAAGCACTTTGAGATCTTAGTGTTCGACAAAACAGGGACTCGTTTGGATTAATGCTTGGAAGACACAAGGAGATGTACGTTGAACACAAGGTTGGCCTCAAGAGCCTCTACATAGCTGGTATGTGACACGTTCTTACTGTAGAGAGCTGCCTGGATCAGGATGATCTACACCCCAACGATTAAAGGTGGCTCAACATATTGAGCCTATGGGCTGGCTAGCTTCCAAGTTGTCGTCTTTGTTTCTCCCTTGTTTTAAATACAAGAATGTGGGGTCTATCTTTCTTACTCAATTGAGCTCTAAATCAAAACCATTGCTAGGGTCACATCTGACCTCTTGCAGTTACATTCAATTAAATATTGGACCCCAATATGTTTAAACGGCAACTTTTCAGAATAAGCGTTGAAGAGTGTGGATTAAGAACATTAAGGGACACAACTTGTCCGAGAGGTGAAAGCCTCTCCTGATTATTTTATAGCCCTTTCCCAGCCATTCCACATACTTGGGACCAGGGTGTTCTCCAGATTCTTTAATTCTTCTCTGTATTGTATGAAACCTGGAGCGCAATAGAATCAAATATTATCATCATCTTACAAGTGATTGCAAAAGCAATTACAGAATAGACTCACCTACAGTTCAATGATTGAATCCTGTAAGCCTATTTTAAGTCCTGGCACAAATTACAGGACTTGAGTTCAATGAGAACATCAAGCTTGCAAAGCATCAAAGTTCCCCACAATTTCCAAGTCAACAATCTACTTTGTAAATCATCCCACTCTCATGAAAAAGGCACCTCTAGATTATCTCTGAGAATACGCCATGGTCAGCAGCAGGAAACAAAGTGCACTGACCACCCATTGAATGAACTACAGCATAGAGTAGTTTATGTAGAAACCACAGTGAAGAAAATTATAAATTCATTAACTGCTACGCAAAGCTTCAACTTGTATAACTACAATTGAGACCAAATCATTCAACAATAGTCCTCACCGTATAAACAAACCAGTTAAACAAGCAATGATCAGATTATCAGATCTAACTTGGTGCACTAAAATAAGCTCATGCTGCATGGTCTGATTGACACTATGGATAGTTTTCTACACAACTCCAGAAACCAAAACTTACTTTGGACCTGTGGGGCCGTATCCAAGCTCACCATACGAAGCCTGTCCCCAGCTTATACAAGACTTGTCTGCACCTACAAAACTGGTTCTATCACCACAGTCCATGCAGCGTATAGCCCAGCCACTGTCCCCCAGACAAAAGGCCAATCAAAAATTAGATGCAATACAAAACGTTATAACAAAAGCGTGTAGTATACACTCAAAATGTTATTTACTAAGTCATACTATAAGGCAAGACAGTTGAATATTAGGAACGAGTATTCAGCCCCTGCCCCCATAAAAAGACCCAAAAATGCACAAATCTTATAGGAATGATATAAAAAGCAAGGAGCTTAGGATCCTTGACCTAGAAATGCAAGAGAGATGATATAAAGACTTGAACAACAAAAGCGAAGTCTCCAAACAAGGGGAAAAACTTAGCCTCAAAACCAGTGAAACAACCGTGTGATATCCTCAGCAGCACTAAAAACGCAAATGAGCAATGTGCCAATAGACATACTGATTGTCATACATTATTTTAGAAATTACCATATGTCTCAAGACTTTGCAAGCTCTCAAGCTTTTCCAGATGAACTCAAAAATCTTGCTACAAAAACTTAGCCTCAAAACCAGTGAAACAACCGTGTAATATCCTCAGCAGCACTAAAAACGCAAATGAGCAATGTGCCAATAGACATACTGATTGTCATACATTATTTTAGAAATTACCATATGTCTCAAGACTTTGCAAGCTCTCAAGCTTTTCCAGATGAACTCAAAAATCTTGCTACATCAGCAACCATTTCACAAAGCATCAAAGCATATCGATCCCTCTCACAGATGTCAAGGCCTTCCCTAATCCCCCTAGGCTCCCATGCTTTGATTTCTAAATTTGAACTTGATGTCAAACAACTTGCGCTGCAGAAAGGAACGTACCCTAAACTTCAACAATATCGTCTATTGCAATTGAACGATACAGAAACACCTCACGTCACTAAAGAGGATTGTTTGCAGACCTTAAATCCAAAACTGGCTTGGGATACATCCAACTATCACTGGTTGGTTTCACCCTTCCCCACATGTATAGCTGCCCACCCCCTGGAAACACGTTAAAAAAGATGCAGTGTGTCATACAAATCAACCAAGCAAACAAGGAATCACAAGTAAATGTTCTCTCTTGTCATACCAGCAGTGCACGCTGAATATGCAGAACCTGCAGCAACAATTGCTGATGGAGGCAGAACATTATTTCGTTGAAAGGTGTCGACCATCCTTGGAAGCCACTCATCTTTTTGCTCCCTATGTCCCAACCTGACCACTTGACATTCTGGCAGTAACTATTTGTAACAGGTTCTAAATGTTTCCTCGTCAGTTATGTGCTTTTGGTCTGAGCTTTCATTAGGAAAAATTAGTCAGTTTGCAAGATAAGCAAGTTCCTAGGAGAGATTTCTTTTGTAACCTACCTTCCATGGCCTCCAAAACCCCACCTGTCAGAACACAGGTTCACTAAATTGATATTGAAGCAAGTCACAATATTCTTGCAAAATAAACCAGCACAAATGATAAGGAAATCCCAGAGTGAAAGAGAATTGCATACGTGTAAACGGCACCATTTGAGTCCACCGCAACTGCACATATCCATCCAATGTCAAACGTAAGTTCCTAACAATTCTCATCTTCCTGTAATCTAATTATTGCATGGACAGATAGATCCTTGCACAAAATCCTGAGTCAAATTCAAAAGTGTTCGAGAGTGTTCACTTTCAAAACAAAACAAGGCACAAATACAGTGTAATTCGAATTTGAAAATTGCTGCATGAAAATTTGCAGGTTCGTTAACAATCAATCAAGAGATGTAGAAGCACCAACCAGTATGATTGTTTCCACAGGCGACCTTTATGACATTTTTTTCGGTAAACACTGAGATCACCCGAGGACGAGGCTGAGGCTCATACACAATCTTTACAGAACTATCCTTAGCATTGTACTGTCCAAACACCACAAGACAAGCATTTACAATGATTTTCATTTCATACGTTGTTTGCAGCTTTAGTGGCATGATTCTAGGTCTGTTTTATAAACTTATTATAGAATATAATCCATGTACAAGTTTAAAAGTCAGTTTACCCAGTCTATTTCTCTTTGTTAAAGTGAAAAAGTGGCATGCTTCCATATCTAAAGATTTCTGTACAACTCAGAACAAGAACTCTAAAATTAACAAAAACAAAGTCAGGTGTGTCCTCAGAAGAAAAAGTTTTGAGTTTGAGAGAACTCTAGTATTCGTCACACACCCAGAGCCCACCAAAGTACTACTGATGCACAGATGAAGTAAACCAAAACAACAGACAATGCAGGAGAGAACAAGAGAAAAAGAAGATACTTGTAGAATCTTTGAGAAGAGTGTTACAAACAAAAGATACGCCCATTCAACAGCCACAATGTTAATCAAGTACCATAATACTACAGGTCAACGTAAAAAATAAAATGCCAATGATGAATTTGGTGATCTGCTTCACTTATGGCCTACATTCCACTTAACTTGTAGCATTGGTCCTTGGCAAGTTGTCTAACCTCTAAACAAATTTCAATATGGTTTGCTTGAAATTCTACGAATACACAAAAAAGAGATTTATTTTCTACCAGCAAATCAGCAATGACATGATATATTAGAACATATTGGAGCCATATAGTGTGGTAGTGCTAGTGAGCAAGCCTGAGGCACTTTTCCTCTGGTTGCCACATGAAACCATTCTATTGGTCTATCTCGTGTTGCCTTGCAACGTGTCACATAGACATTCACTTATCATCTGACTCACTCTGCCAATCAACTGCAAACATTGCATCCAATACATGTGTTTGGTACATTTTGATTGGGTACACTTTGTCAATGTGCCACGTAGCATAGGGCTGAAGCTCTATCTTCTATAAGAAGCTACTAGGAAGCTTCTCCCTCCTCACCCTCCGTAACTCCTTAATTGGTGTGCTTTATTTGGGGTTCATAGTGCATTTGCAGTTGAATTGATGCATTTTATGTCGTGCGCTTTCATTCTAGCCATTGTTGGCATTTCAGTTTGAAGCGATTCCATTAAGCGTGTACATCTATTCTTACATGTGTGTGGAGGGCATTGTACTCTAGCAAGCTTTCTATTTCTTGTTTTCTTTCATGGTATCAAAGCCATCCTGCTAGACCCAAGAAGACCTTGCAAGGCAATCTTCTAGCATTCGACGACAGCACTCACACAAGTTGAGCGTCTGTAATAGAACCCCTTGAGAGATCCCTTATAAGACTCCGCCAGAACTAAACGGTCTAAATGCAGAGAAGACCTAGACAATCTAGGTGGAAGAAAGATATATGCAACCCTTGCAAAACAAGAAGGTCTCCAGTAACAAACTGTTGGAAACATGGTGTTGAGGGGGAGAGAGAGAGAGAGAGAGAGAGAGAGAGAGAGAGAGAGAGTTTATTAAAGTCTTTGAAAGATTGATGGGTCTATGAGACTCTGAAAAACCAAGTACAAACAAGCTATGGGGGTGGAGCTACTAAACAAGCATCCACACCAATGTAGAATGCAAAATGCAAAAATGCAAAATGATAGTACTAAGTACAACATAGTCATGCCAATGGTCAACTACAAATCAACATCATCATCATCATCATCATCATGCGGTAAGCCTGGACAAAGGATAGGTGCGAGGAAGGAGCTCGCCCGTCTGCCACAGACAGAAAGAGTTGGCTCAGGGTTCTGTTTTTCCTTGTTCTTTCTTGCTTTGCAGGTTTTTGCAATGCATGCGTGTTGTTTGCAGTCCTTTCAGGACTCCTACAGGTTCTAGCAAGCACCAAGAGACAAGGGTGATCGTATGGAAGACCTAAGGACAGTGTGGATGCATGTAATAGCCTTGAGGCTGCCTTGAGCCCAGTTTGTCAGAGGTATGGATGCATGAGTATGCCTTGCCAGTGGGAATTATAGTGGTACACTTGGATTAGATGTTACGCTCTAGCCGAGGTAGCATGACCTCGGAAGAATCAGTCGACATTTCCCTTATAGGATCTATCTTTGTAATATATGTGTTTGCGCTTTATGTAAATGATCGGGAGGGATTTAATGTCAAGGTCCTAGGTGAGGGCTGATAGCACCAGACTAGATAGATCTGAGATCAAGGGCCTAGTGCTAAGATTGTGCCTAGGGGCAAGGAATTAAATGCATCCCAAGAGAGAGGTGAAATGATGCATTAGGAAGGCCCTATATGGATGACATGTGGCATCTAGATCTATCTAGGGATTTGGGGTTTGCTAAGGCTAGAGAGAGAAGTGAAGGATTTGATTCACGTGAATTTTAACGTAGATCTCTGGCTCGCTTTGTGCCTTAGCATGATTTGGCTGGGAGGAGAATCATGGTGCTACTCCCGTGATCTGCAGTAGAGGTTAGTTTAGAGAAATTAGGTGACAATTGGTATCAGAGCTCATGGCTTGGAATGAGAGAAGGGACGAACACGGGTTTACGTAGCTGTCGTAGAGCGGAAAGTCCAAGGGGAGACGTGACCTTGGAAGAGCGTAGCGGGAGCGTCCACGAAGGAAAGATTAGGAAGGCTAAAGAAGGTGGAGCGCTGGTGACGGATCAACCGAGGGTGACGACGGTAAGGCTGCGACGAAACTTCGGTGGAGCGCCAGTCGACGGGCAGCGTGCACGGAACCAGTAACGGGCGAGATGACGTGGAGTCCCGTAATGGTTTGATGGGCCTACGAATCGGCGGGGCGCTGGATTACTTCAAGGGAAGGTTTATACGTGCCTTTAACGGATAGTATAGGGCGACTGCAGCGGAACCATGACGGACACCTGGGGAGCTACGACAGTGATACGAGCGGTTGTCGAGGGTGTTTCGTGGGTCTAACGGAGAATTTGATCGACGCTCATTTTCACATTTCTGCGTCTGCTATAAACAGTCCGTAGGTTGGCGTGGACAGCACAATCTGAAGGATATGCGACACCAGAGAAGTCTTATTACTCATGAGCAGGCAGTACGCAGAGGCTGCAGGATCCGGAGACACCGATTGGACGCAGCTTGACCAGGGAGCTTTCTTTGATCCCCCTTTGCTTTGTGTTGTTTTTTTTCTTCCTTAATTAGCTGGGTGACGCACTACTTCCATAGAAAGGACAGCACGCATGAGGTTTCAGCGTGGCAGTAAGGACGGGTTATGCCTGTGTGGTTGAGTCTGAGTTATTTGCAGAAATTTCCCTAGTATAGGGAAAGGTGGAATTTGAATATATGCCTGTGTCAAATGCGTAGTTAGTGTGCATGTCAGATTGCAGGTATTCCCTAGTATAGGGAATTATGTTCAGAGTGTTAGTACACTGAATTGTGTCAGCTTGTGATTACAGGGTTCTAGGGGTGTTATTTTATTTTTATTTTTTTTAAAAACACAAGCCCCAAAACAAAACACCTACTGAACTAAATGGAAGCAGAAGAAGGGGCTTCCAGGAGGAACCCTGGTGAATCGGGAGTCCGGCCGACCCAACAGGGATCGCGCCCAGTAGCTCACACTTTATCTGGCAGGATTGCATTGCTGGAGGATGCCTTGCAACAGTTGTTAGCGCAGCAATTACAAGCCAACGCAGGGCAATCTGAACTTAGGAGAGTGCTACAGAGTATGTCTGCCAGACCTTCTCGAGAAGAGAAGGGAAAGACTCCAATGGAACTGGAGTCTAGTGTCCATACGGTCGAGCCTAGGAAGGCTAAAGTGCCAAATATTGCCAATTACAGACCGGAAAAGTATTCTGGTCGGATGAACGACCGTAGCTCCGATGTCATTGAGACCTGGTTACACAAATGGGACGAGGCGTTCGCCATTTGTGAGATCAGAAATGACATCAAAAAGATCCGCGAGGCCACCCATATGTTTAGTGAGGCTGCGGATCGGTGGTGGATTAAACAACAAAAAGATGGCATAGCATCCACTACCTGGGAGGGGTTTAAAAGAGAGTTCAGGAAACACTTCTTACCTCCTGACGAGGGATCCCGAGCTTGGGATCAATATAGGAACCTTCGTCAGAGAAATTTATCAGTGGCAGAATACACTGATAAGTTTCGAGAGAGTGTAATGAAGGTTGACGAACCCCTGCCTCAATCAATCCAAGTGAAAGATTTCATATTTGGATTGAATGATCGAATAAAAATAGAAGTTCGGGCTAAGTACGCGAACACGCTAGATGATGCAATAGCTATAGCCTTGAACTACGAGGATGCCAAGGGCAGCAAGCCAAGTGGGTTTGCACATCGGAACCCAGTATGGGTATCCGAAGAAATCTGGGTTTAAGAAGAAGTGGGCTAGTAGAGGGAGTGGTTCGCAGCCGAGTGGTCAAGCCAAGCAGGCGAGACCGGCTGAAACTCCTAAGCCAAGTACCACCATTGGAGTGAAAAGGAAAGTAACTCCAATGGCAGCCCAGGCTTGGTCTAAGTCTCCCTTGAACCCAGAACAAAGGGAAAAAGCGAGGAGAGAAGGCTTATGCTTTGGTTGCCTTCAACCTCATCAGTGGAGAGATTGTCAACGTAATAAAGATCGTCGGATGGCTGAGATGGTGATCTCAGAGTGCGACGTGGAGATGCAGGGAAGTCCCAGAGCGGAAGAGATGCAGATTCAGCTAGCGGGATCTTCTCAGAGGTTAGTACCTTGTTTGTTCTGTGTGTCTGTTACTAAGTTAGTGACGAGTGCACCTGATAACATCCTATCTAAGCCCGCAGCAACGGGGTATACAGCCTTCAATGATACAGAGTTAATCAAAATGAAAGGGCAAGTGGCCAGTCATGATGTCATTGTGTTGTTTGACTCAGCGTCAACTCACAATGTGATTAACTCCAAGCTCGTGAAAAGGCTGAAATTAAAGACAAGTCCATCTGACTATGCGTATACAGTCAGGATGGCTGATGGAAGTTCAACTGAAGTATGGGACCAAAGGGTTACCCAGTTAGCGCTTCGGATTCAGGACTATGCTGAGAAGCTTGATTTCGAAATAACCAAGCTTGCTCATGCGGATATAGCCCTGGGAATGGCGTGGCATTCTAGGAAGAATCCAGCCATTGATTGGAAAAAGCACGTATATCAATTCAAGATGAATGATGTGCTTTATGTCTTGCGAGGTGAAAGAGATATACCTCAGGGACCGTTGGTTTCCGTGATGGAAATCAGAGAGGCTCAAGTAGAGTTTTTGTACCTTTGCACAGCATCGGTAGAGTCGGTGAATGATTCTTCGACTAGCACTGATGTTACGCAAAGTGGTGAGATGGCCAAGCTGGCTAATCTTATAACAGAGGAGTTCTCTGAATGTTTTAGGGATGAACTACCTTATGGGTTACCTCCAGAGCGGAAAGTTCAGCATAGGATTGAACTGATCCCGGGGGCAGAACCTGTAAATAGACCTCCCTATAGAATGAGTTTTACTGAAGAAGCGGAGGTGCGTAGGCAACTGGAAGAATACCTCAAGTTGGGGCAGATTCAACCAAGTTTCTCACCTTTTGCTTCGCCAGTGATATTAAAGAGAAAAAAGGATGATACGTTTCGCCTCTGTATAGATTACAGAGCATTGAATAATATCACTGTTAAGCACAGGTATCCGATGGCTCGGATTGATGATTTGCTAGATGCATTACATGGAGCCGTGATTTTCAGCAAGATAGATCTTAAGTGCGGCTATCATCAGATCCGGATTAGAGCCGAGGATGTGCATAAAACCGCTTTTAGAAGCAGGTTTGGTCATTATGAGTTTTTGGTAATGCCCTTTGGACTTACCAATGCTCCAGCGACCTTCGTCATGCTTATGAATGATTTACTACGTCCGTATATCGGAAAGTTCGTAGTACATTTTATTGACGATATCTTGATATTCAGTAAAAGTATTACTGAGCATCGTGAACACTTAAGGATAGTGTTCAGTACTTTGAGGAAAGCCAGTCTTTACGTGAATAAAAAGAAAACTATACTGTGTATGGTTAGGCTTGAGTATTTAGGGTTCATAATTACTCCACAGGGGGTAGAAATGGATCCGAAGAAAGTGGCTGCGATACTAACTTGGCCAATCCCTCAGAGTCTGACCGCGTTGCGATCATTCTTGGGATTTGTCCAGTTTTATAGAAGGCATATCAAAGGATATTCCGGAATAGTATCGCCATTGACTGATCTGACCTCAAATAAAGTACCTTTTATTTGGGGACAGAATCAACAGGAAAGTTTTAACACCATAAAACAAGCTGTGGTCTCAGGACCGGTGTTAAAAATAGTTGATCCCCAGAAACCGTTGTTCCTAGAAACCGATGCAAGTGGCATTGCGGTAGGAGCAGTCCTCCTTCAAGAGGGAAGGCCAGTAGCCTTTGAAAGCAAGAAGCTTTCTCCCTCTCAAAGGAATTGGCCAACTCATGAATTGGAGTTGTATGCTGTTATCCATGCTTTGAAAACATGGAGGCATTATCTGTATGGTTCAGAGTTTTATGTGGATGTAGATCATGATACTCTGAAACATTTCTGTAAACAGCCTGACTTGAGGGGCCGCCAAACTAGGTGGGCAGAGCTCATGCAGGAGTTTAATCTAACGATTCGGTACCGAAGAGGAAAAGACAATAAGGTAGCTGATGCGTTGTCTCGCATTATGCACAACCTGAGTTTCACGGTATTAGAGAGTGCTCTAATGACCGAGATCAGAGAAACTCAGAAGATGGACGAGTTTGTCCAGAGCTTATGGCCTAAGGCTCATGTGTTAAAACCCGGGGAAAATGAAAAGGATGACCTTGCATCCAGAAAAGACCAAACTTATGCAAGATATACCATAAGTGATGGTATGCTAGTTAGAAACGGCAAGGTTGTAGTACCTGGTCAGAATGATCTCAGGCAGAGAGTCATTCGACAGTGCCATGATAGCCCGTGTGCGGGACATCCAGGAGTCGAGAAGACATATGATCTCGTGAAGCGAGATTTCTTTTGGCCAAAGATGAAAAAGCATATTCATGAGTATGTGGCACGGTGTTTCTCGTGTCAGGTAAGTAAGGCCGAGCGGGTGAAGCCACCCGGACTTTTACAGCCCTTGGAAATACCACTAAGTAAGTGGGAGAGCATTTCCATGGACTTTATTGTAGGGCTACCTGCAACACAAGGAGGATATAATTCTATCCTTGTGGTGGTTAATCGTCTAACCAAGATTGCTCACTTCATTCCGACTAGAGAGTCTGTTAGTGCCCCGCAAGTGGCGGATTTGTTCATTAGACATATTTCGTCTGCATGGATTACCTAGATCCATAGTGTCAGACCGAGATGTCAGATTTACCGGTCATTTTTGGACAGCGGTATTTGAGACACTGAGGACTGAGTTAGGAATGAGTAGTGGGGATCATCCTGAGACGTTGCCATTGAGGCAACATACATGGGACAAGTGGTTGCCATTGTTGGAGTTTGCCTACAATGATAGGAAACATTCATCTACTGGGTTCAGTCCGTTTGAGCTGAACTATGGTTATAGACCGGCCAACCCGACTATAGTTGGAGTATCTCAGAAAGTGCCTAGTGCCGCGAACTTTGTAGTTCAGATGCGGGAGATGCTAGCACTTGCGAGAGCTAACATCCGCCAGGCTATGGATAGAGCCAAGGTGTATGCGGATGAAAATCGGTCTATAAGAGTATTTGAAGAAGGAGAAAAAGTTTTTCTCAGAATTCCTTCGCACTCGAAGTCGTTGACTTCAGGAGAGTGTGCTAAGTTATCACCTCGATACTGTGGGCCGTGGTTAATTCTAAAGAGAATAGGCAGTGTAGCCTATAAATTAGAATTGCCACAGGGGTGTAAGGTGCACCCGGTTTTTCATGTTTCACGCTTAAAGAAATTTTTTACAGGTGACTCACTAATCGAAGGTGTGGTTTTGTTTCAGGAGATAGAGGATATTGCAAGGCGCAAACCAACAAGAATCCTGGACCGAGGAACAATGCAAATACGAAATCGGAAGATACCCACGGTGTTGGTTGCATGGCATGGTCAGCCTCTATCCGAAGCTACCTGGGAATCCGTATATCAGTTGCGGAGAGTGTTTCCAGACTTTATCATCGAGGACGCTGATGTCTGAAGAGGGAGGGAATGTTACGCTCTAGCCGAGGTAGCATGACCTCGGAAGAATCAGTCGACATTTCCCTTATAGGATCTATCTTTGTAATATATGTGTTTGCGCTTTATGTAAATGATCGGAAGGGATTTAATGTCAAGGTCCTAGGTGAGGGCTGATAGCACCAGACTAGATAGATCTGAGATCAAGGGCCTAGTGCTAAGATTGTGCCTAGGGGCAAGGAATTAAATGCATCCCAAGAGAGGGGTGAAATGATGCATTAGGAAGGCCCTATATGGATGACATGTGGCATCTAGATCTATCTAGGGATTTGGGGTTTGCTAAGGCTAGAGAGAGAAGTGAAGGATTTGATTCACGTGAATTTTAACGTAGATCTCTGGCTCGCTTTGTGCCTTAGCATGATTTGGCTGGGAGGAGAATCATGGTGCTACTCCCGTGATCTGCAGTAGAGGTTAGTTTAGAGAAATTAGGTGACATTAGATGCCTTGAAGACAAGTAGAGGATTTGCAGAGAGGAACGGTGCAGGATTCAACCCCTGTTGTAAAGCATTTCCATTCAGAAGCATTAAATAAATACCGTAAGGGGCACCAAGGCATTTGGGGCCACTGGATGCACTGTGTACTATTTCATTGAGCAGGGGCATTCTAGCCTCACTTTGTTGTTGTTGAAGTTTATTTCTAAGTTGTGCTAAGTGATTGAAGTGACTGAAGCTTGCAATGTGGCCATTTATGAAGTTTATGACTGAGTAGAAGAAGATCACTGCCGTTTTGTTTATCAAAGACCGGTTTCACCTCGAATCTTTAATGATCTATTAGGTGATTGCTTAGAGAAAAATTTACACACCCACACACGACACCACCCTAAGGCCCAAAACCAACACCCCTCTCCCCCCCGGAAGGAACTTTTATTACTTGAAAGAGACTTTAGTACAAAGCTTACAGCTCATGGCTGTTCAATGCAAAATCCACGATCTAGGAAGATTACATAGGAGTGGCATTGATTGTTGGCCGTACTCTACAACGCCATCTAGAAAAAACTGAAGCAACGTGTCTCCTTCTTGAGAGAGACAAATCAAAGATTTGAAAGTGGTGCTTCACGCGCTAAAAGACAAGTCAAAATTTTGAAAGACAACGTCTGATTCCTACACAGCCTTGGCAGTTCATACTTGCATTGAAGCAGCACTAACAATCACACAATAGAAGTCACTAGCAAAAGCAACAAAGATTCACAAAAGAAACTAGCAATCTTCATTGATTAAACCTGCATAACAAGAAAAAAAGGCAAACAAGCAAAAGAGGGCACAAAATCCCTCTGGGAAATCCTCCATCAACAAAATTGAAGGAGAAAGCAGCCACAGCTGTGAAGAAATCAGAGAAAAAGAAAGAAAGACGGACAATCATCTCCGTCTATGGAATCCACTTTTTTTCTATCGAACTTGAACAAACGTTGTTTTAGACCATCGCAGTCTGTCTTTTGGCTGAAAACAAAAACTGAAGTCACCACAAACCCCAATTGAAGTATGGAGCCAGGAGAGACCATCAAGGTTTATAATCGGAAGTTTTGGGATGCAAATCTTCAAATTTCATGAGGTTTCGGAGAAGGTAAAGCTTCAGAAGTATCGAGCATGACTGCCAATCAAGATATGAGTGTTTGTGAATATGCCACCTAAAAAAAAGATCTAGGATCTTATGCATTCAACATCTATTGCAGTTCTTTTACACATGCAAGATCCACTTCCTTTCATTAAGGGAAGAAGTGAATATCGAAGAAGAAGAGCTTAATGCTTGCTAAGATTGAAAAGAAAGAGAATCAGTCTCAAAAGCAAAGGGGAACTCAAAACCCTCCAAAAGCAAGAGAAATTCACATTCAAACAGATCCAAAACTTCCGAAAGAAAGGCAAGTGTTTCGGATGTGGAACACAGAGGCATGTGGTTGCTAAGTGCCCTAAAAAGTCTAAGGGTGTTAGCGAGTAGAAAAAGCCACTGAAAACTTTGGCGAGAGGAGTCCTTGATGTACTAGGGGAGTGCATGATGCAGAGGTCAGAGAACTTCACTTATCTTAGGGCAAAGTAAGCGATGGAAATATGTTGATATTGTTTGATCCGGAAGCTACATAGAACTATATTTCAAAAGACCTGGCCTCGAGGTTAAGAATCGAAATAGAAGAGCTGGGACGATTTCTCAATGCGGAGTAAATCTTCAAGGAGATTCTATTCCAATTACACCCCTCACTAGGAAGCCAAGGTTTAGGACTACGTGGATCAAGAAGAGTTCTACATCTCCTCATTGAAGCATCATGATGTAGTCCAAGTCATTCTGCAATTTCACAGAAAGCAAGCACAGCTTTTAATGCCTAAGATAATTCTTGTTTTTCACTCATAGGAACAAAGAGCATAAGACTGTTGTTAAAAGGAATGGAGAGGCCATTCCTATTCTACCTAATGCTTCAGTTCTCGAATCAATAAAGGATTCTATTTCTGCATATATGATTTTTCTCAAAGATAAAGATAATGATCCACAAGATAAAATTGAGTCGCAGGACAAAAAACAATTACAGTTTTTTGAATCTTTACAGATAGTTACCACCTGAGCGTCCGAAGGATCACACCGATACCAAGAAGTGAACCTCCACCTTGGCCACCCTATAGGGTGAGTGCAGCTCAGGTGGAGGAAATCATGACTCAGGTACAAGATTTACTCTCTAAATGACTTATTAGACCCAATCCCTCACCTTCTCTTCACCCATGTTGTTCATTTAAAAAAAGGGTGGGTGATGTCACATGTGTATCAATTATAGAACTCTTAACAAAATGACAATCAAGAATTGATTCCCAAATCCATGCATAGATGATGTGTTGGATAGGTTAGAGGGAGCCTCTGTTTTCAGTAGGATAGATTAAAAAGCTGGTTATCATGCTCCATCACCTAAGCCCCTCTTTGTGTCATCCTATAAATCATTGTTGCCTCGATGGTTTTTTGCGGATTTTTCTTGCTCCATCTTCTCCTACCTTGTGAACATATGTTATGTACTAACACACGGCTTCCCCTTTGAGGGCTATCATTCATGTCTCTTCTAGCATGATGGGGTAGGAAGTCAGCACTGCTGATCTCTCTCTCCTATGAGAAACCTTTTGTGAATTGTTTCTATTCCTTTGCAGTATTCTATGGACAATCCAGGTGCCCAAGCTAGGCATCCAATGAAGACCACCGTTTGAACAAGCATTGTGTACAGGAACTTCCTTATTATCCTATAGGTTTTTCCCTGTGTTATTTTTTTTTTTGCAGGTCTTAGCGTGGGGGCATGACGAGCCCCCCCATTGTCGGAAGGAGGGCTGTCATCAGACAAGAGGGATGAGGAGTGCGCTGGGATAAGATGTGCGGGCAGAGGGAGGAGATAGACGCGCAGACAGAGAGAAGCTGCACGGGCACGGAGGGGGCTGCGCAGGCAGAGAGGGGCTGCTCAGAGGAGGGAGGGCTGACAGGCGAGGAGGGGGCAGCCGGACAAGAGGAGCAGACAAGCAAGAAGGACAAGCGGGCATTGCAGGCGGAGCAAGACGGGCGGGGAGCAGGAGCTCTGAGTGGAGTGGAGGAGAGCCAACGAGAGGAGCGGTGGAGGGCAGACGGGGGAGCAAAGAAGTAAGCGAGGGGGGCAGGCGGGGGAGCAAGCAGAGGAGTAGACGGGGGTGAGCGGAGGACCAAGCAGGGGAGGCAGACGAGGGAACAGACAAGAGAGAGGAGGGGGGAGCGCAAGAGCAGGCGAGGGAGCGCAAGAGCGGGAGGGGGGGGGGGAGAGAGAGAGAGAGAGAGAGAGAGAGAGAGAGAGAGAGAGAGAGAGGCTCACTTGGGACTCAAGCATCTAGCTCACGTTCCAGCCTAGCGTGTGCCTCAACAGCCCATGCTCAGGCCGCATACCAGCCCGTGCCCCTTTCCCTTGGCTCAATCCTTGGCCCAGCCCTTGGCCCAAGCTTAGGCGTTCCAATCCATATCTCAAGCCTGCACTCATGCCCGTACATACTCCAACAACCTCTAGTCGACCAACCCACTGCTCAAGCCTACAAGTCTATCCTTACATGCTTCAGCTCG
This sequence comes from Dipteris shenzhenensis, assembly GCF_047967505.1. Taxonomy (NCBI): domain Eukaryota; kingdom Viridiplantae; phylum Streptophyta; class Polypodiopsida; order Gleicheniales; family Dipteridaceae; genus Dipteris; species Dipteris shenzhenensis. The sequence continues at coordinate 54,159,532 of NC_141609.1, forward strand.
CGGCTAAGGCCCGCACTCTATCAGCCCACAAGCTCACACGACGCCCGGCCTTTTTCGTCCATTATCCCTACGTTAGCCCATTGGCCAGCCCAAGCTGTTCCTTTTTCCTGCTTGCTATTTTTCCCCAACATGCACGTAGGGGTTTTTCCTGCTTGCTATTTTTCCCCAACATGCACGTAGGGGGGGAATGGGGGGAAGGGGGGGTTGCATTTGGAAGGTGGCACATGGCACCCTCTTCCATTTGCCCCTAGCCCCCTCTAGTGGGGCTCTTTTTAGAAGCATACCAATGGCCTAACATGAAACTAAGGTACTTTGGCCCCTTCTTGGTCCAAACCACAATTTTAACCCAAGGCATTAATTGCAAGGGGTTCTAGCACACCATGTTCCTTTCTTCCTAGGGTCCTGCCCACATGCAGGCCAATATGCATGTGCCAAAAATCACGCTCTTGTGACACAACATCAAAGGAAGCTTTGAACAAAAGAGCAAATTACCCATGTGAGACCCCTCTATGACCAGCCAAACTTGGAAATTCTCAAACAGCTCCCCAAGTCAAATCGAGGCAATTGATGAAGCTGCCAGCCACTCCTATACAACTTAAAGGCAACTAACGAAGCTCATGTGGCCAGCCCGCTCTCTTTGCTTAGAATTGCCCTCAGTCAACAAGCCCCTATGCAAAGAATGGGGATCTCTACTCCCTGGTCAAACCATCATGCAGACAACCAGCCCACAACCCAAACTACCATATGTGAGATGGCAACGCGACCTCTACCAAGGAAATGTCTGTTAGCCCACGAGGTAGAATCCCCACACATGGAATAGCAATCTCAGCCTCCCTCCGAGAACTGCTGGACGAACGATAGAGTCGTGACCTCAACTCCTGCCAAATAAGCCGTACAAACAATCCGTGCTCCAACCTCGATTCGTAACCCAAGAACCCCCTACCAGACGGATTTGTGACATGCTCACATGCTCATCAACCAAACCGAGATCCCATACGAATTTCTTGCATGCCCTCATCGATGCCCATGCAACGAGACCCGTTGATCCAAAAGCCTCTTGCCCCTTCCCTACGCATGCACGTCACATGCACGTAAGGCCTTGGAATTTAGAAGGTGTCATGTGGCAGCCCTCGATTACTTTCCCCTTGCCCCCCTTTGGACCCTCTTTGGACCACTCCAATGACCCAAACATTAAATGCAACCCAAGGCACATTTATTTCTAGGGGGCCTTTGTCCACCTAACCACCCAAGGCCTTGCCCCAAAGGTATGCACACCTAGATTTCTCATTCTCAATTAGAAATTCAAGTCCTCATTACATGTGGACAGTGTCATGTGCATCGAGTGGCGAGGGACGGATATACTAAAGAGAAGATAGGTGTGGTCAACTCTTGCTGGTAGTGGAGGGACGAAGAAGCAATGACAAGGTCATGCATCCTACCCATGTCCAAGAAATTATGCTCATAAGATGTAACAGAGACTTGCCTGTCTACAGATACTTGAGATATCCCCTACCTCATCAAGATTAATATCCGATAACAAGGTAGACTCGGTCAACATGTTGAAGTCTCCAAGAAGGAGAAATCTCCCGCGGCTCGAGAAATCCATGGTAGGACTGCATATGGTGAACCCTTAGCCTCCTTACGTAGAGCTCCAGCAAAGTGTGAAGCCTCAAGGGAGACGTGGCATGCGAGTGTTATGGAGATCAAGTTAACCTATGGTCATGTGTTTTAACCGACATTTAGAACACATGGTACCTTTGGTACATTGAGGGTAGTCTTAGGCTTGAGACACCTACGACACCCTGCATTTATATAAGTGGGAGCCATTACTCACTTGGATCATTCTTGGGAGTGGAGCCTTCCAAGAATACCTAGATATGTTGACAGCCCGTCCAAGCCCTTAACGACATCAGAGTGCAAATGGGGTCGCATTGTATGGGACGCATAGTCATACCTGGGATGGACTATGGTCCGGAGGTTGCCTAACCTCTAGCTCACGGGCAATCCTGAGGGATCTACGGTTGGGTGGTGACACACTAGCCTACACCATGTGTGTCCCTAACTTTGTGTAGTGACGATCGTTGAGATTGCAAGTTAGCATGGAGATAGAGGAGATTCTAGAACCTCCACGTTAGTCGTGAATAACTTGTTAGGGGCTGTTTTTGGTATCAAATCTGTCTCTATCTTATTGTTCATAAACTCCTTGCTTGCTTGCTTTGATCCCTACAATTGCATGTGTGTGATTGCAAGCTAGATGTGGACTCTAGAGAATTCGTGGATGCTTGAATTCCAGTTTGTGTTGGGCTGCAAAATGGCAGTAAGTGTTGTACTAGAGGGATTGTTTCAGGTTTGCTGGAATAGATTCGGTGAATGCATGTTTGAAGTCCTTGTGAGGATAGGCAGCAGGTACAGATGAGCTTAGAAAGGGATGGATCCCTAGTAGAAATCAAGGCTATGGTACCTGTGTGAAATTCAATACATGGCCTTGATTCCAGAATTCCCTTCGTGAAGGATTCTATTGTTGCTGGTAGCTGTAGAAGCTGGCGACAGTTTGGTAGACACCAGTACACGGGAGCTACTGGACCAGATTGGCTGAAAGCCTTTGGCAGAAGCGAAAATCTGCATACAAGGTTGGAGTAGATTTCACCTAATACAGCCAGCTTGACAGCTTGGAGCAGTTGTGGTACCTGTGTAAAATTCAATCCATACAGTCTTGATTGAATAATTCACTTGAAGGATTCTATTGTTGCTGGTAGAATAGAAGTGCCTCTATTCTAAGCTGTACAACTGAGAGATAGGACGCAAATTTGCACGCGTATCCAGCTGGATTAGATCTGGGTCCTTGTGTGCCAAGTCTCTAGGGCCTGAAGGTGGCTTGTTTGGAGGTAAAAACTGGTTGCTTGATTTGTGGAGAAGGGACGTTGCATGCATATCATGCACCTGCTTTCTCGACTGCATACCTTGGAAAGCTACTCTTGCAGTTGTAACTGCTAGAAACCTTTACTATAGGCCTTTGACTGTGTGACAAGGAAGCTTCATGCGAGCACTACGGGTGCATGCATATTTACTTGCCATGCAAACTGTTGTAGGGCTGCCAAGAGGTTGCATACAGTGTGCAAACACACATGCAAGTGACATGTGATGCCATGAATGCTAAAGTATATCTACTAGAACGTTTACCTTTAGAATGCCAGCTTTAGATGCTAAGAGTATCCTTGGCTGCAATCGACTACTCTCTTTGCTCTCTCTATCCTGTCACAAGGACATGAATTTCTAAGCTTTAGGAATTTACGGTAACTGCCCTTGCCTCCACTTGATTAAAATAGTTCAAAGGACACTTTGGTGCAATTAATTCCATGGCCCAAGGCAAGGGACTGAAGGTTAGTGTCATGTGCACGGATTGGTATCTGACCCGTACTAGGTACACAGGACTAGCTAAGGTTAGCCTGGGGAAGCTTAGAGCTAGGCAGGCTTGATTCTCGGGTTGAGTGGCAAGGGTACGGACTATTTATAGGTCTTCACTATTTTTGGCGCTCGGGGCCCAAGTCTATAAAAGGGGCCCAAGGGGTTCAGTTCTCAGTGTGCAGTTGGGAGCAAGTTTCATTCCCAGGTGCCAGGTCTGATCCTGGATTGAGTCGCGGACACGCGCCTGCATCTTAGCGTAGCCCAAGGCCCAGTGGCAAATCCAGGGCTTCACAGCGCCACCTGGTGGTATGGGACACCAGGCTGGTTTGGATCCGATTGGGAGTTCGTGCCAGTAGCTCAGCTCGTGGCTCGGAGGGGACATCTCCTAATTCGGGATCACATCCTGTAGATGTCATGGTTGGGTGGTGAGCAGCCTGCTCAGTTTCTCACATGGTGTGTGTTTGTTTTGCAGATCAGAGGTTTCATGAGTGCGGGGATGTGTCAGTTGGTATCAGAGCCAGCTCCTGAGGTAGGAACTTTTGATGCCATGATTTTTGACGAATTCTTTCTCCAGGTATGCCCTAAAATTCGAAATTTGTTGCTGCAAATTCTGCGTGGTTCCTGGGTTATCAGGGGTGGACAGAAGGTAGGGAAAAGGTAGAAGAAAGGAGGGAGAGTTTCGAAATTCCTGAAGGGGGCTGAGAGAGAAGGATGTAGGAAGCAGAGAGAGAGCAGAGAAGAAGGAAAGAGAGGCGAGGGGACTGACAAGGGCTGCGGGGGAGCCGGAGATTGGACGCCAGGGCTGGTACGGAAATTCGGCCAGGGCAGGGAGAGACGCAAGGTGCACGAGCAGGGTGCGGCCACCTTGGGAGGTGTGTTGCTTTTTTCGAAAAAAGCACCACCCTCCAAAGCTGGGAGGGTGGGCCTTTTTTGGAAGCAGGGCTTCCTAATTAGGCTGCCCTGCTCCCTATATAGATGGGCAAGGCTTCAACCATCAGCCATAGCTTGCAAAGAGCCTTCACTACGCCATCGAACCTGCGCCAGCCCTGCGTACAGCTGCGCCTGCTCCAGCCATCCGTACACCTGCGCCAGCCGCCGTACAGCCTGCGTCAGCCGCCGTACGGCCTACGTCAGCCGCCGTACGGCTTACGTCAACCACCGTACGGACTGCGTCAGCAGCCATACAGCCACGTCAGCTGTCCGTACTGCTGTGTCACCTGTACGGTCAGCGGGATTCCGGATCGCTGTAAGAATCCGTACGCTGCATCCGGCATCGACTTCAGCCAGACTCCGGGATTGTTGCGCCACCGGGTTCGCTAGTTTTCAGCATCTCCTTCCGTCAGCATCTCTTGGGACGGTTTTCCTCTGCTCCATTCTCCTTTTCGCTTCGGTTCAGTCAGTTATTTCTCTCAGTTTATATTCAAATCAGATTTCACTTATGTCTGATTCTGCAAATCCCGAGTTCACCATGGGAGAGCAGGATTTGAATTACACTCCTGTGAGAGAGGAGGATCAGGGTCTTTATGATGACCTGATTACGAAAAAGGCCTTCAGTGAATTTACCACTGCTCTGGATGGAAAATTCGAGCAGGTTAATGCAAATCAAACGGGGTTGACACAGCAACTCCAAGGGATTCAGGCAACTCTCACTCTTCTGGCTAGCACTGTGCAGGCACTCACGCATGTGGATGCCATGGCTTCAGTGCTAGGCCCGAATATAACCCCAGATCCTTTTTCGGGAGATCAAAAGTCTCGAACGAAGGAGATAGTTGACACTTGGTTACACAAGTGGCAGGTACACTTTCAGTTCCACCCATACCCAGATGAGAAGAAAATCTAGCTTGCAGCCGGGTTCATGTCAGGTAAAGCGTTGCTATGGTAAAAGGAACTTCAGCGTAAACCAGATACATGGACAGATTTCGAAGGAATCTTCAGAAAGGAGTTCCTGAAGAAGGAGGACGATTATGATATCGTTGGCAAGCTTAAAGCCCTCGATATGTCAAAACTAAACTTGTCCTTTGAAGTTTATCTTCAAGGATTTCGGGATCTGCAGACCAGGGCCACAAAGATGGATCATGTCATTACCTGCCCACTTTCTTGTAATTGCACTTTCAATACTTCGTTGTTTGGTTCCCATGATCTTTTCCGAGTTTATGGAGAAGTTATGGACCAACAGGTTCACATTCTCTTTGATCCGAGCGCTCTCACAACTTTGTTAATTACAAATTTGTGCAGAAGATGGGGCTGTCCACAGTACCTAGCGATCACACCTATGAGGTGCAGCTTCCAGCTAGGAAGCAGTTTTGGGATCGCAAGGTTGAAGCGCTTCCTATCCGGATTCAAGCCTACACAGGGGTTCTCACGTGTTATGTTATGCACCTGGAGCATGTAGACTTGTTGATCGGAACAGAGTGGTTTAAAACCCACAATATTCAGATTGGATGGACGGAGCATACGCTTTCTTTTGTAGATAAGGACACCCAATTTTGTATTCAGAGTGATAAAATTCCCTCTTCTCAGGGACCTATTGTATCTGCGATGCAGCTTCGGAATATATTAAACACTTCTCATTATGATGTTTATCACTGTGTTTTGATTCCGCTTTCTTCATTTGTTGTTTCTGTAATTAACAAGAATGATTTAAGTGTGTTTGAACACCGTGAATTCATAATGTTGTTAGATAGTTTTAAGGACGTATTCCCTGCTCAATTGCCGGAAGGTTTACCTCCAGAACGGGCAGTAGATCATCGCATAGACTTAGTCCCAGGGACTCAACCTATTAGTGTACCACCTTATAGGATGAGCCAGGTAGAGGAGGATGAGTTAGCTTTACAGCTTCAGGATTACCTGAATATGGGCTATATACGCCCAAGTAAATCACCTTGGGGTGCACCTGTCCTCCTAAGAAAGAAGAAAGATTCTTCCTGGAGAATGTGTATAGATTATAAACGATTAAATAAAGTGACAATTAAGAATCGATACCCTCTACCTCGTTCTGATGACTTGATAGACTGTTTGGCCGGAGCGAAGTACTTCACTAAGATTGATTTGCGTACGGGTTATCACCAAATCCGTATCTATGTTAAACACATAAATAGAACCGCATTCCGAACTAGGTATGATCATTACGAGTTTCTTAGAGAAGGGGGAGTATGTCATGTGCACGGATTGGTATCTGACGTGTACTAGGTACACAGGACTAGCTCAGGTTAGCCTGGGGAAGCTTAGAGCTAGGCAAGCTTGATTCTCGGGTTGAGTGGCAAGGGTACGGACTATTTATAGGTCTTCGCTATTTTTGGCGCTCGGGGCCCGAGTCTATAAAAGGGGCCCACGGGGTTCAGTTCTCAGTGTGCAATTGGGAGCAAGTTTCGTTCCCAGGTGCCAGGTCTGATCTTGGATTGAGTCGCGGACGCGCGCCTGCATCTTAGCGTAGCCCAAGGCCCAGTGGCAGATCCAGGGCTTCATAGCGCCACCTGGTGGTATGGGACACCAGGCTGGTTTGGATCTGATTGGGAGTTCGTGCCAGTAGCTCAGCTCGTGGCTCGGAGGGGACATCTCCTGATTCGGGATCACATCCTGTAGATGTCATGGTTGGGTGGTGAGCAGCGTGCTCAGTTTCTCACGTGGTGTGTGTTTGTTTTGCAGATCAGAGGTTTCAGGAGTGCGGGGATGTGTCAGTTAGAGAGGGGTAAAACTCCCTTTTAGCTAAAAATAGCTCCACGAGCCACGTTTGGTAAGCTGGCTGGTGGGACAACACAAAGTCAAATTTTGTTTTGAGGCTTGTTTCTGGACAATAGAAGAACAGAGAGAAGCAAGTCACAAGCTGGAAAAGTACTCCAAGGCTATTCTATCAGATCACCTTGCTGATTTTCGACTACCCGGGCAGTCTGTGGGTTATTGGTGGGCTGCAAGAGCTGCCAGAAGCTCAATAATGAAATCGTTTTTGTGCCAAGAGCCTCCAAAGCAATTCATTTTTCCTGCATGCCTGCTGTTCATGCCTTCCCAGAGCCCCAAATCTGATTCGCACTTCTTCCATGAGCCTTCCAAGCCAAGCATCTATCCAAATCACACTCTTCCAGGCAGCCTGTTACGGCCGTTTCAGATGCAAGTCTTCTAGGCTCCCAAGGCTCTCACTTCCTTGGCTCTGATACTATATACGAACATCCAAGCATATAGATATACCTTCATAAGACTAGAATATATCCAATCTTACAAATTAAAATTCTATAGAACAAGCCAAAGAACAAAGGAAATTTTAAACTTTTAAAAAATGAATAAAATAAAAAAGGAGGAAAAGAACTCAGTAAGCAACAGTAAGCAAAGCTACACTTATGAGTATCCAAGCATGCACCATAACCCCACAACAGTAATGGCATAGCACACAAGTACACAAAAGAATACACACAGATTTGGGAGAGAATGTAAAGTAGACAGCCTGCTCCGAATAGGACTCATCTCCATCAAAAGGGCACCCTCTTGTACCTCACACCTGCAGCAAAAGGCTGATCATATGCTAGTCCCCTTCCTCTACTGGCTTTAATGCCTATCAATGGGATGGGAGTATAAGGGCACAAGGCTATCTATTATAAGGGTGGAGGAGGGCTGTCTGTCCTCTCTCCCCCTATTGTCCAATCCATAACAAAGCTGGCTGACTGCCAGCTCAGCGGACCTATTTCAGGGCACTGACCCCCTTTTAACATAGCAACTTGCTACTTGGTGACCAGGTCCTGGCTTGTATAAGGCCTTCTTGCCTGTGCATTCAGCCCTTTTGCTGGGCTCTCTTCAGCCCCCAGCCTGCCCACATGGCTGGACCCTCCAAAAGGCGCTACCTTGCTATCTACCCATCCCACACAGCTGAGCATCTCATGCTGCCCAATGTGGCAGCCTTGTGAGTGAAGCAAGGCTCTCAATCGATGGTGCGTGAAGCATAGCCCTTAACATGACAGTGGTTGAAGCAAGGGCCGCAATCAATTATCATGCTAAGCGTGATCCCCGACCTGGTAGACATGATCAAGCATAAGGCTTGGAGCAGTTGCAAATGGCAGCAAATCATTCCACCCCCAAAATGCACAAACCAACAGACATTCCTTATGAAGAGACCATTTTGAAATGTGCTCCAATTTTCGAAACATTTTCCTTTCCAAGAGACATGTTTTCTAATGACTCACCGCAATGGTTTGGGTAGTACAAGGTCTGCAAACTTGCATTGGTCATCAAATCAACTTCGCAAAACCCACAAAATCAGATCTCTCCCAGAATCTTTGCACACACAGCCTTGAAGATTTGGCAAATCTGAGATAGCATCTATGAACCACCTGATTTTCTGTGGGTGCTGTTTATGGCAAATTGTCCCCCTCAGAGCATGGTACACAAGACTCAAGGAGGTCCAGCTATCAAGGAGGTAAACCATCTGCTTTCATACAGAAGTATGTGCTTCCTTACTTTTAAAGGCCCACAGGACCACCTTAACATCTAGATAAAGGAAAAGAGAGACAACAAGCTTAAAGAGAAGCCTGAACTAGAAAACTTCACTCTAAATAACAGATAGACAGCAAAAAGATGTGATGCAAGGGGCAATGGCAAGAATTGGAAATGAAACTAGGTGTCAATCTTTCTCACTAAGCCTTATAGACTAACAATGGAAAGAAGATAGGATATCTAGACAGAGCATAGCCCCCACAATTTTTTGCTATATATGGGACAAAAACTTCACTCCAACCCCATCCATGTTCCCTGCCTTCTCCTCTCTAGCACTTGAAGTATCAAAACCTTGAGATCATAGAACACAGCACTTGGGGCTATTCGCTATTAAGTTCAGTACTAACAACTACCTATGATCGCTCACCTCATTATCTGTTCCATGACCGAGCTGACCATATTGTGGTAATCCCGCAGTTCTGCATGTTCGCAAGTTGCATGTTATATCCTTAAAGAAGAAATGCACGTCTTCTCTTACCATTTTGCCCACAATTTTACTGACTATTTAGTATTTAACTATATCCATGGATCATAAAGATGCTTCACATTGATTGAAAGTAAAACCCAATAATCTCGGCACAAATGTTCTTACAAGATAGTTGCTCCTGGTGTAGATGAGAGCCAGACTGTAAAATCTGAGCCACAAGATGTATGTGTGGTCTTTGAAACCAAACACTTCACAGGTAAGCTCTCTATTTCTGCAAATCACTTGTCAATGACCCATGAAATTGGTTAGACTATATTATGAATTAACTTTGAGATAGTGTAATTCAATTGCCTGAGCTAGGGTTGTAACTCATTCTTCTCTCGTTCAAATGCAACTGTGAACTTGTGAAACTTTCTAACAACCCCTGATCACTTCACGCTTACCATAATGAAAATGCTATGAGTATCCATTAGATAGCATCAAAGAATACAGTCCCCCCTTAAATAAAAAGAATAATCATAATTATTAAGCAGAGAAAAGCAGGAATTCGCTCCAAGCACAATGGGCAGAGCTTACACAGTATCAATGATCACAAGGATTATGGCGTCACATTTAGGGAATCCGTACCTTATGACTACATATGAAGTTTTGAAGGTAGGCAAGGCATATGCATAGGATCTAACCATTCTTTACAGAACCAGAACCAAGCTGGCCATGTTTGTTGCATCCAAAAGCAAAAGAGTCGCCTTCATCTGTCAAAACCACCGTATGTTGCCTTCCGGCAGCAGCCTTTACTATTTTGTACCTGTATTAAATGTACAGATTTTACTGTCAATATAACCACCTTGAATGTGTCAACACAAAATTATGTAGGATGGAATTCCAACAACATAACACATTCCAATTAGAACTCTCTTAGAAAATAGAGTTAAAAGAGAGAAGCTCCCCCAACCAATCCGGGCACAACACTCTTTCCCTACACAATCAAAAACACGGAAAGCCGCTGGAAGTGTTTGTGCCTCAAAATAGTTGGCATAGTGTAACTACTAACCGAACCACTAACTGTGGTTAGAGAAGGGGAAAACCTTAGTGTCCCTAACCCTCCTAACTAACTAATACATAGGCCACTATTACAATTCTTGGTGCACATGAAGTGATCTAGATTAGGGAAGGGGGGAACCTTAGAAGAAAAAAGTGCCCCTAACCCTCCTAACTAACTAATACATTGGCCACTGGCCTAAATATTACAATTCATGGTATACAAGAAGTAATCTCAATCACCAAATGAAAGTAAGCCCAAAGCTTTGAGAAACGCTTCAAACTATTCTCTAGATAGGGCCTTGTTGAAAAAACTGCACGTTTTGATGTGTAGGACAGTAGATCAAGCTCATCTCTCATGCAACCTCTCTCTTACATAATGATAATGGACCTCCATGTGTTTCGTGTGTGCATACACCACAAACTTCTTCACAAGATGACGTTGCCACAGTGGATTGTTTTGATGTGTAGGACAATAGATCAAGCTCATCTCTCATGCATGTAACCTCTCTCTTACATAATGATAATCGACCTCCATGCGTTTCGTGTGTGCATACACCACAAACTTCCATGCCACCTGCAATAGCACTTTGACTATCGGTGAGTATGGGAGAATCTCGAGTTGTAGTTGTAAAGATTGCCATGTACTCAACTTCACAAGATGACGTTGCCACAGTGGATTGTTTCTTGCTCAACCAAGATAAGACATCGCAAATGAAGCTTCATTATCATTCTTGAATTCTCCAATTTTCGTTTCTGTAAGCAGCAAATCATCCACATAGAGGATGACGTAAACAAATCCTTCTTGTCCTTCTTGACATAAAGCTACTCTCAATTGGACTATTCTATACACCCTGATTGATCAAAAATGTATGAATTTTCTCATACCAAGCCCGTTGGGCTTGTCTCAACCCATAAGTGCATCATGGAGTCTACATACTTTATGTTCCAACAAGCTGACCCAAAGCCAATGAAACAAACACACCTGATGGTCATCATCCTTGAAGTGTGGGGCACAAGTTTCATCATAATCTATCCCCTTCTATTGAGAATAGCCCTTGGCCACCAACCTTGCCTTGTACCTATCAAGGGTACCATCAAATCTTCTTTTGATCTTGTAAACCAACTTTGTCCCCATAGCTTTTTTCCCTGTGCCCACCAGTTTCCAAGTATTGATCTTCACGATCTATCTACATGGCCCTCATACAAAGGTCATTGTCTTGAGCATCCTCAAAGCTGCTTGGTTCTTCTATATCACACAATAAACTCATCCGAGCTAAATCACCAAAGCTTGCTCCACATGTTCCTCTTGGGCCAGCCATTGTTATACTAGAGAGAGAGTAGACTGAAAGTCTGTTGTATTTCAGAGAGTCTCCATGCCTGAGAAGCTTTGCTGAGTTTTTCGCATGTCTCTTCCCAAGAATCTTCTGCAACACTCCAGCTGTCTATTAGACCAGCAATCCTTAGCTTCTTAATTTAAGCTGCCTTTGAGTTTGTTCCTTTACTTCCTTTTGCAATCATGCAGACACCTATGCATCTAAGGAGCTCTTCAATTCTTCTCTTGAATCTGTCACTCCTCAGCAAACTTGTATCCACCTACTTTGGCAATTTTTCTTTTACATTTCAATTTTTATAGCATGTTTGGCAAAAGTAGATGAAGTTTTCCTACATGGGCATTAGTGTCCCACAAGAGTGATGCCTTCTCTTTGAGAAAGAACATCAAAAATCACACCCGACCAGAGTACCCATCTTTGGGACAATCAAATGCACAAATTGTAGACCGACCTGGCAACCATCCAAGAGAATGTCTCATGTCTTTGGGTGTGAGCCAAGAAGCATGCCAAGAGGTATGAAGATACACGATAAGATAACAAACAAATACTAAATCTGTTAGGGTCAATATGTCTCAAGTGTGGTTTTAGAATTTGTCATTGTATAGGTCTAACTGCCAGGAACCCATGGGTGCAGTCAAAATTCAATTCTGACCCTTTTAGACTTTAGGAGTTTTGGGAGGTACATATGGCAGGCTGACACGTTTCAGCTGCGTTGGCAGCCAAGACAGTTGTGCCATAAGCCAAAAAAGCAACCCAAGAGCAAGTGGTAGGGGGCACAAGGGCAAGTGGTTGGTGTAGGCCATCCCATGGCCTACCTGTCATGTGCACGGATTGGTATCCGACGTGTACTGGGTATACAAGACTAGCTCAGGTAGCCTGGGGAGGCTTAGAGCTAGGCAGGCTTGATACTCGGGTTGAGTGACAAGGGTACGAACCAGTTAGAGGTCTTCGCTATTTTTGGCGCTTAGGGCCCGAGTCTATATAAGGGACTCAGAGGTTCAGTTCTCAGAGAGCCGATGGGAGCAAGTTTCGTTCCCAGGTGCTAGGTCTGATCCTGGATTGAGTCGCGGACGCGCGCCTGCATCATAGCGTAGCCCCCAAGGCCCAATAGCAAATCCCAAGCTTCACAGCGCCACCTGGTGGTATGGGACACTAGGCTGGTTAGGATCTGGTTGGGAGTTCGTACCAGTAGCTCAACTCATGGCTCGGAGGGGACATCTCCTGATTCGGGATCACATCCCGTGGATGTCATGGTTGGGTGGTGAGCAACCTGCTCAGTTTCCTCACGTTGTGTGTATTCTTGTGTTTGCTTGCAGATCAGAGGTTTCACGAGTGCTGGGACGTGTCACTTGGTATCAAAGCCAACTCCTAAAGTAGGAACTTCTATTCCAAGAATTTTGGACGATTTGTTCCTCCAGGTATGCCCAATTTCGAAATTCATATTTATTACCCTGCACGTGCCTTAGGATTCATGGTTAAGGGTGGCGGATAGATGGTGGAAAGAAGGAAGGAGAGACAGAGAGAAGAGGTGAATTCGCAAGAAGCAAGGTGGAGTGGAAGAGAGTCCATGAGAAAGGTCGTCCGTAAGGGGAAGAGCTTGGGAGCAGTTCGTTAGTTGTAGGTGATGGCGCAAGAAAGAAGTAGGAGCGAGTTTCAGAATAAAAAAGGCCGTGGGCAACCTTCAAGATGAGAGTTAGGAAGCGGGTATTGATGGCTGGAGTGAGGATGGAGGTGCCCAACAGATGATAGTCTCGAGGGACTAGTTAGGATGCGAATCAGGCAGGGGAAAGCTACGTCCAAATTAGGTTTGGAAAGCTTAAAAAAAGCAACCCTACCAAAAGTAGGGGTCTGTTTTTTTTGGCGTGCAAGAGCTGCGTCCAAATTAGGCTTGGACAGCTTAAAAAGCAAGAGCCCTACCAAAAGTAGGGGTCTGTTTTATTTTTGGCCTGCAAGCTGCTATGAGCCTGCAGTGAGGCACTCTTTGCTCAGGCAGCCATCTCGCCTGCTCTAAGTTCGCAGTCCATGAGTGCGCATAGCCAACCCTCCACCCGCCCTCACCTAGTACCACCCGTTAGCTCAGGCTGCTATCTCGCACTTGTGAGTTCGGAACAGCCCTTCTCTCCTACCCTTCCAATTCGCCACCTTGCTGCTCCTCTGCTTCACCGCTCTCCCCTCTAACGAAATCTCTAGGCACCTCGTTATTGACTGCCTACTACGGGATTCCATTTTCTCTACTGCCCCCTCCTTTCCTCACGACTCTCTCTCCTTTCCCTTTGGCCTTCCGAGCTCCTTCACACCACATCCTTTATGGCTGATTCTGTAGACCCTGAGCTTGCGATGGAAGACCAAGATTTGAACTACCATGCGGAGGATGACCAGGGTCTCTACAATGATCTGATTACGAAAAAAGCCTTCAGTGAATTCACCACTGCTCTTAATGGAAAGTTTGAGCAAGTTAACACGAATCAAACGGGGTTAACACAGCAACTCCAAGGGATTCAAACTCAACTACACTCACACTTTTAACTAGCACTGTTCAAGCGCTCACGCATGTGGATGCCATGGCTTCAGTGTTAGGTCCGAACGTCACTCCAGATCCTTTTCCCAGAGACCAGAAGTCTCGTACCAAGGAGATTGTTGACACTTGGTTGACAAGTGGCAAGTACACTTCTAGTTTCACCCTTATCCAAATGACAAGAAAATACAGCTTGCAGCCGGGTTTATGTCAGGAAAGGCTTTATTGTGGTAGAAGGAACTCCAACCCAAGCCTGCAACATGAAACGAATTCAAAAAGGTCTTCAAGAAAGAGTTTCTGAAGAAGGAGGAAGATTACAATATCGTAGGCAAGCTCAAAGACCTCGATAAATTTGACTTTTGAGATTTATCTTCAGAGGTTTCGAGATGTATAGACCAGAGCTACAAAGATGGATCCAGTGACCTTGTTAGGTTTCTTTGTGGATAGTTTGCCTGACTCGTACAAGTTACAGATCAGAACAACAAGTGTACCACATTGCAAGAGGCCATGAATTACGCGAGTATTTATGATGATCCCATGGCCCGTGCAAAAGGAACCATAGTTGCCGACACGGGTGGGAAGAACAAGAGGAAGTTCTTCCAGTCTACCACTGGTACCAAGGAGACGAAGTCTATAGACAACGCCTCCAAGAAACATTTGACTCAGGCGAAGAATGGTCGTGCTCGTTTCCTTCGTAAAGAAGGAAGGACGTTGCTTCTTTGCGAGAAGCGGAACCACACTAAGAATGATTGTCGTAAGCGTAAGAACCAGAAGCAAGAGCCGGGATCGAAGCTCCACGTGGGTCCGGGTACCAAAGCTAAGGGAGCTAATCAAGTTTCGATGACAGGTATTTCTGTAAATGTCATTACTTGCCCACTTTCTTGTGATTGCACTTTTGATACTTCATTATTTGATTCCCATGATCTTTTCCGAGTTTATGGAGAAGTTAGGGACCAAAGAGTTCACATTCTCTTTGACCCGGGCAGCTCTCACAACTTTGTTAATTACAAACTTGTGCAGAAGATGGGACTGTCCACGATACCTAGCGATCACACCTATGAGGTGCAACTTCCAGCCGGGAAGCAGTTTTGGGATCGCAAGATTGAAGCCCTTTCTATCCGGATTCAAGAATACGCAGCGGCTCTTACGTGCTATGTCATGCACTTGGAGCATGTGGACTTGATAATCGAAACAGAGTACCCACGATATTCGGATTGGATGGAAGGACCATACTCTTTCTTTCTTAGATAAGGACACCTAATTTTGTATTCAGTGTGATAATATTCCCTCTTCTCAGGGACCTATTGTATCTGCGATGCAGCTTCGGAATATATTAAACACTTCTCATTATGATGTCTATCAGTGTGTTTTGATTTCCGCTTTCTTCATTTGTTGTCTCTGTTAATAACAAGAATGCTTTAAGTGTGTTTGAACACCTTGAATTGAGAACGTTGTTAGATGATTTCATGGATGTATTCCCTGCTCAACTGTCGGAAGGTTTACCTCCAGAACGGGCAGTAGTTTGTAGATGACCGCATAGATTTAGTACCTGGGGCTCAACCTATTAGTGTTCCACCTTATAGGATCAGCCAGCTTGAGGAGGATGAGTTAGCTTCACAACTACACGATTATTTGAATATGGGCTATATTCGCCCAAGTAAATCACCTTGGGGAGCACCTGTTCTCTTAAGAAAGAAGAAAGATTCTACATGGATAGAATTTGCTTATAACAGTGCAAAGCATTCGAGTACTGGTTACAGTCCTTTTATGCTTATGTACGGGTTTCAACCTAAGTCACCAGTTATGGTTGGATTAAAGGGAATCCAAAAATGATGCTGCAAAGACCTTCTTGCTAGACATGCAGGAAATGTTGCAGTTTGCGAAGGAGTCTATTAGAAGTACCCAAGATCGGAACCGATTTTATGCTAATAGACATCGTTCACCTAGAGAGTTCTCTGAAGGAACGATGGTATATTTGCGAATTCCCAAGGAATCCAAGAGCCTAAGTACTGATTTGGTTCCGAAGTTATCCCCCGATACTATGGTTCGTTCAAGGTTATTAAAAGAATTGGACTAGTTGCATATCAACTAGAATTGCCTCCTGATGTTAAAGTACATCCGGTCTTTCATGTCAGTAGACTGAAAGAAGTATTGGGTGCGGATGATCGACTTGTTTCTCCTTAAGAAATAATAGAAGTTACAGATTTGACTTTTATTCCACACGAACCTGAGTGTATTCTTAAATTTCGTGAAAGACAGATTCGTAATAGAATTATCACGGAAGTGGAAGGATCGTGTTGAGGAGGATGCAACATGGGAGACATTACAGAACCTCCAAAGGACATTCTCGGGTTTTTTAGCGAACTCAGGAGTGAGTTCTTAGAGGAGGGGAAGTATGTCATGTGCACGGATTGGTATCCGACGTGTACTGGGTACACAAGACTAGCTCAGGTAGCCTGGGGAGGCTTAGAGCTAGGCAGGCTTGATTCTCGGGTTGAGTGACAAGGGTACGAACCAGTTAGAGGTCTTCGCTATTTTTGGCGCTTAGGGCCCGAGTCTATATAAGGGGCTCAGAGGTTCACTTCTCAGAGAGCCGATGGAAGCAAGTTTCGTTCCCAGGTGCTAGGTCTGATCTTGGATTGAGTCGCGGACGCGCGCCTGCATCATAGCGTAGCCCAAGGCCTAGCAGCAGATCCCAGGCTTCACAGCGCCACCTGGTGGTATGGGACACAAGGCTGGTTAGGATCTGGTTGGGAGTTCGTACTAGTAGCTCAGCTCGTGGCTCGGAGGGGACATCTCCTGATTCGGGATCACATCCTGTAGATGTCATGGTTGGGTGGTGAGCAGCCTCACGTTGTGTGTGTTCTTGTGTTTGCTTGCAGATCAGAGGTTTCAGGAGTGCTGAGACGTGTCACTACCCATTGGTGCCTTCTATTCCCTGGTACCTTATAACACCTAGATATAGGCAATTAGGAAAATTAGGGCACTTATGACATGTGCCAATTAGTACACTAGGTACTACTAGGACACCCTGTCCTAGGGTTTCATTTTATGTGTACTTTGTACTTCATTTGCATTACATTACAGCAGTACAGATTTCAGCTCGTTGGCTTCCACCTCCATTTATTCCATTGCTTGCTCTAGTCTACAGTGGTATCAGAGCAAGTCAAAGCCTCACCCGTCACACATTTCCAGCCAACCTAAGCCCTCTAGATCTCTTTGGCAGCTGTTTGGCAGCCTGTTTACTTGCTGGTCAGCAGTTCTTTGAGGCGCGACTACTCGTGTGAGCATTTATGAGCATTTCACAACTTTCCATCGCCGAGAACCTTCTCTTTGGTGCTCCTCCAACCTAGGCAACTACTCCAAAGCAGCCTTTTGGCTGTTCTTTTTGCCCTGGTCCAGCATTTCGAAGCATTTGAAGCGACCCCCAAGCTGTTCCATAGCCTACAGGCATAGTTGGTTCCGTATTCGTATAACCATACGTGTATGAAATAATTATTCCATATGCATATGTTACAGCCAATCATACTTGACTTTTTTTGGGGGGAAAACGGGGTTCCCAGACCTTATGAAAATATTTTAAATCAATTTCTTCACTTTAAAATTAATACAAGTTTGACATTTGAAGTTTGAAGTTGAAAGTTTTGGAGCTCTCTGGCAATTAAATGTGTACAACGTATATTTTCCTATTTTTAGAATATGCATGAATTCACCGATAGTGATTGGGCTCTGATCCGACACCCGTGTCACATAGTGGCAATCGTTTCATGCTTGGTACTTCATGCATCTCAGCAGACTACAATTGCTACTTCTAGCGTGAAATCTACTCCCATTTTGGGCCACACTTTATGGGCACCATGTCCATTTGAATTATTGTTAAATGAGCAACATACCTCGAAGAAAACAAAGAGTTACTAAGGTTCAAGTAGAGATGCTTCTTTTTCCTTTAGTTTTGTCGCTTTGAAAGTTTCTAAGGAGTCTATTGTAGGTGTAGGGGTGGTTTTAGGTATAGAAAACTTATTGTACATAATAGTTTAAAGTGATTTGCTGACCTGTTTGTATTATTGATAATGTGCCTCGAAAAGCAAAAACTAGAGACATTAGGCAAAATGTGAAAATGACACAATAGGGATCACAATATAGACATTAGGCATGTTTAAACTTTCAGAAGTTTATGTGACAGCTCATCAACAAATCATGGGGGTATCTTTAACATACTAGCTATTGCATATTATTAATACCTGTTGACAATCTCTCTTTGACATAGTGATAATGAACTTCAATATGCCGTGCGGATTCCGTGCAATAGCCAAAGCACTTTGACTATCAGTGAAGACGACGGTCGGAGCTATCTAACATACATGAAGATTTGCAAGTAACTTTTGGAGCCAAACACACTCCACTGTAGCTGTAAAAGCTTCTCTGTATGCAGTCCTTGTATCTCTATCAGATCCTATGGAGGCTTCTCATCATGGGGGAACCCTTCCCCGTAAGGGATCCCTATGAAAAGATCCATCTATGTGAATGTTGGCATTACCCCCCAGTGCGTGGGGTGTTCCTGAGAAGCCCTCGCTATAAGAGGAGCTTCCAAGGCTCTACACCAGGGGTGAGGCCGCGCACAACCAACTTACCAAGGAGGGCCGTACTCTGCATCTCCGGAAAAGATCAAGTTCAAAGCTTGCCGAAAAGCTTCAAACTTAGGTCTAGGAACAGCTTTCGTAAAGAGATCTGCCACGTTGTCTTCAATGGGAACAAGGAGGCTTTGGGCATGGTATATGCTTTGCAAAAATTATAGCATTATCTTTTGGGCAATGTAGTGGTCTTTCATGTTACCACCAGGCAATGCTATATTTGGTCAATAAGCCACAACCATCCGAAAGGATTGCAAGATAAATCCTCCTCTTACAAAAGTTAAACTACAAAATAGTTCACACACCAGGAAGACATCATCTCATGCAGATTACCTTTGCAGATTAGAGTCTGAGGAATACCCAGGACAAGAAATTATAGATGACTTACCAAATGCATCTTTGTCCCAAGTGGAAGCCATTTGTGGAATAAATTGGTATGACAGAATGCTGCAGTTCTTGACAGATGGAGTGTTTCTTGAAAGTTTCACAAGGGATCAAAGGCTTAGATCATATAAAAGAGGAATAGATCAAATACTCCGACGATGTGTTCTAGACCATGAGCAGCATGCTATTTTGTAGGAGGCCCATCAAGGGGCATCAACTGAGCACTTTGCGGGTGATGTGACAGCAAAAAATGTCTTCCAAGCCGGCTTGTGGTGGCCGACATTAATCAAAGACTCCCATGAATTTGCAAAGAAATGATGGTACTGCCAAAGCCATGGACAACCATCGGATGTTGATAGATTGCCACTCAACCCAATCTTGCCACTTGAGCCATTTCAAAAATGGGGTTTAGACATTCCATGAAGTTATTGATTTTCACAATTGAATGAGGAGAGATTCTTGACCCTTTATCTTAAAGTGTAGTTAGATTGTGAATTTCATTGACCTGTAAAATCTTAAGCTATTGAGTTTGGAGATAGCCGCACAAGATATAAAATCATATCTAATGAGATTGTGGTCATGGCTTTAGATAGTGAATTGAAAAATAATAATATTTTAAACATTTAACAACGTGTTCAAGGGATGTTATGAAATTTGTTGGAGATATGATAACAAGACACTAGATACTAAAAACAAGAATAAGCAACCATCATTCAAAAGTAATAGCATAAGGATAGCTAGAAATGAACACAAAATAAAATACAATATAGATGTCGAGATTCTCTTGCTAGTAGGGAGTCTCATTCATGCTCAGGCCCGTTGCAAAGAGGGATTCAAGCGCCAGTGTCTCATTTGGCACCCGGAGGTCAGGGATCAGGATGGACGTATGCTCGAGCAACGAACTCACATTGGATGAGCACAGTGGGACAGTGGCCCGGCCTGCTCCTTTGGCAAATGGAGCAAATTACCCATGGAGAAAGAGGCGAGGCTTGGAGCCATAGCGCATATGTGAGGGGCAGGGCAACGGATGAGGCAAATTGACCTAGCCATATCTAAGTCTTGGTGGGAGGGACTCGGCATGTGGATGGACAGCATATGGTTGGGTCAGTGTTCTCGAACTAGGGTCCCCTTAAGGATGATGATTCAGCTTGCCCCCACCCAACCTGGTTTCTTCCGTGTAGGACCTAGAGACCAACTTCAAGCAATCATTGAGAGAGACCCAAAAATGGACGAGAGTCTAGATGGGATTCATTAGCACATGATTAGAGTTGTGGGTTGATTGGCGAAGGAGTGGCACATCGATCCTCCCAGCATCCCAGAGCAAGATGCCCCCAGAGGGCACCACTGACTTTGAAAAGGTAGGCCCCTGAGGGAGGTCTAGTGGGATCCAGGAGAGCGGTTTTGGCCTTTCAGGACAAGCCTCACCGAGCAGGTGGACGAGGTGCCGTTCTTCTCCTACACCACTTGGATTGGCAAGAGACTTCAAATGGACTGTTCGACCTGGACCCCCTCGAGAGAGAGGCATTGGGTGGGCCTAGAGGGTGCCCCAAGAGGTCCGTTCCAGATTTTGGACGTGGAATCTTTGGTCCAGTTTGCGCCCGAGGAAGATCTTGCCCATGGAGGCTTGCCCATAGGCCCTGACACGACCTCGCAGGATCTGACCCTATCACTGACCTAGAATCTCGTCCTCAATACAACCAGAATCATAACGCAGGTGCCTCGATCTTCCCGACCACCCCCGAGCACGTGGGCTACAGCTCGACTCATCCATAGGCCCGTATCTAACCCAAGTGTCCCATACCACCTGAGCCCGTTTAGAGGACCTTCGATACACCACCTATGATCCACCATGTAGATGGCCAGAGTCCCGACCTGGGTCCAAGCCCCATCTATCAGTTGAGGAGCGCTCAACTAATCTACACAATAGCACTGGCCCTCCCTCTATATAGAAGGAAACCCGCTATAGATAGCACAATGCTATGAATAGCTCCCTCCATATAAAGCGAGCACTATATATGAATCAATCTCTATATATAGCAATCTCGGCTAAAAACAGCCATCCAGTCCTATGCTATCCCGTAACCCACGTTAACCTGCTATCCAACCCTAGGTACACCATGCACATGACATACTCCCCTTCCTCTAAGAACTCACACCTGAGTTCACCAAAAAGCCCGAAAACTCCTTGAAGATGAGTCAATGCCAATAACTATACTCTGACTATCAATTTGAGTGTGCTATACTTTCCATGAGATTCAAATCAAAGAGAATCTAAGGCCAAAGCCACAATCTTTGATAACCAACCCAAGGAAAGTAAATCTCTCAATCTAAACAAAGTTACATATCATCGAGTATTCTCCTCGAGAAATCAAGTAACGCCTGAATCCATCAATTGAACCCCTCGAGGCCAATTTTTGGGTTGCAATTTCTATCAACCCTAATTCTTGAATTACTTAGTATTCAGAAAATCCTTCAACGTAATATCCTTGTAATTCAAATTCTTGGGTTGAAATACATGACAAACTTTCCATCGCAAAGCAATTAGGTATCCGTTCATAACTCATAATGGAAGAATCTTCATGGAAGTATCAATGGGCAAAATCTTGACCAAAGATATGGTCCCCTTGATCTATCCTCGAAATGCCCTACATGAGGATAATCAGTAAAAATTCAGTTAACTATATCCAGTCAATGGTATTGTTCTAGTCATGAATATAGTCAACCATCATAGGAATAACATCCTATGTGATCCAAAGACTACGGAAATATACAATCCGAAATCTCTTAAAACAAGATCCACTATTGAATATCCTCTATAAACTTGTGCACAACAAAACCACTCCAATCACTGGATCATCCAATTCTTAGGATCTCTTATCTAGGAACATCAAGTTCCAAACAAGGCACTGACATACCATCATCAAAAAAGATGCGGTAACCCTCCTTGAGATTGTGTCTAGACTATGGAGCTCCAGGGTTGAACCCAAAAAATACATGGCTTCTCTCAGGGTAAAGAACCTTAGTCAGCCCTCGTAAAAAATCTAATCAGGTTGCCCCCAAGTCAATTCAACCTACTGGTCCTTCACCCTAGAGGTGGGTATTATTTCACGCTGGATTATACCACCACATCAGAGAATCTTAAATGTAATATACCTTAGTGTCCCATACCACCAAAGTATACTACAAATAAAAAACTCAATGGACAATACGAGTGAATCAGTTAGTCAATCCCTCTTCAACTCAGATCATCCCAGATTGAGTCAGGGTGGCAAATCCATTCTCAATCCTTTTCTTAATGTGATTATATCACCCCCATGTGTTACAATACCCCAACCAATAGGTCAAAGAAGAAAACAACAGGTAGCATCCCTGACAACTCTTGAATCCTGACTATCCACGACCTCGAACTAAAAGAGTTAGAATCAGAATGACCCCGTCTTTGGACATGATTCGAAGAAGGTATCCAACAAGACTCATCTTGGTCTAATCAATAAGAACCTTCATATGTCCAAACAGTAATTCGAAGAAACGCCATAACTCACAATCACATCGAGATCAAAACTTCAAATACAAACCAAACAAGAATCTACGCACCAAGATTCGAGAAAGGGGAATCCAATTGTCTCAGTTAAGTCCACTTTAAGATGTAACAAAGTCTCACGCATCCTCAATGTACCATATATCTAAGAAACTACAAGATATATGGAACAAAAGTACATGTTATATAATTTGAAAAAAACAATCAAATTATAAATGCCACTTAGTTACAAATCAAATCCAAATTAACCAAAACCTGGTCAATTTAATAACAAGACAATTTAGAACATAATTCATACAAAATTGGGGAGCTTCTTGAACCAAGAGTGGTTCAAAAGATCCAGTCGAGCAAAAAATAATTAGGTGTCGGTCAAAACTGAGGATTTCAACTTCTTCATCGCTTCTCAATAACTCGGAAGCGGTATAAAGACTCTAAAACAAGCTGTCTACATTTAGAACAGCATGATCCTTCTTCAATATATTTCTGGTACTGAGGGGTTATATAGTAGTGAAGAGCTGCCCAAAGTTCATCCATCAAGGAATCCATCTCTCGTAGCAGGTCATGAGATCTACGAGGAATAACCTCCGATGTAGCCTCGTCCTCCATCTTAATAAAACAGTAATCCAACGTAGGTGTCTCATTACTTAGATGTCCTTCCATGGCTGGAAAATATCTCGCACGGGAGAGGGACTAAGAAAAACAGCTGCGTCCAACACATGCTCTTCACACTAGCAAAAGAGAATCTGGTGCTGCGTGGAATCAAGGAAGAAGGCGGGTAGAGGGCAGCAAGAAAGATGGTGGAATCTGATAGGCGGATCTCAGACGGAAAGAGGATGGGAAATTCGCCTTCATGCGCTGAAGTGCTGAAGTGAGAAAGAAAGAGAAATCCTGGGTATATAAATAGCTAGGAAGGGCCATCAAAAGCTAGGCGAATTTAGGGTGGGTGCTTGATTTAGAGCAAGTGCTTTCCTTACTAGAGAAAAACAAAAAAGCAACCTGCTTTTCAACCAAAAAACAGTCTCGCTTTTAATAGATCCTGTCCCGCTTTTCTCCAGCCATCCAAAAATAGCCAAAACGTGCTAAAATCAGGCCATACGCTCCTTCCCAAAGCCAAGCGCCTGCCCCTGATCATATCGCCTCTGTCTCTGATACCCAAATCTCCTAGACAAGCCGCTTTCTAGGCTTATGAACGCTCTCTCTTTCCTCCTACTTCTCAACTGCAACAAATCTAGGTCTCTAGGGTAGGAATCTCATCCTTGAGAACCTAGAGCGAATTCTTTCCCTAACCAGCCTACTGTCACGCGTCCCCACATAGCCAATCACATCAACAACCTGGTAGTTATAGGTCAGAAACGATCCATCCTCATATCTCTTGCTGAAAGCATCAAGTCTTCTCATCGCCACCCTTCTCACAGAATCACGATTTCCAAACACGTAGCAACCGAGAGAGCACACAACCTATGGAATTCTATTTCTTCCACAATTCTCCCAATCATCAGGGCACACCATCAGCCAACGATTCAGCCCATAAATCTCAAAAAGCGTACCTGGAAGACATCTTCTCTACATACCTCGCGTTGAATTCAATCGTGATAGGACGGCTCTAATACCAAATGACACGACCCTGCAAGATCTGACCCTATCACTGACCTAGAATCTCGTCCTCAATACAACCAGAATCATAACGCAGGTGCCTCGATCCTCCCAACCACCCCCAAGCACGTGGGCTACAGCTCGACTCATCCATAGGCCCGTATCTAACCCAGGCGTCCCATACCACCTGAGCCCGTCCACTACCTATGATCCGCCATGTAGATGGCCACAGTCCCGGCCTGGGTCCAAGCCCTTCGATACACTACCTATGATACACTACATGTAGAGGACCTTCGATACACTACCTATGATCCGCCATGTAGATGGCCACAGTCCCGGCCTGGGTCCAAGCCCCATCTATCAGTTGAGGAGTGCTCAACTAATCTACGCAATAGCACTGGCCCTCCCTCTATATAGAAGGAAACCCACTATAGATAGCACAATGCTATGAATAGCTTTCTTCATATAAAGCGAGCACTATATATGAATCAATCTCTATATATAGCAATCTCGGCTAAAAATAGTCATCCAACCCTATGCTATCCCATAACCCACGTTAACCTGCTATCCAACCCTAGGTACACCATGCACATGACATATCAGTTGAGGAGCGCTCAACTAATCTACACAATAGCACTGTCCCTCCCTCTATATAGAAGGAAGCCCGCTATAGATAGCACAATGCTATGAATAGCTCCCTCCATATAAAGCGAGCACTATATATGAATCAATCTTTATAGCAATCTCGGCTAAAAATAGCCATCCAACCCTATGCTATCCCGTAACCCACGTTAACCTGCTATCCTGGTCTAGGTACACCATGCACATGACAGACCCATGGTTGGTGCAGATGCAGATAGAGAGACAGTGCCACTGCTGTTCGGCTAAATTTCTAGAGACGATCTCTCACTGCCTCTGGAGTTGTTATAGCGCAATAAGGATCTGGATGGGAGCCCTCAAGATCATGACCCGTATCAGAGCCTTCAGAGGGACTACACATGGAGGAGATACAAGGTCAAAGCATTCAAAGGATAGAGCTCCCTAAGGTGGTCCCTCCTGATATCCCAGATACCCATTCCGCTCCGGAGAATAGCGTGTAAGAGATAGTAGCCAATATCACGGCATGAAACATTTGGGTTGCTCGCTGTAATCTAGTGATGGGCGAGCATCCGGTTCCACCCTCAACTACCTTAGTCGCTATCTGACAGGATATCATCTACACCCTACGCTCCACTTGGGAGCGTAAGACCTCGAGCTCTAGGACTTCTAGTTTTTCCATTCTCACCACCCTCACGACTGCCGCTTTGTATGAAGTCTTTCAAGCATTAATAGAAGGTTTCTTTCTTTGCTTTTTTTTTTTAACTTTATCTTTTATGCTCTGTACAGTCATAGGTTGCTATATCCATACAAGACGAACATGTGCAACCATGAGTCATGACATTAGTTCTTCAAGTATTCTGAGATGTGTCCAGGATACTTCAGCCCATGCCATGGAGAGGGGTTTGTAGGCCATCCCATGGGCTACCCATTGAAGCCTTATGTTCCTAGTATGTGCCTTGTAGGCAATTAGGACACTTATGACATGTGCCATTTAGTACACTAGGAACTACTAGGACACCCAGTCCTAGGGTTTCATTATTATGTGTACTTTGTACTTCATTTTCATTACATTACAGCAGTACGGATTTCAGCTCATTGGCTTCCACCACCATTGCTTCCATTGCTTGCTCTGGTGTACTGCTGGAGCCAGATCATGCAAGATTTGGGGGGAGTTCTTCTTGCTTTTTTGGTCCAGCCAGCCCACCAAATATTTCAGCCAAGTAGCCCACCTTCTATCCTGGGCTGAGGGAGGGGCTCAACCTATAAAAAGAGGAGCTTCCTCCCCTCATTTCTTCATGAAAAACCCGCCCAGCTCCTCCTCCTCCTCGGTGCAGCAGCTCCCTTTTCCCTACTTTTGGGCGCAGCCTCCCCTCCTCCTCCAGCCTCTGGATGGTGCAGCAGCCCCTTTCTCTCTCCTGCGGCAGTATTTCTCTCTCTACAGCAGCATACTCTCTCTCAACTGTTCCAGCCCCTTTTCCATGCAGAAATTAGCCTCTCTGCACTTTTGGAACAGGCAACAGCATCTCCTTTCCACCTCCTAGCTTGGGAGCAACCATCACTCTGTCTCTCTCTAAAATCATTACCCCCCTTCATGCTTTCTCTCTCTAGCCTGCACCTCACATTTCTGAGTTTTTCCCTCTCTCGACCCAAGCTATCACCTAGTCCGGCAAGAGGGGCCTGCAAAGGCATCAAGGATACCAAAGCCAAGGCAGCGAATGAGAAAAGGAAGCTTTAATCTGAGATTTATGGTTTGAAATTCAGTTTTTCATTGTGATTTCTTTCCCCCTTCTTAAGGTGTGGGTTGAAGTGGTGATCATTGAGGCATCTTCCTTGCAAATTGTGGTGCCTTGGAGTCCAATTCTCTTGTATATAGCTCAACTTGAGCATTCTAGTTCTACAGTTGTGTCTATGGCCTCTCTTCCTCAAGAGTCTGAGTCCAAGTTTGTGAGGTACATTGCACCTTCGTCTCGTATCTTGTATCTCCATTTGAGCAATAACAGAGCTTGGATAAGGGAGGGGGCCCGTCTTAGCCCCTCAACCCAATTGCAATTGTGTATATCTCTCATATGATGTTCTAAAGTTCATTTCAGTTATAACAATTCAATCTCCCATTCCAACTTGCATTTATGTGCATCTTCCAAAGTCTGTAAAAACAGCATATAAATTCCTTGGTTTAAAGTGTTGAAAAGCACAGAGTGGTTTGAGAATCTTAAGCTTCTTATGCATCTCTTCCATTTACATAGAGGCTAAACTGAGTGGGAGCTGGCTTGTTTAGTTTGAGCTCAGCAACTTTCACTCTCCTCTAGTTCTTGAAATATGTGCTTCAGCTCACTCTTGTCCTTCTTGAGAAGGAGAATTCGCTATTAGAGAAGAAGTATGACTTCATTCTGCCTAGTGTTAGGCAGAGCTGATGCTACAATTGCAACATAGAAAGGTTGCTTCTCTGATTTTCTGTCACTCATTGCATAAGCAAAAAATGATAGTCTATGGAAACCCCGATTCTTTGCAACGTTGGCAGTGCCCAAACTTTGCAATTATGAGTTTGCATATAGATACATACATGCACACATATATACTTATATGTATACATATATATACATACATGTGTGCATGCATGCGTATGTGTAAAGTGGAGAAAAGATTTTAGATATGTAGGTCTCAATGTACAATACATACATAGTTAATTCATGTGTATGTCCGTGAGTTTGTCTACGAGCGTGAGCGTAACCGGCCTTCAGTTTCCTAAAGGGTACCTCCGGAAGCAACAGATCCAGTGTGGAGGCTAGCAGGAGGAACCAGCAGCTAGGAGAGAGGAAAACTCAGAGCTGAGAAATGTGAGAAGAGCAAGGCTCACTGGTGAAGAGGCCAAGGCAAGAGAGAAGGAGCTAGTCTACCGTGGCAAGGTCAAACCGCAACCCGCAGCCTATCCTTGAAAGTGACCAAGCTATCCGTACAGCAACCTTTAGTATCCGTGCAACAGCAGCATTACTGACATCCGTACAACCAGCAGTAGAATCTCATACAACAGCAAATAAACATCCGTACAGCAGCAATTAGAGCTTCCGTACAGCCGTACAGAAGCCTAGAGAAGTGAACCTTAGAAGAAAAGGTAAGAATAGAGGACCTCCGGATGCGCGAAAATGAGAGAGAAGCCACCCACATCAAAAATCCCATACCTTTTTGCCTTGGAAGTAGAGGAAGAGGGTAGGTGTGAATGAGGGACTGCCATGTGGCCCCCTCATTAATGTTCTAACCCCACAAAACCAATGGAACATTGGTTTGCCCCCACAATAAAGTTCTAACCCTTATAACCAATGAAACATTAATTTCCTTGGGCCTAACTTTATGACCCCTCTAAACCTTGCCTTGCCCCTAGCAAGTAGGCCTAGTGTGTGCACCTAGGGACTTCTGGGAGGTGTCGCTTCCCCTGGGCTAGTTCCCTAAGCCAAAGTTAGTCACGCTTCATAACTGCACGTCCCCATGACAGTGAGAGTTTAGCTTTAACTTCCTTCTTCTCAAACTTCTCATGCTCCGATTCTTGCTCTTGCAATCAGGCTTCAACTTAAACTTCAATTTTTAATTTTTTATAGATTTGTTTGACTTTTCGTGATAGCTAGTCTTATAATATATATTTTAAATTTCACTTTTAGCATCGTGTCACTACACAAGTGCTTTAGCAAACTTGAAGGTCGCTCGATGTGCTTTCCACGTGTCTGTCTTTTAAAAATATTCATTAGCCTCTGCCTTTCCCCGCTATTAGTTGCTGCAGATAGAATCATTTTTCTCAAAGGTGTCTTACACACACCCATGCAATAAAAAGACAGAGCCCATGAGAGTTCATGCTCTCTCTATGAGAATTCAATCTCTCAATTTGCTTATCTTCTTCTTTTCTTATACTTATTTTTTAAAATTGCATGCTAGGAAAAGGTGAACACCGTGACATTACATAAAAAATATTAAAAATTAATAAGTTGTACAATCACATGTCTATAAACCTAGTACTGTAAAATTACGTAGCCACTAAAACCTTTCAAAGAAAAATAGATGACAATTGCTCACTTAGTTAATCCTGCCACCTTTGTTGGACAATCACGATTTAAAAGATCTCCGTGGCCCAATTGCCCTTTCTGTATCTCACAACAAATATGAAAACTGCATCAGAAAGCATTAGCGACAAAGAATCAACATCCAAACTACTACTTAAATACATAGATAGAAAATAGATACAAGTACACACACACACTCTCGAGTCCCGCACTATAAAAAGAGAGAGAGGTGTGTGTATATACTATAAATGTATCTATATATATATGTGTGTGTGTGTGTGTGTGTGTGTGTGTGTGTGTGTATTTACACACACATATACATTATGTATGTGTGTACATACATACACACACACACACACACATATATGTATATTTGTTTGTGTGTGTGTATGTGTGTACATACATGTGTATATATATACATATATGATTGTGTTTAGATTAAAAAGTTCCATCAACAATTGAGCCATATAATTAATTTCATCAATTGGATAAATAGTTAAAAAAGAAAAACATATAAGAAAAAAATGTTTGAGACATCCAAGTTGAAAAATGCAACAACTACAGTTTGCAAAAATTTCGACCAAAATTAAAAATATTGAATAATATTGAGTTTGATAAACATAATATTGAAGAAAGATGTCAAATCCTCAGGCAGTCCAAGTTTTGAGATCGAGGTCCACTTACCTGCCACCATCCAAACAAACTAGGTGTCAAAACATCATAGTTACGTTTGGGTAGACAAGTAATGCTTGTTTTCCTAGGCTTGTTATCGTTTTACCTAAGAATATAGACAACCATATGGATTCTTAGATAATTGAAAAAGTTTAAGTCACAAGTGAAGTTTAAGTCACACGTGGAGTAAGGAACGAATAAGTGCATGGGTTGAGAAAGGATTAGAGGAGGTATGGGACGAATAGAGGACTTGGTGTATGGGGTGGTTAAAAAGAGAGTATAAAGGAAAGATTTCATGGGGATACATAAAAGATTAATTCATAGTTGAAAAAATATACATGTGCCTATGTGAGTGTGAATGTGAGTGTGTGTGTGTGTGTGTGTTTGTGTGTACACACACACATGTATATATATGTACATGTAACACACACATGTATATATATGTACATGTACATGTACATGTATATGTATGTATATGTATATATGTATACATGTACGCATGCATAAATACGTACATACAAATATATGTGTGTGCGCACACATACATACATGTGTTTATCTATACGTTCACACTCTCACACGCACACATATATATACAACATGTATATGTACAAGTATACATGTACATATCTTTGTGTGTGTGTGTGTGTGTGTGTGTGAAAGAGAGAGAGAGAGCGCAAGTAGAAAGGCATACGTGTGTGCATGCATGCACGTGCGCATGTGCGTACATGTCCAACGATTGAGCACCACAACAGAAACTTCCTACAAACTTGACAATATTTTACCTCATTACGACCCCAGGTGAAACATTGCCCATCCACGTCTATGGCAACACAATGGCATGAAGCTGCAAATTTTAACAAACGTTAGACTTGGGAAAGTTTTTTTATTACAATAACTGAAAACCACTCATAATCTTGATCGCAACTAGCCATCCCCATACATGGCTGAGATAAATTAGTTATTTTTGCAAAGGACAACCGAATTCCATAATGTTGTTAGTAGTTATAATGTAAAGTTGGTACAATCACATTGATACAAGCACAACAAGCTTAAAAGGAAAGAAAGTCAAGGCTATAGCAAAACCAGCAACACAAGAACAATTAGTTGAGCGCATGAGAGCATACAATCTACATGAACGAGAATGAGGTCACAAAACATAAAATGGGATGGCATTCCAAGATGTAATATAGTGCTACAAATCCATATAGCTTACAATCCATTGCTAGCTTCCATCTCTACCCTACTTGCTCCAATAAGCACACACTTTCATCAATAGAGCTCCTTTGAGGAAAGTAATATAAGCAAACTCCTAAAGACAACAACTCCTTGTTGGGAAAGTTAGAGATGAACCATGGAGTTAGGTTCACTAATTCACCCTTGGGGTGATTTGAGGTCAAGATAATTAAAAGTCAAAAAGAGTGGTAGTTAGACCTTGGGTCTTAGGTAATGCCACTCATGATATTATGTCATTGGAGGATTTTAAGGGGCTAGATGATGTACCACATTCATCACAGAGCACCTTCAGTGAGGATTGTAGACTATGGAGACATATAACGAAGTTATGTCAAATACCGTTGATGGGAAAACAACTCTCATCAACAGAATTATTTCCAATTTTTGTTTTGTTTTGAGTACCGTTTTTTTCTATGTGAGGCACATCCTTCCTCCCTTTGTTAAATTCTTGCCATTGCTTCTTTGATCTACCTCTTTGAGGCCTAGCAAGTCTTTGCCCCTTTGACAAAGTGTCATTTGCAGGTTCTATAAAAATTCCTTTGATAATTATATGTAATTCACGTTTGTTGATTGCGCAGGTTTTCTCCTTCTCCAACTTCTTCTGTAGGTCGCTTATAGATTGACACAATTCTTCTTTCAAGGCTCCAACTGACTTAGCTTAGCTCCTTGATGGAGGTTTGTGCTTTGTTGAACTTCTTCTCAAGAGCACAAGTAGGCGCTTCCCTTACTAGGACATTGCCTTAGGATTGTCATATAGTTTCCAAACCTCATACGCTTCTTGCCAAAGCTTCGACGCCTTTCTTTAGAAGGTGTTGTGCCTCCGCTAAGACCTCCAATGCGAGCTATTGACAATTCTGATTGCAATCACTATAGCTTGTGTCGCATTGACCATTGTTTGGGTTATTTGCGCTCCACGCTTAGGCTATCCAAACTTTTGCAAAGTCTCATGCTGTCGGTAGGCAACGCTGGCTGTTAAAGCTAACTTGTGTTTGTGCAATCTCCTGCACATCGACGCAAACTTTGATAGCTTTACCACTACCTCTTCGAATGACCTAATTATCTCTCCTCCTATCGAGAGCTTGTTGCAAGCTTCAATAAGAGTAGCTTGAATGACACAGACTTGAGCTTTGCCACAAGGGGGGCCCTGCTAAATATCCGGCTGCCATGTTTGCACGGATATCCTGATGCCTACTGTTGTATTCTTTGCAAGATCAACTTCTCCTTGCTCCCTCTAGCTGCCGCTTGTAGAATCAAGATTTCTTCACCTGTTGGCTTACCTAAATCTGAGCTATGGCTTAGATATTGGAGTTATAGGGTCAATGCCCCATTGTAAACCCCCAAATGAGGAAATAATTTGGTAGAAGATGAATTTGTAGGGGGATGGCCATGTAGGCAGCAAAATGGCTGCCACATGGACAGCAGAGAGAGATCCTAGTTAGGGTTTAACTTGAGGCAGCATCCTAATAAAAGAACTAGTACCAGAGGGTTGCACAGGTACCTGAGTAGGTACAGAATGTACTGTAGGTTGTATGGCAGCAGGAGCAAAAGGTACTACGTATGGTACAGCACCAACACTAGGTACTGGACAGGTGCCTGGAGCAGAAAAGGTTGCGGGACTCAGAAGCAGCTGTATGTTCTGGTCCGGGCTGTAACAGAGAATAAGAACAGTTCGAAGCAGCACCTAATAAGAGATGGGATGCCATGCGTCGCACATGTGGAAGAGGTGGTTGCTTGAGCTACTGGATCTGGTCTGCAAAGCAGCAGAGGACTGTGCAGCAACCAGAAGAAACAGGTGCAGGAAACAAAGGCATCTAGCTGCTGCATGAGCTGTTTAGGTCACCCAAACAGGGTAAGGGATGTGCAGAACAGAGATGCTTTGAGCAGAACTGCCACGCCGCAGAGAAAGGACCAGAAAAGGGCAGATTTGCTGGTCAGGCCAGTCTGCAGACTGGTCGGCCAATCTGCACGCTGGTCGGTCGGTTGGCTGGTGGCTCCAGCCTATAAAAAGGCCCAAGGCTGGCGCATTTCTTATTCAGTTGTTCCACAATTTTGGAGCCTCAAATGGAGCAGCGACCACTGCAGCAGGGAGGTCCAGATCTACAGCAACAAGTCTTCATCAAGGAGCTGCCTACACAGGGTGGAACTGCCTTACGATAGGCTGTCCAAGGGAGCAGCAAGAAGGTGCGTTTGCGGGGCACATTTACAAAGCCCACTCAAGCTCTGGGAGACCAATGCAGTCTGAGTATTTTAAAGGTGCCACAAGGAGGTAGGAGAACAGTTTTGGGCAAGAGGCACAGACACCACACCCGATACGGACAGGGACCAGATCGCACACGATAGAGGTCAGGCCTATCTCTGCTCTCCTCAGAGGGGACCACCAAGAGACGAGGTATCACCCTCGATCTAGCCCATCAGATCCAGGCATCGAGCGTCCCCTGCCACAAAGCGAGACAGGTCGACAGACGCAGATCCGAGATATTCTCACGGCCCACAGGAGAGCCACTACCGTGCTGGATTTGATTTCTGAGTCTCAGCTTTCACCTTCAGATTGTGTTCTGAGTTTTGTTTGAGATTTTTGAGGGGGTTTTTTCAGCATAGTCTAGTTCTCAGCAAGGGCCCTAGCACGCCCTTTGCTTCAGCTCTTTGAGGCTTGTATGAGTTACCTTTTTGCTTGATGTCCTTTGTCCCATCCCGAGGACGTTAATCTCTCTCTCTCTCTCTCTCTCTCTCTCTCTCTCTCTCTCTCACAGCCCGGCTTGCTCAGCCCAACCCAGCCCACTTCTCACTCACCCCAGCCCCGCCCCTCCTTGCTCAACTCCGCCTCACTCCCCTCAGCCTAGCCCAGCCTCCTACTCTTTGCTCAGCCTGATCTAGCCCACTCCTCCCCCCTCGACCCAACCCGCTTCTCTCCATTCAGCCCAGCCCACCCCTCCCCTCTCAACTCCACTTCAGTCTAGCCCAACCCAGCCCACTTCCCTCCACTCAATCCCGCCCTCTCGGCTTAGCTCCACTCCATCCCCTCCGTCCTAGTGTACAGCTCTGGACTGGGAGGATCCCCCAACCACTCCAAAGGTTAGGATAACGGGGAAGTCAAGAGAGGAGGCACAACAAGGACCTTGGAAGACAACAGCAGCAAGAACAAGGATCTACGAGGATCAGCTACTGCAGAGATAAAGTCGATAAAAGCAAAGATGAGAGTAGAAGTGGGCACAAAAGTTAACAACAAAGACATGAAAGCAGCGATCAAAGATAATCAAGCGAGAGCCAATAATATTTTTCTACTTAGAATCAGGGGATTACCAAAAGGATCAGTGGATTTTTTTGGGCTCCATGCACTGCTATGAAGATGCTATACACACTCCCACCTGAAACTCTTCTGTAATGGTTACTTTTGTGGTCTCATATATCATTTTGGTCTTCTATAGATGTTAATAGACCTTTCTTTCTCTCATTTTCCCTCTTACTAAATATGAAGTGCATAGTACCTACAAATGCCAAAGACATTAGCTTTAAGAGTGAACATTTTCTCAACACTAGATTTAAAATACCACAGAGCAATATCTGTCAATGATACATTCGTCACTTTTAAGTAATCAAACTTATAGGTCTCACGTCTCAACTTCAACTGTCAGGCTTGATACAATTTGAGGCACAACTGTTTGTCATATGCATGTATGCATACATGCATACATGCATACACACTTTTTTTTTGGGTGAAATCACACACACACATATTTTTTTTGGGGGTGAAAATACATACACTTTTTTCTAAAGTCCAAATTTCTACAATGAAAATTTTTTTGCTCTAGGGGCTTCTACACCCGCGTAAGATATTTCAATATAATTGAACAAATGATCACCACTTGGACGAAAATTCAAAGTGTTTGCATGCCCGCTAACGTGATAGAAAAGTATACCTTTGTAAGACTAGAATATATCCAATCGTACAAATTCTGTGTTATTCTAAAGTCCAAAATTCTACAATGAAGAATTTTTAGCTGTTCAACTTCTGCACCCACCTAAGATGTTTCAATATAGTTGAACAACCGATGACCACTTGGACGAAAATTCAAAGAATTTGCATGTTCGCTAAGGTGATAGAAAAATATACCTTCGTAAGGCTAGAATATATTCAACGTTACAAATTGAGATTTTTGTTATTCTAAAGTCCAAATTTCTACAATAAAGAACTCGAGGCTTCTGCAACCGCGTGAGATCTCTCTCTCTCTCTCTCTCACTCTCTCTCTCTCTCTCTCTCTCTCTCTCTATATATATATATATAAGAACTTTTAGCTGTCGGGGCTTCTGCACCTGCGTGAGACATTTCAATCTCTATCTATCTATCTATCTATCTATTTATTTATTTATAAATACATTTATATGTCTACACATATGTATATGTATACATATCGTAGATGTATACACATATACATGCATATAAATCCAAACATACATAGATAAAGTAGTACAAACCACAGTGTAAATTCCAACATAAATATCAAGAATCATAAAGTGGATCACTCTTACAACTAGGTGCAAGTAGTTGCAAAATGTGTTTCTACTTTATACAAAGATAGAAATTGTCAATTACTTTTTGAGGGAAAAAAGAATAAATCCCCATAAAATGGTTAAATTTGTACAAAATTTAAATAGAAACTTGTACCAACTCTAGGCTTATTCCAAAGGACCTAGTGCCCGCACTCAAGCCAACCACCCAATCCCTTCATCAATTAAGGCTTGTAATTTGATGTTACTTGTAGCAAGAAACAAATAAGAGCCAGCTATATCAATACAATAAGTTACTTTCATCAATGTCGATGAAAAAACACAAGGCCATTGAAGAAGGCTTTCTCAGGGAATGCCAAACCAAACAAAATAGTCCCCATCTTCAAAGGGGCTAGCAGCATGGATGCAAAGACCTACAAAACAATCATGGGGAGCAACAATCTTCGTGGCCAAATTCTATGGCACAAACACAGAGCAAAAAAAATGATGAAGTGGGCAAAAGACAATGATGCCAGGTCACCTGAACAACCAAACGTTAAGCATGTGAGGGGTGAAGCATGTGTAGGCCCCCTTCTAAACTACTATGTTAAGCATGTGAGGGGTGAAGGCAACCACCTCCAACACCCCCCAAGGTCAAATCCCCGAAGCACACAACACACAGCCAAGCGCCCCTCAAGAGTGACCCTCATCAAACGCAAGTCACCTCTCTAAATTGACCATGTTTCCAATCCCTTCAACCACCCTTCAGAAGGTACCACGGCTTCTTGTCACACACACACACACACACACACACACAAGGCCATCAATAGCCATCACCAAGCTTGAGAATCACCCATAGTCACAACAACTCAAGTATTAAAGTCCTTTGGAGGATGCCATGTGGAGGCATGCGCATCAAGTAGTCAAGTCAAGATGTCGGAGCCGCTACCACTCATACAACTACCACGCGTCGCCACTTCCCACGACAGTCAACCAAGTGTCCATGCAGCCCACCGCCGGCCGGCTCTGATACCATGTTCAAATAGCTTTGCAAGGTTACTAGTAGATATATCAGACCAAGTAAAAGAACCGTTACATGCCATGACATTGGAGTGAATGATGGATGACCTCTCTCCTTAACTTCATTTGGCATGTTCATTCGTAAACTAGATGTCTTGATGAGGGGCACATAGAAGGCAAGGCACTAATGGCACACTAGACCCTCCTTTTTGTTACTGTGGTCAAGCTTATATGGACTACAAAAAACTTAGAAGAACTAAGCCAGCAAACGGCTAAGACAAAAATCATGGTTCGTATAACGAGACATGAACATTCACATTCGAAGGGAAGAACACCTTTGTCATGTTCACGAACAATTATAAATGCAATGCCTCATAAAAAGAAGACTTCTGGAAGAATGAAAGCACTGTCTACCCTCCAGTTCACATGCTAACACATATTTGAGATGGGAGATGAGACATTCCTATACAAATAGCAAGTTTGAAGGGAGAAAATGGCCAATTGCTTGGTAAAGTGACGGGATGATATGTGAAAATGATCACAAATTTGCCCTCTCACCTCTGTTGCATGCATTATTAAGGACAATTGACACAAAGAAGCATGTTTCTCTATGATGAACCATTCTAGTAACACCAAAAGTTAAGACTGTGAAACAGCCAAGAAAACTTCCATCGAGAGAGCAGCTGAGAAAAGTTTTCCAGACAAAGTGCACTCTTTGCAATGGTCCTTACCCATCCTTTTCCTTCTGTCCCTTTCTATCTCATGCTTGCCTCGCCTCTTTCCTCCCCATTTTCTTTTCTTTTCTTTTTTCCCTTCTCCACTTCCATTTTCTTTATGTCAAAATTTACAAGTGAGGGTATGACATTTGCTAATATGACATTCTCGTTTCTGCCCGCCTTTGTGACTCCGTAAGTCAAATACTCTGAAACCCCAATTTGAAGCAGAGAATTAAAATAAGCTGAAACTAATCATGACAAAGAGCCCAATCACGGTACAAATTGATTTGTTACGCGTAGATATATCGTCACGTCAACTAAAAGTTTGTGTGTGTAATTTTTTGCACCTAGGATGAGGTTATGAAAGATTATCGTCACTTTAGAGAACTTGTGAACTTTGCAAATACCATACATTGAAGCCGCATGAAAGCAGCATCCTTTAAAAAATGCATCAAGTGAGAACTTCCACGTTGAAACTACGCTACCGCCCAGTAAAAAAGTACTATTCTACTAATAGAGGCTGATCTCACTAAATGACATTTTTAGAAATCCGTACACTAACATGGCAAGGTTGAGAGAGAGAGAGAGAGAGCTGACGGTACATACTGCCTCTTATAAATTAATTTTGGAATTCCTTCTAGACAATAAACTGCTTTAACGGATCTCATGTGTATGAGGCTTTGTGATCGTTAAATGATGTTTAAGCTTTTGGAAATCGCTATGAACACTTGAAAGTTGAAGACTACTAAGGTGGGACCCATACATGAAGTAAAAGTGAAACGGAACGCAAGCCGCACCGAAACCGCAAAAGACGCAAGAGGAGGAAGGGACCAGAATTGCACTCACAAGCTCCAGAAGCTACGTAAACGATGGACATGCCCATGAGAGGCCGCAGACGAGAAGGAGAGGACAGCATTGCGCCATTGAATTCGGATAGCTTCCGACCAATGCAATCCCAAGCGGTACCTCCACAGAAGAGGAGTTCCCCGCCCTTGGGAGGCTCTTGGGGCGACTCAGGAGGTGTGGCATCAACGGAAGCCATGGTAAAGCGGTGAAGAGGAAGGAGAAGAAGTTGGAAGACCTGATGCTGCGACTAAGGAATTTTTTTTGAAAGCGGCCCTAACACGGACAACCTTTCTTAGTTTGGATTTACTTCGTGGTTACGATGCCTCCTCCTTTGACCACACGTAACCCCCTCCCTTAATACAGCCCCCTTCCAACCACTATAACTGGCATTTGAAAGAAGCGGGAAGCTCGCATATACTTTGCGCTAACTTGGAGAAGAGTTGCAACCCTTCCTTGTCTTACATCGCCTTGTAACGTAATCACACCTTCAATATCACTTTTTCCTTGTCTTGCATTGCCTTGTAATTTAATCACACCTTGGAGACCTTGGCCGTATACAAACATGCTACATCAGTTGGATTTTTTATTTTTTATTTTTTTTTGCTACTAGCGTGGAGGGGAGCTCGTGGGTGTCCCCGAGGAGGACTCACTGGTAGCGCATGCCAAGGTAGAACCGTGCCATTACTCATTCTCTTTCCACTTTTCTCCACACCTCTTGGGAGATCTGACAAGTCCACATTAGGTGACGCACGTTTTCCATAGCTTTGTTGTAGAGAGGACAAACTGGGTTTACCGGTAAAAATTTTGCCAGTTGCGCCCACAATGGTAACTACTAGTGGAGGGTTTTCCAAAGGAGGAAGCTCGCCTTGCCTACTTTACATCACCTCCAGAACCCCTGGAATCTTTTCTTCCACCAGCCTTGAGAATGCCTTAGCTTCCATTTTCTGTTGAGGTC
Source organism: Dipteris shenzhenensis (assembly GCF_047967505.1). Classification (NCBI taxonomy): domain Eukaryota; kingdom Viridiplantae; phylum Streptophyta; class Polypodiopsida; order Gleicheniales; family Dipteridaceae; genus Dipteris; species Dipteris shenzhenensis. Next base: position 54,198,451 of record NC_141609.1, read on the forward strand.
AAGCAGTGCCGAAGAGCTCCCCATCATTCTCTTGTACATGATCATGGCAGAGATTTTAGCCAGGCTTATTTTTCCCGTAGCCCAAAATAAAATTTTGTCCTCATTGGTCCTCTACGTGTTCGATGGCCACTCCTCCGAGATTCTGTCCAGGACCGCTTGGAGTAAATCTCTTTCCCCTTCTGTGAGTCTGTACTCTTGGAGGAGGGTCTCCATTGGAATCCAATCTGTGTGCTGGGGATCCCACAGGTCGCCCCACACCTGCAAGCCCTTTCTATGGAGATGCCTTGCTTTTGGGAGATCATGGAGAGCAAATACTTCGTCCAGAGGGTGGAAGGCGGCCGACCACTACATGCTTTCATCCAAACTACCATCTCCCCTCAGGCCACTCCACCCTTTCCAATTGAAGCACTTTATCCCTTCCTTCCATGCGAAAAGCAAACCAGTGATTAAGTTAGACCCTATTATGCGAGCCGGGAAGGCAAAGAAAATCTTCGAGTAGCAAGACATGTTGGGCCATGATCCTACGCGACATCTATGGCCTTGGACTTTACAATTTTGATCTAGGGCACGTTGCTAGAGAAGAGGTTGGGCAACCATTTATAGATCAGTGCTGCGTTCTTCAACCTTATGTCTGGGAGACCGAAATGCCCTTGGGATTTTGGGGATTTGAGAGCCTCCCATGGCACTGTGTGCATCTTTCTTTGGCCTTTCTCTTCCGCCTAGACAAAGGCTATGAAGAGATTTTCAATCTCTCCCCTTCAGTTGGATTTTTAGTTCTTATTTCTCACCTAATAAATGCAAAGGAAAGTCATATAAGGCATATAAGGTTTGATGTACTTTGAAATATGTTGCAAGTTGTTGCCATATTTGAAAGTAATACTTATCATCTTGTTGTCTTTTTAATCACCATTCTCATGGACTATAATTTCATCACACGATCCATAATTTGAATGATTTTATTGCACCTTATTGCCCATGAACTATTCTAGATGAATGTGTTAGATATAAAGAACCAAAAGCATGCAAGAATGATGATGAGCTTGCAAAATTGAAGCATTGAATGGCCATGATTAAAGTGATGGAAATCACAGGTCTTATAGATTGTTGATATGTACCTCCTTCTACAAACTTGTTCAGGGAATATTAAGCATATGGAAGACTAAAGCATGCACAAAAAGATGGTGAGTATTGGAAGCTTGCGAATTACAAATTTGCCTCTCCATCTATGGATTCTAAGAAATTGACAAGGTGATGTTTACTGGGTCTCTTTCAATGAATGTTTTTATTTCTTATGTTTGAAATCACTAAAAGAAGTAAAAACATTATCCAAATTGGCTTCGTCATTGATTATTAATGGAGGATTTGGGTTTAATATTTGATAGAGTAAAGGGGAGATTGTGTTAAAAAAGGTCACGTTATTGGACTATCGCTACATAACTACTATCACCGTTGTTAGATTATTGCCATTACCATCACCAACCTTCCCATTTCAAATATCAGATAAAGCATACACAAAAATCTAACTCGCACGGCACACATAGCAAGAGCCCAGCCCATTGAAAAAAAGTAGTGCTAACTTTCATAGACATTGCATTATATACAAGTGTTCACCACCTTGAGAATATTGATTTCAGTAATCCCTAGAATCACCCCTTTATTCATGCTAATCATACTCCTATTGATCCTTCTTGAATAAAATAAATGACACTTGGACAAATACATTGCGACCATTGTCATGCACACATACATGAGGGCCCCATCAAACCAAGGTATGAGTTGGTATCTCTAGCACCATTTCTAAAACTCATGCCATCAATAGTATTTGTTGTGCAAACATCTTTGGATAGAGGTTTTATCAAGACGTTAGCTAGATATTGAATGGAAAACCAATCAAGTGCAAATTTGAGATAATATGCTTTGTAAGCCAATACCCATGCTTCACTTATAACTATCCTACTTTGTTGGTGATAGTGTATACTCAAAGTTATCCTCATTTGATTATCATGCTCTACCATATTGGAATATGTGGTGTACACCCCACATCTATCATCATGTCATGAACCAAAAATATGAAGTATGCTTCTATAGGAGACATGGCTACTACATATTTGTTGCTCAGCCAACCCACAACACCACCACAATGCATATAACATCTGCTAGAGGTAGATGTACTTGTCCCCTTGTCAACACTCCAATGGCATCAACATGTACTTCCAAAGTCATATCTTGTGTGCCATCTTGTGCATTTCAAATACCTCAGTATCTTTTTTGTGGCCTTCTAATGATTTTTCTCCCCGTGACAAAACAAATCCTATCAATGCTTGAGGAACGAACCATACAAATTAGCAATCCAATGGGGAAAAAATAAAAAATTGGATGTCAAAAAAACTAGCCTATTTCCATAGAACCTAGCTCTCTGCTTAGGGAATCTTGGAATAGGGGCTAATAGCCATGATGGAGGTCTATACATCCATTATGTACCTCACCCTATAAAAACATTAAAGATACTTGCAAGCCAAGTCTTGCAGAAACAGGGTGAAAACAATTTCGCTTTCCGTGGTCACCCTAGTTCTTGAAGTCTCGTGCTCCTAGATAGTGCACACAGCTACCAAGGGAACCTAGTGGCCTCCCCTACAATGGCCAATCCAGACATTCCAAGAAGTGATGCTAGACACCATCTCCCAAACATATACTCTGGGGAAGGGAAGGGTGTAGGCAACAAGGAGGCATCTTGTATCCCTTGAAGCTCTGTTGGCCTTGGATCTTGCAAGTTGGATAGATTGGATCAATGGCAAGTCATGACTCCCCTCTGTCATCCATGCAACCTTCCAAATGAAGCATCCTCTGTGTGCAAGCAGTAATCCAGAGGGCATCCATCTAAAACCTCTATGCTATTGGGCAGCCTTAGAGATAATGTGGGATCGTCTCCAAAACTCTATCTACTCAACAGTGGCACCTACCATGTACCCCCATTTGCCTAGCAAGGGCCAACAGGAAAACCTCCATGGGCCACCATATAGAAGAAATATGAAGATTTTTTGTGGCGTATGGCTGGGCCATATATGTGACCTAAATTGAGAGATAATATCCTAGGGAACCTAGTGCTCCTCTTGAGGGGATTCAGGCTACTACCTTCAATTGAAGAAATTGGACAATGCATGTTGTGTATGAGAAGAGGGCACCTCCTCCACCCTGTCCAAGCATCCTACTCGTATGAGCAAGAACCATTCACCTACATCCCACTAAATCTCTCGAAGAGGTCGGCCCTCCATAACCAAAGGCACCATCAAGCCCCTATCCTGCCCTGCCTAGACTGGAATTGGGTCAATGGTCTAGTCCTCTCCCAAGTGGTCCACTACCCTGATCCTTTGCCACACGAGTGAGTCTAACACCTCATCCACGGCAATGTCCCCCATAAGCTTCAACTGAAGAAGGCCTCTAAGTTCCACATTGTAGATTTTGCATCAATAGGAGTGCTACCATTGACCTCCTGTATGGGGGGTGCTCTTCTAAAGCCGCCCTCACTGTAGCAAGAGCTTCCAAAGCTCAAAGCCTGGGGTGAGACACATACCACTAGCTTGCCCAAAAGGGCTCTTTCCATCTTGGGATCATTGATGCTAAGTCCTTCCTATAGGATCACCATCTGCCAAGCAACCTTAAGTTTTAGTGATCCTCATACTGTCCAAACCTGTGCCCACAAGAAATTGTGCACTAGGTGCTTGAGCTAACCAAAAAAGAAGTTATATACCAAGATGTAGCCAGGATGACCTAATTGGCCACAAGCACCCTACTTTTTGGTCAAGCTCTAGTATAAAATCTTGTGCCTCACACTCTCTAGCACTAGGGCAACCTACTGCTCTATTGAAATCGTGATTCCCATCTGATAACCTAAGTATCTCACTGTATGCCCATGTGGAATCCACATAAAGCCAAGTGTAGCCCCTAAATCCTATAATTTTTAAACATCTCGAGTCATTGTGAGGAAGCCAACTATGTTAATCCAATTGACCTTGCCCCCAAGGCCAAATAGGATGTCTGTAAAGCTCCGTAGACCCCCTCCAGGCTCTCAATTGTGTCCTCCATAAAGAGTGATGCGTCATCTACAAGCTCTAAGTCCAATAGCTCCTCCTCTTGATGAATTGAGCAATCAATAAGGCATGCTGCCTAAGAGCATAGAAAGTAGCCCAGAGCCTCAGTCACAAAGGGGAAGAGGAAGGGATCTAGTGTGAAGCCCTAACAAATTGAGCAGGAAAAAGCAAAGACCTCCTCATGAGCATCTGTCTGGAACTCCTTTCATACTAATCTATGCTAGCAAAATCATAATGAATCAAGTACAAATTGAATCAAGTCAATCTATCAAGTACAAATTGAATCAAGTCAATCTCAGAGGTGGGACAGAAGCTTGGTATAGTGATGGCTCTCTGGTGAGTTATGAAGATATCTCGTATTTGTGTTTGTTGAGTTGTCTTGCACTGTGGCGGGGGACATGGTTTTTTCGATCTCTGAAGTCTCTTAGCTATGTCCAGAGTGATCCCTTGTCTCTGTTGGTCCCCCCTAAGGAATGATCAAACCTCAACAGAATGTGCTCTGGGCACTGTCTATGGTCTCTACGTCCCTCTCTCGTAATGGCACCGTGTCAGCTCTCTCGGTTGATCCAAACTACCCTCATTTCAACTAGCTCCTCCTCCTCCACTCCACTTTGTCTTGGGGCTAACTCAAATGTATAGAAGTGTGTGACGTGTTGCGGTGTCTGGTCAACCTGTATGTCTTGTGGTCTAGCCACCTTCTGTTGCTCTCTAATTTGTCACAGTAGTGTCTCCATGTGTAGGCGCATATCCATTAGATAGAGCCCAATGCAGACCTGGTCATGGAAATAGATCAGTCGTGATAGTAGACCAAAGCCACTCCCCTCCAGATAGAGACAATGGTGCCCTGGATCTCATGGTAGGCTGGGCAAGCACAAAGAAAATGATCCTTTGTCCCAACCGCTCCCAATGTACGTAGCATGCAGATCCACCGCTCTCTGGATGTACCTGTGGCTCTCCCCGTCTCAATCCTCAACTAATGGGACAAGCCCTGCATCTGTCTAATGGCAGTCCTCAATGCATGTGAGACTCCTTTGGCCTCGAGATACTGGGGTCTGATGATGAATCCACGGCTAACCTCGCTCTCTACTAGTCATCTTGATGAATCCATGGCCAGCTTCAAAAGTCTCTAGTGAGGTAAGTCCCAACCTCTGTGGATGAAAGTCACTGTCTCAAAGATGGCATCAACCTCGAGGTGTCCTAGCAAACTCTGCTTGTACTATCTGATGTGGGACTAAGGGATCACAACGAATCATGCTGAACCCCACAATCACCTGTAATTGGTCAAATCTCATCCACTCTATCATCGGGAGATCACATCCCCATAAGGATGCTGAGAGGATGCTGCATACATGGCAGTTGACCGCACTGGTGTATTGAAAAGCCTACCCTTCGTTGGTGGATCTTGAAAGCGTGCCTAGAAGGATGCATACATGGTAGTTAATGGCACTAGCATATCGACTTTGCCTCCGTGTGAAATGTGCCTGAGCTGTATGGGTTGTCAAGAAAATGGGTCCTATGAAGGCTGCTCCCAAATATGTGTAGGACTGCACTATCTCCATTGGCTTGCGATGATAAGTGAAGGTACGTCGGCAGAGCACTGCGCATGAGGTGTTGAAGACCATAACCTTGGTCTTCCCAATATTGACTATCAGGTCTCTCTCTGTGTAGAACACCTATAGGGCCTCCAGTTGTCTCTATAGCCCCTCAACTGAAGATGATATAAGGACTATGTCATTAGTGTATAGCAATATTTGTATCATGAGGTTGCCTAGTAACAATCCCTCCTGGCCCTAGGCGATTTATGAAGGGTGTGATCTCATCAATGTAAAGTTTGTAGAGAGTCGGTGAGAGGGGGAAACCATCCTTCACCCCAATCGTGCTCTTGACCCAATCCGATAGACCGCTTGGGGCACAAACTCTGCCTTCAATTGACTCATATAGGCTCATGACACCCTAGATTAGCGTCTCTAGAATCTACATCTCCTATGGTCTCATGATCATGCAGGATTGTGGGACAGTGTCGGACTTCTAAAAGTGTACGAAGCATGTGTGGACTTTCTAGTGTCTAGACCTTGCCTCCTCAATGATAGCTCTCAGGGGGAGGATATGATCTAGAGTAGAGTACTGCCTCCTGAATCCTACCTACTCTAGTGCCCATTGCCCTCGTGCTTCTGTATGACTGATGATCACTCTCTCTAGTACCGATCCATAAGTATTGGCTAGTGTGTGGCCAATCGTGAGGGTGCAATAGTTCCCAATATCCATGGGTCTTCTGCTTTTTCTATCGGTACAATGGTGGTGGTGCACCAAGTCGGTGGGAAGCAGTGGCATACAACATGGTTGAACATCTATGCAAGAACTGGGGTTAAGACCTCCTACCAATGTGCAAAATTATCAATTTGTAGGCCCTCATGATACTATGCTTTCCGGTTGTGGAGCCGACGAAGTGCAGCTCGTACATTTTTCCTAGTAAACAAGTGAGGTAGTAGGCCTAGGCATAGAGGACATATCTAGTGGCTGCCTCAAAACATCATATAAGAAGCACACATACACTCCGAGATCAGTTATGGGAATGGGTGGCTTCCCCTTTGCAAGAAACTCCATCTAGTGGTCAGGTTTCCTCCTTGAAATGATATGTTGATCTCATCCATCCTGTGTATGAGGAAGGTTCTTCTCTTGCAGTGTGTGAACCATTGAAAGATCCATTATGCCTCAGATGATGTCAACTGACTTAGGGATTGCTCTCGTGTGAGATGGGCCCACACCTCTCTGCATTCTAACGTCATCAAACCAAGACTTTTGATGCATCTTCCCATCTTGGGCCCATGCAGATTGGCGGGTTGTAGGGAAGGATCTGGTGGTAGCGTCCAATACTATTGAGGCAGGGGTGTCCGAGGTGTTAGTGAGGACTATATCATCCTCGAGTATGGCCGGAAGCTATCTAGTTAAGTGACTCACATATACTGGCTGGAGGGCACAGTCAAAGTGGATCTATGTACGAGCAGGTGAGGCAAGGGCTGTCCCTATGACTAGCATAGTAGATGAGTGGTCAAACTCCGAGTGGGGGAGGGACTACTGTGAAGTCATGTATCCGTGAGGAAAAAGGCTTGATGGGCTGAGTAGGTAGTCCACTATCCTTGTCCCACCGCCATGTGCTTGTCCCGCAGATGATGGCCATGTCTGAAGGCCATTCTAGCCTAATGAGGTCGTGGACTGCTCCCAACTCAAGTAAGCGTCGCTAGTATGTTGTCACATGTGAGGTATCTGTAGAATGTCTCAGGATCCCGAGCTCTACTGCATCTAGCTCTAGAACCATATGGGGATCTCTCTCATATGCGAAGTCTAATAGGCCCACTTCTATCTCTTATTCTTGCATTGAAGACCCCCAGAAGAAGGGTGTCTCCCTGTCTCGAGAACTCTGTGATGTCATCATGTATAGTCTCAAATGGGCCTCTATAGTGACCTCATGAGCATATGATGGCGTGCCTCGGGGGAAGTAGCATACTAGAATGAAGATCGATCGGGCATCTAGCAACAATCAGACTCATATCCACATATGATGTGCTTGTTACCGCAGATGTGAATGGTCTCAAGTGTGTCTTGAAAAGAACATCCATGCCTCCAGAGCCTCGTACCCCACTATCTCTCCTCAATTCTATCCTATGAGTTGACTCCCAGGTGTATCCTATTACTGTGGGCAGTGCTCTCTTTATTTGCATGCCCTTCATTTGTTGTAGCTCAACCCCGAGTGCATGTACTTTGTCATGGAGCTTGGTCTTCTCGTTTTCCCATTCTATCCTCTCCTCCCATTTTTCTTTCTTAGCCTTTTCCTCCCTCAATTCTTCTTGTACCTTCCCTCCTTGTTTTCTAATCTCAACTAATGTCCTATCCACAAGGCAAATTTTGTTGAGGCATGTGAGTACATTTATAGTAGCTTTGTACGCTATCGTTGTAGTGAGGGCTACCATAGCTGTCTCCAAATCTTGTTTTCACCATGTGTCTTCTACTCCTGCTCTAGTATCTCTACTAATTGTAAGATTATGTAGCATATTTTTTTGACTTACAAGACCTATATGTGGTAGTGCAGAAATAGAGACATTTTTCACATATTTATGTCCCTGGGTTACCTTTAAGTATGCTCGTAATCCTTCTCTGTCCTTCCTCTGACTTTCTAATTTTGCATTTCTGTGGATTTGCTAGTGAAGCTTCCCTCTTTGTTGACTTTGTTGATTTTCTTGTTGTCCTTGTTGCAGGTTTAGAGCTGGTAGGGGTTGAAGCCCTTGTCGGATGGCCTTGTTAGCTAGGTGGAGGGCTTAAAGGCCCTACGTAGCAGCCGTGATGGGGCTTCACGAGGTTAGAGAACACTCCCCTGAGCGTGGACTAGTAGTAGGAGGCCCATGTAACCTGGTTTGCAAGTGTTTTTGTGTTAGGAGGGGGGCGATAGCACATAGTTACTTCACAATAGTAGTTGCAACCATGGCAAGGTCCAAGGGGTTACGGTAGGTTAAGGGCTAAGCATAGGGGGGTCGCGATAGAGAAGTAACAGGGGGCACATATGGGATGTACGAGCGCCGTATGTGAGATAGCAGCAACAAGGTGCTAGGCTGGGTAGGGGGCGGGGGGGGCTAAGGGGCTAAGAGAGAGAATGTATGAGGGAGATTTATTGCTATGATACGAGAGAGAGAGAGAGAGAGAGAGAGAGAGAGAGAGAGAGAGAGAGAGAGAGAGAGAGAGAGAGGTTACACACACACACACACACACACACACACACGTTTTTTGGCGTACCACAGGTGGAGGCCAAAGTAAACCCGATGGGGCTCACAACAAGACAAAGCACCTACAGACGCACACATAGACGGGTTTCCATAACTTTAAAAAAAACTTACGGGCTCGTCTATTTGTGCGTCTATTGGCAGTGTATATACAAGAGAGGCATGAAGCCAAGGCAGTGGCTTTAAGTACAAAAAAGAGTAGCTAGCACTACTTCTACGACTAATCTAAGTTCTCTGCATCCTCGCTCCCTTCTTCACCCCCTTCTGCGCCTCCTTCTTCCTCATCTTCTTCTGCAGGGCCTTGTAAATGAGGGACAACATGTATTAATGTATGAAAAATCAAATCTTTACTTACAATATTGACATATTTAATTACTTTCACATACCTGGGGGGCTGCTCCAGTAGCTCGATATACTGCTCCTCCTTAGTAATCAACCCGTCATCATAGAAGTGCCTCCATGTATCTCCTCTGTGATGGTGGTGGTGGTAGGCTGTCTCGACAGGAGTAGGGTACTTGCCCATGATATCAACCTGCAAGATAACACAATTTGCGGAGGGGTTAGTACAAAGAAACAACCTCCTAATAAACTACATGAATAATATAATTTGAGATCGATACAAATTGGGCCTCCCATGATTCAACACCCCTTGCTCCAAAATGCACACTTTCATATTGCTCCATTTGGATCCTTTGTGCCTCCACGTGCTGCAGACTGGGGTCCGCCACCTTCGCTGCCCTTCATTGCTTTTCTTCCACTCATGCTTGTGAGTGGTGTGGGGCAAGCCCCTTGGTGGTTGACCTCCCTTGAGCCTGGCAATCTTTGCTAGTGCTTGCCTCTTAAGTGAAGATTTTTTATTGCTAAGTATCGTGATAATCTTTGACTTGGCCCATTTATATGTGAACTGAACATTCGGGGGATTGGGATACCTAGAGCGAACAGCAACGAGGGTCTCATCAGCCAACCTTTTTGGATGGTCTTTGTAGTGAATAAAGCAATCTCTGTAGTTGTTAGCAATTATAGAGCGCATGGAGGCCATGATGTCCTTCCCCTGTGCATCCATCAAGATGCCTCCTGTCTGAGTGATGTCATAGTAGATCATACCATCACCCTTTGACACGTCTGCATCATCTGAATCATCCTCGTCCCCACCACTACCCTCCCAAAAGCAATGTGCCATGCATCCCCCACCGCTCTCCCTGCTACTACGCCTGCTACCATGTCATGTCGAGCTAGTACGTTGACCACTTGTAGCTGGAGAAGCGACTCTTAACTGCATGGGACTTAGCTGACCACTCGTAGTTGGAGAACCGAGTCTTGACTGCACGGGAGTACGCAGATGGCTCTGTGAGGCAGAAGGGCCTCTTGACGGCATGGGAGAAGGGGTTCGGCTCTGTAGCTAGTTGGGCTGTCTCGAATCCACTGGGGTAATCTCAGCTGGTGTGGGGTTGGGGTGGTTTGGAGTCTATAGTGCCGACTCCTGGGGGATGTTTAGAGTACCCGTCATGTAGCCGTATAACTCCGCAAGACTGGGAGGGTGCCCCAAAAGGTTAGATAACTCCCGAAAGATGGTCTCCCGAAGATCAGGTGAGGCTAAAGAGCTTCCTGGCCACATGATGAACTGAAGAAAAGAAAAAAAGAAGATTATTGATGAACTGAAAAAAAGATAAAAAAAGAGAGAAAAAGAGAGAAGGAAAGAGAAGAGAAAAGAGAGGAAAATAGAGGAAAAGAGGAGGAAAAAGGAGAGAAAAAGAGAGAAAAAGAGAGGAGAAAAAGAGAGAAAAAGTGGGGATAAAAGAGAGGAGAAAGGAGAGGAAAAGAGAGGAGAAAAAGAGAGAAAAAGTGGGGATAAAAGAGAGAAAAAGAGAGAAGGAAAGAGAGGAGAAAAGAGAGGAAAATAGAGGAAAAGAGAGGAGAAAAAAAGAGAGAAAAAGAGAGGAGCTAAGAGAGGAAAATTACCACGAAAAGAGAAGGAAAGAGAGGATAAAAGAGAGAAGGAAAAAGAGAGAAAAGGGGAGGATAAAAGAGAGAAAAAGAGAGAAGGAAAGAGAGGAGAAAGGAGAGGAAAAGAGAGGAGAAAAAGAGAGAAAAAGTGGGGATAAAAGAGAAAAAGAGAGAAGGAAAGAGAGGAGAAAAGAGAGGAAAATACAGGAAAAGAGAGGAGAAAAAAAGAGAGAAAGAGAGGAGATAAGAGAGGAAAATTACCACGAAAAGAGAAGGAAAGAGAGGATAAAAGAGAGAAAGAAAAAGAGAGAAAAGGTGAGGATAAAAGAGAGAAAGAAAGAGAGGAAAAAGGAGAGGAAAAGAGAGGAGAAAAAGAGAGAAAAAGAGAGGAGATAAGAGAGGAGATAAGAGAGGAAAATTACCACGAAAAGAGAAGGAAAGAGAGGATAAAAGAGAAGGAAAAAGAGAGAAAAAGAGAGAAGGAAAGAGAGGAGAAAAGAGAGGAGGGAAAGAGAGAAAAAGAGAGAAGGAAAGAGATGAGAAAAGAGATGAAAAGAGAAGGAAAGAGAGGAGATAAGAGAGGAGATAAGAGAGAAAAAGAGAGACGAAAAGAGAAGGAAAGAGAGAATAAAAGAGAGAAGGAAAAAGAGAGGAAAATAAGAGTGCAATCCCTTTCTTCAATCATGCTTTCTCTTTCCATCATTTATACAATCCATTTCTTCAATCATGTGATCCCTTTTCATCATTCATGCAATACATCTAAGAACATCTAAGACTGTCGGAGTGCATCTATATCTGCGTCTAACAGCGTGTCTACAGGCACGGCTATCTATTTCCAAAGATAAATGCATCTATAGACGCACTGTTAGATGTGCTCTTAGATGCATCTATAGACGCACTCCGACAGACACTTTTTTTAGAACTTGAAAAGGAGATGTGCTCTTAGATGCATCTATAGACGCGCTCCGACAGACACTTTTTTTAGAACTTGAAAAGGACATGTGCCCAACACAAAAAAACAACACTAGTATAAAAAACATTCATTCCTTGCATACGACAAAGGACGAATCCAAAGAGAGCAACTTCCAAAGAAGATCAACCGTCAAGAGACTTACCTCGGATAGAGGTATGGAAGCTTCTTGTTCTTCTTCAAAGCTGCTTCTCTTTCTTCTCTTCCTTGTTCAGCCTCTTTCTCTCCTTCCTCTTGCTCCTCTTTCCTTTTCTTACTTTTGTCTCTTTCTTTCTTCCTTCTTTCTTTCTTCTCTTCCTTGTTCACCCTCTTCTCTTGTGTGCTTGGGGATGATTGTGTAAGCCTGGAGATGAGTGTGGGTGCTTGGAGATAAGTGTAAATGCCCGGAGCTGTGTCTGTTAATAGTAAAGCAAGCCGCGTGACATTAAAAGTATGTAAAGAAAAGCAAGCGCACTAAAAGTAGGTTAAAAAATTAGCTCGCAGTCTGCGCGTCTATATGTGTGTCTAAACGTGCTTCTATTAGTGTATTTCAGACATGCACCACAATACAGACGTGCTTTTAGATGCACCATAGAGTTTTTAACATTTACAAACTCATGCAAGAGCAAAATTTTTGGGTTATTTATTTGTAGGATGTCTTCATCTTCAACAAGTAGCTCCAGTGAGGATGAATCCCTCCGTATCCACCATCGCGAAATATGGTTGAAGCAAAAAATCAAATGTATGTGTGATCGATGTCGAGGAAACATGTATCGTGCACGCAGAATTACCCTCAATCACGTTTCAAAGTATGGAGAATGGGATGCGATCATAAATATGGTAAGTGTTAAAGGGTTAAGGTTGATTGAGATACTTATGAGTATTCATGTGTTTGAGTTATGATCCGATTTTAATTTGATACAGGATGTAATGCCACACCCGCAGATGTTGCCCTATGCTCGTTGTGAGGAGGCGAAGCATCAGCGATATGAGGTGGAATCTTCAGGAGGGACCATTACGGATGCATGGAGTGATGGTGATAGTAGCCCTTCGCTATTACCTCATGAGGCCATGGAGGAGGAGGTGTTTGATGATATGGTGCGGGATTTATATGTCCATCAATCCGAAGGGAGGGATGATAGCATGGAGCAGGATGATCTTTTTACCGCAGCATCAACTCCACTGTTTGAGGGGTGCACATTCTCTATTCTACGTGCCTTCCTTGAGTTACTAAACTTGTAGACAATTTTAGTAATGCAATTTTGAATGCATTACTCAAGTAAGCTTTAAAGTCTATTTTGCAAACATGGTGAATTATGCTAGTGGGTAAATTACTCGAATGCTTTTCCTCATTTATGGTCTTCACGTGCAGGCTATTGTGTAAAATGCTTCCAAGGGAGAATAAATTACCAACCTCAAGAGATATGGCAAGGCAACATGTGACCTCTCTTGGAGGATTAGATTACAAGTGCATCCATGCATGCGTCAATGATTGCGTTCTGTTTCGTGGACCACATAAGGATGCAAGAGAGTGTCCTACTTGTGGAGAGGCAAGATATAGAGCAGATCTCAAAACTTTGGATGTGCCTCGTAAGGTTCTGTGACATTTTCCCATAATCCCTCACATCCAACATATGTTCAAGTGCAAATCCATTGCAGAGCTCATGTCATGGCATTCCTCCCATTGATCAACTGATGGCAAGTGGAGAACTCCCACACACACTCCTGCGTGGAAGCATATTGAAGACACATGGCCAAGCTTCAAGGAAGAACCTAGGAGCTTGAGACTTGCATTGGGTATGGATAGTGTGAACCCATTTCGTCTCAAAAGCACCTCTTACAGTGTATGGCCAGTGATATTAGTGAATTATAATCTTCTACCCTCTATGGCTATTAAGAAAGGACATGTTATGTTATCCCTTCTAATTCTAGGGAAACATAAATTCAAAAATCCTGATGTTTATTTGGAGCCTTTGATTGACGAGCTAGAGATACTTTGGAGAGGTATCGAGGTACATGATGTGAGTAGGCCTCCGTCGTCACGAGACCTCAACTACAAAGCAGTCTTGATGTGGATGATGCATGACTTTCCAGGCTATAGCGAGTGTTCAGGTAAGCATTGCACTTTTAGTTATGAGTAGGCAACCGATGTGGCACCCTAAACCCACCTTCAACTCTTAATTGTGTCTATTGTTCAGGTCTCACTATATCGGGTTACCATGCATGTCCTGTTTATGGTCCTTCACTAGTTGCCTCACGGGTAGACGCATTGAATAAGGTCATCTATGAGAATCACCATCGATTTCTCCCACCTAATCATCCTAGATATGTCACTCCTTGGAATGAAGTCCCCCCATAATCACTCACTGCAGGAGATTGGATGAGAATTTGGGATGGTTCCATGACTCCTCCACCACTTGGCATGAGCCAGTAAGGATTTGTAACTATTGTGTGCTAGATTGGCTATAAATAAAGATTGCCCACTAACACCAGGTTTGAATACTCCATCTTTTATCTTTTACCATATTGGTCCTACCTTAAGAATGTGGCGTCTACCATTTGGGAACATTTGAATGGGACATGAGGTTCCGCAGGCATAAGGGAGGATCTACGCACCACAGGGAGGATGTGTGAAGCTTGGCCACAAGAGAGACCAAATGGGTGTGTTTTTTTATCTTGTGCAGCGTGGAGGTTATCAAAGCTAGAGATGGTGGTGGTGAAGCACGCTATCACTACCATTCGTACTCCCACTGGATGCATGAGGTGTTTGAAGGGGGCCTTCAAAAAGAGCAAGAAAAGAGGTGTAGAGCAATTATATGGCTTGAAATCTCATGATTTGCACAAGATGCTCCAAGTAAGTATTTTATGTACATAATATATTTTTCCTTCCAAATTTGTGAGTGAATTAGAAGCAACTAACTAACCATTCCTCGTGTGTTCAGTTCATACTACCTACTAGCATTTCTCACAGTGCATCGAAGGATGTGAAGGATTGTATTTACAAGATGGGCGAGCTTATGAGGTACTTTACAAGATACAAAATGTGAATATTATATTTATAAGATGGGCGAGCTTGTGAGGTACTTTACAGGATGCAAGGTGTTCCGTACTTTTTCCTTTCTAGGTATGTGAGCTCAAAGGAAATAGATCCCACCATGCTTGAGAATGCTCGAGTTATGTCAGTGGAGGTGGTTTGTTTACTGAAAGAGACATTTTCACGTTCTATTCTCATAAGCCAACTACATCTCATAATGCATTTAGTGGATGAGATTGCTATATGCGGTACTGTACATGCACAATGATGGTTCTTCCTCGAGCACTTCATGAAGACCTTGAAGGATTTCGTGAGACAAAATGCAAGACTCGAAGGTAGCATGGCCGAGGGTTGGTTGGTACAAGAATCACTTGTATATATTTCTGAGTTTCTTGTTGATGTGGATAGCTCTCTCCCACGACTATGGAGAGATGATGAAGACCTAAGGATGACCTCTATTATGCCTCAAGGGAAAGAACACAAAGTAATAGACATAGAGTTGCTTAATAATATCAACCTCTATTGCATGCTTAATAGTGATGTGATGAAAAGATGGGTGACAAGATACGAGGATGCAAAGGCAAGAAGACAAGAAGAAAGGGCCCTCTTTCGTACAAACCACAGATCTCGTGTGCCATACCCTCAGTATCTAAGAGCACGTCCAAAGGATATTTATGTGGATTGGCTACTTAACAAAATGGAGAGAGTAGAGAGAGACGAGGGGATGCATATCACAATGGAGGAGTATGGTAGGGGATGCATGAGAAAGGTCGGTATATAGAATGTTATGCATAAGTTAGGAGCTTTCAATAATTTAGATTGCTTATTTAATTGATTTTGTCTTGGTGTAGTGTACTATGTTCAATGCTATATGGTATGAGGGCAAGCATTTTCGAACAAAACAGATTGATGATAATTAGAGAAACACACAAGATTGCGGCGTCATTGCTAGATTTGAGGGAGCCAATGGAGCCATGGATGATTATTGTGGCTTAATCCAAGATATTATTAAGCTTGATGTTCGACACTTCTTTGTATATGTTTTGGATGTAAAGTGGTTTAAGGATGTGGTGGAAAGAGGCCCTAATGCAACAATCAAATGCCATGCAAGTGGCTTTGTAACTATTGACTTCACAAAGTTTTGGCAAAGTAAGAAGGACACACTAGTACTACCGCAACAATGTGAACAGGTATTGTACACACATATACAAATACTCACTTTTACATATTTGATACCTTCGATGCAAGGAAAATAACATGATTGTATTTGTGT
Organism: Dipteris shenzhenensis; assembly: GCF_047967505.1. Classification (NCBI taxonomy): domain Eukaryota; kingdom Viridiplantae; phylum Streptophyta; class Polypodiopsida; order Gleicheniales; family Dipteridaceae; genus Dipteris; species Dipteris shenzhenensis. The sequence goes on from NC_141609.1 coordinate 54,214,511, forward strand.
TTGAATTAGGTTGTCTATCAACCAATGGTGGATAATAATAGATGGTGGCATGTCATATCTATTACGCCACGTTTCAAAGTGATGTATAGTACATTTACTAATATGGAGCATATGGAGGATGATCATGGCCATGGAGGTGATGATGACCATGATATGAGAGAGGAGGATGATCATGAGATAGGAGATATAGATATTGAGGCCATTACCCATGAGGATTATCCTACCATTGGTGATGCTAATTTCGATGAGCACATGAGTAGCACAAGTAGTAGTGGGTTGAATGTATTTGTAGATCTCAACACTGGTTTGGATTTTGAAGTAGATAGTTTGGCAAGGGTTGATCTCATTGAGGATGAGATTGAATTGTGAACCGTAGCCCTCATGGATATTGGCAAAACTATTTTACATATTGTCTCATATGCATTCTTCTCACCTCACTTAATTTTTGTATATGTGGCATGGGTTTTGCAAAGAAGCATTGATATTTTTGTTAAAATTTTGTGCTTTGGTAATCATGGGCATTGTTTGGAAAGCATTGATTTACATTTATCAGGCTGTCCCAAAATCTCACTTTCTGTAGTCTTTGTTTTGCATCTAAATCCGTGTCTAATTAACAGTGCAGACGCGCTAATAAACGTGCTAATAGATGTGTTATTAGACGCACTATTAGACATGCTAACAGATGCGCTATTAGATGTGCCTGTAATTTCTCTATTCGAATAGTGCCTATAGACGCACTTGCTATTTTGCACGTCTATGAAGCGCGTCTATAGTTGCTTTGTGTTGTTGTGGTTGGTGAAAGCTCATTTTTCTGATGGGATTGGCGCCACGTGGAGTTTGTTCTAGGATTCAGATCTGCAACACATCCATGTCTACTCTCGCCACGTGTGCTAGTCCGCTTGGGTTCTTGCTGGTTGTTGGTGGCTTGTTGGTAAGATGCGCCACGTGGTGCATGACGTCATGTTCCAACATGCATTGCATGCGTCTAAATTTTGAGCAACGATTGACAAGCCTTTAGTATCTGTGGTCTCTCTCACGTTCAACGTTGAGCATTCTGGTATTGAAGTGAAGCCGCCGGCATCACCATCCTCCAGGTTTCCTCTCCCTTTTTATAGAATCTCCGTCTTACTTTCCGTCCATTTGGTCCAGAGAGCGACGATCAAATTAACTGGGTCACATGATGCAGGGCTCCTTGCAAAGTTACGAAAGCCTCTTGGCTGGCGTCAAACGAGTAGACGTCGTGATTTCTGCTGTGAAAGGAGAGGTGTTGTTGAATCAGATTAATGTCATCTCTGCGATCAAGGAAGTCGGAACTATCAAGGTAAGCTCTCCGTGATAGGCAACAATTCTGGCCTCGTTCATGATTTCATTATCCATGACTTTCTTGTCGCTGCAGCGCTTTCTTCCATCAGAATTTGACCTTGCTGTGGATAATGTGCAAGTTCTCGAGCTCGCCCAGTCCAATTTCAAGTCGAAATCTAGAATTTGTAGAGCTACAGAGGACGCACGAATACCTTACACCTACGTTTCAAGCTTCGGCTTCTCTGATTATTTCCTTAAGAATCTCATGCAACCGGAACTTGCGTCTCCACCAAGGGATAGAGTTTGCATCTATGGCGACGGCAATGCAAAAGGTATGCATTTCGTTTCTCGCCCAGCTGATCACTTTACATCATAATTTTGCTCTTTTGTAGATGCGTGCTTACATAAAGAAGCTGATGCAAGGCCAACTGCGGAACAGGTCTACGCTTTAGACAGATTTTGCCTTTGTCAAACAAAGAAACTGAGGCTGGAGGTCCTTCATCGGATAAGGTGGAAAGAGGGCCGGTCATCTCAGAGCTGGTCTTGGGGATTCGATGCAGAAGCTCGAGATCAGATTGTACAATGTGATTGAAAGGCGATTGCATATGTGTAAAGTGTGAGGGCGGTCAGGGGCGGTTTGAATTACCATCTCGCTCGTCCTTCTTCGGAGTCGTGCCCAGAGATGCAGACTGCTATAAGGTTGAACAGTTTTGGGTTCCAGCATGAGGTTGATTGCGGGGTTCTCGTAATGCATTTACTCGCTCTTTTTTAGAGATTTGGTTGCAGATCATATAGAAGTAAGAGTAGATATAGATTGCTTCACGTGCGCTCCTTCCATAGAGTTTCGGGAAAGGAAAGGTATGGACCACTTTAGTAACAGCACACCAAAGTTTCCTTGCTCTACATGTGGAATCCTGACATTCAGGTCCAAGTTGAAAACCACGACAATCCACAAACTGCCTGTACCAAGAGATTGTATTCCACAACCGGCACAAGACAAACAAGATGCACTTTCTTGCTCGTAGTGTTGTCACCATATCCAGGCAGGGAAAATGCCCAGGTTCTCCAAGGATAAGATGGCGCTGGCCACGCCAAGCACATCAGCCCTGAATAGAATTGAGGAGCGACTTATTTCAATAAGATTACCTTTTGCGCAGATAAGACACTTGGCGTATGAGGGACAGCTCGGGCTACATGGCAGCGTCATACATGTTTTTGCAGACGTCAACCGGGCACAACAAGTCCTACCCCGTTTCATAAACAACTCCACAATGGTGACTGTAGCAATCAAGCGCCGCTTGCATTATGACCACAACTACATCAGTGGTCTGGTTCGGCCCACTTTGACGATGAGGGCACTACAAGAAATGATTGTGACTCCTCTTTACACAACCAACAATGTTAAAATCAACCGATAATGGACTGAACACATCCAGCAGTTGCAAACTGAGGACGAGGACTAGCAGCACACATCAAAAGCACAAACAAGAGACATTCCTCCGCCCGATGATGTGACCAACACATTTGTACACAAGATTTACACAAGTCAGCAAGTTATTGATTTCGAGAACAAGCCAATTATAGTCACCCCCTCCGAAGGATTTGCCCCTCTGAGCCTGTTCAAGGATGAGCAATGTGAGGAACTAGCATTTCCAACTTTATTTTATGGGCGCAGTCGTGCTTATTGTAAACCAAGTAGAACAAGCTACCAAGACATAGTGAAGTGGGAGCTTCGCAATGAGGGGGCAATGAGGATAGGAGATCCATTGAAAACTTGTTCTTCAAAACAATGATCTTGGTAAGGCACGTCCTCTCATCCGTCTAGGTTCACATGCATAAAGGCCAAATGCAAGGACAACGAATCGAGGCGAAGAAAGTAATACTCGACACAAATGTGGAGCAATTGCTACAATCAAAAGTTGCCTTTCGAGACTTCACATGCCTGAGAACGTCAGTGGATTACAAACATCGACTTCAGCGTAACGCTTTTGCCATGATTAGACAGCTTGGGCCACCTACATTCTCGTTACACTATTTTCCTGCAAGATTTGAATAGAAAAGAAAATCCAGAACAGCTGGACCATTTGCCTGACAATATACATTAATTGATTTGAGCTGACCCAGTGACAATAGCACAATACTATGTGCACAAATTTAAGGCCCTCAAAACATTATTATGACAAGACAATAGTATTTTAGGAACACTATCGGACTTCTTCTTCGTCACAGAATTCCAGAACAGAGGTAGCAAACACGATCATGGCTTGCTGTGGGTCGATGGAGGACCCAATAGTAGCAATGCCAACGATAGCGCAATTTGTCGACAAATACACAAGCACAGACAATGCACTCCTTGAAGCCGCACTCAATGACATACAAACCCACAAGCATAGACAAACATGCAAGAAAATGTCGCTTTGGGTTCCCAAAGTCTCCAATGTGACAAACAAAAATTTTGAGACCCTTACTTGAGGAAGAAACCAACAACATGTACAAGATGCAATACGCAAAAATCAAAGAAGCACTACAAGAAAAAACATGCACAACTCTCACTTTTGATTCGCTCCTTGAGAAAATCAAACTTTCTGAGCAACAATATGAGACCGTACTAAGGAGCAGCATCTCGCAACCAAAAATATTCACATAAAAAGAGATCCAAAGGATATATCTACAAATAACTTTAATCCAGCATTGAACAAACTATGGGGTACTAACACTGACATACAATTCATTCTAAACCCTCACAGTGTAGCATCATATTGCACTTCCTACATAACAAAAGTTGACAAAGAGACAAACAATGCGGTCAAGAATGCAATCATCCAAAGCCTCCAACACAATTCGACAATCAATGAGCATGTACGCAGGGTCGGCAATGCAATATTAAATACTCAACACATCAGTGCACAACAGGCAGTGTACTTGTGTCTCTCGCTACCACTGACAAGCACTACAAGGGAATTCATTTACATAAACACTAGCGCACCAGCTAATAGGGCACTGCTACTGAAAAGGCAGGCGCAACTAGAGATGCTGCACTTAGAGAGCACTGACGCAAGAATTGAAAGGTTCTGTTTTGTTGGGTATATATAACCTATGCTATTGTTATTCATTTGAGAGCCACCTTACTCTATTCGATGAGCTCTTCAAGGTATCTTTACAATGCCTTCTATATACAGACCGAGCTGCTGCTCTTCTCCACATGATCCCGCTACTGGTGCTGTGACAACAAGTGGAGTAGAGCTATGTTGGCTGGACTATCCAATGGTGTTAGAAGCAGAATCAAATCATGTTACCTACTTTGTTCCATGATGCATTAGAAGGGTGTGGGTGCTCCTCCAAGCAGGCACGTTGATGTTGCAATGTATCGGCTGGTATTTGAGAAGTTCTTGCTCATGTCCATCCTTATGGTTTGTATTGGTGGGCGAGTTTCTAGGTTTTTGTATATCTAGATGGATGGATGCTTTGTTAGCCAATTGATGGCATTCTATGAGAACTTCGATGGCTTACCATACTGGCACCTTCCCTTTGATTTGACACATTCTATAGGTGCTAGTGCTTATTCTCCGAGCTTTTGTGCCAAGAAATTGTTCCCTATTTTGTGGCACCTAGTTCTTCAACCTCTATGACACATGTTTCGTATGTTTGGTTAGGTTGGAGTTGTAGTGGCAGTAGTAGCAAGGCAAAAGTAGCAGCAAGGCAAAGAGCTATCATTTTTTCCCCACTGTCTTTTCTTATTTTCCTTCTCATTTACAGGGCATGGGCATTTTAGGGAGAATGCTTGAACAATAGAGCTACTATCTTTTCAAAGTTAGTGCCCCTCCTGCGACAACATTCGCAAGCTCCTACACCATAAAGCAAGGGCGCACTAAGCTAAGGAAAAAAAGAAGAATAATATATTTCAATAACTACAATAAGGCAAAAGATCCTAAAAATCACTACAGGGAAGTCTACCTATTGTACCTGCCATTCCAGTGCAAGGAACACACCCTTAAGAAAACAAACCAAACATGGAAAAACATGTACAGAGAGAACAAAGAGATCATCAACTCGACACAAGCACTATTTCAAGCATGCTACCCATACAGTAGCACAGCAGACAGTAATCCAACAAGCTACCTGTCAAACCCTAGTGAAGAGCGCCATTTTGTGTCAATTGAAAAGTGTGATCTTCTCAATGACATGGATTACCACCCAAAAAAAAAAAGAACCTACCAGCTACAACAAGAGAAACCAAACTACATGTCTAATGAGGCATATTACGGGAACTTGAGGAAAATGAACTCTGAGCAATGTCTGCTTATGACATTATGTTGAAAAAAAGAATAAAGAAGGAAGAGCAAATACAATTGTTCATAATAGGTAATGCGAGCTCCGGCAAAACCATCATTGCGACCATGATAGCGGAGGCCCTACATCGACACTACTCGCATAAGAACACATCCGATACCGACCTTCCAAAAATATTGCTGCCAGCGTATACATGGAAGGCAACAAGAGGGATTAATGGGAGCACATTGCACGCAGCACTCCACCTACCACTGCTCACAAGCTCCTACGCAAGCTTCTTTGCAGAGAAACTCCAAGCTTTAACTACGCATTACCAAGATGTTGAGGCTATTCTCATAAATGAAATATCTTTAGTCAGCATAAACACATCCCTTGCAACAGACATGCGAATGCACAAAATCAAACACAACCACGAGAAACCCTTCGGTGGCATCGACCTTCTTCTATGTGGCGACCTATGTCAGGCTAGTCTGGTAAAAGATGCCTAGATCTTCTCAGAGCATTCATCATCAACAACAATGGTTGGGTCAGTTTGGAGGTCATATGTTAAGTACTACCAACTACAACAACCCATGTGCTAGGACGACGAGGAGTTCTTGCAAATACTCAACAGAATCAGAACAGGGACACATACCATAGAAGACATAAACTCTTTGAATAATGCTCACCATAGAACCCACCAGACAAAAACAACATCCCACACTTATTTTACACAAACGACGCAAAGAATAGAAGGCCTCCCCTTAGATCCCTTCTCTATAAGCCTAAACTTACTTTCTTAGTAGAAAACTTCACCTTGTCATGTCTTTGCAGTTCTCTTAAAAGGTCTAAACCCTTTCTCAAATCCTTTGATAACAAACTTCATATTTGTACTTCTGACCCTAGTTTCTTTCGTCATCCCTTTCTCTGCTCCCACATTCATTATGGCCTCAATCACATTCCTATTACACCCTTAGATCCACATCTCGCTCTTCAAGCACTCATCTAAACCTTTCATGACGTCTCTTTCTCCCTAAATTTAGACCCTAGCCCCCTTTTAGAAAGCCTCTCCCTTCTTTTTTGGAAAGATTTCCGTGCCTTCTTTCCCCTCCTTAAAATCTAAAAGTCACCTCTTGAAGATAAAACTCTTCTTGATGAAGTTAACTGGCTTCTTGGCCATTTTTTTATCATTGGTCTAGATAAGGCCTCCCAAACCCCCATCATTCTTTGCAAATTTTTAATACACACCCTAACCCTTGAAAGATTAAACTCCCCTAAATTCCTACCCTCATCCAAACCCCCTTCTACTACTCTTTCATCCCTTGCTACTACTCTTGATTCCCTCAATCTTCCTTTTACTTTCAACTCTTTACCCTATCTCATGTGCACCTACAAGGCACACAAACATAGCTTTCATTGGATTACCAATGCCCATAACTGCATCTTCTCCTCACTTACTGATCTCTTAGCCTTAAGGCTCAAAGAGCTAAAAAACGTCATCTCCCTAGAGGGAGAAAAATGACATTCCACTTATAAAAACTTTCTCAATGTATCCAGAAACATGCTTTGGGGCATTGACTCTAACTTACAATTCCTTGTTAATTTACCCCTTGAGATTCACTCCTTATATTCTGCTGACATAGCAAACTACTATGAAGACATTCCCCACTTTGGCCCTTTTAGCCTTATGGATTCCCTCACCTATTTTTGTGAACTTGCTTTAAAAGTAGGCTACAAAGGCTTCTATCTCAAATTTGGTAGTTTCCACCTCACAAAAAGGGCTAATGTAAAAACTCTCTTTAGCTTTGATACATTTCTAAGCTACAACCACCTTCTTCTTAATCCATGTGTTATCCAAGTTGGCTCTCTCTGCTAGACCCAATCTAAAGGCATCCCTATGGGCTTCTCTTGTTCACCTCTTTAGTGCCACCTATAACTCACTTCTTTCGAGTTCAAGTTCATAAAGAAGTTAGCACGTCTTGGCCTTTCCGACTTTCTCTCTCTCTTTCTCCTTACCTTTAGGTATGTCAATGACATCCTCTTCATCAATAATCCCCTCATCACCAATTTCCTCGATCCCTCCACACCTCTTAATGAGGATGACCCCCTTACCATCTACCCTCTTCACATCATCTCCCTCAAATGTAGCTTAACCTCCTCTTTTATCAACACCAACCAAAATCTCATTTGACTCTCTTGCACTTTTTAAACACTCACATCTCTCTTTCCCCCCTTTTGCTTGGAGATTTTTCTTCCACATTTGTCTGGAAGAAAAAACTCCTCAATTTTCCCACCATATCCCTTATTCTGCCATAGCAACCAACCGCTTTCATCCTCTTATAAAGTCTGCCTAACCTTTATTCTCCCTATTCTTTTCTCATGTTTTGATGAATTTGATGCCTTTTTTCATTTACTTATTGACATTTGCAAGGACAATGGCTTCCTTCCCCACAGAATCTCTAAAATTATTCACAACGACATTGCCTCAAACTCCTTTCCACATCTTAAACTTAATTTACACATACTTCTTTCCCTTTTCGGGTAGACAGTACGTCATCAAACTCGGTGATGACCTACTATCTCACCTTGTGTGATGTATTATACTGGGGCAAAGGAGGGTACACACACACACACACACACACACACACACACACACACACACACACACACTTCCTATTCACTTTTTACCTTACAACTACTTTACTTTTTTCCCTTCCCCCCCTCCCTTCTCGCTCTAAATTCCTTTGCCCCCCTTTTGCTTACACTCTTTGTCCTTCTCTCTTATTTACACTCCCCAAACCCTTTTGTCGATTAATTTCCCCTAATTTCCTAAACCCCTATTAAAATTTCCCTATCTTCCTATTTTTCCAAGTTTTTCCTCTCTTTTTCTCTAATTGCCCTATTTTTTCCTTATTTTTTATTTTCCCCTAATTTCCTATTTCCCTAATCTCCCTAAACCCCCTTTTTTCTAAATTCCCTATTTTTTCCTATTTTTTAATTTCCCTATTTTCCTAAATTTCCTCTTTTTTTCTATTTTTCCCAAATTTTCCTATATTCCCCTATTCCCCCCCTCCTCTAATTTTTCCTTCTTATTCTTTTAAACTATGATTCCCTTTTTTTCTACTATATTTCACTAATTTTACCCTACTCCAATACCGCCCCCCCTCTTTTTTCTTCTCTTCCTAATTTAAATTCTCAAAAATACCCCTACTTTACCATACACCCCTTGCCTATCCCTTTTCTCCCCCTTGCTATGTGGCCCTACTTTTTCCTTGAATTGTGGCCCCTTTTAAATTCCTCGTTGCACGAACCCGCAATATTCCCCTAGACCCCTCACCTCCTCTGACTCTGTGACTACCCTACCCTCCCTTATATATTGAACCCCCTCCCCTCACCTATGTCTCACTACGCACATTAGCCTGCTACACTAGCACTCATTATACCCCCCGGTTGCATCTTTGCTGCCTCCTCCTTCTCTACACTCCTCTAGTCACCCCTCTGGATTCCCTACTGCCTTTGGTCTTACTCCCTACAGCTCTGCATTTTTTACTACCTATGCATTTGCCCGCTCCTCTAAGCTAGCCTCTACGCATTCCCCTCGTACTCTTGCTGCCTTTGCTGCTCCCTTTTACTGATGCAGCGCTCGAGCTCTGTACCCGCATTTGACCTCTCTGCTGCTCCAAGCTTGTAGTCACACACTTTGCTCTCAAGGCTCTCCACTCCTTGCTCTCCCTTCCTTGCTACTCGTGTGTGCTAGCCTCTCCACTCCTTGCTGATGACTTGACAGTGACCCTCTGCACATGCTCAATCTATGTGTGGTCTTCTCCATCACCTCAGGCATTCAATGGACTCACAAGTCCCCTCCATGCCTATTTTACTCTTATTCTCTCCCCTTTATATGGTTCTTTTCCCTTTTTTATTTTCCACATTACTTTCAAAAATTTCCCCCTTTTTTTTCTTTAAATTTCTTCTCTAAATATTTCTCAAACAACCACCTTCCCCCCCCCCTCTCAACTTTTTCATTTTTCCTTACTTTACCCTCCCCCCTTAGTAATTAATAAGAACCCCTTCTTCTTCCTCCCCCCCCCTCCCCTCTCTTCTATGCCCCTCTTAAAGATGTAGAAATTTTTCCTTTTTTCTTCCTCCCATGTTATCCCCCTTCTTTACTTATTCTTCTCTTAATTAAATTTACCCCTTAATATTCCTTTGCTTCTTAATTATTCATGTAGGCCTCTTATTTACTCTTATGCTTTTTGCAATAGTTGTAAAAATCACAACCTTTTCTAAACCTTTTCTAAACCCTCCATTACCTAGATTTCCTAATGGTCTCTCCTAACCTCTTCCTTCTCCCTACCATCGATTTGCTCATAATACTTAATTTTTTCCTGTTAAGCTTAAAATTCTCAACTCTTTTGGCAGTACCCATGTCTACTCCTTCCTCACACCTCCACTCCATTATCCCCATAATTCTCTTAACTACTTTTGCACTCATACTTTTTAATAACTAGCTTTATAAGTCAGCAGTCAATGTTTATTTTTATTGTGACTCCGAGAACAAGGGAGGGGTGTTTATGACACCTGTCTTCCAACCTAAGGTTTAACTAGTTCTCACCATGTTTTTCTTGTTGGGTGGTGGCAGGTAGGTAGACTCACCTCTTCAATAAAAGTGATGCTGCCAATGACTTTTCAAAGCGCTACTGCTCCCTTTATCTCTTTTAAAAGATTGTTCTTCCTTTAATGATGTCACTTCCTTTTTTGTGGATATTTATTGCAAAGTATTTCTATTAAAACCAAATTTTTCTACTTTTCACTATGAAAGGGGTGTTGTTAATGTCTACTACACACACACACACACACACACACACACGCGCGTGCGCACACACACACACACACACACACACACACACACACACACACACACACACACACACACACATTCCTAACCTGATTAGCACACACATTCAGTTATGGGAGTATGTGTTCAATGCCTTATCCTCTGCATGAGTTTTCACTACTTTACCATGGTAGATCCTCCTTTCCACTATTGATTGCATCTAATGTCTATATTTAACTCTCTCCTACATGTTGTTTCTAGGAGTCACCTATAATCTAGGCTTTTCCTCCACTATGTGTCATAATAAGTATGGAAATGGTGCCAAATTACCATTAATGAGCCAAGGTACATGAGCTCTTTTTCCTCCCTTGGATACCCCCTACGTACTTCAATGGTAAGTGCCTTGCTCTGTTTGGCCTTTAATGTAAGGTCAAACAACTAGGACTATGGTAATATAGTTGTTACTTCAAAATTGATATGTTTCATGCTTAAAGGGACCCTATGTTGAACAAAGGACCTCACATTTCTTTTGGACCTCTCCATTAGTTATACCCTTAAGAGTACATATCCTAATTGTGGCACTTATGAGGAAATCTGCTATAACAACAAAGCCTGGATTCCATTACCTGTTGCGCAAGGACTCTTGCCACCTTACATCTCTCAAAAACATGCAATGCCTATACCTCCTTGTCGTGTGAGATCGGCTCTGTTAGGCTTCTCTCTGTCTTCTCCTCCCCCACGTTTTTCCACTTTTCTCCACCTAGCTCCCCTATTCTATTCTTTCCTTTCCTCTCCCCATTTTCCTCTTGAGTCTCCACAATTGAGTGCAACCTTGTAAGCATTCTTGGGTTCCTCTTGTCTTGTGCCTTGGCTAACGCTATGCTACCTACATCCTCATCCTCCTCCTCTCTTACCCTAGTCTTTAGCTCTGTCTCTCACCTGTAATGGCGACCGGTACCTCCTCAAGTACCCACTGGCCTTACAAGTTTTTCGCAAATCACCACTCAAACCTAATCCCTCTGACTAGTTTGCTAGTGGCCCATCTGAAGTAACTTTTCAGAGCATTCTCTTGAGCCTTCGCTTCAGCGTTTGCCTCATTTGTTCCTCCCTCTTTCCTGTCCTCTGCTTGTTTCTGCATTTGCTCTCTCTATGCTTGATGCTCACCTCTACTATCTGGCTATCTACGCATCATTTCTCATGCTAATTTCCTTGAGAAATTTTCTCAAGCATCCGCTATTATACCATCCATTTTCCTAGTTTATAGAGGCTCCATTTACCATTCCTTACCATTTTGCAACTTTCTCACAATTGGTGACGACTTGATACGGTTCATAATGCTTCCCTGACGTCTCAGGTGAGATGGCCTTGATGCAATCCCGTGTTGATTAGCCAGGATCACATGTCCTTGATCCCTAGAGTGCTCGCCTTGAACATTTAGTAAAGATGATTGCCATCCTCTATCTCTCTTGGGTGTACATAAGTATTCTCTCAGTAGTTTGTGTGTTTGATGGGTTGGTGTTATTACTCATGAAGATACGAAGGATCCCCAAAATTGTAGATGTGTTTTCACTCTATGCTAGTGGCATTTATTATGTATATCCTCAGGATTGTAGACTTAGTGGGTGCTAGAGAGTACAAAAGGAACTCGCATGCTCTATATTAGAAGTGACTCTAACTTACAATGTATCAAAATATGGCTCTTGGAATTCCCTTCAATTGCCATAGTGCACCTTGCTTGCACATTCATTCACATGGCAGGTTTCTGCTCGCTCTTTTATTATAGGGTTCATTCTATGTGATTTCTTCCCTGATACGTATGTTGGGTTCATCTTTTGTCATGGAGTCATGACCTATTGTTGGAATAGATATTGCAAGGATACTAGTTTTGTTCTCTACCATTATGATGTGTTGCTTTGCAAGGATATAAATGGCTAACCGCATTATGGCACTGTTGGACAAATGATTTTCTTTTCAAAGTTATATTTTTACTAGATCTCTTGGTTGAATACTGGGTCATTATTTTGACTGTGATAACAAGCAATTGGGGTCTATGGCACCTATAGTCCCAAGTTAGAAGTTGTGTGTATTCTAAACATCACCTTCTCTTGGATGGATGCAGATAATAGTCCCCAACATTGGAATGTGTATCTAGTATAGTTCCCAACGAGAGAGGCTGTTGTTGGAGTGCTGGCCGAGAATAGAGAGGAAAGGCTGGAGTGTTGGCCATCTTGCATGATGGAGCATTGGAAGCTAGTGTAGGGAGGCCGTCTAGGAAGGCGCACGACTGAGAGTAGAAGGCCGTGGGTGGCGCTCGAGGAGATTGCTTATGGAAGGAGGAGCATCGCATTGATGCAGAAGTGCTAGCTAGTCGGCCTTAGCTTTGCTACCTTTACTCGAAGCTATCTCCTTATTTGCTGCTTGAAGGCGATAATTCTAGTTCTCTCTCTCACTCACAGAAAAGAAGTCTTTTCACTAACTCATGAACAACTCTCACAAAGTAATCTCTCTCTCATTCAATGGAGATCCCTCATAAAGAAACTCTTTCGCACAAGAATGAACACTCAGAAAATCTCTCTCGAAATGGATAGACGGAAATTTTCTCTCTCAAGTGACGGAATTTTTCTCTCAAAGAATGGATGAAGATCTCTTAGTGGACTCTCGCAAAGAACACCTAAGAGAACTCTCAATCTCTTAATCACTCACACTCTCACACACTCTCAAGAATCACAATGCCTCAACAGAAGGCAAGGGAGCTCTGATACCATGACAAAATATGAAGAGGGGAGAGGAGAAGAGTGGAGATGAGGAGAGAGGGCATAGCTAGAGAGCACACCACAAATGACTAACTATACACTAGATTTAGTTGAAAAAATAGAATATATACAAACCCATTTAGGGTTAGGGTTAGGGGATCTAACCCTTTCTTTTATAGCACTCTATAAGGTTATGCTATGCACATATGATCACGTGATGGTGCTATGCACACATGATCACATGATGTTGAGCGTGAACTCTCAACACATATTTCTCGCATCAAACCTTTCCATGCCTGGGAAATTTCATCTTTAGGAGGGAGAAGATGTGATGACATGGTCGCCACATCAGCTCTATCTAGTCTGCCAAGTGTTAGTTAGTTCTTCGTTAGTTCGTCTTCTTGATCGCTCCTAAGAGCCGTTGTAAACAACTCCTATTTATGGCACCCCATCTTCGTCAAATGCAGGATGAAATAGTTCTTGGCTTGTTGTAGCGCATGTTGTCTTGACATTCTCATGCTCCCTTTTCCCCTCATGGTTTGCCCATTCATTACGATACATGTACCAATGCCCTACCATATTAATGATGCATGCTGAATCTATAGATTATGGATAGATAATCTTCACTTTACATTACTTTTATACTATATATAAAAAGATGAGAGGAACAATAGACCTCCATATAACATGATGCATATTATAAAGCAGACAATCTTTAACCTATTAACCACAGACACAAAAAAAAAAGGAGAGGACATGTGGTAGCTTGGAGGAGAAGAGCCTGCCATGTATCATAAAGAAGGAGCTCTTGGATGGAGGCTTGGAGGGGGGAGGAGCTGGAAAGACAAGTGGTAGGCTTTGAGGAGGAGGTGGAAAGACGAGAGGTAGCTTTACGGGCAAGGAGGAGATAGAAGGTCAATGGAATGGAGGAGATGGAAGGTCACCTTCAAGAGGAAGGAGAAGATGGAAGGTTATTAATGGAATGAAAGGAGGAGATGGAACGTCTCACAGCCATGGGTTAAGACTTAGCCAAAATTTAAGAATCAAAGATCCACCTTAAGATGGGGAGTGGTTGAGGATGGTCATGCATCTTAGCTTGTGCAAAGCAGGGGTTCAATACAAATTAATGGGGGAACCCCAGTTGAAGAGACCCTTAGATATGATATAACACAAAAGAAAATCCTTTATATCATGGAATAAATTTACTATTTATGAAGAGAGAAGTTCTCCATTAGGACCACGAGCAAAGTTTTGCCCATCGTGTGGGCAGGTGAAAAGAAAATAGTACTCGTGTTTGGATAGGAGAAGGGGAGGGCAGGATAATCATGCCCATCGAATTCAAAGACCTCGCCTACTTTCACTTCCCAAAAGAAGCAATGGATTGAATCACATACTATAATGATAACGCCTTCTTTCCTCGTCAGAGTTGAACTCTCTCATCCTTCGAATTTGCCACCACTGATTCCATGCTCCACCTACATAACCATCGAATCAGTAATGATTCACAATTATATTACACCAACACAACCATCAATCTGACACGGCTCCTCATTACTCAACTCAACTATTCGTAAAAATTTGCACAAACAAATTGTAACATCACTTCCAAATCACAATAGGGAGATTGCATGACGAACGACCTCTCCTACTTTCATGAAGAATTAACAAATGGTTGAATTCATTTAACCACATACCGTATTATTTATTTTGATGATATGCCTGCGAATTGTATGCCATGTTAAAAGTGCAGTGACAAACATGAAGTCAGAGGTAAGAAGGTCGGAAGCGATAAAGGTTCTATTACTTCTGCATTTGGATTTGGATGTTTAGTTCAAATTGTTGATTAAAACAACAATAGGAGATTTAGCGCAACATATTTGGAAATCTCAGCTGGTGAGGCATCCCAATCGGCAGCATTGAAGTTCAGAGAAAAAGATTCGATGGTCCATTTAGGTCCTTTCTAAGGTTGGTGGGTGGCTCTAGAGGAGGGTGGGTTACAGATCGAACTGCTTACTTCGCTCAAAAAGACCATCTACTAAATCTTTGCTCTCAACGAAATGTGAAGGAGCACGTAGTAATTAACTGGAAACCTTGCATTCACATACTCTAATTTTTTTTAAAATTACAACTGAATCCAATGGTCCATGATTTTCCTTGTAACCCAACAATGTATAAATGTCCAATCGTCTTCCCCTAAAGCTCTCCTTAAGAGAGAGAAAGATTTATACTGATCCTCATAAGAGAGTATCACATAGTTTGCCACTTTTACACCATACCCCTACAAAACACCATAGGATATTAGTGAGAACATATGTAATACCCTCCATGCAGGGAGTAAGGGCCTTATGTCATGGAAGGGAAATACGTAAGAAATAGCTATTTCTGTTATGCTGTGCAAATGCACCATGGGAAATAGGTGGGAAATAGCACTCCATGCTCTAGACCTCAAGGTGCTATTTCCCACACTTTTTAGAACCATTGATGTGGCATTTCCTTTATAGCATGTCTCATTTTCCCTTGGATCATTATGTCATGCATCATAGGAAAAACATCCGAATTAAGCTCTTCCAAGGGAAAAGCATCCAAAATAGCCATCATTATTTCCCCCCATTTTACCCTCCATGACATAAGCCCCTAAGTCTCCCTTCAAAAGGATTGGTTCACCATTACTCTAGGCAATATATTACTATTGCCACAACACATTATACCATGGAATTATTAATGGAAGGAGATTAGATAGATATTAATATCCACATATGAGATTATATGTGAGGGATAGAAGGAATATTAATTCTTTAGAGGGCCTCTATACAAGAAATTTGATTCTGGCCGTAGTTCAAGGGGACCTGACTTGGGCAGACGTCGAGCGCAGGAAACCCTTGAAGCGATGGGGAGCCTTTTTGACTTACAATGTCTACAAGACCCTTTAGTCGATATTGTAACCTGTAAGCAGAGGTTTATATGGCGTGATCTTGAGAGCTCGCCAGAGATGACGTTTTTCATCAAGGTCCATATTTCTCTTTCGGCATACTGCTAGTGGGCCTACCTTTCTAGCTTATTGCCCATTGGTTGGAAATGTTGAACGCTGAATTTGTACGGACAAGAAATGTGCATGATGTAGTATTGCTTTTGAACGGACTAGCCTCTCGAAGGAAACGGAATACAACCTTGTGTTGCCTCTTGGATTGGACATTAGCAGCTCATTGTTTCGGAGCTTATCTTTAAGCTTAACAGAATGGTTATGAGTATGTGGCTCTGGCTATAGATCATGTTATGGACAGAAACAATTGAAATAGGACACTGCGTTGCCTGACCATAGCTATAGGATATGAGCATAATACATGAAGAAATATATTGAAGCGTCATATACTTGGAACGCTCACCTTTCTCTCCTTCCACGCTAGCGTTACTCTCCGTAACGAGATGTCCAACTCGTGGAGAGACGTTGGTATTAGCGCATCCTAACTTACATATTCTTGTGTTTTCGTACTTCGTCTTGTGGCTTCAGGAGCTGGAAATCACTACTGAGCTGGTATGTTGGACACCTCCGATAGCTTTGTTCACCCTCTTACCTATTAGTAACATCTACCCTGCCAGCCAAAATGCTCGGCATGGACAAAGTTTAAGAAGGCACGACTAGCAAAAGACTGAGCGGCTCTGTGTCGCTCAATCAGCTAAGAGTTTTTTGCACCTTCCTACCACTACTGATAGCAAGCAGTTTGTTGTGAGAATGTATTTGTAAGCCATATTCCCTCAAGTATCGACGCACATTGCTCGTCCCCTACAACACACAAGCATACAGATTCTCTTAGATCATTCTGAACGTGTCCTGCGTACATGCCTTGGGAGCTTTTGTAGGACTCATCCCCCTTGCAAACTAATACGTTTTTGTTGATTTTGTACAAGTACACTATATCAAACTTATTCTTGCATTTGTCACAGGATGCAGCTGAGGATAAGAGTGTAAGTATGACATCCCAAGGTCTATTAATGATTACTTGGGCAGGATTTTTGACAGGAATTTATGAGACCAAGACCTTGCAACTTGGACTTACAAGATAGAGTTATGTTTGTTGAAAACTTTTTGAATATTTGGAATGCACAAAACGAGCCATTTATGTTATTTTTAAGTGGGAGACCAATTTCGAATGTATGGGAGTTACTCACTCCTTATGTATTTGATAGAGCCTTAAGGGATAATACATAATTGAAAAGCAATCTTACGGCAATGGATTCATTTCTTTTTCCATAAGCCATATAAGTTACTAATTTTTCAAGATTTGATTTTGGTTAAAATTATTAAATTTTGTTGATAGTTTTTTGAGATTTTATAATAAAAGCTATATATATGTCTTGGTCTTAGGTTAGAAGGAATAACGGTAAATAATTGTTCCTTTGGTTTTCTAGACTTGTTGACTTGATTACTAATTCCTTTAGAATGCATGCACCACAGCTTGTAGTTTGCCTTTATATTAGTTTTTCTTGGAAAAAGTTCATGCTCTAACTGATGGCATGATGGTGCTGGGTGAGTCTCTTCACAAGTCTTGCTACTGCCAAAAAAGCCCTCATAAAGATCAGTATAATCAGTGTGTCCAAAGGTAAGTTGTTTGGTTACCAATATTAATCATATCTGTCATATTATCGTGCTAATCATATTACTGTGCAAATGTGACTGAGAAGTGCACCAACTCACCTGACACCATCACACCGACTTTCATTATGGTGTGATGGTGCAAGGTGAGTTGGTGCACTATTGGTTAGATTTGCAAAGTAATATCATTGGCACGATAATATGGCAGACATGATTGATACTGGCAACCAAACAACTTACCTTTGGATGCACTCATCATAAAGATCTTTATAAGGGATTTTTTGGTAGCAAAAAGACTTGAAGGGACTCACCTTCTTAAATGGAACTCCCATTAGCACTTGGATAAAACTGTAGCAGATAGTGAAATACCCTTATTAGTCATTTTGGTTTGAAAAGTACTTTATGTGACCTATATTTTCCTCAAAAAATTACCATTACTGATCATAAATATAGCCTTTATATTGAACCAGAAAGGCTTATTAGACTAGCTGGTTTGATTAAAATTGAATGGACAACTAGGAAAAATGGGAAATATTATATCATTGTGCAACTTGGACTAGTTTGTTAAAATGCTAAAAATGCATAGAGGGAAGGATCTTTGCAAGATAGCTTGTATTTGGTTTATGTACTTTTTTGGACCTAGTTTCCCTTTCTTATAATGGATTTTAATTATGACAGTTTTAAATACAAGGTAGCTTTTGACTAGTTGTAGATTTTGTTTAGCTACATTGGGTTAGGGACTTCAGTTATCATCTTCAATTGTATTCTTAATATACTACTGCTCTTACCTCTTTGTAATCATTTACAACAACTTTAGATTTTCTATCATCTTCTTTACCCTCTCTGTTTCCATTTTGCTAGCTTATTTCCTCTACTACCCAGCCCTTCCCTCCGTCATCCTCATCCTCTTGTCTCTCTATTCTTATGTTGTATTCGTGATCATGGAGAGGAGGAAGCATGTTGATTGAGAGAGAAGAAGGAAAACTTCATCTCATGTGTCACCTCCACACCCAATCAAGAATTTTGACGATGACGTTCTCACAGGGATCTTCAAGGTTGCAAGCCTGCCATGGAAAAATGTTTGGGATGAAGCACTTGCAGAAGATCTTAGACTCTTACAATGAGAAGGACCATAGCCTCATCATCAATGACATGCACTTCTGGATCAGTTCGAAGTTGCTCAAGAAGTCCTTCAAGCTTAAGCAGCGCTCCACCCCTTGAAAGCTTGCTGATGCCAAGCGGTGTAATCTCTACATCAAAGATGATAGCTATTCATCTTCACAAGGGCTCTTATCAGTAAAGCAACCAACGAGAGCCTAAAGACAACATGTAGGTTATTGTTCGAGTTTGTTAGGTTGAAGAAGATTGTGGGTTACATTCTATAGCAGTATCATGTGGCACATGTCATTATAGTAGTGGAGGATCGACTGCTCGTGGACTAATTCACTATCTTTGAGAAGGCATTCAAGACCAAGCTAAGGTTAGTGAGCCAAGTTTAGACACATTGCAAGCGTGGCCCACACATTTGCATGCTTCAACATCATCTCACAATGGGGCAGGTGCCATGGCTGAATGCATTGCCATTATCAGGTGGAGCGAGTCCATCATGGGCCAAAAATGATGAACACCGAGATGGGGGTGAACCAGGTAACAAGAAAACAGGAACAGGGACAAAACTAGCAGGATAAGAGCAAAGATGCTGAGTAGAAGGCACAAGAGGCACAAGAAACAGAAGGCACATGACATAGGTGCCAAGCAGTACATGACGGGTTCAAAGTCATCAGGATAAGGGTGCTCGAGAGGCACAAGGTAAAATCCTGGAGGGGAACAACAACAAGGCATATCCAAACAACAAAACCAGAAGGGGAACAATGACAAGGGCACCTCTAAGGGTTTAAAAGAAGGAAATCCATAGGGGAACAGCTAGAAGGGCACCTCCAAGAATTTGGTGGCAAGAATCTCCAAGGGGACAAAAGATAGTGGGACACTTGAGCAACGAGAAGAAGAAGCCACACCAAAGGAGCAAAGGGAGGCCGAAGCTTACAAGGGCGATGCCGAGCCCTCACAGAAAGCTGAGCAATAGAAGGGCTGCATGAGTATCCCTTTCTTTAGTATAATGATTCTTCCTGAATGTGTCCATATTGTTAACACTTCCATGTGGAGGCATACGATGCATCTCTTAACTGGCACTCTATTTTTGGTGAAATTTGCCAAGGCACTATCAATTGAGTGGTATACATCCAAAACCTATCATTGTGAGGCACTCACTACTATTGGGTATGCTTCACTTTACTCCCATTATACAACTTAGAGAGTACATTGCCTTGTAATTTGTAAATCTTTGAGCTAAACTGACAGTGAACCAGTAGGGATCATTCCATCCTAATTTGAAATTTGTTTTGAGAGGCCCCAACTTAGCATTGTAGAGTAACATGAGCATACCCTTCTTCAAAAGCCTGTCATGTCATGCCTTTCTCCTATGTTGTACCACCAACTGTGACCAAGCTGCTTAGAGGCATAACTCATCTAGGTGGCTTAGCTGATGCAATCATCCCTCGATTGCTTCTGACTCTTTAAAGACTTAGAACAATAAATTCTAAGGGAACAATTGCTTCCAAGACAAAGGCCATACAAAAGGGTGTAAGTTTGGTAGTCACCTTATAAGTAGTCCTATAGGCCTAGAGAGTAGGATGAAGTTTAGTATCCCATTCACCCATTCACCCATTATAGCTGATTGCACTATCTTGGTGAGGATGAGCTTAAGTGTTTTGTTTGTTGACTCGACTTCACCATTGCCATGAGGATAGTAAGTGGTGGAGACCGTATGCATGATTTTGAATTCCTCCTTCATAGATTGCATCACATCATTAAGGAAATGTGTACCTTGGTCGTAGCATAGTCTAGCTGGTTTGATTAAAATTGAATGGACAACTAGGAAAAATGGGAAATATTATATCATTGTGCAACTTGGACTAGTTTGTTAAAATGCTAAAAATGCATAGAGGGAAGGATCTTTGCAAGATAGCTTGTATTTGGTTTATGTACTTTTTTGGACCTAGTTTCCCTTTCTTATAATGGATTTTAATTATGACAGTTTTAAATACAAGGTAGCTTTTGACTAGTTGTAGATTTTGTTTAGCTACATTGGGTTAGGGACTTCAGTTATCATCTTCAATTGTATTCTTAATATACTACTGCTCTTACCTCTTTGTCATCATTTACAACAACTTTAGATTTTCTATCATCTTCTTTACCCTCTCTGTTTCCATTTTGCTAGCTTATTTCCTCTACTACCCAGCCCTTCCCTCCGTCATCCTCATCCTCTTGTCTCTCTATTCTTATGTTGTATTCGTGATCATGGAGAGGAGGAAGCATGTTGATTGACAGAGAAGAAGGAAAACTTCATCTCATGTGTCACCTCCACACCCAATCAAGAATTTTGACGATGACGTTCTCACAGGGATCTTCAAGGTTGCAAGCCTGCCATGGAAAAATGTTTGGGATGAAGCACTTGCAGAAGATCTTAGACTCTTACAATGAGAAGGACCATAGCCTCATCATCAATGACATGCACTTCTGGATCAGTTCGAAGTTGCTCAAGAAGTCCTTCAAGCTTAAGCAGCGCTCCACCCCTTGAAAGCTTGCTGATGCCAAGCGGTGTAATCTCTACATCAAAGATGATAGCTATTCATCTTCACAAGGGCTCTTATCAGTAAAGCAACCAACGAGAGCCTAAAGACAACATGTAGGTTATTGTTCGAGTTTGTTAGGTTGAAGAAGATTGTGGGTTACATTCTATAGCAGTATCATGTGGCACATGTCATTATAGTAGTGGAGGATCGACTGCTCGTGGACTAATTCACTATCTTTGAGAAGGCATTCAAGACCAAGCTAAGGTTAGTGAGCCAAGGTTAGACACATTGCAAGCGTGGCCCACACATTTGCATGCTTCAACATCATCTCACAATGGGGCAGGTGCCATGGCTGAATGCATTGCCATTATCAGGTGGAGCGAGTCCATCATGGGCCAAAAATGATGAACACCGAGATGGGGGTGAACCAGGTAACAAGAAAACAGGAACAGGGACAAAACTAGCAGGATAAGAGCAAAGATGCTGAGTAGAAGGCACAAGAGGCACAAGAAACAGAAGGCACATGACATAGGTGCCAAGCAGTACATGACGGGTTCAAAGTCATCAGGATAAGGGTGCTCGAGAGGCACAAGGTAAAATCCTGGAGGGGAACAACAACAAGGCATATCCAAACAACAAAACCAGAAGGGGAACAATGACAAGGGCACCTCTAAGGGTTTAAAAGAAGGAAATCCATAGGGGAACAGCTAGAAGGGCACCTCCAAGAATTTGGTGGCAAGAATCTCCAAGGGGACAAAAGATAGTGGGACACTTGAGCAACGAGAAGAAGAAGCCACACCAAAGGAGCAAAGGGAGGCCGAAGCTTACAAGGGCGATGCCGAGCCCTCACAGAAAGCTGAGCAATAGAAGGGCTGCATGAGTATCCCTTTCTTTAGTATAATGATTCTTCCTGAATGTGTCCATATTGTTAACACTTCCATGTGGAGGCATACGATGCATCTCTTAACTGGCACTCTATTTTTGGTGAAATTTGCCAAGGCACTATCAATTGAGTGGTATACATCCAAAACCTATCATTGTGAGGCACTCACTACTATTGGGTATGCTTCACTTTACTCCCATTATACAACTCGGAGAGTACATTGCCTTGTAATTTGTAAATCTTTGAGCTAAACTGACAGTGAACCGGTAGGGATCATTCCATCCTAATTTGAAATTTGTTTTGAGAGGCCCCAACTTAGCATTGTAGAGTAACATGAGCATACCCTTCTTCAAAAGCCTATCATGTCATGCCTTTCTCCTATGTTGTACCACCAACTGTGACCAGGCTGCTTAGAGGCATAACTCATCTAGGTGGCTTAGCTGATGCAATCATCCCTCGATTGCTTCTGACTCTTTAAAGACTTAGAACAATAAATTCTAAGGGAACAATTGCTTCCAAGACAAAGGCCATACAAAAGGGTGTAAGTTTGGTAGTCACCTTATAAGTAGTCCTATAGGCCTAGAGAGTAGGATGAAGTTTAGTATCCCATTCACCCATTCACCCATTATAGCTGATTGCACTATCTTGGTGAGGATGAGCTTAAGTGTTTTGTTTGTTGACTCGGCTTCACCATTGCCATGAGGATAGTAAGTGGTGGAGACCGTATGCATGATTTTGAATTCCTCCTTCATAGATTGCATCACATCATTAAGGAAATGTGTACCTTGGTCACTGATAAGCTGTCTCGTAGCATTTATTTTGAGTGAACTTGGTTAGTTTGAAAGGACCAACAAAGTCCAAACCCCATCTCTGAAAGGCTTACCATGGACGACTGGGTCATATTGGCATATATTGATTAGGCAATAACTGTCGAGGGCCGTCGAGTGCATTAACAGATGTCACATTGCATGCACTTGGTCTAAGCATCTTTGAACAAGGTTTCCCACCAAAAACCTACCTGCAAGACTTTTCTATAGTTAACTCCCCTTGAAAATGTCCACCCGATGAACCCATTTGAGCTTTATACAAAATGGCTCACTCGTATGGCAAAACCCATATGCAAAGAACTCCATTTGCACACTATCGATACTGTTGTCCACTAATCAAGGTGTATTTCCAAGCCTTTAAGGCCAGTTGTCTGTGCTTATCTAGGGCATTGTTTTAGGAAATTTACCCTTAGACAAATAATCCATCAACTTGGCATACTCATGCTCATAATAGTCCACTGTAAAGATTTCAACATCTAATAACTCAATAGTAACTCCTTGTGTATCCTTGGGTGTAGGTAACCTAGGCAAACCGTTGGATCCTACATGGTTCTTGCTTGGTTTATGAATGATTTTAACATTGAACTCCTGAAGTAGAAGCATTCAGTAAACAAGACATCCTTGAATTATAGTCTTGTTGATTAGATAAAGCAAGGCTTGATGGTCAACATAGAACAAAAAAGGATTACCAAGTAGATAATGCCTTAGTTTTTGCACACTAAAGATCATTCCCAAAGCTTCTCGCTCGGTAATACTATAATTGGACCTTGTAGGTGTATAACTGGCTAGCATAATATACTAGTAGATAATCTAATCAACCATTTGGTTGAGCCAAAATAAGGTCTAAGGCATATCTAGAAGCATCTACATGCACATGGAAGATAACATCCCACCTTAGCTGCCTTAGAATATGAGTAACCATTTCCCAGCACTTCAATTCATGGAAAACCATAATCAACTCGGCATTCCACTCAAACTTGGCATCTTTCTTATCAACTCATACAAAAGAGCTGTAATTCTGGCAAAGTCTTTGATATTCCTTCAATAGGAACTACTAAATCCCACAAGAAATGTAATTGAGATTTTGAGGTTCATGCATTTGCTCTACAGCTTTGATCTTACCTGGTTCGGTTCTTATGCCACCTTGAGAAATGACATGACCGAGTAGTATCCTAACTCAAACACAAAACACACTCTTAGCTAGGTTTAATGAGATACCCGCTTATCTACATCTCAACTTTGAAACCCACTCATCTATATCTCAGAAAGACCTTCTAAGGTAACTGAGATGATCCTTGTCTCAAGAATAAACAAAAAAATCATCCAAGTAAATGGCAATGAACTTGGTGAGAGCTTTTGAAAGGTTGATGGGGACTCGGGGGAGTCACTTAGTGTAACATGTCTATACATGCACGTTCAAGGCATGTTTTCTAAATCCCTATGTAATCTATTTTTATCATTTCCTCATGTCCCCTTTAGAAATTTTCTCAAAATTTATAAATCCCATAATATATGTATACTTTTTCCTAGAGGAATTTTAAAAGTCCTTATGTGAGAAATAGTCCCAATTGATAAAACTTCCCCCAATTGATAAGTTTTTTCTACAATATTTGTAATTTGGTAATGCCAAATACATACTAAGCAAGATTAGGGATACTCTTCAAGTGAATGCATACATACATTTAAATCTCCTTGCATAATAACATTAAAACCCCACATTGAAAGTATAACTCCAATCAGGTTGTACTTGTTGGGACAACCTAACAAACTCCCTAAATCTTTTGCATTCAATTTCCCATTCCGTGTTTTATGTTTTAACTCACACTAGCTTGATGATATCTTCTTAACTAGTAATTAGTAATTGGTGCAAGCTTCAAAGTTTTAAAGTTTCAAAGGTAGATAGCTATTATGTAGGCTATATGTAATTTATACTATTATCAAATATCCAGTGCTAGGTACTATAATTTTTTAAAGTTCTAATTGTATGTACATTTTATCAATACCCTATTTAGTGATATGGATGCTTAATTCATATATTACGAGATTATAAGCTTTCACTTGTTCACTATTTAATGATGTCAATGTTGATGGTATTAATGCTGAACTCACATATTATTTTTTATTAATGCTAAAATCATATTTTATCTAGTGATATGGATGCTCAATTTACATATTATATTACGAGCTTATAAGCTTCTACTAATTTTTTATTTAATGATGTTGATGTCGATGTATTAATGCTGAGCTCACATATTATTTGGTGAAACAACAAATAAACAGAGATGGAAAGCCACGGTAGCAATGATGTTTCTTTAGCCTATTGTCCTGTAGAAGATGAAGTCATTTCACAATGGGTCCCT
Organism: Dipteris shenzhenensis; assembly: GCF_047967505.1. Classification (NCBI taxonomy): domain Eukaryota; kingdom Viridiplantae; phylum Streptophyta; class Polypodiopsida; order Gleicheniales; family Dipteridaceae; genus Dipteris; species Dipteris shenzhenensis. The sequence continues at coordinate 54,239,962 of NC_141609.1, forward strand.
TGGCAACCCAAGACTATCATACATGAGATTGATTGATTGGAGAAGGAACTTAGTGTTCCACAACATCGACCCGAGATTGTCATTCGGAGGATGGATCAATTGCAGAAGAAACTATGGGAAGGCCTTCAATATTACAAGGACCCATAGTTTGCAAAGTGATAAAATATGAAGAGGGGAGAGAAGAAGAGTGGAGATGAGGAGAGAGGGCACAGCTAGAAAGCACACCACAAATGACTAACTGTACACTAGATTTAGTTGAAAAAATAGAATATATATACAAACCCTTTTAGGGTTAGGGTTAGGGGATCTAACCCTTTCCTTTATAGCACTCTATAAGGTTAGTGCTATGCACATATGATCACGTGATGGTGCTATGCACACATGATCACATGATGTTGAGCGTGAACTCTCAACACCTTCCCTCAAGATCAACACCATGAAGTAGGCCTTCCCTCAAGATGATGATTCTGGGGAATCAAAGAAGGACTGAGCATTACATTCCATCACACCCCTTTAATGGGAATGTCCTTCCTCTGCGTTAAACCAAGAGCTAATCGGTGTTTCTCGAATAGCTCTTTACTGAGTGGTTTGGTAAAGATGTCTGCAACATTTTCTTTGCTATCATAATGCTGCAGTGTGATGTCACCAAGTAACACTCTTTCTCTGATGAAGTGCTCTCTAACATCAATGTGCTTTGTCTTGGAGTAATATACTAGATTTTTGGCCAACGCTTGAGCCGATTGATTATCACAATATATTGTTCTTGGCTTTGACTCATCAAAGTAATCTGTTTCTGATAATAGTCTTTTGAGCCATATAGCCTCACATGCACCTGTAGTGAGTGCTCTATATTTTGCTTCAGTTGAAGACAAAGAAACAGTTGGCTGTTTGTTTGACAACCATGATACAGCAACTTGACCAAGGAAAAATGCATATCCCTGTGTCGATCTCCTAGTCTCATGATCTCCGGCATAGTCACTGTCATAGTATCCATGCAACCGTGGATGACTTCCTCTGTATTCTATCCCAAACTATCTTGTACCTCTTATGTATCTCAAGAATCTTTTGGCTGCATTCCAATGAGACTATTTTGGATAAGAGATCTGATGAGTTGCCTATAGTATCTGTCATTGATTATAGGCTTTTCTAAATCTTTAGTTAGTTTCAAACTCTATTCCGTGGGAGTGGCTACAATCTTGCAATCTGCCATATGCAACTTCTTCAGGAGACTATCAACATACTTGAGCTGACTCATGAATGTGCTATCTAAATCTCTCCAGAACTCAATTCAAAGACAATAGTGCATAGGTCCAAGATCTTTCATGTCGAACTCTGCAGATAAGTCTTGTTTCAATTTTTTGATGAAGCTATCCTTGCTTCTTGTCACAATCAGATCATCTACATACAAAAGTGCAATAGTAATGTCTTCTGCTTGAACTTTGTAGTAGAGAGTATGATCTACATTGGACTTCATGTATCTCTGATCAACAAAATTCTTATCAATTCTACTGTACCAACTTCTAGGTGCTTATTTTAAGCCGTAGAGATTTTTCTTGAGATGGCAAACCTTATTCTCCTTTCCTGGTTCAACATAACCTGCTGGTTGTTGCATGTAGACTTCCTCATCTAGATAACCATTGAGAAATGCATTCTTGACATCAAGCTGATACACATTCCATTTGCTAAGTGTTGCTAGTGATATCAAGAACCATATGGAATCCATCTTTGTACTGGAGCATAAGTCTCATCATAGTCTTGACCATATTGTTGTGCAAATCCTTTTGCAACTAATTTGGATTTATATATCTGAAGACTGCCATATGGATTGGACTTCACTTTGTATACCCATTTATTTGCTATGGCCTTCTTTCCTGGTGGAAAGTTGCCTAATTCCCAAGTATTATTCTTATACAAAGCATCCATTTCTTTATTCATAGCAGTTTGCCATTCTGGCTTGTCTACTGCATCTTCGAAGTACACTGGCTCTTCTATAGCCATGATCGTAGTCATAAGAGCATAGTTGGTGGTTTTCACCTGAATTGCTTTGCCTTTCTGAGCATATGTCAATCTAGCTGGTGGTTTGTTTTCCCTAGTAGACCGTCTGAGTTGCTGTGGCTCTCCTTGGGCTATTGTTGGCAATTATAGCTCTTCTTCATCAACTTGTTCTGTAGATGACTGTGAAGTCGATGCTTCTATCTCTTGTGTAGATGAGGTTTTCCATTCTGATTCCTCATCAAAGATTACATCTCTAGAGATGATGACTTTGCGGTTGATGGGATCATACAATTTGTATGCTTTGCTTTCTTCACTGTAGCCAACCATGATGCATTTGCATCCAATTTTCTGCAATGATCATCATGGATGTGGGCATATGCTATGCAACCAAATATGCGGAGATGCCCAATGTGTGGCTTGTGTCTAGTGAATGCTTCATAAGGAGTCATACCCTGTATCGGTTCGGTAGGAAGCCAATTAAGCAAGTAGTTTGCTGTAGCTACTGCTTCTGCCCAATACTGATTCAGAAGATGCTTTTCACTAAGCATTGCTCTAGCACTGTCTGCTAAAGTCCCATTCTTCCTTTCAACTCTTGCATTCTACTGAGGAGTATCTGCACATGTGAATGGTCTTCGTATGCTGTGACTTCTGCAGAAGTTCATGAATGCTGAAGATGTGTATTCACCTCCTCTATCTGATCTCATGACCTTGATTTTTCCACCTGTTTGGTTTTCTACCATGGCTTTGAATTCTTGAAATCTGGAAAACACTTCAGAATTCTCTTTCAGAAAGTAGACCCAACAACATTTGCTGTAGTCGTCGATGAAGGTCAAGTAGTAAAGTGAACCATTGATGCTGCGGGTCTGGGCATAATCCCATACATCTGTATGTATCAAGTCAAGAATACCTCATGCACGAGAGATACCTCTAACAAAGTTGGTTCGCTTTTGTTTGCCAAAGCAACATGCTTCACAAACCTTTCCAAGAAACTATAGCTTTAGAATCCCAATTGCCATATTCTGATTCCTGAGATCTAACAAGTACTTGAAATTGACACGACCATATCTCTTGTGCCATTTTGTAGATAGTGGCATCTGTTGCATTTGAGTTGACATGGCATGCTTATCTGGTACTGTAGCTAGCATTCTATATAAGCATCCTTCCTTGACATCTTTTGCTACTAGTTGACATCTTTTGGATTTGTCTCTAATAGTGCATTTATCACCGTCGAAGATGACTTTGTAATTGTGTTTCGTTATTTGACCTACTGACAAAAGGTTCTTACTGAGCTTCGAAACATAGAGCACATCTTTCACTAATCCTTTTGTACTAGTGAAATTGTTCATAGGGATAACACCCGTCCCTTGAACTGGATTCGGTGTATTGTTTGCTGTGTAGATGACATTTTTTTGTCCTTCTAATGGTTTCATCTCTATGAACTATTCTTGATGATTTGTCATGTGAGATGATGCACCGCTATCGATGTACCAAGGATCCTATTCACTTGGTTGACTTGATAGCTGTAATCCTCTTTGGGATTGAAATCAGTGTCTAGGTACACTGTATCAGTCTGATGCAATTCCTCGCTTGCAAGAAACATATTTCCATGTTCATTTAAAAAATGACTGTGACTAGAATGTCCACCACGATGATTTCCTCTGCCTTGGGAATTCCCTCGATTACTGCTGGATTGATCGCCTTGGTTGTATTGCTTCTTGTGGCAATCTCTTTCATAGTATCCAAACTTGTGACAGTAGTTGCACTGAATGTTTGACACGTTGGTGGATGCATTCCCTCGTCCTTGAAATCTTCCTTGATTGGAATGATTTCCTCTTTGCTAATTTTGACGTTGCTGATGCTGATGCTGATGTTGATTCTGATGTTGATTTTGTTGTTGATGATGACCATTTTTCTGATATGATCTACCTCTGCCTTTGCCTCTGCCTCTGCTTCTATTTGAAGCTATGAATGCCTGATCATTAGAATGACCTTTACGTGCTTGAATGTCCTGAGTCTTGAGTTCTTCACCAAGTAGAATTGATTGAAGTTCGTCCAGTGTCAGAATTTGCCATTGGATGGCAATACTCTGGACTAGATTCTCGTATCCCTCTCCTAGTCCATTCAAGATTACTTGAACCATTTCTGTGGGGTTCATAGTCTCTCCTACTGCTGCAAGTTGATTGTTGTAGTCTTTTATGTAGAGTACATAAGCATGACCGGTTTCACTGCTGTTGTGGAAACTCTGGTTGATCTCGTTTCTCAGGGTGAGAATCTTGGATGTGTTCTTGGACTCATAGAGAGCTGCGAAAATATCCCATGCTTCTTTTGATGTCTTGATTGTGTTGAGCTATCGTAGCATGACATCTTGCACATTTTGCTTGATCAGGTGATAAGCATACTTGTCTTTCTTATCCCATTCTGCTTGAGCTCGGGCGATGGCAGGATCTGCTACTAGTGCGAAAACTGTTTGTGTACATGTAGATCCCATTACTGGTGCTGTGACAACAGTTGGAGTAGAGCTACTGTTAGCTAGATCAATGGTCTAGGTGTAGACCCATCGACATACTCCCATTGGTCCTGAAGCAAAAGAATGGTCTCCATTCGGTATTTCCATGTACCGTAATTGGAGTTTTCTAAGTTAGCAGATGCCTCTAGATTGAGGTTGCTAGTCGACATGGGGCAAGAAATGTACTCAAAAGTGTCGTGAAGATCTCTGTATGAATCAACTACAAATACAATGATTATGCCAAGTGAAGTCTCTGAACCGTCGGTGAAGATAGAACTGCAGTATATAAAATTTGATGTGTATTACAAGGCTTGTGGCAATCATGTCGGGAATAGCCAAGAGGCTTTACAAGGCTGAAATGATGTGCACGATGCCGTGAAATAGCCAAATAGGCTTTATAATGGTGGCATGTGTGTGTGAAATCAAATGTTATTTGCCCACTGAATCAATCTGCAATGCCTCTGAACTCTGAAGTCTGCTCACTGAACTAATGAACGTAAGGTTTCAGGTAATGTAATGATGTGCAACGGTATGTGAGCATATGGATTGACTCCGAGTAGGTACTAGTCGGGAATTTCGGGCATGGCTTAGATTGGCAACTTGGGGAAATTCAAAGCGTCCCCTCTATGGCAATCTAGTCTACTCTGATCTAGATCTAAACCAACCGTCGATCGATGAAAGAACATCAAATAATTCCTTTTCTTTTGTTCTTTTGAAGTGCTAGGTCAGATGCGTCGATGTAGAGGCAAATACTGGATTTTTGGCCAATGCTTGAGCCGATTGATTAACACACTATATTGTTATTAGCTTTGACTCATCAAAGTAATCTATTTCTGACAATAGTCTTTTGAGCCATATCACCTCACATGCACTTGTAGTGAGTGCTCTATATTTTGCTTCAATCGAAGACAAAGAAACAGTTGGCTGTTTATTTGACAACCATGATATAGCAGCTTGACTAAGGAAAAATGCATATCCCTCTGTCGATCTCCTGGTCTCATGATCTCCAGCATAGTCACTGTCATAGTATCCATGCAACTGTGGATGACTTCCTCTGTATTCTATCCCAAACTATCTTGTACCTCTTATGTATCTCAAGACTCTTTTGGCTGCATTCCAATGAGATTGTTTTGGATTTGCCATAAATTGTGCTAGTGAGCTTACTACATAACAAATCTTTGGCCGTGTGATTGTTAGATATATAAGAGATCCGATGAGCTGCATGTAGTATTTGTCATCGACTGTAGGCTTTTTTGAATCTTTAGTAAGTTTCAAACTCTATTCCATGGGAGTGGCTACAATCTTGCAATCTGCCATATGAAACTTCTTCAGGAGACTATCAACATACTTGAGCTGACTCATGAATGTGCTATCTAAATCTCTCCAGAACTCAATTCCAAGACAATAGTGCATAGGTCCAAGATCTTTCATGTCGAACTCTGCAGATAAGTCTTGTTTCAATTTTTTGATGAAGCTATCCTTGCTTCCCGTCACAATCAAATCATCTAGGTACAAAAGTGCAATAGTAATGTCTTCCCCTTGAACTTTGTAGTAGAGAGTATGATCTGCATTGGACTTCATGTATCCCAGATTAGCAAAATTCTTGTCAATTCTACTGTACCAACTTCTGGGTGCTTGCTTTAAGCCATAGAGTCTTTTCTTGAGATGGCAAACCTTATTCTCCTTTCTTGGTTCAACATAACTTGTTGGTTGTTGCATGTAGACGTCCTCGTCTAGATAACCATTGAGAAACACATTCTTGACATCAAGCTGATACACATTCCATTTGCTGAGTGTTGCTAGTGATATCAAGAACCATATGGAACCCATCTTTGCTACTGGAGCATAAGTCTCATCATAGTCTTGACCATATTGTTGTGCAAATCCTTTTGCAACTAATCTGGCTTTATATCTCTGAATACTACCATATGGATTGTACTTCACTTTGTATACCCATTTATTTGCTATGGCCTTCTTTCCTGTTGGAAGGTCACCTAATTCCCAAGTATTATTCTTATACAAAGCATCCATTTCTTCATTCATAGGAGTTTGCCATTCTGGCTTGTCTACTGCATCTTCGAAGTACACTGGCTCTTTTATAGCCATGATGGTAGTCATAAGAGCATAGTTGGTGGTTTCCACCTGAATTGCTTTGCCTTTCTGAGCATATGTCAATCTAGCTAGTGGTCTACTTTCCCTAGTAGACCGTCTGAGCTGCTGTGGCTTTGCTTGGGCTATTGCTGGCAATTCTTGCTCTTCTTCATCAACCTGTTCTGTAGATGACTGTTAAGTAGATGCTTCTATCTCTTGTGTAAATGAGGTTTTCCATTCTGATTCCTCATCAAAGATTACATCTCTGGAGATAATGACTTTGCGGTTGATGGGATCATACAATTTGTATGCTTTGCTTTCTTCACTGTAGCCAACCATGATGCATTTGCGTGACTTTGCATCCAATTTTCTACGATGATCATCATGGATGTGGGCATATGCTATGCAACCAAATATGCAGAGATGCCCAATGTGTGGCTTGTGTCTAGTGAATGCTTCATAAGGAGTCATACCTTGTATCGGTTTGGTAGGAAGCCAATTAAGCAAGTAGTTTGCCGTAGCTACTGCTTCTGTCCAAAACTGATTCAGAAGATGCTTTTCACTAAGCATTGCTCTAGCACTATCTGCTAAAGTCCCATTCTTCCTTTCAGCTCTTGCATTTTGCTGAGGAGTATCTGCACATGTGAATTGTCTTCGTATGCTGTGACTTCTGCAAAAGTTCATGAATGTTGAAGACGTGTATTCACCTCCTCTATCTGATCTCATGACCTTGATCTTTCTGCCTGTCTAGTTTTCTACCATGGCTTTGATTCTAAAAAATCTGGAAAACACTTCACATTTCTCTTTCAGAAAGTAGACCCAACAATATTTGCTATAGTCATCAATGAAGGTCAAGTAGTAAAGTGAACCATTGATGTTGCGGGTCTGGGCATAACCCCATACATCTGTATGTATCAAATCAAGAATACCTTGTGCACGAGAGGTACTTCTGACAAAGTTGGTTTACTTTTATTTGCCAAAGCAGCATGCTTCTTAAACCTTTCCAAGAAACTATAGCTTCGGAATCCCAATTTCCATATTCTGATTCCTGAGATCTAACAAGTACTTGAAATTGACATGACCATATCTCTTGTGCCATTTTGTAGATAGTGGCATCTGTTGCATTTGAGTTGACATGGCATGCTTATCTGGTATTGTAGCTAGCATTCTGTATAAGCATCCTTCCTTGACACCTTTTGCTACTAGCTGACATCTTTTGGATTTGTCTTTGATAGTGCATTTATCACCGTCGAAGATGACTTTGTAATTGTGTTCCGTTATTTGACCTACTGACAAAAGGTTCTTGCTGAGCTTCAAAACATAGAGCACATCTTTCACTAATCCTTTTGTACTAGTGAAATTGTTCATAGGGATAACACCTATCCCTTGAACTGGATTCGGTGTATTGTCTACTGTGTAGATGACATTTTTTTGTCCTTCTAATGGTTTCATCTCTATGAACCATTCTTGATGATTTGTCATGTGAGATGATGCACCGCTATCGATGTACCAAGGATCCTGTTCCACTTGGTTGACTTGATAGCTGTAATCCTCTTTGGCATTAAAATTAGTGTCTAGGTACACTGTATCAGTCTGATGCAATTCCTCGCTTGCAAGAAACATATTTCCATGTTCATTTAAAAAACGACTGTGACTAGAATGTCCACCACGATGATTTCCTCTTTCTTGGGAATTCCCTCGATTACTGCTGGATTGATCGCCTTGGTTGTACTGCTTCTTGTGGCAATCTCTTTCATAGAATCCAAACTTGTGATAGTAGTTGCACTGAATGTTTGACACGTTGGTGGATGCATTCCCTCGTCCTTGAAATCTTCCTCGATTGGAATGATTTCCTCTTTACTAATTTTGATGTTGTTGATGCTGATGCTAATGTTGATTCTGATCTTGATTTTGTTGCTGATGATGACCACTTTTTTGATATGATCTACCTCTGCCTTTGCCTCTGCCTCTGCTTCTATCTGAAGCTATGAATGCCTGATCATTAGGATGACCTTTATGTGCTTGAATGTCTCGAGTCTTGAGTTCTTCACCAAGTGGAACTGATTGAAGTCCTTCCAGTGTCAGAATTTACCATTGGATGGCAATACTCTGGACTAGATTCTCGTATCCCTCTCCTAGTCCATTCAAGATTACTTGAACCATTTATGCGGGGTTCATAGTCTCTCCTGTTGCTCCAAGTTGATTGTTGTAGTCTTTTATGCAGAGTACATAAGCATGATCGGTTTCACTATTGTTGTAGAAACTCTTGTTGATCTGGTTTCTCAGGGTGATAATCTTGGATGTGTTCTTGGACTTGTAGAGAGCTGTGAAAATATCCCATGCTTCTTTTGTTGATGTCTTGACTGTGTTGAGCTATCCTAGCATGACATCTTACACATTCTCCTTGATCAGGTGATAGGCATACTTGTCTTTCTTATCCCATTCTGCTTGAGCTTAGGCAATGGCAGGATCTGCTACTGGTGCGAAAATTGTTTGTGTAGATGTGGATCCCATTGTTGGTGTTGTGACAATAGTTGGAGTAGAGCTACTGGTAGCTAAATCAATGGTCTAGGTGTAGACCCATCGACATACTCCCATTTGTCCTGAAGCAAAAGAATGGTCTCCATTCGGTATTTCCATGTACCATAATTGGAGTTGTCTAAGTTAGCAGATGCCTCTAGATTGAGGTTGCTAGTCTCGACATGGGGCAAGAAATGTACTCAAAAGTGTCGTGAAGATCTCTGTATGAATCAACTACAAATACAATGATTATGCTAAGTGAAATCTCTAAACCGTCAGTGAAGATAGAACTACAGTATATAAAATCTGATGTGTATTACAAGGCTTGTGGCAATCATGTTGAGAATAGCCAAGAGGCTTTACAAGGCTAAATGATGTACATGATGCCATGAAGTAGCTGAATAGGCTTTACAATGGTGGCATGTGTGTGTGAAATCAAATGCTATTTGCCCACTGAATCAATCTGCAATGCCTCTGAACTCTGAAGTCTGCTCACTGAACTAATGAACATAAGGTTTCAGGTAATGTAATGATGTGCAACCGTATGTGACTCCAAGTAGGTACTAGTCGAGAATTTCAGGCATGGCTTAGATTGGTAGCTTGGGGAAATTCAAAGCGTCCCCTCTATGGCGATCTAGTCTACTCTGATCTAGATCTAAACCAACCATCGATCGATGAAAGAACATCAAATAATTCCTTTTCTTTTGTTCTTTTTAAGTGCTAGGTCAGATGTGTCGATGTAGAGGCAAATGTGCATGAAGGAAGTGGTTTTGTCGGCGAGGCTCAAATGTGAGTGTAATTTGTGCCAAAATGTGTGCATGATGTTACGAGCACGTAGAGCACAAAAAAATGAGCGACTTTCCTTTTTGGAGCACCCTCAAATTCTTCCTGGATCAAGAGATACGACTTGATCTAGTTGGAGGGGCAAAAGGAGTGCAAATGTGCTCAATGATGATGTGTCACTGTGAGTCACATGCAGTGATGATGTGGCACTATGCCTAGCAAGAGGTGTGCTAGTGGAGCTCTATGCTGAGGTGGCAGAAGTGGTCACATGAAGTGGCTGTGGAGCATTGTGTATGCCTGGCAGAGTCAATGCTGATTGTGGCACTGCTGAGGTGGCACAAATAATGATGTCAACAAGGTGACATGGCAATGATGATGTGGCAGAATGATGTATCTTGATGATGTGGTAGATGATGTGGATTGCTAATGTGGTTGATGACGTGTTAGTGCTGACATGGTAGTGGTAACGTGGACTGACACGTGGCTATCGATGACAGTTGGCAGATAAGATAAGATTGCCACATGGTAAAACTCTGACCACTGGCCTAACTTAGGCAAGACCTATCTGCCACGTGTTAGAATGTGAGGCATCGAAATCTATCGAAGATTCTTACAGAATCTAGTGATTCCATCGACCGCTCAAGATTTCCGTCGATAGAGTTGGTCGTTGCCCGTGCGTGGGCTCGTTGCTTTGCAAGAGAAGTCTGTTGATGGAGGTTGCCTTTGTGAGCCGCTGGACGATGGAGAGGCTTATGGAGCCTAGTGGGTTGCGTAGGAGCCATCATTGGTCATCTTGCACTTGGCTCTACTACAATCGTGTTGGAGGCACGAGGTTTCGTGAGGTCATTTCATGCGGTCGTGCTACTTTGGCTAGGAGGTCATAGAGGTTACTGAAGCTTGGAGGAGGCATAGTAATAATGCCTTGCACGGAAGGCTTGAGACATGGGATTAAGGCGATGGCAATATGGAGGCACTCGTTGGCGATGGTTGTTTAGAGGTGCTCGTTGGAGGTGCTTACTGGCGAGTTTTGCAAGTCCTTGCTCTCAGAGAGTCTGTAGGTCATTGTAGAGGCTGAGGCTGCTTGCTAGAGGGCATTGGAGGTGTGAGGCTGGATTTTGATGGAGTTGTTGGAGGCTAGGAGAGACTCGAATCATTGTTATGGAGCTTTGTTGTTGTTTGGCTATGATTGGAGGCAGAGGTTGCTACCATGAGCCGTTACTAGAGGAGCCGGGCTGGTTGGTTCACTGGCGCTATGGCACTATGTGCTGCATGTTGTTGGCCATCCGTTGGTGTGTTTGCTAGACTCTGCTCGCTATCTCTGCTCGCTATTGAGGAACCATATGCTCAAGAGCTCCACTTGGAGAGGTTGCTTTTGTCGGAGAGGCTATAGAGGAAAGCTGCAGGCAACATTTAAAACAATAGCTACAACATCTAATTGTGGATGGAAAAGCCTAGATCACGTTCCTAGAGGCTGAAGCTCCTTGTCCAAGGGCTCAAATTGTCAAGCCAAGATGCAAAACAGAAGAAGTCGAGCAAGTTGTCTGTGGTTTATCTCCTTGCATTCTTGTTGTGAGCCTCTTTTGCTCTCTGCACTCCTAGTTAGATCTATCCCTAACTCTGTCTCACAGTAAGAGTACCTTACAAAACTCAAAAATGTCTCTCTCTCGTTCGCTCAAGGAAATAAATCTCTCTCGTTCACTCTCAAACAGAATCTCTCTTTCTTTCTTGGGATGAACTAAGAATTCCTCTCAATAGAACATAATTCCTCTTAATGAAATGAGCAGAAATCTCTCAATCAAATGGATGGAAATTCTTCTCAAATGGACAGAAATTTCTCTATCACTCAACGAAAATTTTCTCTCACGGAAGAGAAAACTCGGTCTCTAAATCTCTCGATCTCTCTTGCACTCTCAAGGATCGCAATGTCTCAGCAGAAGGCAAGGGAGCTTTGATACCATGACAAAATATGAAGAGGGGAGAGAAGAAGAGTGGAGATGAGGAGAGAGGGCACAGCTAGAGAGCACACCACAAATGACTAACTGTACACTAGATTTAGTTGAAAAAATAGAATATATATACAAACCCTTTTAGGGTTAGGGTTAGGGATCTAACCCTTTCCTTTATAGCACTCTATAAGGTTAGTGCTATGTGCATATGATCACGTGATGGTGCTATGCGCACATGATCACCTGATGTTAAGCATGAACTCTCAATACAAAGTACATTGCTAAAGGCTCCAACTGTGCTCTACATCATGCCATTATCCTAATGCCATTATCCTAAAAGCCTTTCATGAATCATTAGGGTAGATTTGGGGTCTCAAAAGGATCCCCAATTAATTAGTATTTCCTAATTAAGGGATTAGAGAGCAATCTGAGGTGTACCAATGAGAGTGCTCTAAGGTGTGGTGCAATGCCATGCTGAAGTTAACAAAAGCATTTAATTGTGTGCAGACCTCTAACCTAGAGTTTGGACCCATGATCTTCACTCCCAACCCTTGATCTAATCTTCAATCCAAGGGATACATTCAAATTTGAGGTAAAGCACTCCTAGCCATTAGATCAAGGGGTAGATCTAAGGGATACCATCAAAGGATAGAAGGATGAAATCTCCACCCTTGATCAACACAAAGATCTAATGGACAAGATGAGAGGAAAATGCGCTTCAATATGGGCCATAGATTTGCTAGTAGATCCAAGGGAGGAGATGAGTGCAAATGGCGCTTCAATCCGGGCCCTAGATTTGAAAGTAGATAAAGGGATGAGATGAGGGAAAAAGGCACTTGAATCCAGGCCCTTGATTTGCAAGTGAGCAATCCAAGCCATCCAAAATGCGCTTCAATCCTAGCCCTCCAAAATGCACTTTAATCTCCACCCTCCATTAGGTGCCTCCATCTCATCCATTGATATTGGACTTGAATCAAGGGCCCATATTAAAACCCACCTATCCCCTCTTAATGAGGCCTCCTCAAAGTCAAAATTTTCATTTTGGAGCCCACCAAAGTGCATCCACCATCCACTAAAGGCATCCTAGACCTTTGATCTATCCACCATCACCTCCATCCAAAGGCCAAGGTTGCCCAATTTCAAAATAAAGGTACCCATATTAGTTGATTCAATGTTACGGGTCCATTAGCCCATGGGTTACCATAGTAGGTTTGTTTCTAATTAGCTTAATCCATTTCTTAATCCATTCCTTATGAGGCAATTTTGAGACCCCAAATCTCCCCTAATGATAAAGTTCTTCATAGATGGCATACTTGATCTCTTGGAGCTTCAGCTACCCTGTTTTTTTTAATTCACGTGTATTTTTTTGGTTTCAACTTCAATCTCAAACCAATTCAAAATTTTCATTGTATAAGAGTAAATGTTGGATATATAGTACTCGGGTCTTTTTAAAATGTTGACCACCCCTCTAATACATGATAAGAGGTCACTAGTGCGGTGGTTAGTTATGGTTAGTTACACACTAGGATATTAACTGCCACTAGTGCAGTGGTTTTCTTCTATTATTATGATATAAATATCATAGAATTCATTCGTTTAAGATTTAGGATTTGTTTACAATTCATTCATTTAGGAGTTCACATAGATTCTTGTGACATCACCCCATGTATTTGTGATTCTTTCTATAACTTCCATGTATGGAAGTCATTGATTGCACATTATCTTTACATATCTTTGCTAGAGTTCCAACACACTAACAGAGAAGACTACCCACCTCAGCTAAAAGATGAGATGTGGACATGTTAGGTCGTATGAAAGAAGAATGAGAAGATGGGGCTTAATGAACTCTCTCCCTATTTAAGTGTAGTGTAGATACAACTAAGAGGCCATTCTGAAATCTAGTCCCAAAACTCTATAAACTGGTCCACCTACTAAAGTCTATGGCATACCCAAAAGAATTTGGAATGCTCATGTTCTATCTGTTGGATGACCTCCATGTAGAACCAAACCCGAAGAAGATCTCGAACTTGATCTCTTAGAACTTTAGCTACTCTATTTTTTTGTATAACAGTAAATCTTGTATATTATATTACAATACTATAAGATTCTACTCATGTTGATGTTGATGGTATTGATGTTGAACTCATATATTATTTTGTATTCGAATGGTTGTATTATACATAGTTTGTATGGCATCATTATAGCATGAGTAGCTTTTATGTTTTATCACTCATATTACTTGCTGGAGTACTTATATAATGATTGCTGATTCTACCTTTATCATACATATTGCAGATGCATTACATGATAACTTATATACAAGAGGAATTATTACCAAGCTCGGGATGGATTGTCATAATAGTCTACGTAGCAAAGATCATGACAAGAGAGCTACAATGGAAGAGATCCTAACAAGATTAAATATGCATCATGTTGATGAAAATATTGTAATGCGACCTATGAAGAGATGAAATCATGTTAACAAGATTACATATTCATCATGTTGATGAAAATATTGTAATGCGACCTATGGAAGAGATGAAATCATGTTTGTAAAAATTTTCATTTTAGCATCATGTATGTACAATTCCAAATACTTTTGCAAAATATTTTAGAAGTAGACAACTTAAATTCTCTAAGCATGCTTGTATTCATTTTAGCATCATTTGTGTATAATCCCAACTACTGTTATGAAATGTTTCACAAGGAGACCATTTAAATTCTCTAAGCTACATACATGTGTTCCGATTTTTGTATCTCTATATTGTATGCTTACATTCTTATCTATATATACATTGTGACTTTCTACAAGTTATTCTTGCTTCAGTAATCTTTTCATGCAATAACCAAATATTTATGTAATAAGACATAGAACAATAGCATAATGATTCATTTTCATGTTTTTACCTTGTGAAATTACAGTCGAACACTATTTGCTTCTTAACATTTCCTTTGCTAGACTATAGTCAAGTATTGATTATTGATTATTGATTTTAATCTACTTTTATGGAACTCTATATAACTATGTAGCTACACAACAATCCATTGAAAGTGATCAAAGTTACGGATCTCATTGAATGAATGCAGGGATTTGCATTTAAGGGGTTGATCCTTAACCATTACAGAACATTTGACTTCAACAAAGACAATTCATACTTGAATATTTGTGCCGATTTAGTAGATGATGAAGGAGTTGTAATGGTTAATAGAAAAGTATGAGCAATACCTACGAAACAAGCATCATATAAGAATTGAAAATTTCATTGTTTTAGGAAAAAAAACAACATATGACAAAGGAGTCGCTACCATAACAATACAAATTGCATATTATACAAAGATATTTAGAATATATCCAAAAGAAACTGAGCTTAAATTCTACCCTAATATAAGTATAAAATCATCAATAGAAACGTTCAGTAAAGAAACAGAAGCACTCTTGCTGTTGCTATCTTGAAAGACGGCGGAAGACAAGACACTAAAAAAACTACAATGTTCTATGTGCAAGTTGCCGATGGCGTGAATGAAATAGACAATGAATTGCTAACTAGCTCTATTTCTTTAAAATATTCAGTTGAACCTAGTATCAAGATTATAGTAAAACTATGGTATTTTTTTCCTTTCTTGGAATTCTATCTTTTTCTCTGAAACAGAGATCGAAAAAATCGGATGCTCGATGAGCTGCAGTCAAAAGATTTTGCCATGTGCATTCTCAAAAACATACATGTAAGTGCATACAGTAACAAAAGAAACATACAGTTCCAAACATCCAATATCCTTGCTCCAATAAATGATGCTGCAATACAAGAAGAGTTGATGTAGGTAGCAAGACACTGGAAAAGGCAAAATTCTTATAGAGAAGTATGTTTTTTTATGTGCTTCCACATTTATGACGGAATGTTAAAAAACCTTTCGATACCCTTAAGTTTTATTTAAAATGTTGTTGGGTTTATGTAGGTTGAAGGTGAGTTCAGATTTACTCCTGCAAGAAAACCTTTTCACCATGTCTGCTCAAATTGTAGTTTGAAAGTACAAATCAACAAAACCTTGGATAATGATGCTTTCTACTGCTTAAAGTGTCAAAGTGACGTCGAGTCAAAAGTATTACTACTAATGGCAGGCACCATTTGTACAATCTCAAGCAAACTCAATGTTTTTGTTGGAGATCAATGGCTTCTATCATTTCTAGGAATAGATAAACCAATCAAAATCTACTATAATGAGAGTCTAGAAAGGTTTCACAAAGAAACTAACGCAAAAGGATACATGGACGATTCATGCTGACTGCTTCAACTCCAATTTTGGATACGATAACACTGGAAGAAAGAAAAAGAGAATCGTCTATCATTGTACCTTGATCCATCAATACAGTTTGTTGAGTTGTAAGAAGTCAATTTACCATGTAACTTGACATGCAAGCTTGTAATTTGCTTTATTAAGTATGGTTTTTGCTATTATTAGATATTTATTTACTCATATATTTTTTAAAACTTACGAAACGTTAACTTATGATTCTTTATTCGAACCTAAATTAAGATACCAATGCCATTTAAATTTACACATTGTATTACTTTCTTTTAATTTTTTAGCAGTTTGTCGTTATTCTAGTATTCGATTCCAATTTATATAATCTCCTATGCAGCAAAATTTTAACTGCATTACGTCTTGCTCTTTTGTGTTGTCTACAGGTTCCAAATAAAAGTATACATACAAGCCATGGATATCTAATAGATAGAGCCTTAAGCATGCATGGCTTACATCATCCTTCAAATTACAAATATGTACTCGGTGATTGTTCATTCAATACTTTAAGCTTTTGAATAGATTTTAAGCACTCTGCTATAAACATACGTAAAATCATAATCAATAGTTTCCTAGTAGCTCTTGAAAGCAAAAATCATGATGCAACCACATGCATGCGTATTTTCTTGATAGAGTCTTGACACAGGATAAACTTTCAGCTTTACATGGAATATATACAAGAGATAAATATTTCCACCGTATGTGATTACCAACTTTGTCTAATGGACTATGGGTTGACCATTTTTTGCATTTTTTTGGTCATTAAGGTGCTTTCCTTGTTCAATCACGCTTTGGTCTTCAACTCACATAAAACCATACATCACATATGTCGATAAATCCCACACGCCTTCCTTTGATATTTTATACGATGACCACACTACTACACACGGGCCCTATTCCGATGCTTAAGCATCGATGTTTAGCATGTGCTGGGTGCTAATCGTCAGTAAGCAAAGCGAGTTTAGTCAAGTGTCACTATATAGCGACGTTTATATAGAGTTGCTATATAGTGACACTTACCAGACTTGTAGAAGGTCGTTATATAGTGACATTGAGACAGTTTCCTATAGCGACATTTTATAGAGTGTTTTTTCCCATATCGACCTTTAAAGGTAGTTTTTCCCAATGATAATTTTTTTTTTCCTTTTCATACATGTTTGATCCTTTGAAAGAATAAAAGTACAAGAGCATGTACATCAAGTTTGAAGCTTATATATTCATGTCCAAGTTTGAGATGAAAAAAATCAATGAAGAGCATTTACATCAACGGCTTCACATCCTGAGCCAAGTCTAGTGCACCAAACAAGTCTATCTCCAACTCTATACCGACATAATGCTCGAGGGAAAGTGCTTCTCAAGCAAGCATACGGCTTTGATAGAGTCCACTCTAGCCTTCTCGATGCTTGATATGATATCTCTTTTTGAGATATCCACCTATTTCACATGCCCATGTAAGATATATTCATAATCAGTCTACAGATTATTCAACTTAAATTGAAGAAAATGCAATCAATGCGATTTGATAGTAAGCATACCTCACAATACCACTGATCTTGAATATAGCATTTCTAACATCTTCTTGTAAGCACCCTTTCACTATAATGGGGAGGATGAACTATCAAAGCAACAAAGAAGTCATGTCAATAATATAACATAATCATGATTACACTAACGCATCACGATTATCGGTACACTAATCCTATAACTTAGAATACCTGTAAGACTGTGCCAATCATGGGACTTGAGCCCACTAAGCTTATTGTTCTTTAAAAATGCTCCTTTCAAGCAATGCATGTACCTTGTGGGTGTTCGAAAAGAGGCAATGTCTGCCTTGACCGCTACCTCCTCTCTCTTGGAGAGAATCCATATTGCTTTCGAGAGGACAACTTTGTGAGCACGCACTTGGGGCCACAAATGAGGCATCTTATTCATAGCGCGCAAGTCTTCTCGCACTCCTCTTGAGTCTTTGGAACCCACCAAGTGTGCCCAAATAGTAGCCCCCACATTCTTGAAGATATGCATGGGATCCAAGAGATGATTGATTTGTAACTGACCCCAATAAGAAAGCTCGTGAAAGATGGATAGCCTCTTCATACCACAAGGAGGCTCCTCTCCATTCGCCCTCCAAGCCTGAATCTAGTCACTTGCCTTCAAATATGGTGGTGGTGGATCAAGCTGACCTCCATGCACGAGATGGTCTAGTGGAAGGTATCGAGCATGACCTTCATAAACATTTTTCCTCATATGTTTGGAGTATCGTGCAAGTGATTTCAAACTTGGTCCACAAATAGGACAAGCATGGTACCCACTTGTAACAAGTCCTACACGCATGCGTGAATGTGTTAGTATAAGACATGCATGTGAAAGAGAGTCATAAAAGCATAATCCTATATTATACATGTAAAGACACAACCACGTACCTGCGCACTCTCTATATCCTTGGTAGTCATGCATGGTCCACATCAAGATTCCCCTGACCAAAATGTCATTGGTATGTCTAGGAACTCTGGAAATATATCAGACCTGCACTCCTCTCCATAAGATCTGTAACTCCTCTATCAAAGGTGCCATGTACACGTCCATATCTTTGGCCTTGTACTTCCCTGGCAGCACAAGCAGTGCAAGCATGAGGTGTCCCTTCTTTATTTTTAGCCATGGTGGGATATTGTAATTCACCAAGGCTATGGGCCATGTCGACCAAGATGTCGAGCGAAACCTGAAAGGGTTCACACCGTCCATGGTGAGCCCAAGATGTAAGTTGCATGGCTCCCTTGCAAAGTCTAGCCACTGATTGTCTATGTGCTTCCAAGCTACACAATCTATGGGAATCCTCAATGTGTCATCAGTGGATCGATGAGATGCATGCCAACTCATCAACTCCGCTATGGATTTGCATCAGAACATGTGCTGTATTCTTGCAATTATGGGAAAGTGTTTCAAGAACTTTATCGGTATCTGCTCACCCTATAAGTCATCTTTATATTGTTGTTCCCCACACTCCAGACAACTAGCCAAATCTCCATGCTCATGGCAAAAGAGAATACAATCATTAGGGTAAGCATGGATGGCATCATAATCCATACCCACTGTTGTTAGCATCTTCTTCGGTTCATCTCTTGATGCGGACATGGTATTTGGTGCAGGCAACATCTTCTAGAGCAACCTATCACAATTCAAACATACATAGGCTTCGAATAATGATGATTCTTAAACATACATGATGATTCTCAAAATAAAAAATATCCAAATAATGAGATAAATTAATGCAGGAGCTAACCTCATTAAGGCTAAGAACACTTGTATCCGACCACCCATACTTTGCTTGTAGATTCAAGATTGAGAGACAAGCCCATAGTTTAGACGTCCTTGCACCCTCGTACAATTGTGTTGATTATAACTCTCACATATTGACCTCAAACTCAGACATACATAGGCTTCGAATAATGATGATTCTTAAACATACATGATGATTCTCAACACAAACAATATCCAAATAATGAGATAAATTAATGCAGGAGCTAACCTCATTAAGGCCGAGAACACTTGTATCTGACCACCCATACTTTGCTTGCAGATTCAAGATTGAGAGACAAGCCCATAGTTTAGACATCCTAGCACACTCATACAATTGTGTTGATTGCAACTCTCGCATATTGACCTCAGACTCGGACATCACATGTACATGTGATGTAGTGCCCCTAAAAATAGAATCCATCATGTCCACCATACTCTCGTCATCATCTGGCACATCCGGGAGACTATAGTCCTGCTCAAAGTGTGAAGGTATATATGCACCATTGCCACCCTCCTCATCTTGTCTCAAGGTTTTGTGTAAATATAAGATCTTGTCTCAAGGTTTCATGTCGTGTACGCATGCAATATTAATCACAAACTCAAATAGCATTGACTTATCGATGATCCATGACCACGTGCACCACCAACGGTGGGTACTGGTTTGGGCTCCTCCCCATACATCCGCAAGTGGTGCATGACAATATGACATTGATGTCGTACTTCTCCGCTTGCGATGAGTGCAATGACAATACAACCTCTCCATAAGCCACTCTGTGCTCCCAGGCATTGGCGCATCATCTGACAAGCTTCCACTCATCCCTTCCATCTGCACACCTCCAAAATCACAACATGAGCTGCAAGGAAATCCATCAATAACCACCCATGAGTTCCTTTCCTCTCTCCTTAGAATAAGTGCCCTGAACCATCGCTATATAGCG
The DNA here is from genome assembly GCF_047967505.1 of Dipteris shenzhenensis. Classification (NCBI taxonomy): domain Eukaryota; kingdom Viridiplantae; phylum Streptophyta; class Polypodiopsida; order Gleicheniales; family Dipteridaceae; genus Dipteris; species Dipteris shenzhenensis. The sequence goes on from NC_141609.1 coordinate 54,260,334, forward strand.
ACGCTTTGCCCTATTCCATCATTATATAGTGACACTTTTAGGATATTAAGAGTTGCTATATAGCGAGACTAGTGTTGCTATATAGCGAGGCCTGGGGCTAAAACCTGAAACCCCACGTGACACTGTCTTTCACAACTCTATTGCGAGAAAAGCAAAAATATATCCTCCCACCTTTTATTTGATGACCTCACTTTCCTCCTCTCTATTCCCCACACTCCTCACCCCTACCTAGCCCCTCTCCCAACACTTGTGCTCCCTCTCCACCCTTCTCCCTCTTTGCTTATGTGAAAGGAAGTTTTTCAAGAAGGTGCATCTCTTTAAGCAATGTAGGTTCATTTTTTGTGAGATTTCATTTTGTGAGTGTTGAAGCATGTTTCTCCTTGCATTGCTAAGCCTATGTGCTAACTTTCATGCTTGATTTTTAGAGGTTAAGGACAAAAAATGAAATTTGGTGAAAGAAAGAAGACTCACCTCTTCTCTTTTTGGTATTTCTCTTCCTCCTCTTTCTCTTCCTTGCTTATACTTTATCCTTGTTTGTAGGCTTACGCCTGTCTCCTCAATCCAATCCCTTTGAAAAGTTACTTCTCCAAACTCCTCTTTCCTCTAACTAGTTATCTAAAAAATGATATGTTTCCTCTCTTTTGTAGGGCCAGTCCACAAAACACCGAGTGGGACTTTTCTAGGTAAGAAAGTGCTTCCTCTTTTTTTCTTTTGTTATTTCCGTTATTTGCATTGGCCTGCAGCTAGTGCCTAGCTGCAGTGTTGGGCATAGGAACCCTCTCTGTCCCTCTCTTCTCTTATTCCCTCTTCTTCCCCTCTTTTCCTCTTTTCCTTCCTCTTTCCCCCCTCTTTTCCTCATATGCTCATGCATAAGCATAAGCATATACTTTCTCTCTTTTTCTCTTATGCTTATGCTTTTCTTTCTCTTATGCATATGACATTTTCCCCTCTTCTTTTTCCCCTCTTTCAATCTCTTTTTCCCCTCTTCCTTCTCTTCTTTTCCCCTCTTCTTTCTCTTCTTTTCCCCTCTCTTTTTCTCTTCTCTTTTTCCCTCTTTCTTTCTCTTTTTTCTCTTCTTTCCCCCTCTCTTATTTCCTCTCTTTCATCCTCTTTTCTCTTCTTTTCATAAGCATATGCATTTGCCTATGCTTATGCTCATATGCATTTGCTTATGCTTATGCTTATTTCCTGCTCCTTATCCGCATTCAGTTCTTTTTTCACATGCTTCTTAGCCATATTTGGTTCTTGTTTTTTTCAAACATATTCTAAATGGAACAACCATGCCCTCACCCATGGGTGTCCTCCCTAAACTCCAACCCGGTTCCCCATGTTGCACAGATTATAGACATAGCTTCTCTGCTAGCTCATGTAAAAGTGAAGATTGCACAAGAGAGTGATTGGGTGAAGTACAATGTGGGGGTGCGTGTGCTTGGGTGGGGTCCAAGCCAAAGGGTAGTGGAGTAGGGGCAACTGAGGAATGCACGACACAACCTATGAGATCTCCGTAGGTTTTGGAGAGACCGCCACGATCGATGGAACACCAAATATGATTGTGTAAAGGACATATGGATTGTTGGAGGCCTTTGTGGATTGTGAGTACATAATCATTGAAGAGCATGACTGCATATATTAGAAGAAGTGGAGGATGAGGTCCCCAGTGACCTACCTAGTAGCTCGGAGGAGGAAAGTACTTGGGATAGTAACACAAAGTAGTAGACTTCCTCCACCATTTTGGCATTTTTGGAGAATGTTTCTTTTGGAGACAAATTTTGCTTAAGCATACTTTTGGAGACATATATTTTTTATATACATACTTTTGGAGACATACTTTTGGCAATATTTTATATATATGAAAATCTTCTTGGATTCCACTTTCATCATTGTCTTTAGTAATTAATTGTCTTTCCGCTTCTTACCCGCTCTTGTTTTTTGTTTTTTGACTTCGTGTTTGTGTCTACGTTTGTCCAATCCCCCCAAATTAGACATGGGATCATGTCGCACGTTTGATGAGTATGAAAACCCTCATAGTAGGAGACATCATGATCTCTACTCTCCAAATGACTTTGATTCCACTCAAGCGACACCTTAGGGGCCTACCCCTGTGACTACCCCTGGCATGACTCCTCTTGAACCTAGCACTGTGACTACCCCTAGTGGAACTACTTTGCTAGTACCCATGGCTTTGTCGGGAGTCCCAACGAGTTTGTCTCATAGATGAGCGATGCAGAGGCAGCAAGATTCTTCTCTCTACTATCATAGAGGACCTCAGCTCTTCCCTTTCCCACCGATGGCTAGATCTACTTGACAGCCATCCCCCCTAGCCCCTTCGATTGAGGGGTCATCACTTGGGCATACCCATCATAAGGCAAGGAAGAGTAGGAAGGGTCGCTTATGCTGTGCTAACTCGGGAGATGTAGATGAGTCAGCACTCACATCCCTATAGGTCTCCACTTGGTTATGAGACCTAGTACTAGTCAGGTTCCTTGCCCTCTCCCACTCCCTCTACTACTCCTCGCTCTGTAAGCGCTTGCACTAAGACCCCTCACTCTAGCTCTGCCACTCCCATGAGTCTTCCTTATCTACTCAAGGACCTGTCCTATGAAATCACGATGGCTAGAGAGATAATAGAAAATAAAAAGTGCTCAGTAGTGATGGCCATCATGAGGTAGTTGATGAGCCACCACTTCAAGAGTGGCATAGCTACTGATTGGTGGAACCAGGATGACCAAAAGCAGTAGGCAATCATCAATGAATTGAAAAGAGAATAAGCTAACCCCCCAAATTGGGAGTTCAATGAGAATTACATGCGAGAGCACATGGGTTTGGTGCAGACTGGAAGTTTTTCAAGGAGTACAAGGACCATCCCAAAAAGTTCAAGGGTTAGAGGAGGGCTACAAGGAGATGCCTGGACTCCATAAGTACTTTGCACTTTGGAGCAGACAGATAGTTGGCATTCGAGGCAACCGTGGTAAGTTTACTTCTTCTCATTTAATTTATTATTCTATCTGTTTTATTACATATTGCATGCACTTTATCTAACTCTCGTTAATTGGGCCCACAACAAGCTGCGATGGGTCACCTTCCCACAGACACAGAGGAGAGATGCGCGTTTCACATAGGAACAAAGCCATGGGTTATTGAGATGGAGGCCATGGGAGCGACGATTGATTGGGTTGAGGTGGCTGCTTGCATGGTATAAGTCGACTCCTACTTGTAATCTCACTTTTTAAATTGTTTTATTCTTTAAGTTCCAATCTAATTTCCAATTAATATGGTTTCACTCTTAGAGTGCAAGCTCAAATGTCCCATCAACAGAGGTGAGCGGTGATGATGAGGGATTAGGCTTACACGGGTTCGACGAACACCACTCTATAGAAAGTACAAAGTTGAGATCTCAAATATATGGACAGTCATATCATTTGTTCAATAGAAGTTAACATGCCTCAATTAACAGCATACTTCACTAGTAGCAACTATAAATCCATCGTAGCTCCTAGTAAACATGCGATAACACTTCTCTATATAGTAAATATAGTCTAATTTAAGAAACGCACATATAAATGACAGCTGATCATGAGATAATTGAAACAACATTACAAGCTACCAGACACATCTTACTCCATATCATAGCAACATACCTTTCACCATAAAGCTTTCTTAACAGTATTGAAGAACAAGATAAAAACAGTACCAATTAACTCTCCAACATTCATCCTTGGTGACTTTTACATTCATATGCTCAGTCGTAGTCACGTTAATGTATGGAAATCATCTAATGCTAGCAAAAAACTTACCAACAATTAATTACAAATCACTGCTAGATCAGATATGGACAAATGCACTGCTACATTAATACTACAGTCATTAATGTATGGAAATCATCTAATGCTAGCAAACAACTTACCAACAATTAATTACAAATCACTGTTAGATCAGATATGGAAAAATGCATTGCTATGAGAATAAATTATCGATACACTGGTCGGGTCATGATGTAGTTATGCTATCTTACAAAACACCATCATATATGCCTTCATTTGCAATAGTAGAGGAAACTTGACACCTGAAATCTTCATGCTTGGGAACTTGAAACTTGAATATGAGATAACCAGAAAGTATAGTTCTAGATTTCTATTCCTTGGTTAAGATAATCGCTAAATTGCTCGCTTGCTATCAATGCTAAATACATGGACAATCTATCCCTTCAGGTATGTTAGTAAGTAATTCGATGAACGATGGATCCCTTCAAGTATGCTCATAAGTAATTTGCATCAATACTTACTTAGATTGTTTCCTTTTCTTTTACATCCTGCCTTTTCTTAAACTATAGCTACCTTTACTAAACAAGAAGTTATCTTTACTAGAATAGTTCCAATGACACTAAAAAAGTCTTGCTACATTTTACAAGAAAGAAGTCGACCTCATCCAACCAAAAAAGCCCGAGCTAAGTGATAAAGTCACTAATTGAAAGACAAGTAGATTGCATACAAAGTTATGTCTACCATCAAAGCAATTAGGAAATCATTGCTTTACAAAAGATCGTAGACAATAACTTTCTATGAAAAGATTAGCAACAAGTATGCGAAACTGAATCATTGCTATAGTTTGACCTACTTTCTTCTAACTCATTTTGATAGGTGATGTTGACAACAAGATCAATGATATTAGCACAACAACAAAACTGCAAGTTTGAATTTTGAATCTATTAAAAACCCTACAAGCAAAGCATGATCTTCTTCTTTGGGAACATCAAAGTTCTTACCTACATTAAATGATCGCATGATGTAATCTACAAGATTTGTCTCTCTATACTAGCACAATCAAACACTTCAGTATGACATTTTTAAAGCTCCAAATAACTTATGCCTTTCTTCAAGATCCTCTTTGAGACTTGTAAATTTCCCTTTTCCCTTTAATTAATTTAAATTTCCAACACAACAAAAAACTTCTTGCAAAAAAGGGATGCAGTCTTAAAAACTTTATAAAAACTTTGGTTCTACTCTCCTCTAGGGGCAGTGCTATCATCACCCCGTGCCCCTTGTTTCATATGATAGATTCATGATATAATTTGCTACCACCTACCCTTGTACTTGTGAAAAACTAGAGTCTATTGTGCTTGCATTTGTATTACTTTGGATCCTAATGCCTCCAAAAAATCTACAAAACCAGCCTTCATGAAATTTGTGACGTGCACTTTTTGTCTTGTTATAGTACTCATTTTCCATTCTTGTTAGTTTTTCATGCACAATGTCAATAGAATAATGTTAATGTCATATCGATAATACTCATCATTCTAGTGTATGTCAATACACACATCATATTACATGCAGCCATCAGTGAAAGAATATTTTCAAGTAAATTTTATGATGCTAGAATAATGTTGGCACCAACTTAATGGTACCTATTATCCTTGCATACTCATAGACCATAATATTCTCTCTCTTACAATGGTGGAATAATGTTGGTGCCATATTAATGATACCTATTATTTTGGCATATTTACTAACCTCAAACCTCAAACAATACAAAATTTATGATATTTAGTGTGCAATATTTACTACATGCACCATTGTAAATCAATTAATGGTGCCATATTAATGGTACCTATTATTTTGGCATATTTACTAACCTCAAATCTCAAACAATATAAAAATTTACAATATTTAGTGTGCAATATTTACTACATCCACCATCGTTTAAAAAAAAAAACATCATAATCATTGCTAAATTCAAGAACAATCTATTGGCAAGTTGTGGATTTCCTAGTGTGGAAGATGTCTCTGATGCAATGACCCATAAACTCCCTCAATATCTTTCTTAGATCTCTTTTGAGATGAGGAGGCCTTCCTACCATGATTCTTCTATCTGTAAAGCAATACATGTTGCAATACCTTTTGGTATGTGACCATCGGTTCCCTAAATGTATAGCTGAACAAATTTTGCCAGATGCATGCCAAAGCTCCTAGTAATATAGGTTGATCAGTTCATAGAAGGTTGAGGATTACTGTGGATTTACAGTAATCCTTCACAATTCCTCAAACTTCTACTAGCATGTATGAGGAGGTTGTTAGTGTTTCGAGAATGTCCCAATGCTATGGAGCTTCATACAAATAGTTGTAGCTACAAGGTCTAATACCTTCATGTGTTATTGGAGTAGTGGTTTGTAATAGGAAGTCTTTGGTAGGTTGAACTTTTTTATATCTGATGATGGATATGTCGCCTAGAGGGGTTGTGTAGAACTACCTTCACACATTTCAAATGTTGCTAGCATTTTTTATTCTATGATTGATCAAAGCCTCAATAGGTGATACCTCATTGTTTTCCAAATATAACATCACAATAAATAGATCCCTATTTGCAAGAAATAACTACAAAAATCTAGCAATTATTTGTAAAGAATCAACATTTTTGAGAGTCAACATTTTTTAGTAATAGCTCAAGGCTGTTGAAACAATCACCTCATAGACACATATAATTAGATTTGATTGATTTCTCTTGCTACAATGCCCTCACTAGAGCACAAATCACATTGAATACCGTGCTTAAAACATTTTGTATCAAAGATTACTCACAATGAAGGAAAGTTTTATGATGGTCCTTGAAAAATTAACAGCTTGAGAACAACAGTTTTTCAATGAGAAATAGCTGATAATACCAAAAAATAAGAAAGGATAGTTGAGAACATATTTACAGAGAATATTACCTCAGAGACTTCTTACAAAATATTTCAAACACATTCTATTTGAAGTATATCAGCATAAAATAATAAAAGGTAACAACTGAGAAAACAGTGACTCAGCAAAATCTTCCACATATTGATGTCAAAAATTAATTACAAAACATCATATTTGCTCTAATAGAAGGTACTAAAAGGTGCAAACTGTATTAATTACAAGCAGTTCCACTTTGTCGATTATCCACTTAAATTCACTTCTGCTTTTCATGCAACTTCCCATGTAGTAGATGTCGAAAGCAATAAACCATACCACTTTTGTTACTTCTTTGTGAACAGCTTCCCACAAGGTAGATAGCAACACTAAGATTGGTAAAGAAGTAACATTGATAAAGTAGAGCACCTCATGTTGAGTAGTAACCAAACACAGTCAACACACTAGGACAAGTGTCATTATTAGCTAGCAACCAATCATTGGCATTACACAAGGTACATTCATGAAAAAGCTAGGACCTCAATCACTTTGATCACCTAGCACACACTACAATGCCCCATTCTTTTGTGCATTGGAAAGCATAGCCTTTGCACTAACTACACTTCTTAAATACATCAAAAGAAAAGGTTCCTTAAATGCAAGAACTCTATCTATGTTTGCTCCATGAAGAAGCACAGCAACTAGCAACCAATTATTGGCATTTAACAAAGTACATTCAGGAAATTAGCAAGGACCTTGATCACTTTGATCACCCAGTAAGCACTATGATACCTCATTTTTTTGTGCACTAGCAAGCATAGCCTTTGCACTAACTACACTTCTTAAATACATCAAAAGAAAGTGTTCTTAAAATGCAAGCACTCTATCTCTGTTTGCTTCATGATGAAGAAGCACACTGATTTGTGGTCCATCATGTTCTGTAATTTCACCCTATGAAGTAGCACTTTGAAACACGAAAGTATGATCCAAGCAATCATTTAAAAAAAATTCTCAAACTGCCCAAACTAATTTCCCACCTTTGAAGTGTGTGTATATTGAATCAACTTTCATAATGTTTATCTTATATTAAACTCAAATTAAGGAAATCAAAACAAGCATCAAAGAACATCTATTGGATAACCTTCTCTATGCTTAGGAAGCCTTTCTTTGTAAGTTGTAGCCAGCCTCAGTGCATTTCTGAATCCAAAGTACCACTATTTTTCTTGAAACCAATATGTTTCAAAGATGCTTTCTCACGTGTCATAGGAGAGCTAGATGATCCCTTTGCAATAGAGACAATTTTATCAGACTCAAACCCATCAAACCTATTTAGACTAATTGTAGACAATCTCTTAGCTTCTATTTTTTCCAGATCTAAAATTCAACATAAGTTATTTGACCACATAATCCAATTCGACACAAGTTGTCTCAACACGTTATTTGCTTTGAAATTTGCATATTTTGAATCAATTCACATCTTTTTTCCAAAAGTAAACTTGATGCTTTTGCTAGTCCATGTGGATAGAACTATTGAAAATTAGACAAACATATTTTTTAGAAGCCATCCCCAACATTAATCAAATTGATCGTAAACTCACAAGAATTCTTGCTAGTTCATACCACTCATAAAGCTCAGTAAGTAGCCAAATAGATTCCCAAGCATCAAATGTACCCATAGCCTCATATAAACTTGGTGGAGCTACTTAGAGCTCCTTAGAACAGTTCAAAATGATAATAAACTAGAAGTGGTAAACTAATAGTAAACACACAAAAGATGAGAGTATATCATTGGTCTTCTAAGTTCTAATTTTGAAACCACACCAACAGCTTCAACCACTTGAGATCAACCATCATCACAAATTTTAAACAAATAAACAAGAAGATTTTCTCAAGCTCCAAATCACATTATTTTAAGTCCATAGCATGAAAATTCTTGCTTGTAATTATTCAAAGAAGCACAAACGTTACCACATCCAATTATCACTGATTACTAAGACATCACCACTCAAATTCTTCTAGTTTGAGATTACATCATTCCAAACATAGGATCACTTAGGAAGGTTAAATACATATTTTGAACTTCATCACCAAAGATCCCAAGCTTTGAATCAACAATCCATTACGATTACCAAAAAGTGAGCGACAGAAAGCGAGTGACACAAAGCGAGTGAGCCAAAAAAAGCGAGTGATACAAAACAATAAAAGATTTGTAAATCCCTTCTCTGAAACAATGCATCAGCACAAGAAATCAAAGATATTTTGAAGCACCAATAATACATTCCTAAAGAGGAACATATCAATTGCCTAATAAATCAAAGGCCCCAATACCAAATGCATTCTTTTGTCTCTCCATTAACATCAAACATATGTGTGCAACACCATAATAAAAACTAACATAAAATTGAAGCTTGAGAACTTAGAAAAAATGAACCAAGCCAACAAAGACAACAATGAAGGGAGAGGAATGAATGAAGATCATAGAGAGCCCATGAACCACCTTGTTTATCCTACCACAAATCCAAAGTGAATCAAACATAATTGACCATCGCATCAAATAAAACGACTACCAATAGAAGAGCGTGTGAATAAAATCGTGACCACCCAACATTGCCAAGCAAGAAGTCACCATAATGTTGAGGATGGTGTAAATTTCACCATACTCTAGAGCATTAGGGGAAAACCCTAGCCCTAACCCTAAGGGGTTCACATGTATATCTTCACATTCATGTTCAATGCAACTTAGTGTATAGGTAGCTATATCATGTGCACTCCTCTTTTGATGTGTCAGTCGAGACCTGCCATGTGGTAGATAACGTGCTTATGTGGCATTATGGTGATGTGTTAGGGTAGCTGGGCTGTTGATGTGGATGTATATCGAGCTTTTGGCATGGCACAATATTGTGCCACATCACTAGCACCATGTCCACTGCTCCGAGCACTGCCATGTTAGCCCTTAGCCATATCACATGTCACATCATCATCTGACACTACACTGCCATGTCATCCAACCTCATAGATCCAACCACCATGACATTATACATGTCATCATGCCTGCACCTTGGTCACCTTGGTAGCATAGTCATCAGTTGCCCAGTTAGCATGTCACCTCAGCCTAGCCACCTCATCAGTGCCAAGTCGCACACCCTCTTGCTAGGCACAATTGCCTCTTCATAGGCACACAGTGCACATAGCATGTGAAGAGATTGTGCCACATCATCAGTGCCTCCTAGGCATAGTGACACACTAGCACATTTTTGGAATAGCACCACTAGTCTGCCACATCACCATGTGCCACCATCATCATTTTTGCCATCTCTTTTGATCAAAATTTGGCTATCCTTTTGGTAGCCGTATCTTTTGATCTAGAGGGAATTTCGTAGCACTCCAAAAAGAAAAATTGCTTGCTAGCTCACACTCTACGCACTAAGCACCTCAAATCTACCATCTAACATTTCCACAGGTCAACATCATCAAAACCACATCTTGATCCACTACAGTGTACCTAACACATGAAAATGAACGAGATAAAATTCATTTGTTGCATTTTTTGCTTTGATGTACAGTCTAGCTATATACTAACACTGCCATAGAGGAGATCTAACTCCACCAAGACAAGTAAGCCATTGTTGCATTACTCGATTGTTCCCACCGATGTTAGTCCATATGGTTCTATCATCGATGTACACTTTCACACATATGACACCAGTTCAGTATACATAGCATTTGGCAGTTCATCACTCAGTGTGACACTTGGCAGAGTGATCTTCCTTGGATTCAAGATATTTGCATTCTTCTTGCATGCACATATGCCACCCATGTACGGTCGTATTTGTTGATTATTTTTGGCATTGGTTCCTTCTACACGCATTCACATCAGCCTTGTACATCCTCTTGGCTACACCTGACACTCAGTTGTCATCTTCATTTTATAGGCTTGATCGTTGGCATACATTTCTCACATGACTTGGTTTTGACCATTCAGTGTAATCCCCTCAGTGGTAGCTCTAACACAGTGTTCTTATGGGTAGACACTCTCGCCGCTGATACATGGGTAAGCCTCTTGCATAGAGGACCAAACCACCTCCAGGATGGAGTTTTTCACATCACGCAGTCGATGATATCAAGTCATGAATCTGAACGAGATTCGAGAGTGGAAAGAGAACCTTCTTTGACCATTTATTGCCACAAGGTATGTACCAGTGTATGATGCTAACTCGAGCCTCATTGGTCTTGAGTGATCGAACGCAAGTGATTTACATGTTAGCATGGATCAGCCCACACATTTTCATCATGCACATTTCTTGGTAAGCCCTCAGCATGAGGCACATTCAGTAGTAGTAGTGAGCCCTTAGCATGAGGCAAATTTTGTGGTAAGTCCTCAGCATGAGGCAGTCCCACTCATATTAGCACAGTCTGATTCTTATGATGCACAACCATCATCTTCATGCATGGATCCAACTCCATATTTTTCCACAGATGTAGATACTCAATAGGAGTTCACCAGTGATCATGCAGTTATTCAGCAAGTAAGTCCTCAATACGAGGCACTTGCATCTCTAACTGCATGCAGAGATACATGCCATAGTGCATTCAACTCCTTAGGTGATTCCATTCCATCATCCATCACTGATGCTTTCACCACTAATACAGATCACATCACCTCCTTGGACACAGTTTCCATGAGCAGTTTAGATCGATAGATCAGTCTTCAAGACATTCCAACATCAGTTGTCATGCCACATTGCATCACCCTTGGATCCAATTGCCACCACCTTTTTTGATCAACAGATCATTCCCCAACATGAGGATACATATGCATCATTGCGGTCCTACCACAGTGCAACGGACATCATAGGTTCAGCCATAGCATAACCTTGGGAGACTTAGTGTTTCATCATGCACTTATGGCTATCATGTATATACTTTACTTGATGTAGATCAGTGGTTGGATCTATTATTAAAAATTAGTCCCTACATCAACATTCGGCACTGCATATGCCTCATGGACATCTTATGCATTCTCAATTGTATTTTAGGCTTCTTGGCCTTTATACTATTAGGTCCACCTTGAGCCTATGGCAGATGCTACATCCCATGTCGATGGATGTTTAGCCATGCACATATTAGACGTATTGAGCAGCTCGGTTATCCAGTAGGTCCTAGTTTGGACACTAGATGGGGGCTTGATGGCTGGACAGAGTTGGCATACTGCCAACTGGGCTACATGCAAGTGTGGGAAGGCATCCCACAACTGACCGCATTGAGGGTAGATGGAGCATTTCTCGGGGCAGCCCACTCTCGGGTTGTGAGGCTCGTTTGGAGTCCCAGATGATCCTGGATGGTTGTGGGCCGAACGGAGGCCACTGACCACACGATAGAACCGATGTTCAAAATAGAGCAACTCACCTACAGTCTCCATTCAGCCCACAACCAACTGGGATCATCTGGGACTCCAAACGTACCCCGCAACCCGAGAATGGGTTGCCTTAGAAAATGCTCCATCTACCCTCAATGCGGTCAATCATGGGATGCCTTCCCACACTTGCATGTAGCCTAGTTGGCAATGTGCCAACTCTGTCCAGCCATTAGGCCATACATGGCCCCCATCTAGTGTCCTACCGGATAACCAAGCTACTCAAATGCCTTCTCCTCATATGGGGGGCTTACAAGTAGAGTTAGCTAGTTCCCGCGTAGTTACATGAGAGTGGAGTATTGATATCTAACAACCCCCCTCAATGTCCACCTGCAAGTGAACTTACTTTTTCGGTCCAATGCCAAGTCAATGAAGATGCCTCTCCAGCAAGTCTCTTCCAAGAACCTTTGTGAAGATGTCCACAGCATTCTCTTTAGTCAGACTTTAGTCAGACAGTACACCAAGTCGACCTCTCCATCCATGATGAGCTCGCGTATAAAGTGATATTGAATCTCAATGTGTTTTGTGCGAGCGTGGAACACAGGGTTCTTTACAATCACCATGCAACTCTGATTGTCACATGATAAGTGCGTAGGCTTGTTCTGCATTACACCCATGTCCCCTAGAATTCTCCTCAACCACACTGCCTCGCAAGAAGCAAAGCATGCTGATTTGTACTTAGCCTCGGTAGAAGACAGAGCAACTATGGGTTGCTTCTTGCTGACCCATGACACAGCTCCAGATCCAAGTGAGAAACAGTAACCTGTCACTGATCTCCTGCTATCCATGTCTCCTGCCCAATCCGAGTCACAGAATCTGGTCAAGATGTTGCCCTTGGTATAGGTGATGCCATAATGAAGTGTGCCTTTGATGTATTTTAGCACCCGCATCCCTGCCCTCCAATGGTTCTCCCGGGGCTTATTGGAAAACCTACTTAGTACACCAGTCGCAAAGCTGATGTTCGGCCGTGTGTTGCACAGTAAATCAAACTACCCACAAGCTTTCTGTACTTCGCTTCGTCCACAGTGGTGATGAATCCTCATTTGAGAGCTTCACGTCAACCTCCATAGGGGTACCAACTGTCTTGCACTCAACCATGCCAAATGCCTTCAGTATCTCTCTAGCATAATTTAGCTATGAAATGAAGATCTGTTTTGGCTCTTGCCAAACTTCAATCCCCAAACAGAAATGCATCAGTCTGAGCTCTATCTTTTCAAACTCTCTTCCTAGCAAATGCTTTGTCTATGAGATCTTCTCTTCATGGTTCCCTATTATGACAAGGTCATCCACATAAAGGATGATGATCATACACCTGCCTCCTTCTCTGCAGATATACAAATTTGCATCTGATGGGCTCCTCTTGAACCCATTTTGCAGGAAGTAGGCATCAATTTGCTAGTACCATGCTTGTGGGGCTTGTTTCAGACCGTAAAGTGCCTTCTTTAGTTTACAGACTTCACCTTCTGAACCGAGGATCACAAAACCTGGTAGTTGTTCCACGTATACCTCCTCCTTGAGATCCCCATTCAAAAAGGTAGATTTTACATCCATTTGAAACATGGGCCAACTTCCTTGGGTAGCTAAAGCCAAAACACTGCGAATTGTGGTTAGTCAAGCTATGGGAGTAAAAGTATTCTGATAATCAAAACCATGTACCTGTGCAAATCCTTTTGCCATGAGCTAAGCCTTGTACTTATCCAACATGCCATCGGACTTGTACTTGGTCTTGTACACCCACTTGGTGCCGATTACCTTGCATTTTGGTGGACGATCCACAAGGTCCTAAGTGTTGTTCTTCATTATGGAGCCATACTCCGACTGCATAGCCTCCATCCACCTATCATCACCCTATGCCTCTTTAAGACACTTGGGTTCATCAGCATGGATCACTTCCGTCATCAAAGCATAGTTGATCGAGTGTTCCTGCACCCTTCTTTGCTCCTCTAATCTCTTGAACCGGTGGTGTTTGGATGGTTCCTCCATAATGGCTGGAGGTTCTCTACCATCCAAAAGCTACTTTACCCACTTCGGGAATGGCTTTTGCCATTGTGGTTCTATAGGCTCTTCTTCATCTTCTTTATCTTGAATCCTCCCAAGCACCGTTGGGGTACAGTCTGCTGTTGGTGGTGGTACTAGATGGATATCCTGGTCCTAGTTGTCTGGGAAGGAAGCATCCTCCTCCAATTGATGCGACTGTTCTGAGAAGACCACATCGCAACTTACTATTACCTTCTTGGTAACAGGGTTATAGAGATGGTAACCCTTTGCCTCTTCACTGTAGCCCAAGAAAATACACTTTCGGCTCTTCGATTCCCATTTGGTCCTGTTAGCATCAGGGACATGCACAAAATAGTCACATTCAAAAACTCTAAAATGTGCAGCTGAAGGTTTCTTAGCAGAAAAGGCCTGCAGTGGAGTCATCCCGTTCACATCTTTCGTGTAGCTACGATGTAAACTGCAGTGTTACATGCTTCAGCGCCCAGAAAGTCTTTGGCAAATCTTTCCCTTTTATCATACTCCTTCCCATTTCATAGATGATGCGCATCTTGCGTTCTGCTACTCCATTTTGCTGTGATGTATGTGGTAGGGGTTTCTGCCTCTTGATCCCATGACTTTTGCAGAAACTCTCGAATTCAGTTGATGTGAACTCTACACATCTGTTTGATCTCAATTTCTTCACCTTCTTCCCCGTTTTTTTCTTGACCATTACATGCCATTCCTTGAACTTACTAAAAGCCTTGTCTTTAGTCTTCAGGAAGTATATCCATATCCTTCTACTGTAGTCGTCGATTAGCATCATGAAGTAGTAGGAATCACCCAAAGCTTCCATCTCCATCTTTCTGCAGAGGTCCATGTGAATGAGTTCTAGAGGAGCCTTTGCCCTACTGGCCTCTTTAGGAAAGGACTGCCAATGCTGCTTGCCCATCATGCAAGCTTCACATACATCAGGTAGATCTGAAATTTCTGGTAGGTCTACAATCATTTCACTTTTATGCATCTCCTTCAAAGAACTAAGGTTTAGATGACCAAACCTCTCATGCCACAGCTTAGTGTTCTTCACATCGGCTCAAGCACTAAAAGTTGAGAGTTCGTAGATGTTGTTGCATCGTGTACCTTTACCAACGACCTTTCCTTGAAGATCCAGGATCTGGCTGTGCACCATTCTTATTGAATTGAACTTTGAGGTCCTGATCCGTGATCATAGAAATGGACAACAAGTTCCTCTTGATATCTGGCACATAAAGAACATCAGACAACTGTTTTACAACTCCATTTGACTTGAGAGGAATCGTACCTTTTCCTTTTGCTAGACATTTTGCATCATTGCCGACTGCTACCAGGATGTCATTCCCTACCGGCTGTAGAGAGGTATACCAATCCTTCTGACTGGTCATGTGGCGCGATGCACCACTATCAATGATCCAAGGTTCATCCGTAGGTACATAAACTGCCTCCATGAAAATCTCCTCAATTGCTACGAACAGCTCTACTGGTGCTGCCTGCGCACTATTGCTGGACTATTTCTTTACTTTGTTCTTCTCATCTGCAATCTTCTTTCAATAGTCATTCTGCTTGTGCCCTGCCTTGTTGCCATAGAAGCACTTGATCTTCTTCTTTCTCTTTTTGTCATCAGAAGAAGATGGGTTACCAGAGTCCTTACCCTTACCTTTCTTTGATCCAGCATAGAAAGCTGAATTTTCTCCAGTCCTCATCTTTTGACGCATCTCCTCCTCTAGAAGCATCACACAAAAATCCTCAAAGTTGAGAGGTGGATTTTTATTTTGTGTATTAAGCATCGTAACAAGACCGTTGTACTTTGGTGGGAGAATCCGTATACACCTTCGTGCTAGATTCTGGCTAGTGATGATGATGCCAATCATAGTCATCTAATCGCATAGATTCGTTACCCTAGTGATGAACTTCTTTGTCACTTCAGACTCAGACAATTTCTCGTTCGTGAGTTGAGTCTCCAGATTCTGAATCCACATCTAAATCATGGTCTCGTACTGATTTTTCAAGACCATCCATGCCTCCTCCGCTGTGGTGACATGTTGAATTAACACCTTTTCTCTCTTGCATACGAGATTCTATTATCTATTGAGCACAGATGTTGTATTGTTTTCTTACATATCATACCTGCACCTTTGACCCAAAATTTTCAGCCCTTGGATCACTCTTTCCACACCGAGACTATGCGGTCTTCTTCAACCCCACATTATTTGATAGAGATTATAGTTCTACTACAACATACCTTACACATTCTAGGGCTCTTTGGAGCACATCTAGCCTCTCCATTGGGTCCTCCACAAAGAGTGTCGTGCCATCTATGAACTTTGAGTCCAAAAGTTGTTGGGTTGGTGACATCCTTGTTTGTCACAACCTATTGGATCACATCTCCATCGCTACATCAACTAGCCTCACATCTGGATGCCTCTTCTTCAGAGCAGCTACATAGTCCATGGCAACTCATGACATGTTCATCTTTGACATGTTCAATATGCAGGCATACACACAATCATTCATGCAATCATCTTTCAATCGACTATAGTCTTCAATCGAGGTGTACTTGACTTTCTACATATTTCCTTCCTCTTCCCTTTGGCCTATCTTTAGGGTTTTATTCCCAAAGGTGAAGGATGACCCACAACTTAAGAGCAGGAAATGAACATTTATGTACAGGATCGTAAGTTGTACTCATTGTACATGCTTCCACTACATCGTCACTATGCTCACATACGCACATACTATAATTTCTTTTTAGTATTGGATGCTATCATATGCACCAAATGAAATCCACAAAAGGTCTTGTACATGCACCGCTACTTACCTCATGCAATTTAAGAGGGGGTGTTGAGGATGGTGTAAATTGCAGTATACCTCTAGGGCATCAGGGGCAAACACTAACCCTAACCCTAAGGGGTTCTCATGTACTTTTCATGTTCATGTTCAGTACAACTTAGTGTATAGGTAGCTATATTGTGTGCACTCCTCTCTCTCTCTCTCTCTCTCCCTCTCTCAATTTTGTTATCACATAATAATCAATCCAGCGAACTTAAACCAACAAACAAAGAGCACAGAGAGCCCATCTAGCACAATATTTAGCCTTTCACAATTCAATGAGTAAAGAAATCACACGAAAATTCATGATCATAACTAATTCCAAAAAATGCAAGGATTACTAACTCATCATTTGAGATTCTCAATCACAAATGAAAGTCTCATTAGCTTCAAGGCAAAGCCAATAAACATAGTAGAAACATATAGCATCGAAATCTGTTATGATGGATGAAGCCATTTTGCCAACCCTCGTCAATGAACATGGTCAATGACCGTCTTCTACCATAAAAGAATGAATAGGCCTCCAAAATCAACTATTGATTTCATAGCTATGCATAGCAGAATCATGCATAGAAGAAGACTCAAAGCATATAAACAAACAAAGCATCCCATATAGTAAACTTGATAGTAATTTTTGGAGTAAAGCTAAAGCCTTTGCACAAATTTGTTAGCTACCTACCTTATTGATTAAACATCAAAATTCTAAAGCAATCTCTCACCTTCTTATCTTCTAAAGCTAGCACATTGAAATTGAATTCTTAGAAATAGTACGCTCTTGTGCTTGCCAAAGAGACTCAAATCACATGCGTCAATGTGCTATTTACAAATGAAGGCGGTCTCTCTCAAAACAAGCAAACCAATGAGCATGCCAACGAACAAGTATGTTCTCAATCAATCAAGCGAGCATGTAGTCTATGCACCAATCCAAAACTCTAATCACTGAGAATAATTAAGCTTATCAAAGCCAACATAAGCCAAAAGTAGCACCACTGACCTACCCAACCCAACAAATTGAGAAGGAGCATCTAGTCAAGCACCACCAAGCTGCACCAATTGACATAGACAAGAACAAGTGGAACAACTCAAGGCAAACAAACAACAAAGCAACCTAAGAATAGTCTCATCCCCTCAATGGATTAAACAAAGATGCGCCCTACCTATTGATTAAAATCACCACTAAACAAGCAAAGAGACTTTAGCTGCTTAGACTAAGCGTGCCCAAAATCCTAGACAAGACAACATAAATGAGAAGAACTAGGTGGAAAAGCACAGCAAGCCTTAGTAGCCAACATTAGACTAATGAATGCAATAGCAAAGTGCACAAGCTGTGAACTAGAGAGACAATAAGCCTAATCAAAAATTAATGCTCAATTCTATTAACATCTTAATATTCGTAAAATGTCACCAAAGCATCCCTAAACCATCATGACCATCCTTTGAGCATTATTAATGAGAGTGCTCTCAATGGAAGCAAGAACGGAAGAGGGAGAGAGAGAAACAGAGAGCCACGGCACAATGACCTTTAACCCCCAGAATCTCCCACTTAAAGCACAATGTGCCTTTAAGGGAGAACAACCAGTGAACATACTATCTTATGCCCATCAATACATGACAATACTCAAACCGCTATATAGGTAGACTCTTCATCAACATATCTATAGGGTTATCATCTGTATGAATTTTGACAAGCTCTATGCGCTTGTCCTCAAGTACCTCCCTAATGAAATGGTACCTGACCTCAGTGTGTTTGATCTTTGCATGAAAGACTGGATTCCTTGCTAGCTAAATAGCACTCATGGAATCACTATGCAATGTCGGTACACCTGTATGAATCCCCAAATCTCCCACTAGCCAATCAAGCCATATAGCCTCCTTGCAACCCTCTGTGGCTGCAACATACTCAGCCTCCGTGGTAGACAAAGCAACGCACTTCTGTGCACAAAACATCCATGACACTGCACCACCTACAAAGATGAACACATAACTAGAAGTGGATCTCCTACTATCCACATGCCCTGCATAGTCTGAATCTATGTACCCAAGTACACGCATGTCTCCTCTACTAAAGCAGATGCACATCTCCTTGGTACCCTTCATGTACCTCATGATGCACTTAACTGCCTCCCAATGCCTCTTTCCCAGATTAGCCATATATCGGCTAACAACTCCACTACAAATGCAATATCTAGTCTAGTAGCTATCATAGCATACATAAGACTCCCAACTGCTGATACATAAGGAACCTTGGCCATCATGGCCCTCTCCTCATCTGATTTGGGACTATCTATATGACTTATTTTCACATATGGAGGCACTGGAATACTCACCGCCTTCCCCCCCTCCATATTGAAATGCTGTAATACTTTTGTAACATACTCCTTCTGTGAAAGCCAAAGGAGTTTCCTACTCCAATCACGCGTGATGCACATACCAAGAGTGTGACCTGCAAGTCCCAAATCCTTCATATCAAAGGCCTCATGCAACTTGGCCTTTAATGCATCTAGCTCATAAGTATTCTTGCTAGCCAATAGCATATCATCCACATATAGTCTCAGGATTATAAGGCTATTATCCTTAGCCATTTTAGTGTAGAGGTAGTGATCAATTTCACTCCTTCTAAAACCCTGGGACCGAATGAAAGCATCAAACTTCTGATACCATTCTCTAGGCGCTTGCTTAAGACCATAGAGACTCTTCTTCAGCTTGCAAACTAAATGCTCTTTGCCATTTTCTTCAAAGCCTTCCGGCTGCACCATGTAAATTTCCTCATGCAGATCCCCATCCAAGAAAGCTGTCTTGACATCCATCTGCATAAGCTCCATATCTTCTGCTACAACTAGTCCAAGCATGCATCTAAGTGTGGTCAATTCCCAACCGGAGAGAATGTCTCATCAAAGTCCACACCCTTCTCTTGCTTGAACCCTTTAGTGACCAAATGGGCCTTGTACCTAGGCAGATCATCACCTATGACCTTCATCTTGTAGACCCATTTACATGGCAATCCTTTCTTTCCATGTGGCAAAGAAACCAAGTCCCATGTCTTATTCTTCATAAGTGAACTCATCTCTGATTGCATAGCATACTTCCACTTGCATTGATCCTCGTACATCATGGCCTCTCTATAGCAAGAAGGCTCCCTACAATTAGTAAGCATCACATAGTCTACCCCCAGAACAAATCGATCAGGCAGTCTAGACACTCTAGATGATCTTCTTAAGGGCATTTCAGCTTGCTGTCCCACTTGCATATCAGCCATATTTGGCTCATCATTTCCACCAATAGATGATCCATCATCTACCCTTGATTGTATACCTGTGGGAGTACTTGGTGGTACCATTTCTTGCACATTTGGTGCATGGACAGCTTGCTGTCTATCAACATGTGCAGGTGGATTCATGTTCTGGAAAGTGATTCTCCTCATTTCCACACCCTCATGGGTGCCTTATGCATCTTCTTCTTGTTGAAGGCTACATCACAGCTACGTATGATCTTCTTTGCTTCTGGATCTCAAAGATGATAGCCCATCTCTCCACTTTCACTATAACCCAGAAAGATGCATTTCCTAGACTTAGGATCTAGCTTCTTTCGAAGCTCTTTTGGCACATGTTCATATGCCTCACACCCAAATATATGCAAATGAGAGTAAGAGGGCTTCTTGCCACTCCATGCCTCTTCAGGAATACCACCATCCAAACTCTTACTAGGTGATCTATTGATCACATGCATTGCATTCTTCATTGCCTCAGCCCAAAAACCACCAGTAAGACTTGCATTGGAAAGCATGCATTGCAACCTTTCTTGAATGGTATGGTTCATCTTTTCTGCAATTGGATTTTGCTCTGGAGTACGAGAAGATGTGAGCTCCATCTTAATCCCATGTGTATCACAGAAATGCTGAAAGTCATGAGAGAGATACTCTCCACCATTGTCAGTCTATAGGCATTTAAGTGTTCTACTGGACTGATTCTCAACAAAGGCCAACCATTTTTGAAATACCTGGAACACATCACTCTTTGGAGCTATGGCATAAGCCCAGACTTTCCTAGTTGCATCATCAATGAATGTCACATAGTATTCAACCCTGCCTAATGATTGTGTAGGCATGGGACCACATACGTTTGAATGCACCAAATCAAGCTTTTCAGACTCTTTCTTTTCCCTTATTTTATGGGTTGATTTAGTCTGCTTCCCATAGAGATAGTGCTCACAAAATTCAAAATTAGAGAAACTCAAATGCGGTACATAACCCAAATGGCATAAGAGTTTCATTCCATTCTAGCTCATGTGCCCCAACCTGCAATGCCACAAAGAAGTACTTGGTTGCTCGGTTATTGCAACAATAATATCAAACACCCCTGATACATGTAAGGGATACAAAGTTCCACACTTGGCACCCCTGGCCAAAAGCATACAGCCCTTCTGAATTTTCAAATTTTGAAAGCCAAAAGTGGTGTGAAAACCAGCATCATCTAGCTAACCCACTGAAAGAAGACTCTTGGTCAACTTAGGCACATGTCTCACATGTTTCAAAACAAATGCAAACCCATTTGCAAAATAAAACTTTGTCACCTACTCCCACTATGTCACATGCATAGTCATTTCCAAGATGCACACGACCTATCTTTCCATTGTCATAAGTGGAGAACCATTCCCTATGGGGAGTAACATGGAATGAAGCACCAGAATCCAAAATCCAATCCTAGGAATATGCATCATTTGAAGTGGTAAGCAACTCTGTAGATAAACTAGACATGAAGAGAATGTCATTGTCACTATCACGTGTGACTGCATTGATCTCCTCGATCTTCACTTTTGCTTTGTCCTCCCTTGGACTCTCTTCCTTATTATTTGCACCCCAATTTGCATTCTTTTCCTTATCCTTTTGCTCTCTTTTCAGCTTGTAGCAATACTTTTTCATATGGCCCTTCTTGCCACAGTGGTAAGACTCAATGTTCCGTGCCCTTGATTTGCTACGAGACTTCCCTCTTTCTTGGGACTTCCCCCTGATGAACTGTGATCTACTGCCCCTTTGCACATTTAAAGCTGCATCCTGCTTGTTGCGATCCATAGACTTCCGTCTAATCTCCTCAGCCAACAAGCTACCCATAACATCATCAAACTTGAGTACTCCACTGGGTGCAGAGTTACTGACAGCTGTACGAAAGGTATCCCATGAGGATGGCAATGAACATAAGAGAAATATTGCCTTAGTCTCCGCATCAAAATTCATCTTTTGAGCCTAAAGCTAGCTGAAAATAATATTGAATTCATTTAAGTGAGAAGCAATGGAGACCCCTTCCTTCATCTATAGCTCAAACAACCTCTTCATGAGGTAAACTTTATTAGAGGCAATTTCGTTCTCATAAGTGGCACACAATTTCTTCCATAAATCTTCCGTAGTCTACTCATTTACTACTGCGAAATAAAATTGACTCTGCAAGATGAAGTCTAATAGTAGAATTTGCTAATCATCCAACTCATTCCAATCATCCTCAGACATATCTACAGGCTTAGCTTCAATCCCTGCTAAGGGTTTAATCTACTTCTTTTGAATAAGCACATCCCTTATCTGTTCTTTCCACGAAGAAAAGTTTGTCCCATCAAACTTTTTAATGTTGAAAAACTCCTTTTCAGACATGGAAGAGGATGCCATGATGGAAATGAAACAAAATCCCAAATGCTAGTACCTGCAAAAGAGAAATCACACAAAATACCAGGTGCACCCAAATGTGTATGCCACAATATAGTGAAATATCACCAAAACTCAAAGCTCAAAGCATCAAAAGATACAGCTAACTCATTTGCATGTACTATGTATCCATATGAGCAAATCTGGCCCAAAAGAAAATGCCAACTATAATGGCAATCCAAAATGCCAATAAGTGCCAAATGGCTCAAGCATAAACACCGTCCATGGGCATATGCATCAATAATATCTCATCCAAGAGAGCATAACACTCAGTGCATCACCTCAAATGTATCAAAGCTATCCCTCAGCATAAAATAGCATCCATGTGCAAAGCATCCATAAAAAATAGCATCACTAAGATGCAAAATTGGTGCTCCATAATTTTAAATGGCTATTTTGCCTTCTTACAAAAGCCATTCTACTACGTCCTCTCTCATGGAATGATGATCCTTGTCACTTCCAATGAGATTTGAACCTTTTGTCTTGTACTTTATGCAATTCCAAACAAGTTTTAATTGGCTATACATCTCGTCTACATTTCTAGCTCTAATGAATTTCATGAGTATCATTTCTTGATTAACTACACTCCAGCCCCTACAAAAAATGAGAGAGTAAAGTAAATCAAAATTTAATCTGAGTCTAAATATCTTAATTTATCACTTGTAATGAGAAGAAATAATGTGAATTAAAAGATATGAAGTAATACAATGGGACTTTTAAAAACTCCATGAGTAACTATGCTTTATCTCACCTTAATAGGCTATGCAAAATCTTTACTTTTCAACATTGGATCTTCTCCATTCACAATCCAAACATTTAATCAAATTCATAACCATAATAAAATGAAATCATCTTTACAAATATATTTGTTAAGAAAACTTTTTCCAAGAGATGCACACTTTATTCTATACTTTACAATATAAAAAATAAGTGAAATGCAAACATCATTGCATACCTTGACAAGTTGTTGACTCTTTTGACTACTTGATTTTTGTTGCTTTGATTTTTTTTTCTAGAACAAAAATAAAATACAAACTACACTAAGAAATAATTACATTAATTAATAAGATGACTAACCTAGAAAGGCAAGCATTGTAACATGCTTACCTACATACATGATGAATCTTGTGGGGCCATGTCATTTCTATCCATACCTTAAAGATCGCAATGCATCCAATGCACCCCACAAAGAAATCTGGGCCTATCAACACATCTAATAAGGATCACAATGCATCCAAATGGCCTATAAATCATCCATTGCAACCCAATGCACACGATGAATGAGTGCACATGGCTCAAACTACAACAAGAGTGATTTGCTTAAGGTATGCTCAAGAAATCATGGTCCCACGGCAATGACCACTACTGAAAATAGAACCTGAGATGCCTCAAAACATGGGCGCCATTGCATAATCGGACTCAGCAAGAAAATATGCAAATATCTCTCTTCTACTGAAACTCCAAAATCCCAACTGATGAGTGAGAAATGGGAGTCAATACTTATCCACTGCCATGTGGCATAAATCTAAGGTTTCAAAACCTTAGAATGAAAAATGCATAACAGAGAGACGAAATCCAATACACAGAGATCTATAACTCTAAAAATACTCCACCAAATCGCACAAGAACTGATACATAGGGGGTTTAGGCGTCTGAAACGCAATGGGATAGACGGTTTTGGAAATCATGGTCTCAATCACTAGGTCCAACAACACACGGACTGAAAAACGTTTTTGGGAATAGAACTATTTGTAAACTCCACTGGAGTGTGAATGATGAGCAACATAGAAGTTTTAGGACCTCCTAAGTCCATTGAAACTGACAAATCTGCAAATGGTTGCTCCAAACTTGAGTTCCAACACTCGAGCAGAAAAATGTAGAAACTGACATAGTGAGTCAGAAAACCAATGAAATGAACCCAAATTCAAGAATGAAGGTGTTTCCAAGCTCCTAAAGTAAAATGGACACCAAAAGCAAGCAATAGTTACCTCTGCAAGTCAATACAGAGTCTTTGTCGTCGAACAGAATAGGGAAAAGCTTAAAAAACGACTTTTTGTCTGAAAACACTTAACAGGCTCTCAAAACCACTTCGCAAAACCAAAGTTACTTTTCCAAAGGTACCTCCAAGGTCTCTGCACACTTGGATGCAAGTAAAGTCACCCACAAAGCTTCCCACAGAGCTTCTCCTTCCTCCCACAGAGCTATTGAGCTTCCAAGCATTCATGCATGCTCAGCTAGATCACCCGGGCTCTGATACCAGTTGAAAGTGCTCTCAACGAAAGCAAGAACAGAAGAGGAAGAGAGAGAAACAGAGAGCCACACAAGTTTTGGTGGGTACAGAACACCCTTATCTTCTTTTTATTCATTTATATATGTGTTTGAGTATTATACATAACCGGGGTAAAGACACAGTGACATTTAACCCCCATATATAAAATCGTGCACATTCCCCATAGAAGATGAAAAACCCATACATGAACACTTATGCCATCCCCATGGGCAAGTTAAAATAAAATGACAAAAAAAATGTATTGAGACCCATAGTAGCAGCTCTTTCTATTTGGTCGATTGGACTTCCTTTTATCACAGTTCTGTAATTGACTTTTATAGCCTAGCCTGCACAAGATTTTTGCCATGCTTTTCTCTTCACACCTAATAGTTTTCCTTTGCCTAACAATGTTACTGCAAGTGTTTGGCTATCTACAACTACTCAAGCTCACTATGTCATTGTTGCTGGTTCTCTCTCAAGCTCGTGATTGCTTTTGTGTGCACTTGGGGCAAACTAGAAGCATTTTGACATTCTTTTTAAAGGTTTTCTGATTGATTTTTATACGCAACTACTGCTATAGGCTTAGACACCTATTCTTGAAGGATTGGACACACATTTTGAGGTGTAGTCCAAGCATGTTTTGTTGTTTTCAAGCTATTTCACTATTCAGGGCTCCATTTTGGGGTCTTTATAGACTTTGCCTTGTAGTTTTAACCCAACTCCATGTGGTATTATGAAAGGACTGCCCATATTTGTACTTGTGGATGCATTTCCAGCTCGTTAGTTGGAAAACTTTCTGTTGTTTTGCAAACCAGTTATTAAAATCAACATTTAGAAAAGCTTCCACCATGTGGAGAACAATTGCTAAATTGCTAATTAGCTTTGTTGTTGTCTCATTTGCTATATTAGACGTCAATGAACACCAAGAGCACATCTAGAGAGGGGAAACTTGCCCTAGAGCAAGTTGCCTAATTTTGCAGATGTTTTGCATTAAGTCGACTTGCTTGGAGTTGATTTCAAAGCTAGTTGGCCCATCTCACCTACTATTTTTGCCAGTTTGGGGACTCTTCGTGAACTAGCCTTGCTCTATAAGGTTGTTATAAGTGGGCAACTATTGTTGTGTGCCACTAGGACAAGCTAGAAGCATTTTGACCTTTTTTAAAAGGTTTCTTGTTTGATTTTTGCATGTAGCTACTACTACAGGCTTAGACACTTAGTAAGGACAGCCCATATTTTGCACTTGTGAATGCAGTTTCAGTCCCTTTAGATGGGAAACTTGCTGTTTTTTTCAAAAAAAAGGTAAAAATCAACACTTAGGAAAGTTTCCATTATGTGGAGAACAATATTAGCCTGCTAATCAGCTCTACTGGTAGCTCATTTGCTATATTAGACTTCAACCAAGCACCAAGAGCACATCAAGAGGGATGACTTGTCTTGGAGTTAAGTTGCCTGATTTTGGTGTTGTTTTGAATCAAGTTGATCTATCTAAAGCTAATTTTAAAGCTGATCGGCCCATTTTATTACTGTTTTTACTTGCTCAAGGGCTCTTGGTGAATTGGCCTTACCCTTGGAAGGCTACTGTAGTTGGGGCAACTACTTTTTTGTGCACCTAAGGCAAGCTAGAATCATCTCAATTTCTTTTTTGGAGGTTTTTTGGTTGCTTTTGCATGTAGCTACTGCTACAGTAACAGGCCTAGATGCCTATTTTTTGGAAGGTTGGACACACATTTTGAGTGTATTTCAAGGCTATTTTACTCTTTTAAAGTTATTCCATCACTCTTGGGATTGTTTTGGTTGGAAACATCTCCTTGCTATTTTGAACTTGTTTTAGTGGTATTGTGAAAGCACAACCCATATGTTGCACTTGTGCATGCATTTTCAGTCCATTTAGTTGGGGAACTTGTTGTTTTTTGCAAAACAATGATAAAAACCACTATCTGCTGGAGGAGCTTCTATTACATGGAAAATAATTCTCAATCTTTTGATTAGCTATGTTTGTGTCTCATTTGCTATACTCTACTTCAGCTAGCACCAAGAGCACATTTGGAGGGGGATGACTTATCTTGGAGCTTTCAGGGCCATTTTGCGTCAAGTCAACCTACCTAGAGCTGAATTTGAAGATGGTCGCCTCATTTCACTACTATTTTTGCTTGTTTTAGGATCTTGGTGAGCTGGCCTTGATCCTGGAAGGCTCTTCATCTAGGCAACTACTTCCATGTGCACTTGGGTCAAGCTAGAAGCATTTGGACTTGTTTTTTGTACGTTTTTTGACTAACTTTCACACATTGCTACTACAGGCCTAGATGCCTATTTTGGATAGCTAGACAAAAATTTTGAGGTGTATTTTAGGCCTAACTTTTTGTTTTGAAGCTCTTCCATCAATCTTGGTGCTATTTTGGGCTTCTAGAGACTTCTCCTTGTTGTTTTGAACCTGTTTCAAGTGGTATTATGCAAGGACATGTCACATTTTACACTTGTGGCTGCATTTTCAATCTATTTAGTTGAAATTTTACTTTTCTTAAAAATAAAATAGTGATGAAAATTAGCATTTGGGAAAGCTTCTATTACATGGAGAACAATTCTTAACCTATTGATTAGCTCTATTGGTGGCTCAATTGCTATATTCACTAGGTTTGGTTCCAAATCCCAGACTATTAGTTGAACCATACAACCAAAATCCACTCCCACCCTTACTTCATTATGTATCTGGCTAGCTTTTGTCTTCACGTGTCATATGTTTACATCCTTGAGAGAGGACATTAGGCTTTGTAATTAGCTGTTTAGTTTAGATTGGAGGTGATTTTCAGCTGGGTATATGCCATTGGTTTATGCCTTATTGAGCCAAGCATTGGTTAATTTTTAAGAAAGAATTCTAAAATTGTAGTACATATCCTAGTCTCATCCTAGTACAAGATGTTTTTGGCAAATTTGAGGTGCAACCTCAAGCCTAGTATAGGCTTTGGTAGTGATTTCTCTTGCTTGAGCAAAGTGTTCATAGCACAAGATGCATCTGCCAAATTTGAGGTGTAGCCTAGTATAGACTTTGGTAGTCATTTTCTCTTGCTTGAGCAAATTGATCACAACACCTGAACTTTATTGAGATTTCTTTGCTGCATTTTCTTTGCTTAAATGGCACAACAAAATGCAAATTATGTCTTTTAGAGGCTTGCCAAGGACAATAGTTTGGATGGCACCAACTATTCTAGGAGTTAATGGAACGAAATCTTCTAGTTGCCAAACATTTATGGAATAACGTTATAATTGATGAAGCTCATCCCATACAGATTGCACTAGCCACACCTCCACAATGCATTGTGGTGCATGGGGTGGGGTAGGAAAGGCAACAACAAGTTGCTGCAATTGATCAAGTGCAAGCACCTACATCAGTTACACTCTTGAGCAAAAGACATGGAATACTCGTGATACCGAAGTGTTATCTTTGATTTCATTGAATCTAAAGAGGTCATTATCCCTCAAATTAGGTCTTATCAAACTTCTAAAGATGCCTCAGATATTTTCAAAAATATATATCAAGAACGTAATGAGGTAAGAGTATTGTTTTTACAAAAAGAGCTTGATAGCCTATACATGATGAGGGTGACTCTCTATAGGATCATGTCACTAGGATTCAAGATTTGTGAGAGCAACTCTTCAATATTGATAGGCAATTTCAGACTTATAGGTTGTTTGTTACCACCACTACTTTGAACTTTTGTTGGAGTCTTATCTTTCTTTTCATACATCTCTCAACCTTTCAATTTGAGGCAATCAAAATTGCCTCACTTTTCAAAAGTTGGCAGCACTCTTATTGTAGGAGGAGTGGATGTGCAAGAATATGACTTCATGTTCTCATAGTGGGGACCAATTTTTTCAACAAAAAATAAGGGGAAAATGAAAGTTTTGCAAAACTTTGGACAAGCACATGTAGGTGGGAAAGATAAAAAGGATACCGTAAAGATTGTCAAGAAAGGCAAGTGTCATTATTCCAAAAAGCTTGGTTATCACATCAATGAATGCCCCAAGAGAGTTGCAAAGGAGAAAAAGAAAGAGTTTGGAATGGTAATTTCCATCTTAGCTCCTCTTGCCAGCTTTGATGATAATCTACACATTTTGTTGAGCATGATTGGGACTTCTTTACTTGCAGCTATGATGTTCCTTGGGAGTCATGCATTTTCAGCATGCATGAAGTGTCTAACACATTATACAAGCTTAACTCCTCTTTGCTAGTTTTGATGATACTCTGCACATTTTAGCATGATTGGGCATTCTTTGCTTGCCACTATGATGTTCCTTGGGAGTCACATGTTTTCAACATGCATTAAACATCTAACACATTGTACTTTGATAGTGGCACTTTCCACCATATTACATCACACAAATATTCCTTTGATAAGTTGTTCAGTGCATCAGCGGCGATTGAGTTTCTTATGGCAATGATTCTTGTTATCCAATTGAAGGGATTGGAGAACTTTTACTCACTATTATCGATGGTTTAGATCTTTGCATCTAACATGTTTTGCATGTCCTTGGGATTAAGAAGAGTTAATTTTGTCTCTTCTTTCTCTCAAAGAAGCTACCATGTCATTTGACAGATGTACAGCTGGTGGCAAGGAGAGAGGCTATGCCTTGGTTTTCACAGTTACATTATGTCTTTCTCATTTCCAATTGATGCTTATGACAAAAGAGCATGCTGATCTTTGTGGATTTTGTCTTGCAAGATGTAGAGTTATGGCATGCCAAGTTTGGGCATGTCAACTATGGTAGCCTCATGTTACAAAAGCTTAATATGGTTTATTTCTTGCCTCGCTTAGGAGACCCCTTCGAAAAAAATATGTAAGGGTTGTATTCTAGGTAAAATGCATCATTTTTCCTTTCCAAAGTATGGTGTGGTTAGTGCTGTAGATAAATTATAGCTTGTTCACATTGATGTTTGTAGACCCATGTGCACTCTGTCTCTTGGAGGTCATCTTAATTATATATGACTTCACGTGTTTAACCTAGG
Organism: Dipteris shenzhenensis; assembly: GCF_047967505.1. NCBI lineage: Eukaryota > Viridiplantae > Streptophyta > Polypodiopsida > Gleicheniales > Dipteridaceae > Dipteris > Dipteris shenzhenensis. Next base: position 54,290,193 of record NC_141609.1, read on the forward strand.
TCTTTTCTCTTAAGCAGAAGTCCAAATTTTGCAATGTAGTCAAATACTTTATGGCCTTGGTTGAAAATCAATCTAAATGCAAGTTGCAGAGCCTCTATTTAGATTGAGGAGGAAATATCTATCCAAGGCATTACAACAAGTTTTTGTTGAGAAGGGCATTATACATTAGTTCACAGTGAGGCATACTCCTCAATAGGATGGGAAGGCTGAAAGGAAAAAACGTCCAATTTTGAATAGGTGTCCCACAAAGGCACTTAAGGTCATGACACTTTATCAAGCATGGATTGGTTGGATGCTTGATGTGGGATAATTTTGTACATTTGGTTGTGTGGCATATGTAGATGTGGCTTAAGAATTGCATGGAAAACCGATGACAAGGCAAAAAGTGTGTCTTTATTGGCTATGGTAGTGACAACAAGGGAAGGGAAAATCTCTAAAGCATGCATAGACTTTCTAGGATCTCCACTTCACCTCCTCGATGATGTCCTGAAGAGTGAAAATGTGATCAAGGGTAGAATGTTGTGTCCAGTTGTCCCAAAGCTGATTGCCCATCTACCTGTGTGAAAGAGTTAATCCCTCTCTAGCGCCATTTCATAAATCTTGGCCAATTTGAGAGTAAGGTAAAAGCCTAATAATTAGAAAGCAAACATGGTTCTCAAGGATTTGTCCTTGTTAGATATCAATGCACCACTCTCATGTAACTACGCGGGAACCAACTAACTCTACTTGTAAGCCCCCCATATGAGGAGAAGGCATTTGAGTAGCTCGATTATCCGATAGGTCCTGGTTTGGACACCAGATGGGGGCCATGTGTGGCCTGATGGCTGGACGGAGTGGGCACACTGCCAACTAGGCTACATGCAAGTGCGGGAAGGCATCCCATGACTGACCGCATTGAGGGTAGACAGACCATTTCCCGAGGTAGCCCCACTCTCGGGTTGCGGGGCCCATCTGGAGTCCCAGATGATCCCGGATGGGTATGGGCAGAATGGTAACCGTAGGTCAGTTGCTCTATTTTGTGCACTGGTTCTATCATGTGGTCGGTGGCCTATTTCGGGACTGACCCCCAGTCAACCATTTTGGGTGAACTAGGTCGGTCACCCAATTGAGCCCAACCGACTACGACTGGTGGCTATATAAGAGCAAGCTCGTGAAGCCCATTTCATCACTGGCTATAGCAACCCTGATTCCTTAGCATCTAGCTTCCATCCTCTACTATTTCCAGCTCACCATCAAAGCTTCTTTCATAGGAGCGCACGGTTGGGAGGTAGCGCCATCTATTGTATTAGTTCTATAGTAATCAAATTTTTGATTCTCCATACTATTTGTTTTCTCTCTTGTGTACGAGATCCTGTTATTTGTTGAGCATAGATGTTGTATTGTTTTCTTACATGGTATCAGAGCGTAGACTCTAGTAAGAAGATTTGGTAGTGTGTTTCTGTTTGCAAGCAGATTGTGAGAGATGGCCTAGCCCACAAGACTGCGAATCCCACCGTTCGATGAAAGCGAAAAGTTGGATGGCTCTAACTATCCACTCTAGAAGTTCAAGATGAAGACCATCCTAAGTGCATATGAGCTTTGGGACACTGCTACTGGGGTGGACGTGAGGCCAGTTGCGAGACCAGATCCAACCAATGTAGGACAACAGATAGTACCAACTACGGATGAGATTCTCACGTGGACAAGAAGACATGTAGATGTGCTGCCATGGAAGCTACACAAATCATGGGATGGTATAGGGACAGAATGATGGGGATGCTACTGATATACCAAAGATGCAGAGGTGAAATGAGGAAAACAGTGATGCAAAAAAATGTTACAGAAACTATGGCAAAAACCGAGGACAAAGTATGATTCTACAAGCAGGGTATTAACCCAATGGCTGCTATGGAATGCATAAATATCTTGAGGAAGAAATCAATTTTTCAAAGGCATCTAATCTACGAAATCAGAATGAGTTCACATGATCTCGAGGTTTAAAGGGGTGGAAAGGGAAACAATCCCTAGAGAAGAAAGGACTTGCAAAATCTACCCATAGGAGAGGTAGAAAACGGTAGCATGTACTCCTAATTTAGAGCCTACAGGACTGTAAAAATAAATTTGAAAAATTTCTAGATCAACTAGCCAAAAAGCTAGGAAGCTACTTGAAAGAGTTTTGGAACACCACAACAAGGTACTAGGAATAGCACACAAGCTAGTACATGTACTCATTACATAGCAAGTTTGTAATAATTTCCTTCACTGGATGTACAGGAGTACTATTAGTTGATAGGATCACTAGTCCCATAGATCTCGAAGGGTCTCATGCGGACTTTTATACAAACATTTCATATCATCTCTCTCTCTCTCTCTTTGTCACACACACACACACACACACACACACACACACACACACATCCTACCCCTTCCTCCCTTTTGTTTAAACCATGGCCTTGTCTTCCCACCTTACAAACCCCCCTCTTCCCCCCCCCCCAACCCCCCACCCCAAATTTACCCCCCTCATTCCGTACTTTCTCTCCTTATTTTTTTAATTAAAAAAACTGCATTTTTACTTCCTAGTCTTTTATAATTCTAAAATTTTCTCTCATTTTCCTTTAATTTCCCCTTTTCTCTTCTTTAATTTATTTTTTTGGCTATCCTTAAAACCCCCCTTACTTTCCTTTCTTAATAAATTATTTTTCCTTGCCCCTTATTTTCTCCTTTATATTATTGTTCGATTATTTTTAATATATATATATATATATATAATAATTCTACTTTCCTTTAAATGCTTATTTTTTCCAAAATTTCCCTTTATTTTTATTAATTTTTAAATTTTACTTATTTCCCTTTTTATTCCTACTGTCTTTTTTTGCTATCCTATGGTCTAGACATGCTAGACTCCCTTAAAATTCCCTATAATTACAACAACCTTCCTTATCTTATGTGCACTTATAAAGCACAAAAACACAGCTTTTGTTGGCTCACTAATGCTCGAGATTACATTTTCTCTCCTTTCAGTGACCCTATTTCTTCAGGACTAAAGGAGCTTAAAAATGTCATCTCCACCCATGGAGATAAACTCCATGCTACCTACAAAACTTTCCTCAATATAAACACCAATTTACTTTGGGGTATAGATTCAAACTTACAATTCCTTATTAACCTACCCCATGAAATCCACTCTCTACTCTGCTGACATTGCAAACTGTTATGAGGCCATTCCTCACATGGCTCTTCCGGTCTTATGGCATCCCTATCTTATTTTTGTAAACTTACTACCAAACCAGGTTTTAAAGGATTCTGCCAAAAAAAACGGTTGTTTTTGTCTCACAAAATCAACCAAAGTCAAAACCCTTTACACCTTTAGTACATTTCTTAGTTTTACAACCACTTCTTGCTCAACTTTTGTGTCATTCAGGTTCGCCCATGCTATTCGATCCAATCTAAAGGCATTCTCATGGGTTTCTCATGCTCACCACTTTGGTACCACCTCTATCTTACTTCTTTTGAATTCAAATTCATCAAGAAACTTGCACATCTTGGTCATCCCCTTTTCCTATCTCACTTTCTCCATACCTTCAGATATGTCGATGACATCCTCTTCATAAATAATCCCTACATCACCAAGTTTCTCGACCCTTCCAGACCACTCCATGACGATGACTGAGAGTGTTCTCAAAGGAAGCGGAATGGAAGAGGGAGAGAGAGAAACAGAGAGCCACACACATTTTTGGTGGGCGCAGAACACCCTAATCTTCTTTTTCATTCATTTATATATGTGTTTGAGTATTGTAGATAACCGGGGTAAAGGTACAGTGACCTTTAACCCCCACAACCTCCCACTTAAAGGACAATGTGCCTTTAAGGGAGAACAACTAGTGATCATACTATCCAATGCCCATCAATGCATGACAACACTCACACTGCTGACTAGGTAGACTCTTCGTCAGCATATCTATAGGGTTATCATCTGTATAAACCTTGACAAGCTCTATGTGCTTGTCCTCAAGTACCTCCCTGATGAAATGGTACCTGACCTCAATGTGTTTGTTCTTTGCATGAAAGATCGGATTCTGTGCTAGCTGAATAGCATTCATGGAATCACTATGCAATGTCGGTATACATGTATGAATCCCCAAATCTCCCACTAGTCAATCAAGCCATATAGCCTCCTTGCAACCCTTTGTGTCTGCAACATACTCAGCCTCTGTGGTAGACAAAGAAATGCACTTCTATGTGTGAGGCATCCATGACACTACACCACCTGCAAAGGTGAACACATAACTAGAAGTGGATCTCCTACTCTCCACATGCCCTGCATAGTCCAAATCTATGTACCCAAGTACACACATGTCTCCTCTACCAAAGCAGATGTACATCTCCTTGGTACCCTTCATGTACCTCATGATGCACTTAACTGCCTCCCAATACCTCTTTCCTGGATTAGCCATATACTGGCTAACAACTCCCACTACAAATGCAATGTCTAGTCTAGTAGCTAACATAGCATACATAAGACTCCCAACCGCTGATGCATAAGGAACCTTGGCCATCATGGTCCTTTCCTCATCTAATTTTGGACTATTTGTATGACTTAGTTTCACATATGGAGGCAATGGAGTACTCACTGCCTTCCCTCCCTCCATATTGAAACGCTACAATACTTTTGTAATATACTCCTTCTGTGAAAACCAAAGGAGTTTCCTACTCCGATCACATGTGATGCGCATACCAAGAATATGACTTGCAAGTCCCAAGTCCTTCATATCAAAGGCCTTATGCAACTTGGCCTTTAATGCATCTAGCTCATAAGTATTCTTGCTAGCCAATAGCATATCATCCACATATAGTGCCAGGAGTATCAGGCTATTATCCTTAGCCCTTTTAGTGTAGAGGTAGTGATCAATTTCACTCCTTCTAAAACCTTGGGACCGAATGAAAGCATCAAACTTCTGATACCATACTCTAGTGCTTGCTTAAGACCATAGACACTCTTCTTTAGCTTGCAAACTAAATGCTCTTTGCCCTTTTCTTCAAAGCCTTCCAATTGCACCATGTAAATTTCCTCATGTAGATCCCCATGCAAGAAAGCTGTCTTGACATCCATCTGCATAAGCTCCATATCCTCTGCTGCCACTAGGCCAAGCATGCATCTAAGTGTGGTCATCTTCACAACCGGAGAGAATATCTCATCAAATTCCACACCCTTCTCTTGCTTAAACCCTTTAGTGAAAAAACGGGCCTTGTACCTAGGCAGATTATCACCTGTGACCTTCATCTTGTAGACCCATTTACATGGCAATGCTTTCTTTCCATGTGGCAAAGAAACCAAGTCCCAAGTCTTAATCTTCATGAGTGAACTCATCTTTGATTGCATAGCATACTCCCTCTTACGTTGATCGTCGCACATCATAGCCTCTCTATAGCAAGAAGGCTCCCTGCAATCAGTAAGCATCACATAGTCTACCCCTGGAATGAACCTATCAAGCGGTCTAGACACTCTAGATGATCTTCTCAAGGGCATTTCAGCTTGTTGTCCCACCTACATATCAGCCACATTTGGCTCATGATTTCCACCAATAGATGATCCATCATCTACCCTTGATTGTATACCTATGGGAATACTTGGTGGTACCATTTCTTGCACATTTGGTGCATGGACAGCTTGCTGTCTATCAACATATGTAGGTGGATTCACATCCTGGAAAGTGATTCTCCTCATTTCCACATCCCTCATGGGTGCCTTATGCATCTTCTTCTCATTGAAGACTACATCATGGCTGCGTATGATGTTCTTTGCTTCTAGATCCTAGAGAAAAGCATGCATTGCAACCTTTCTTGAATGGTATGGTTCATCTTTTCTGCAACTAAATTTTGCTCTAGAGTACGAGGGGATGTGAGCTACCTCTTAATCCCATGTGTATCACAGAAATGATGAAAGTCATGAGAGAGATACTCTCCACCATTGTCAGTCCGTAGGCATTTAAGCATTCTACTTGACTGAATCTCAACCAAGGCTAGCCATTTTTGAAATACTTGGAACACATCACTCTTTCGAGCTAGCATAAGCCCACACTTTCCTAGTTGCATCATCAATGAATGTCACATAGTATTCAGCCCCGCCTAATGACCGTGTATGCATGGGACCACATACATTTGAATGCACAAAATCAAGCTTTTCAAACTCTTTCTTTCCCCTTCTTTTATGGGCTGATTTAGTCTACTTCCCATAGAGATAGTGCTCACAAAATTCAAAATCAGAGAAACTCAAATGCGGTACATAACCCAAACAACACAAGAGTTTCATCCTATTTTGGCTCATATGGCCCAACCAGCAATGCCATAAAGAAGTGCTTGGCTGCTTGGTTATTGCAACAACATGATCAAACACCCTTGATACATGTAAGGGATACAAATTCCCACACTTGGCACCCCTGGCCAAAAGCATAGAGCCCTTTTGAATTTTCCAACTCCCAGAACCAAAGATGGTCTGAAAACTAGCATCATCTAGCTGACCCATTGAAATGAGACTCTTGGTTAGCTTAGGCACATGTCTCACATTTTTCAAAGTAAATGCAGACCCATTTGCAAAAGAAAACTTTATGTCACCTACTCCCACTATGTCACGTGCATAGTCATTTCCAAGATGCACACAACCTGTCTTTCCACTGTCATAAGTGGAGAACCATTCCCTATGGGGAGTAACATGGAATGAAGCACCACAATCGAAAATCCAATCCTGGGAATATGCATCATCTAAAGTGGTAAGCGACTCTGTAGATAAACTAGACATGAAGAGAATGTCATTGTCACTATCATGTGTGACTGCATTGATCTCCTCGATCTTCACTTTTCCTTTGTCCTCCCTTGGACTCTCTTCCTTCTGATTTGCACCAAGTCTTAGTCCATGGCTCTGAGACCTTCCATCTCCTCCTTTCATTCCATTAACCTTCCATCTGCTCCTTCCTCCCGAAGGTGACCTTCCATCTCCTCCATTCCATTGATCTGCTATCTCCTCCTTGCCCCTAAAGCTGCCTCTTGTCTTTCCACCTCCTCCCCAAATCTTGCCTCTTGTCTTTCCACCTCCTCTCCCCTCCAAGCCTCCACATCTATACTAAACCCGTGCTTTGTGTGCTTTGCACACGCAAAGAGGCATGATCTCCTTAACCACTCCCCATCTGAAGGTGGATCTTTGATTATTAAATTTTGGCCAAGTCTTAATCCACGGCTCTGAGACCTTCCATCTCGTCCTTTCATTCCATGAACCTTCCATCTTTTCCTTCCTCTCGAGCATTCTTTTTCTTATCCTTTTGCTCTCTTTTAAGCTTGTAGCAATCCTTTTTCATGTGGCCCTTCTTGCCACAATAGTGACACTTAATGTTCCGTGCCTTGGACTTGCTACGAGACTTCCCTCTTTCTTGAAACTTCCCCTTGGACTGTGATCTGCCCCTTTGCACATTTAAGGCTACATCCTACTTGTTGCCTTCCAGTGACTTCCGTCTAATCTCCTTGGCCAACAAACTACCAACCACATCATCAAAGTTTGGTACTCCACTAGGTCCAGAGTTGTTGATAGCAGTATGGAAAGTATCCCATGAGGATGGTAATGAGCATAAGAGAAATATTGCCCTCATTTTCGCATCGAAATTCAGCTTTTGAGCTTGAAGTTGACTGAAAATGATATTAAATTCATTCAAGTGCAAAGGTACGGATACTCCTTCCTTCATGTGCAGCTCAAACAATCTCTTCATGAGATAGACTTTGTTTGAGGCAGTCTCTTTCTCATATGTAGCACACAGCTTTTTCCATAAAGCTTCCGTAGCCTTTCAGTGACTACTGTGAACTAAACTGTCCCCCCAAAATGAAGTCTAATGGTAGACTTTGCCAATGCATCCAACTCATTCCATTCATCTGTGGACATGGCTGCAGGCTTAGCTGCAATCCCTTGCAAGGGTTTTATTTACTTCTTTTGAAGAAGCACATCCCTTATCTGTTCTTTCCACAAAGAAAAGTTTGTCCCATCAAACTTTTTAATGCTGAAAAACTCCTTTTCAAACATGGAAGAGGATGCCATGATGCAAATAAAGCAAAATCCCAAATGCTAGTGCCTGCAAGAGAGAATCACACCAAATACCAGGTGCACCTAAATGTGTATGCCACAATAGAGTGAAATATCACCAAAACTCAAAGCTCAAAGCATCAAAAGATATAGCTGACTCATGTGCATGTACTATGCATCCATATGAGCAAATCAGACCCAAAAGACAATCCAAAATGCCAATAAGTGCCAAATGGCTCAAGCATAAACACTGTCCATGGGCATATGCATCAACAATATCTCATCCAAGAGAGCATAACACTATCAATGCATCACCTACAATGTGTCAAAGCTGTCCCTCAGCATAAAATAGCATCCATGTGCAAAGCGTCCATAAAAATAGCATCCCACAAGGCAATCTAGGCCTATTAGCGCATCCAATAAGGATCACAATGCATCTAAATGGCCTATAAATCATTCATTGCAACTTAATGCACACCATGAATGAGCGCACATGGCTCAAACTACAACTAGAGTGATCTGCATAAGGTATGCTTAAGAAATTTCATGGTCCCACGGCAATGACCGCTACTGAAAATAGAACATGAGATGCCTCAAAACATGGGCACCATTGCATAATCGACTCAGCAAGACAATCTACAAATATCTCTCTTCTGCTGGAACTCCAAAATCCCAACCAATGAGTGAGAAATGGGAGTCAATACTTATCCACTGCCATGTGGCATAAATCTAAGGTTTCAAAACCTTAGAATGAAAAATGCATAACAGAGAGACAAAATCAAATACATAGAGATCTATAACTCTGAAAATACTCCACCGAATTGTGCAAGAACTGACAAGTAGGGGTTTCTAGGCATCCGAAATGTGATGGGATAGATGGTTTTGGAAACCGTGGTCCCAATCACTAGGTCGAACACACGGATTGAAAAACGTTTTTGGAAACTGAATTGTTTGTAAACTCCACCGGAGTGCGAATGATGAGTAACATAGAAGTTTTAGGACTTCCTGAGTCCACCAGAACTGACAGATCTACAAATGGTTGCTCCAAACTTGAGTTCCAACACCCGGGTAACAAAACATTGAAACTGACATAGTGAGTCAGAAATCCAATGCAATGATCCCAAATTCAAGAATGAAGGTGTTTCCAAGTTCTTGAAGTGAAATGGACACCAAAAGCAGGCAATGGTTGCCTCTACAAGTCAGTACGGAGTCCCTGTCGTCGAACAGAACAGGGAAAAGCTTAAAAAACGGCTTTTTCTTCTAAAACACTTAGCAGGCTCTCAAAGCCACTGCGCAAAACCAAAGTGACTTTTCCAAAGGTTCCTTCAAGGTCTCTGTGCACTCAGATGCAAGTAAAGTCACCCACAAAGCTTCTCCTTCCTCCTACAGAGCTGCTGAGCTTCCAGGCATTCACGCACACTCAGCTAGATCACCCGGGCTCTCATACCTGTTGAGAGTGCTCTGAATAGAAGCGGATGAGGGAGAGAAAGAAACAGAGAGCCACACACGTTTTTGGAGGGTGCAGAACACCCTAAGCTTCTTTTTCATTCATTTATATATGTGTTTGAGTATTGTACATAACCAAGGTAAAGGCACAGTGACCTCTAACCCCCACAGACGACCCCTTCACCATCTATCCACTACATAATTTCTCACTGAAATGTAGTCTTTCCTCCTCTTTTGTTAACTCTAATCAAAATCTCATCGGCCTTACTACCACCTTTCTTAACACACACAGTACCCTTTTGCCTCCTTTCCTAGGTGAATTCTTTACCACTTTCATTTGGAAGAAAAAAATTCTCAAATTTCTCGCTGTCTCCCTCATCAGTTGTCATAGTAAAACTGACCTTTCTCCTCCTCGTATAAATTCTGCTTAACCTTCATCCTTCCCATTCTCTACTCTTACTCTGACAGTTTTGAAGACTTCCTCCACACTCTCTCATAGACATTTGCAAAGACAATGGCTTCCAACCATATAGAATCAGAAATATTATCCATAATTATCTCTTCCAATACTTTCCCTCAACTAAAATTGGATTTATTTACACTTCTATCTCTCTTAGATAGACAGGGTCATCACACTAGTTGATGACCTACTGTCTCACCTAGTGTGATGTACCCTACTGGGGCAAAGGTGGGTACACACACACACGTGCGCGCACACACACACACACACTTCCTACCCCTTCCTCCCTTTTGTTTAAACCGTGGCTCCCTTGTCTTCCCACCTTACAAACCCCCCTCCCCCCCCTCGTCCCCCCACCCCAAATTTACCCCCCTCATTTCGTACTTTCTCTCCTTATTTAATTTTTTAAAAAAACTGCATTTTTACTTCCTAGTCTTTTATAATTCTAATTTTTTCTCTCTCATATTCCTTTAATTTCCCCTTTTCCATTCTTCAATTTATTTTTTTGGCTATCCTTAAAACCCCCCTTACTTTCCTTTTTTAATAATTCTAATTTCCTTTAAATGCTTATTTTTTCCAAACTTTCTCTTTATTTTTATTAATTTTTACTTTTTACTTATTTCCCTTTTTATTCCTACTGTCTTTTTTTACTATCCTACGGTCTTTTCCTTTAATGTTTTTTTTTTGTCCTTAATTTCTTCCTTTTTTCTATTTCTTACTATTTTCTTAATTTCCTTTACTAATTTCTCTTTTCTTGTTTAAAATTTTCCATCATATATATAATTTCTTGTCTACTAATGTCCTATTTTCCTTATCTTTATTATCTCTACTTAAATTTTTATTCATTTTTTATACTTTTTTATTACTCTTAATAAACCACTATGAAAATAATTAAAAAATAATTTTATACTAATATCCCATCATTAAAAAACCCACTTACTTTTTTCCCACCTATTTTTTTCTAATTTATTCCACCTCCATTGTTAATTTTTTACTCTAACTCTTTTTTCCATAGGTAAACTAATCTAAACCCCCCCTTCTGTGCCACGTGTTGGCTTCCCCGCCCTTCGACTCACCCATGACTCATGTTGCATGACTCTTTGACTCCCCCAACCCGAGATCTCTCAATATAATTAATTATAATACTTTCCCCTAGTTGACGTGCACGTTCCGACTGGCTGCCTCCCCTGACTGGTAAACTTCTCAGTTTCTTCACCCTTGAGCTTCCATAAACGCCTCGACTACTCTCACTAACTATCTATTTAACCACCCCTCCACTTTACATACTCCCTCACACACCTCTCAAGCCGCCACTATAAACTCTCTTGCCTATCTGTGCTGCGCTGGCACGCCCTCAGTCCCCGTTGCGCGCTACCCACACTGTCATATCCACAGACCCTAAGCTCTCTGATTGCGCTAGTTCTTGCTGGTTTTGCCGAATCCCCCAGCTCGTGCGATCTCTTCATGTCTCCACCTTCATCATTGCCTGTGCTTTGACCTCCTTCTCGTGCCTTGGGCCACTTCATGCGAGAATCTGTCTTGTGTACTCCGCCACTGGCATCCAAGCCCTTCCCACCTCTCTACCTCTGAGCCGCATGCCCCACTATGGACTCACAAGTTCTACCTCTTCCATTTTATCTTCTCTTAAACTCCTTCGTATCTCATTAAGATTATCCCCCCCCCTCCCCCCCTTTTTGTTTTTTCTCCCCTCTCTCTTTCCAAAAATTCCCATTAGAATTGTCCTCTCATATCCCCCCTTTTTTTCTATATTTTCTTTATGTTTTCCTTTCTAAAACCCACCCTTTAGTTTTTCCTTTATAACATCTCCTTATATGACCTTCCCCCCCCTTTTTTTCTTTTCTTTTTTCTTCCTTATTATTATATTAATCTTTTTGTTTACAATATCCCCTTCAAATTTCCCACTAGAAACTTCTTTTTATAATCCCCTTCTATAATCGTAAAATTTTGCTCACATTACCACTTTAGTCACTATTTTTCCTTTCCACCTGTCATTGAATTTAACCACAAGAAGTTCTTCCCCTTTTCATCTTATTCTTGTAATTTCATTTCCTTTCATAAAATTACCTCCTCATTTTTCCCTTCATAGTACTAAACTCTCACTCACTCCACCCCCCCCCCCCATTTTTTCCATTGTTGATTAAATTTCACTCTCTCAAAATGCATCAGTTTACTTTCGTAATTTTACTTCGAGCTACTCAAGTTATATTGCTAAAACATTATTGGCATTCCTTGTCAATTAAACTCTTACATACTTTTTTATACATTCTCATAGGTGTTTTACCTACTCACTCAAGCACTTCCTTTACTCTATAATGTTCCATTTTTCTTTTCCCTAACTCCTTTGTCTTTTAACTATGCAAAAGGGGTTGTCTTCTTGTCTAACACACACACACACACACACACACACACACAAGTCGCATGCACCAGTCACATGCAAGCACACACAAACTATGATTGCCACATTTCAACCTGACGAAATGCAATGTCACATTGAGTGGGGGTATTGAAGTAGATGGTTCATTGTCCAACCAATTAGCCTCGAAATGACAAATCACAAGGACATGAACTTGTAGCGGATTGGGAGGTAAGAGGATCTACCATGTGGCATGAGAGGAAGATGCCACATGGGCATGGGTGGAGAGGAAAATCCATGAGGGTTGCAATGAGGTCAAGATAGTAAACAAGGCTAAGGTGGAGATCGTATGTTCTATGGGCAACAAGGTCCACGTGCAAAGCTGCTGGCAAATCTGCTGCAAACATGACGCCAATAGTGGTAATCCTACAACCATACATGGGTAGAAAATGGAATAGAGGGTTATGATTGGGACTAGGTGTGAACGCAGAAAAGGGACCAAGTACTGGAATGATTGGGGCACAACACCAACTGACCATCTTTTGGCAGTCTATGGATCTGGATTCCATAGACTTGGCCAACCATTTTAGATAGAGTAGTCTGTGTGATCTAGGTAGACATCACTTGTTGAGGCCACAGTAGCTCTAGTGCATGAATTGTGTCATAATAGACCAAGTGTTTGTGAGGTTCTACTTGAGCCCAAAGTTGGATCTACATCAGTGTTGATTCTCTATTCTTCCATGGCATGGGAGGTCTAGCTAGGTATCAGGGTGCTTAGTATAAGCTTAGATTCTCTAACTTGCAATTACTTCTCCACAAAATTTACCTTGACAATAACACACCACCATGGCTTTCAAGAACCTTTACAATCTCTCAACTATATGAACAATTGGCTAGGTTTCACATAGAGGTTGTAATTCTCCCGAATCCATTTCTCTTCACATTTACATCATAGACCTAGATTCCTCACCCTCTCAGCCTTGAGCCTACAAGTATTTAACCATTTCCCACTCTCCTTAATGCCTTCTCCCTTGCTTCTAGATGCTTGAAATATGAAATCGTTTACCTCCGAACGTAGCTTTACTGATTGGCTTGACCAAGGGAGCATGATACTAGGAAATTGAGCTACAGAAGACGGCTGATGGGACTCTTGATCAAGGGGAATGGTATTCCCATGTTTTGGCAAAGATGGCAAAGGCATTACTTGTGGGTTCTATATTAACGAATGAGTTGATTGAAGGGAGTTCTGGAAAATCAAAATAAAATAGAGGAGAAATATATTCACATTCATGTAGGGTCCCTACCTTCAGATAACAACTATGATTTAGATTTCACTTACGTGTCGAACCATAGCTAGCTGCAACAAGCATATGGAAACTGAAACCTTATGGGTGGAGCTAGCAAGCTTATCTCCCAACCACAAGCGGACTACACTTGACCGTACCACATGCCACTTCCACCAATCTACTACTTGTAGGCCAAATGGCTTTGTGTGGTATCCTAGTGGTGTCCATCTTCTCACCCTTTTGATGTGAGCCATGAATTGATATCATGCTTCCCCTTTTAGAGATATCATACTAGTCTCAACTAGTAGGATGGGGTAGGGTGTTTGTGCCTTAACCCCACTAACTCCCCTACTTTATGTAAAATTTCTATTGTTTCCTAATAGATCCTAAAGAGTCTGAGTGCCCAAGTTGGGCATCCATAAAGGATTCCTATGTACACAAGCATAGTATAGATATTGTCATTTCCCAATTCCAAAAATGTGCCTTTCTGCATTTGTTTTGGAAGCTAAATAAAGCTTTCAAGCCTCCTAGAATCCTTCTCTCAACACATGCATTCCATTTATAACTGTCTTTGAACTCCAGGCCTAGATATTTATATGTGTTGAATGTTTCCAAGGGTTCTCCTTCAAAGCTGACACCAACTGGTTTATTATGTGTCCCATTCACCATTACTTTTCTCTTATCTATATTGGCCTACATTCTCGAGTGTTTGCAGATTATTCTCACTACATCGAAATTTGCCTGCAAGTTCTCCTTGGTCTTTGTGAAGAATACCACATCAATTGCTTAGATAAGCAATAGTAGATTGTAACCCAAATAGAGAGAAAACAAGTAGCATGTACTCCTAATTTAGAGCCTACAGGACTGTAAAAATAATTTTGAGAAATCTACTAGATCAACTAGCCAAAAAGTTAGGAAGCTACTAGAAAGAGGTTTTGGAACACCACAACAAGGTATTAGGAATAGCACACGTACTCATTACATAGGGAGTTTGTAATAATTTCCTTCACTGGATGTATGCGAGCACTCTCTCTCTCTCTCTCTCTCTCTCTCTCTCTCTCTCTCTCTCTCTCTCTCTCTCTCTCTCTCTCTCCCCCCCCCTCTCCCTCTCCCCCCCTCTCTCCCTCTCTCCCTCTCTCCCTCTCCCTCCCTCTCTCTCTCTCTCTCTCTCTCTCTCTCTCTCTCTCTCTCTCTTTCTCTCCCTCTATGTGTGTGTGTGTCACACACACACACACGCACACACACACACATGCATGCATGCACACACACATACCCACACACACACGCCCATACACGTGTGCATGCATGCACACATGCACATGCACACACACACGCACACGCACATGCACACGCACATGCACATGCACACACACATGCACATGCAAGTGCGCGTGTGCGCACACACACACACACATATAAGTCGCATGCACCAGTCACATCCATGCACACACAAACTATATTGCCACGTTTAACCTGATGCAATGCATTTTTGGTCACGATGATCGTGGGCCCACAATGTCACATTGAGTGGGGGTATTGAAGTAGATGGTTCATTGTACAACCAATTAGCCTCAAAATGACGAGTCACAAGGACATGAATTTGTAGTGGATTGGGAGGTAAGAGGATCTACCATGTGGCATGAGAGGAAGATGCCACATGGGCAGATATGGGTGGAGAGGAACATCCATGAGGGCTGCAATGAGGTCAAGAGGTGGGTTGACACATAGGCAACATGAAAGGGCTGCTGACATGGCTATATTGAGTAGTAAATAAAGCATCCACAGTGGCAGTAGAAGGGCTACAATATGAGTAGCAAACAAGGCGAAGGTGGAGATCGTATGTTCTATGGGCAACAAGGTCCACGTGCAAAAGTGTTGGCACATCTGCCTGCAGAGATCTGGTTCCAGCCACAGTGGCAATCCTATAACCATATGTGGGCAAAAAATGGCTAAAATAGAGGGTTATGGTTGGGGCTAGGTGTGTTTGTAGAAATCTTCCTCTTTCTTCACCTTTGAAGTAGCAACAATACCCCTTTCTCTTCCCCCTATCTATGAATAGCAATAGCAGTAGCAACACTCTCTCTCCATGCCATTACTCCACTCTAAGGCTTTCTCTCTCCTCCTTGCATCACTTTTTCTGAGTTTTTCTCTGTCCAGCCCCAAAAACTCATCCATCCAAGCAAGAGGACCTGCAATGGCACCAAAGGCTCATAACCAAGGGAGCACACGTGGAAGGGTAGTTTGAATACGAGAATTGTTTACTTGCAGTACATTTGTCGTATTGAAATTTCCTCCTTTTCTAGAGATCTAGTGCATGCAATTAATGTGGGATGAAGTTGTGATTATGTAGGCATCTTCCTTGTGGATTGAGGTGCCACTTCTAGTTTTCGAGTCATTCATTGTATATAGCTCAACTTGGGCATTCTTGTCCTACAGCATTGTCTATTCTCTCTCTCTCTCTCTCTCTCTCTCTCTCCCTCTCGTTTGAGTCCAAGTTTGTAAGGTGCATTGCACCTTGGCCTTGTATCTCCATTTGAGCAATTAAAAAGCTTGGATAAGGGGGGGTTTCGCCTTAGCGCCTCAACTCAAGTGCAATTGTGTATATCTCTTTGTTGCAACTCTAGATTGATCAAGTTATGCAAGCTCTTATTCATGCAAACTCCATTCCAGGAGGATCTTGAAAAAAGTGGTCCATAAATTCCTTTGTCCAAATTGTTAAAAAGTACAAGAGTCGTTTCACAATTAGTTGGGTAAGGATTGATTCGTTGATTAATGACTCGTTGCTTGCATTTTGGAAGGGTTAAGTTGCATCTAGATGCTTGTGTGTGTGTGATGGCTCACGCCACAGAAAGGCCCGGCAGTGGATCCCTTACGGTCACGGTACACGAACCCAACTCCTCTACTCCACCTCCTGTCCAATTGATCACGCTCCGCTTGGCCCCTCGTAAAAAGAAGAAAGTGACATGGCAGCCTGGTACGATCGACAATGAGTTTATGCAAAAAAAGAGCTCCAAGAAATGTTGCATCTTCCACAAAAACAAACCGTTTGACGAGGATGATAGCGACCAGGAGGACGACAATGATTGCAAAGGAGAGGGTTCCTCTGACGGTGTAGGAAACCCTTCCAACGAAGGAGAACGTTCTTCTTATAGCAATGGCGAATCGTGTTCGCATCACCACTAGAAGTAAATCATCCCATGTGGACTATATTCTCGGATGCTGTCCTTCGAAGACGAACACTTAAGATTTCTTTTCAATGCCTGAAATTCTTTCAGCTATGCCAATTCTTGCGCTGAATTGTCAGATTTCTAGTGTTTAATCTGGACAGAGAGTATCCTCCCAAGTATTATGTATTTGAATCTTGGTGTTCTGTCTTTTGTAGAACTGGTTGCTTGAAATGCATCTGAGTTCAATCCTGAGATATATTTGTATAAGGCTGGGACAGAGCTTGGAAGTGTGACTTAATGTCTTATGAGTTTTGGGTGGTCATTCTGATGCCTACTACCGGAATAATACATTCTAGATCCATAGATATTTACCTCCGTGGGTCTGCCAAGGGTTACGAGCGAACGGCTCTTACGAGCTGGCTTTGAATCTGGTAACTTGATAGACCAATTCGAATCTCATGTTTTATGTCTTTTTTCCTTTTTACCCAGCAGGTTTGTGGAATTTGTATGTTGTGCCTTTTGGTGTTTTTTTCGAGATTGCGTCTGTATATCTGCGCATGTCTTCATATATTATCATAAATTTCTACATGTCAACATGAAGTAATGAAGCGCTCATAGGCCAAGTGACCCTACTTAGCATTGGTCACTAGTCAAGATCATTACCAAGCACCCATAGCCGTGTAACTACCACTACTGAAGATCGTTTAGCTGCACATGACACATTAAGGATTGGTGTAAATGTAATGAGACGGCAACACATAGACCTACAAAGCAGACACCATGAGCCACCGATAGGCTTGTACTTCAAGCCTTTGTCTTGGACCATCGTGTAAGCAGAACCCTACTTTTATTATACCATAGATCCTCACTTGTGAGAATGATGTCCCAAGAATAATAGTCAAAAGTATGACAATTTCTCTTCTAGGAGAGGTCAACTCTGCAGCAAGGCGTGTGCTAGTTATGCTATGCCTCTTGAAACATCAAAACTTTTGTAGGTCTTTCTAAATTTGTACGATTGGATATATTCTAGTCTTACAAAGGTATATAGTCTTATGGGTTCATTTGCAACCCAAGTCTTCCTCATCTTTGTGCAGCTTAGAAATTTCATAAAAACCTTAAGTAACCTAGATTCATTGTAGGCTTGCAAGATACACCTGTCATGAGTTTTTAAACTAGTCTCGGGGTGTAGAAGAGAAGTGTACTTCAATCTTGCTTGAAACATTTGATTTTACTAGAGTCTACACTAAGATAGATTTGACAGTTTTGAGTCATGAATAGGAAAGCTTGTTTCACAAGTTTTCAATTACAGATATGAAAGATATAGATGCAAAGTTTCAGCCTTGCATTTTGATTTCTGCTGGTTAAATTTTCTTATTGATATAATGTTCATAATTCTAGGATACTCTTCATTCCAGCAAAGTTCTAATGGATGCTATTTACTTATGAATTTGAGTTTATCAACGATTAATCTTTTGTGAGACTTGTCCACTTGTTCTTTATCACCTTAGTAAGGTTAGGGAGATGACTTATTTGTCTGAAATGTTTAAGCTCTAAAGATTTTATGTACAAATCCAAATTCTTTCGGTGGAGGGATTTATCCTCTAGAGGTTTGTGAACTTTATTGTACAGCTAGTGGAAGCTATTTTAGTTTCTTGGATCGTAGCATTACTAAACTCCTTTAGGTTTAGAAGTTGACAATGATAAATGACAACACCTTGAGTATGCTTTTATATGAATGCCTCACGGTAACTCAAACATCTCTAATTACTGCCCAATTCTATAGGTTTTCTTGTCTTTGCACAAGTGAGAGTTCTTTTATCTCTCATGGTAGTAATTTAATCCTCTTACGTCTTAAAAAGAGCTATAATACAAGAAAAGTAACGAAGTCCTACTTTGTAGTCGTTATATCTTTGGAATTTCGCTTTGGGTATGTTTAGGATCCTTGAACGAAGACTCAAAATCCGAAGGGGGAAGCTTCAAATCCCATTTTCTTTTTAGTTCTTAGGTTCGTTCTATTTTTGGAGGTCATCTACTCTCAGGTAGTTTTGGTGTTTTCCCACTCCCTTATTTTATGATTTATTACTATTTTAAAATTTAAAATAAATAAATAATCATGATAATAATTGTCTCTGTGTGTTTATGTTGGTGTTTCTGGTTTATCTTTGTTTCCTTGGGTTAGCATTAGTGATTTTTTGGGGGGTTGGTTTGTGGTTGATATCTAGACTAATTTGATTCTGTGTGTGTGTGTGTGTGTTTTTGTCTAGAAAGCTCTATGATGTCATCATGAATAGTCTCATAAGGGCTGTGCCTGTTAGTGGTGACTTCAATGCACGTATTGGTAATAGACAGGTTGGCCTACTAGATTTCGATGATGATTTCCTCATAGTACCGAAGATGGATGCTGCAGAGCTAGGGAAGTTGGTAGATGTAGATGCACCAATGACAGCATATGGGAGGCACCTACACATGACTTGATCATATATTATGGTGGGCTCACTTGTTTCCCACATGGCAAGGGGAAAATCACAATGGACCACCTGTTGGATCCACTAGCCTTTGCCCCACGGATACACGATTTTATTGTGCCTTCTCCACTCGGGGCCAACCACTCATACCTTGCCTTCTGTATATCGGCCACCATGCCAACCATGAGGAGGGTCCCCCTACCACCCACTCACGTTTAGATCCATTTTGATCGTGCTCTTGACTCAGTGTACGCGAACCACTTGGCTTTTGAGCTTCCAGTCTTACTTGAAGAGGGTATGGACCTCGCACATGCATCAGATACCCTTATCTCAATGATACAGGATATTGCCACCAGATCCTTTCCCACGACTTGCACGTGTCCCAGATGGGAAGATACCCCAAAACACTTGGTTTGACGATGAGTGCAGAGAGATGCAAGCTCACCTCACAAGTGACCGAGCGCTAGGACATTCGACTTCACTGGAGGCACAACGGATCTCATGGTCAGTGACACGGGGTAAGAAGTGGGCTTTCCTCATACACAGGATGGAGAGGGTGATCGGATCCTTTCATGGAAGAGGTCCTACTATGGGATGGGGGCTCTTGTCGGAGGGGAAGTCGCCCATCCCCATCACAAATCCAACGGTCTGGCATACATATGCATGCTCTCTCTATGACGTCCTGGGTCAGACACCACCTAATATGTCCTCTATGCCGAGACCTACTACGTGTCACTTGTTTATTGCACAGAATGTACGGGCTGCCCTTCTCCAGCTTCATAACCAGAGATCACCAGATCATGAGGGAATACGCACTGAGCACTTTGCACATGGATAGGAGGTCTTGACTCTGGTCCTAGCACAATTGTTCAACCATGCCGTATGCCATGGCTTTCCGCCTACCTAGAGCACCACCACCATAGTATGCCGATGCACAAGGCAGGTGATCCCATGGACATTGGGAACTACCACACTCTTATGATTGGCCACACTCTGGCTAAGATATATGGGTCGGTACTAGAGAGGAAGATCAACAGCCACATAGAGGTCACGGACAGCGGGCTCTTGAGCAAGGCAGGTTTTCGGAGACATCACTCCACCCTGGACCACATTTTCACCTTGAGGGCTATCATTGAGGAGGCGAAGTCGAGGCATCAGAAAGTCTACACTTGCTTCGTAGACTTTCGTAAGGCATTTGATACTGTCCCACGTTCTCAATTGATCAGGAGGTTACAGGAGTTGCAGCTCCTAGAGGTCATGATCTGGGGGTTCGTGAGTCTATATGAGTCCCTCAGAGGGAGGGTACTTACCCCAGGAAGTCTATCAGATTGGGTTGAGAGTACTATTGGAGTGAAACAAGGCTGCCCCCTCTCACCGACTCTCTTCGGGCTCTATATCGATGAGATCACTTCCTTTGTAGATCGCCCAGGTGGAGAGGGTTCACTTCTGGCTGACCTGATGGTGTAGATATTGCTGTGCGCAGATGACATAGTCCTCATGTCATCCTCAACAGAGGGATTGCAGAAACATTAAGAGGCCTTGGAGATGTTCTGCAGAGAGAGAGAGACTTGATAGTTAACCTTGGGAAAACCAATGTTATGATCTTTAACACATCGCGAGCAGTGTCCCGTCGCCATAGTTTCACATACCGAGATGAGCCAGTGGAGATAGTATAGTCTTAACATATTTGGGGGTAGTGTTCATCGGGCCAGGTTCCACGATGATCCATGCAGGTACGGCACGACTCACAGAAGGATGGGGTGCTCTGGCCCGACTAGAGACGCGGTGCTTCTAGGCACACTTCCAGGACCCTCCGACGAAGGGTTGGCTTTTTGACATGCTGGTGAGACCGATGACTGCCATGTATGCAACACCTTTCTAGGGCAGTGATATTTCACCGACATACTGGAAGAGATTTGAGAGGCTATAGGTGGTTATGGGATCCAGGATGATTCGGAAAAAGCCCTCAGTCCCCCATCAGATTATACAGGCATGACCCCTCTCCAAGTTGATGCCCATCTTTCAAACAGTGGCTTTCCTCCACAGAGTCTGGGCCTTACTGTTAGAAATCAACCAACAGAGGGTACACACAGCGGAAGACTGATAGAATAGCCCAGGAGCTCACACAGTGTGTGGGGGAAGTGGAATCACAAACTTCTTAAACTTATGTGCATCAAATAGATGTGCAGACTGATCAATAGACGATGATCCAGCTAGATATAGAAGCTACTAAAAGAATATATATTTCCGTTCAAAGCTATGGACACAATACAAAAGAGAGATAGATCCAAAGTCCCACCAGAGCGTGGCCCTTTGATCTTACCACGTACTTCTACTATCTGCCGGATATATTTAGACTTGGAGCCTGCGCGCTCCACCTTGAGCATATGTAGACTCTCTGTCCAGATCTCAGCACCTTACTGCCCTGGTAGACAGCCTAGGTCTCAGCCAATGTAGAGCTAAGTCTGCAGCACTCCTGATCCTCCTTGACCTCCCTGAAGTAGGCCCAAGTATATGTCTGCTGCTGCTCCTTACTGCTCCTGGAAGGCTGCACTGCTGGATGCCAAAATGAGGCCGAAGGCCTCTCTTTTTATAGGGTCCAAGGCCCCTTCAAACTGACCGACCAGCCAACCCTAAATGGGCCGAGTGGCCTGGTTGGTTGCTGGCCGACTTGGTTGGCTGGCCCAACCGACTTGGTTGGCTGGCCCAACCGACTTGGTTGGCTCAGCCCAACCAGCCCTGTATAAGGGCAAGGGGCCAGCCCCCCCCGCTCCTTTCTTGTGCTGCTGCCAGCCTCCAGGGCCCTCTGCAGCCCTTCTGCTGCTCCTCCATATCCTCCATGCAGGCGCCTTCCTGCACCAACAGTTCCGCCTTCATCGCACCTCTGGCAGGCCCTTCTCCAGCGCCGTACAGATTCGTATAGTCCACGTGTGAGCCTGTAGTGCAGCTGTACTGCTGCTGAAGTCATCGCGGCCCTGTTGCAGCCTCCAAACCCTGCGCAATCAGGCTCTTTCCAATCATGGACAGCCTCTGGACATGTCTCTGCCAGATCTTCCTTCTGTGGTGGCTCTCCATTGCCAGGTACTCTTTGGATCTACTGCCCTAGGTGCTGCCCATGTGGCAGCCACCTAAACCCTAAGTCTGCCCCCCCCACGCTCTCCTCATATGGGGGCTTACAGATGGGGAGGTGAATTTTCCAACACCCCCTCTCACCCACACATCTAGGCCCGATGCCAACACGTTGATGATGAGCTCCAGTAACTCCTTGGTTGTAGTCCTCTGGAATTTTTGATGTCGCAATCTTTTCTTGGCTTTCCATCCAGTGGCTCGTGCTCTTGTCCCCCTCATAATGAGTGAACAACCTGGAGTCTTCTAGGGACCATGCTTTGAGGGTCTGTTTCAACCCGTCCTTCCTTTGTCAAGGTCCGCAACAAAAGAACCATCTCAAGAAATGAAATCCCAAGAATATCTCCAGATAACCTGGACCACAAACTCTCACTAAGCTCTCAAGCAGGTGCTCTTCTGGCTTCAGTACACCTTGTCCATCACCTTCCAGCAATTTGTGTCCGAGATTTGAAGAAGCACCCATACTTCCCCTCAAAGAAGGCCCATTCCTTCCAATCTTGCTTTACCCAAGACATATGAAGAGCAGATTCTCTCCACAACATGCTATAAAGGTTCAAATTAAGAACATTAAGTACATACCAGATCGTCGAACTGCCTATGTGCTTGCTCTGAAAGCAAACCATGCACCTCATCGAGGCACATACCAAAAATCTGTGCAATCTTTTACCATCCCCTTTTGAACCATCTGAACATGAAACCCTAGGGCACTCCATGGAATCCATCCTCGTGTCAGTATCAACAGCCACGCACCTGGAAGATTCCAAGCACTCCATGCTATCCTTCACCTTCACAAAGGGTTCTGACTCCCCGTCAGCCCACATCTCAATGTCAGACATCATAGGTCGGCTTATTTGACCTCAGTATCACACAGAGATATCACTAAGAATAGCTCTTTGATTACCATATTAGCTTTGGCTTTTGTGTCACCCTCTGAATCTGAGTCAGACTCCCTTCGCAAAATGGCCTAGCGTGTCACAATAGAAACACTTCTTCTTCTGCTTCCTTTTCTTGGAAGTATTTTGGTCATCAGAGGCATCCTTCTTGGACTTGCCACCGTTAGGCTTTGCCATCGTAATCCTTTGCCAACAACGCCTTGTCATCTTTGTTGTTGTTGTAGAGCTTCTCCCTAACTTCTTCCTGGAGCAGTAATGGACCCAACTCCTCAAAAGTCAGAGGTTTGGTCCTCTGTCCTGTTCTCAGAGTTGTAACGAAGCTTTTGAAACTCCATGGTAACCTCCTCAGTACCATCAAGGCCAACTGGCACGAGTCCACCTTCTGACCAACCGATGCTAGTTAATCCCTCGCCACCTTGACCTTCGTCGAGTGGTCATGCACCGAATGTCCCTCATCCATATACAAGATGTAGAGTTGATGTTGAAGAAGAAAGATCCGGGATGTGTTATCTATCTCGTACAGATCCTTCATAATGACCCACACCTCTACTGGTCATCTGGATGGGAGGAAGCACTGAGTCTGCCGCAGTCCCTATGATCAATGCTAGGGCGTGGGCATCTCTATCTTCCCAAGCTTCGAGCTCCTCTGCATCTACTATTGGTATGAGTATCTCCCCCTTGTTGTCCACCATTTCCTTTGGCTTCGCCTTTGCTCCCGTTGTCAGTTTCCATAGTTTTTGAGCCACTAAATTGTTGGAAGGCTGAAAGGAAAGCAAAGAGTGGACACAAACTCAGAATACTTGCATCATTTTCATTATAGAATGAAGAAGAGTGAGGTCCTTAAGTAGGCACCTCATACATGCTCACTGACATCACTGATGACTTTAGAGCTCCACAATCATCTCCTCAATCTGCTCCTAGATTCTCTCAATCATCCTATGTGGCTCTTCCACCACCTAACTGTGCTTGTGGGCGCCTAACTGTGTCTCTAGCACTCACACATAGAAACATAAGGTGTGCCTGAGGCATACACCTTGAGATATCCCAACAAACCCCCGCTCAAGGGAATGCCTCAGGCTATGTCAAGGATACATCTAGTCTCATAGTTTCTCATGCCATCTCATGGTGGTCAAGGATAAATCTATGGCTAGGTTCTCATGCTAGCAAGGGTTCCCATGGGTATAAGGTAAACAAAAGGGATACAGAAAGACCTTCCAATGGTTATCTCCCCTGCATGTACATGCACACAATGTCTGCAGGAGATACCATGGAGCAAAACATACACATGGCCTACATCATAAGGTGACCAGAGGTGTTTACAAAACACAATAGTTTATTTCATTCATTTTGGAGGACTATCCAGGCTGAGTACCTTGACATAAAAAGAGAGATTTGGAGCATACATAGAGATGTTTTAAAATGCATAATCTTCATGGGATGCCTCATCTTGTGGAGGCAAAATATCCATGTCAAGGCAAGGTCTTACCACATGGGCAGTGTCTAGTGCCTTATAAGATGGTACTATGATAGAACAAGTGGATCTGAAAGTCATATCCTTCAAGAGAACAATTATCTTGTCATCTCCATAGTTGTGTAGAGAAGCATATCTTAGGTATTTGACCTTCATCTTTTTCTTGTACTTGGAGTCAAATAAAAGTGCCATGAGAGGGTAGATCTCTGTAGTTGCTTCCTTTTTGGCAACCATTGTTTTGGCAATCTTCAACAAGGAAGTCAGGTTGGCATTTTCATCCTTTGTAGCATAACAAGACATTGCTTTATGTTTTGGCTTTTCACATATTTTGCATAAGCAAGCCATGAGAGGCTCTAACCCAGGTATTGGGTAGTGTCTTCTCTCTTACAGGGCTTAGAATAACAACTGAAATGCTTGAAAATATAAGCATTTAATGTAGCAAAGTCTTGTGACCAAATTTCAAACAATGATGCTTTCACTTACATGCTTCATAGAAGTGGCTAAAATGAATACTTTCCAATCAAAACCAGGTCTAGCAATTCAAAACAAAACTGAAGCCACACTTGTACTAAAGTTATTGAAAGTTTCAAAAAACCAGAAATGCTAGAGTAGCATTTTATGTAGCATCATCTTCAAAAACTTGTCCAAAACTGTCAAAACCAAAAAGGCTGAACTTGGAGGGCTTGTAGTTCACTCTTCAAAGCAAGGAAAAGAGGGCTTTCTGAAGCAAAAGAAAGCTCATATACCAGAGAGGGTCCAGCACAGAGGTTGGACGAAATGGTGCGCACTTTTGCCCGGGAGAGTTGCTACAGGCTGAAACTGAGTTTTGACGATTTCTCCCTCGTTACTGAACCAAATGACCTGAAAAATGGCTCAAAATCTTCGTCTTGAGGTCGCCCATCTACTCCTAAAAGGGCTCAGGCAATGGCGGAGCAGGCAGGGAGTATTGAGCAATAGAAGAAATTCGCTGTTTGGAGAATGGCAGCCAACAGAGACGTTTTTTTTTCAATTGCTTGCAGGTGGAAGTTCGCCCATACTAGAGGAGTTTCCAGCTCAGAGGGTTTGGGCAATGGTCGTTTGTAGGTGGAGAACCAAGCTCTCAAAGATTTTGGAAGAAAGAGGAAAATGGAGAAGAAGAAGATGAAGAAGAAGAAGATGATGTGGCAGAAATGGGCTCAAGGGGGATCAAAGGGCTCTGATACCATGTTGGAAGGCTGAAAGGAAAGCAAAGAGTGGACACAAACTCAGAATACTTGCATCATTTTCATTATAGAATGAAGAAGAGTGAGGTCCTTAAGTAGGCACCTCATACATGCTCACTGACATCACTGATGACTTCAGAGCTCCACAATCATCTCCTCAATCTGCTCCTAGATTCTCTCAATCATCCTATGTGGCTCTTTCACCACCTAACTGTGCTTGTGGGCACCTAACTGTGTCTCTAGCACTCACACATAGAAACATAAGGTATGCCTGAGGCATACACCTTGAGATATCCCAACACAAATGACTCCGGATCTTCACCTTCCAGATAGGGTAATTTGTCCCATCCGGTTTCCTAGACTCTCCAAAGTCAGGGATGGTGAAAAAGAAATCTGGGGGAGGAGGAAGGGAGAGAAGGGGCTGAAGAGGCTTCTGACATCGACATCTCTGCTGCTAAACCACACAGCAAAATTTAACAAACTCAACCTTCTGCAGACTAGAACTCCTTACACACCTGACTGAACCTGAGTCACCCTCCTTCTCGCAAGGGCGCTGTCCTCAAGTCATGGAAGTCGATTCCCAAGAGCTTCTGAATTAGGGTCATCCTTCAGCAAGGTCCCTGCCCTCAGGCTCCCACACTTGTGAGCCTCCTACTTGGGCTTTGATACCATGTTAGAAATCAACCAATAGAGGGTACGCACAGCGGAAGACTGATAGAATAGCCCAAGAGCTCACACAGTGTGTGTGGGGAGTGGAATCACAAACTTCTTAAACTTATCAAATACTCATCAATAGACAATGATCCAGCCAGATATAGAAGCTACCAAATGAATATATATTTCCGTCCAAAGCTATGGACACAATACAAAAGAGAGATAGATCGAAAGTCCCACCAGAGCACATACTTCTACTATCTGCTAGATATCTCTAGACTTGAGCCCGCGTGCTCCACCTTTGAGTGTATGTAGATTTTCTGTCCAGATCTCAGCACCTTACTGCCCCGGTAGACAGCCTAGGTCTCAGCCAATGTAGAGCTAAATCTGCAGCACTCCTGATCGTCCTTGACCTCCCTGAAGTAGGCCCAAGTATAGGTCTTCTGCTGCTCCTTACTGCTCCTGTAGGCTGCACTGCTGGATGCCAAAATGAGGCCCAAGGTCCCTTTTATAGGGACCGATCCAGTTCTACCATGACCACTTCGTTAGGGTCTCGGAGCATGGTCTTGTCATCAGACCTTAGTACCTCGAGGATAGGAGAGTCTCACATGCATTGAGGATCGCCATTAGTGAGTTGCAAGTCTCATCACATCAGCCGAGGATTGAAGCAGGGAGAGCTGCAGGCATACCTTGAGAGCAAAGGATCTGCTCACTATGCCGGAGGGAGGAGATCGAGACAAGGAAGCACTTTCTATGTGTCTGCCTAGTCTACTATGAGATCCGAGGGCGATATCACTGCCTCTTTCAGGAGGGACATAGCTTGGTCCACTTACATGGTTGATTCATTTTCCCGACCAGGTTTGTGTTGGGCTCTATCCGATTGAGATGCGACGACAAAGATATATATTGAAGCGACAGACCAGAGAGCAGTAGGGATTGATGCCACAGGTCACCGAGATCGATAGAGCACATACACTTGTTACAGATTTCTATGCATCTGAGTCAGCTATTGGTGAGGCTGAGGGAGATGAGAGCATCATGGATTAACAATGGGAGTCTCTGCCACGATGCTGCCAGACGAGAGAGACCTCCACATGCGACACGAAGAGGGACCAAAGCACGCACGATCGAGGTACCGTCTATTTCAGCCCTCCTCAGAGGTGACCATCATAGATGAGGCGTCACCCTTGACGTAGCCCATCAGATATAGAGATTGAGGAGCCCACGCCCTCCACCGCATCGAGAGACAGCTCGACAGACAAATACGAGAGCGCCTCACATCTCATCAGAGAGCCACTAGGTTACTTGGATATATGGAACCTGGGCATGTAGTAGGAGCGTTAGCTTTGAGCACCAAATACTCTTCTGATATTTGCTACTCTACTATTTTGTTCACTCGCTTAGCACTTTAGCTTTCAGCAAGGGCCTTAGTGAGCCCTTTGCTTCAGCCCTTAGTGGCTTGTACGAGTTACTTTTTTATTTTGCACTTTGTCTCATAGGCCTGCGAGGCCTCCTAGAGACGTTAATACATCTTTCTTTCTTTCTTTCTCATTTCTTTTTCTTATTTTCTGCTTTGTTTCTTCATTTTTGCAATTGAAGTTTTTGTTGTTTGGGTTGGGATTTCAGAACTTAGTAAGGACAGGATTTACCCAAGAGATTCTGGGCAGAATCTTTCAAGACCAGATGGCAGCTTATGCTTGGGTCTGATGAGAACATAAGCATAACTCTAAATAGAAAATATTGCAGCGAACATGCGCCGCTGGATGCATGCATGTCTCACTTTTGCTAAATCTGTTTAAAGTCGCTTGCAAAACCCTTCTTTCCGTTGTTTTTTCGCTTGTTTTATTAAGAAATGTTTATTTGTAAGATTGGATATATCCTGGTCTTATCAAGGTATATACAATTCTAATTTTCCCAACCATCTTTGTTAAGATAGGTATGTCTCATTTGTCTCTATGCTATCCATGCAAGCTCTAGTATACACAGTTGGGTATATGCCAACCATTGGTTAGACTGAGGTTAAGTCTTTTAGGCGTGACATCGTATGTAATGTAAGTGGATCATACATTCAATCACTCCTTGAAGCAACCCAGTTCACCCTCAGATAATTCATGAGTGAACAGATTTTGTGCTTTTACCTTGAGCAGTTTGCAAGCCGCAGCACAGCATACTGCTATTGGAAACAAATAGAAACTGCTTTCAACTGAATCGAATCCTCATGTTTTCTTAGTCATACTATTCAGCTTGATATCCATTCTGGAAGCATAGAGTCATGTTGATGATATTTAATAATTGCCCTTAATCAACTATTTTGCAGTCGGCAATGCCGTAGAATATATGTTTTAATTCTTAAGCTTTTGTCTGTTTGACTCTCTCAATTAACAAGAGAACTGAGGCTTGTCTCATTGATTCTCACGTGTCCCATGCAACTTTAGATGTCCAAATGAGTAAATATTGAATCAAATGAGTAAAGATTCATTTAAATGGTATAGCCTGGAGGACCAGCCTTGTGGTCTGACTGTCACTTGGATATCATGATGCCTTAGGAGGGGGCTGATTAGGGCTGCAGATGAGTTGGGCATATATGAAAGCATCCTAAAAGCTGGACAACGTATATGCCTACAATTGTTTACGACAAAGGTTAAGAGAAATAAAAGAAGTCTCTTTGGAGATGGACTATATAAAGGTGAGGTACTGCTGGTTTCCTGATCGTTGACCTCCTTGTTGCTCCTGTCTACAGCCAATGGTGAGGCACAAGGCTCACTGATTCCCAGGACTCCTTGGTGCTGGAACTGCAGCCAAACTGTGAGGCAAAACTGAATGAGAACTGCCCCTCCAGGGGCCATTATATATCTGAAGCTCATGGCCTTATGAAGCCACAACACATGGCTTCTTTGTCTTCTTTACTAACAAACATGACCATATTGTATAGAGCTGGAATGCCCTAGGAACTGACCAACCAATTTGTAGACCGGCCAACCCAGTTTGGCCCTTCCTGGATCGGCTGACCAATCTTGGAGCCTATAAATGGCCCTGGACCTGGCCCTACTGCCATGCACCTTCTCCTTGTAAAGATAGTGGGAGAGAGGGAAGGAGTCTCACTTGCGGCTTTCTCACATACACAATGGGGAAATACACACACAGGTGGAGGCTGAAAACAGTTTTCCTCTTCTTAGTTGTGAAAGCCAAAAGAACTTTTGTACAAAGAAAATAGAAGAACCCTATATGTGGGTCTCAAATCAAACTCAACTAACTAAAGTGGCATACTAACTGAGCCACGAATTAGAGTAGATAAGGATAGCTGTCATCCAGCTATTATTCGTGGGCGGTGTACAAACCGCATCTGCAGCTAACAAGTTGTCGACATAAATACACAACAGTCACCCTGGCATATCACGAGTGGAGCTCGATATCTCAACACTCCTCCTCGAGCTCAATCCTAATTCTTGTACACCATGCAGGTCTCTGAACTTGCGCAGCTTCTCTGTGCCTAATGCCTTCGTGAATATGTCAGCTACCTGATCCTCTGTGCTGACATAAACTAGATCAATAAGACCTAGTAAAACCTTCTCCCGCACATAGTGATAATGCACCTTAATGTGCTTTGTTCTAGCATGATAGACTGGGTTATTTGCCAAGTGTATACTGCTCATGTTGTTACAATAAATGATAACTGGCCCATCTGTAGACTGATGCATATCATAAAGTAGCTTATGCAACCAAGCTACCTCACATGTAGCCATTGCTGCACCCCTGTACTCAGCCTCTGTGCTCGACAAGGCAACCGTAGGCTATTTCTTGCTGCTCTAGGTGACTGCAGCACTCCCAAAAGAGAACACATATCTACTGGTAGATTGTCTATCAGTGTACTACCAGTCCAATCAGCATCAGTGTATCCACGCAACTGTATCTGAACCCGAGCCTCATAAAATAGTCCATACTGCAATGTGGACTTCACATACCTGAGTATGCGTCTAGCCACATCCAAATGCGGTTTCCTTAGAGCCTGCATAAACTGACTTACCAATCCAACATCATAGCTTAAATCTGGCCTGGTAATAGTCATATAAATCAGACTTTCTACTATGCGTCTGTACATAGTAGGGTCTTCCAGAAGCTCACCTGCATCTATCTCAGCTTCACATTCTGCTCCAAAGGAACTGAAATAGGCTTACAGTCTGTCATCCCATATTTGGACAGCATGTCCAATCCATACTGCCTCTGTAAGAGCTGTATCCCACTTGGTGATCTAATCACCTCAATGCCCAAGAAATAACGCAGCTCTCCCAAATCCTTCATCTCAAACTTCTGCTTCAATAGCATTTTCACATGAAGGATATCTTCATCACTATCACCTGTGATGATCAAATCATCAACATAAATGATAAGCAGCATAATACCTTTCTCTGTTTTTCTCACATAGAGTGAGAAATCTGCCTTGGAAATATGAAAGCCAATAGTGACAAGATACTGTCCTATCTTATCAGACCATGCTCTAGGTGCTTGCTTCAAGCCATACAAGGCTTTCTTCAACCTGCAAACAAACTCAGGATGAATAGCATGAACATAACTTGGTGGCTGCTCCATAAAGATCTCTTCTTGCAAATCACCATGCAAGAAGACATTCTTTACATCCATCTGATGTAAAGACTATCCCTTTGATGCAGCCATAGCAATGACTGCTCTTACAGTTGCCATCCTTGCAACCGGATTGAATGTTTCTTCATAATCAATGCCATATGTCTGTGCATACCTCTTGACAACTAATCTTGCCTTGTATCTATTCACAAAACCATTTGCATTGTGCTTGATCTTATAAACCCACTTACAGCCAATTGCATTCTTGTCTTTAGGCAAAGGCACCAATTCCCATGTATCATTTGCTTCCAAGGCATACATTTCTTCATCCATGGCTTTCTCCTATTTTTCATTTCCCATGGCTTGCTCAAAAGAAGTGGGTTCTGGTTCCTGTATCACTTTGACTATATAGGCATAGTGAATGGCTGTAAATCCATCATATTTCAGCCTATCCACAGGATACCTAGCTCTGGTAGACTTGCGCAAAATAGGCTCACTTCCAGGTGCTCTCAAAACATCCCTGGTCTTCCTTACTCCAGGTTTAACAACAGAAGGAATACCCAACTCATCATCAATGCTCTATTCTAAGCCATTGGATTCACCATCCACATAAGAGTGACCTGCATTCACATCAAACATGGACTGATCTACCTTCTCTTTTCCTTTTCGTGATACCTGCGTACCACTATCTGCATTGCTTTGAGGAGATTCTTCTGATCTCAATCTGTCTATCCATGGCGAAGTATGTGAACCACTGCTAGAGGACACTGCAAGTCCACTGATATTTTGTGATTGCTGCTGTAAATTCTGTGCAGCATTACCATTTTGTGTATCTACATCAATCATTACATTTACTGGTTTATACTAGTTGCTCATCTCCTAAAAAACATCATCTCTGCTCACTGTAAACTTACGAGTAGAAGAGTTATAGCATCTATATCATTTCTGCTGCAGAGAATAACCAATAAAGATACACTTCTCAGCTTTTGGGTCCAACTTGGACCTCAACTCATCTGGCACATGAACATAGGCAATGCAACAAAAAATTTTCAATTGAGAAATGTCTGGTTTCCTACCAATATACATCTCCTCTGGCGTCATGCCATGTATTGCTGCAGTGGAAGTCATGTTCATTATGTAAACTATTGTAGCAATTGCTTCAGCCCAATAATAATCTGGTAGATCTTTTTCATTTAGCATGGCCTGAGATACCTCTCCAATATATCTGTTTTTCCTTTCTGCAAATCCATTTTGTTGGGTATGACTGCATGAATATTGCTGCTTTATACCATGCTCCTGCAGGAACCTTGCGAACTCATTTGAGAGGTACTCTCCCCCTCCATCTGACCTTAGGCATTTTATTTGCAGGCCTGTTTCTTTTTCAACCATAGCTTTAAAAGCTTTGAAGTGCCCAAACACTTCACTTTTCTTTTTCATAAAATACACCCAAATTTTTCTGCTGAAGTCATCAATAAAAGTGACAAAATAGTGACAGTCTCCAATAGATGCAGCTTTAGTAGTCCACATATCAGAGTGGATTAATTCCAATGGCTTTTTACTCTCTTGAACATGCCTAGGAAATGGTTTCCTTGCCTGTTTTTCAAATTGACAGGCTTCACAAACCTTATGCATTTTTGCAACCTTGAATTTAGGCAATCTTGCAACAATATTTTGGGCTTGCATTGATTTAAGTCGCTGTATATTAACATGACCAATGCGTTTATGTCAGATATCAATATCTGTAACTACACCGGTCCCATGTGCAAACATTGTTGCACTCACTTCAGGCATGTCCGCATCTAACGTAAACATCCTGCCTTTCTTCTTTCCTTTTGCTATCAAGCGACCGTTTTTTTTCATATCCTCAACAAAGCATCCATGAGGAATAAATCTGACTTGCAAGCCTTGCTTAACCATTTGACCAACAGAAATCAGGTTCTTGGTGATGTTCGGGACATGAAATACATCAGACAGGTATTTCTTTTTTCCATCCTGCATAGACAAAGGAATTTTACCAATCTGCACAATAGGATGTGCAGTATCATCACCAGTCTCCACAAATCCTGGTTTTTTTATTTTCCTTGCATCCTGCATCCACTCTGCATGACATGTCATGTGGTTTGACGCACCTAAGTCAACATACCACACATCATTTCGTTCTTCTGCACTTGTCACATAATTGGTCATGTGCTGCACCATAAATAGATGCTCATTTCTGTCATCACCCTGTCTACTAGAAGATGCATAATTGCCTTACTGCAATTTTTCATTCACAATGTCATTCTGCTTTTTGTAGCAATCCTTAGCCATATGACCCATTTTACCACAGTAGTAGCATTCAACATTGTTATTTACATTTTGGCCTCTCTGCCATCCACCACGGCCTCTTTGGCTCCCCCTGCCTCTAGAGTTACCACGTCCTCCTCCATAGGACTGGTTTTCTTGAGTTTGCTGCATATTCTGATTTCTACCACGGCCTGCAGATCGGCCTCCTCTACCTTTGCCTCTACCTCTTCCAGCATTTGAGTAGAAGACAGTTTCTTTTGAAGTTCCTCCTGCAGAAGATACACCCCCATTTCTCTGCTCTTCAGAAATTTTTCATTCATAATGTCATTCTGCTTTTTGTAGCAATCCTTAGCCATATGACCCATTTTACCACAGTAGTAGCATTCAACATTGTTATTTGCATTTTGGCCTCTCTGCCATCCACCACGGCCTCTTTGGCTCTCCCTGTCTCTAGAGTTACCACGTCCTCCTCCATAGGACTGGTTTTCTTGAGTTTGCTGCATATTCTGATTTCTACCATGGCCTGCAGATCGGCCTCCTCTATCTTTGCCTCTACCTCTTCCAGCATTTAAGTAGAAGACAGTTTCTTTTGAAGTTCCTCCTGAAGAAGATGCACCCCCATTTCTCTACTCTTTAGAAATTAGAAGAGCAAACAACTCTTCAAAATCAGGAAATTTTTCACGGACGGCAATGGATGTCCAGAACTGTGCATAATCCTTTCCTAGACCATTAAAGGTCACAAAAACTAGATCATCATCTTCCACTGGCGACCCAATGGAAGCAAGTACATCTGCAATTTTCTTCACCTTCATGTGGTAGTCATTGATGTTCAAATTTTCTCTCTGCAACATTGTTTGAGCTACATTTTTCTTTGCGTATTTGTGCTATATATTTTTACCAAAGTATCCCATGCCTCCTTTGACGTACTTGCATCCTAAATATGCACAATCATAGAATTCGAAATGCTGATAGACAGCCAGTACATAACTTTACTGGCTCTCTCATGCCATCCTTTAAATGCCTGCATTTCCTGTTGATTGGGAATATTAGGAAGAACAAGTTCTTCTTCATTTCCTGTAATGAACTCCCAATAGCCTTTTCCCATAAGGAAATTCGTCATTCTAAACTTCCATGTGTGGAAGTTGTTCTTATCAAGCTTTCCAGTGACAATCTGTGAAAGAGAATCAGACGCCATTACTAGACACTGCAAAATATTATGTCACTGGAAAAAACAAAGCTTTTGCCTCACACGGGCAGATCTGCAAAACTGACGAAAGTAGTATTTGACCAAACAGTCACTTCCTAGTGACGATTTTGCATCAACAGGCAACAAGCATGACTCTGCAACTCCCAATATCTCTGCACACAGGCATACGATGCAATTTCTGCGGTAACTTTTCACCGACCAGTCGAGCAGTGGTCGCACAGCAAAAACAGGGCCTTTTTCTGAGTGCCTGCGAAGAACTTCCGCCTTCAAAACGGGCCCCAAAATGGCCTCGAATCAGAAAATTAACGTCACACCACAAAGGGCATCTCAGTCTGAGACAGTGCACTCTTGCACGTCTGGCTGTGCTACTTGTAGAGATTTGCTCCCAAACTCGAAAAAGGAAAGCAACACTAGTCCTCTTACTAGGACACCGCGAACTTGGTTTGCTTTCTTGAGCTCCTTACCACGAACAAGGCTCTGATACCATGTGAAGATAGTGGGAGAGAGGGAAGGAGTCTCACTTGTGGCTTTCTCACATACACAATGGGGGAATACACACACAGAGGCTGAAAACAGTTTTTCTCTTCTTAGTTGTGAAAGCCAAAAGAACTCTTGTACAAAGAAAATAGAAGAACCCTATATGTGGGTCTCAAACCAAACTCAACTAACTAAGGTGGCATACTAACTGAGCCACGAACTAGAGTAGATAAGGATAGCTGTCATCCAGCTATTATTCGTGGGTGGTGTACCAACCGCATCTGCAGCTAATAAGTCGGTGACATAAATACACAACAGTCACCCTGGCATATACGAGTGGAGCTTGATATCTCAACACTCCTACTACCTTCTGGACCTGCCACCTCTGTCTGCAGTCTCCTATCTACATCTAGCAGTCCCAAAGCTGCCCGCCTTCAGCCCCAGCCACCTGTACATGTTGTACTTGCTGCGGCCCTGCGGCAGTCCTTCCACACAGACACTTATCTGCTGCTGCTAGCATGGCAGCCTGCATGCTGCCCATGTGACAGCCTTGCTACAGCACCCAGATCTATCCCCATGGCAGCCGTCCTCTTTGGCATCTCTCTGTCCCTTCTTTTGCTACTGGTATACACCTCCCCTATGACTTCCTCATACGGAGGCTCACAGGTGGGAAGGTGACCCATGGCAGTGGATTGGCCCAGGCAGCCTCTTTTTATGCTCCTATTGGATTTCAAGAAGGCGCATGACAGAGTAGTGGAGTGGTCCTTCTTGGAGGGCACCGTGCAAAGGTTGGGCTTCTCAGAGAGGTGGATCAGAGGGGTCTCAGCTCTTTATGCAAGGAGTTCCAGTCACGTGATCATTGGGGGACACATGGGGCGAGGGCCTTTCTCTTTCTAGCTCGGCTCGTCCCCTTGTCCCCTTACTCTTCCTTTTCGTAGCAAAGGCGCTGGGCTACTTTTTGCATTCTCAGGTGATCAGCCTCACATGGATGAGGCAGCTGATCTGACAGGAGGAGCTGCTATTGTATAGATTGACGGTACAGATTGACGTTAACGGTCCTTGCTTCTTGGTGGGAGGGGTTACGCAGTCCCTAGGCCCCTCACAGCTAGTCTGGGTAGTTTTGGCGGATAGGGGTGCCTCTTAGGCTTCGGCTTATTGAATGTTCCTCGAGCTCATACATGAGCTTGAGTAATTCAGCCCCAATTATGCATTGCTCTATCTGTAATTCAGCTTAGCTTGCTCATACAACAACAATCGCTGAGGAAAAAGAAGAGAAAGAGACAATAACAAGAGATCAGCCCCCTTCGGAAAGTAATTCATGGCCTTTTTACTAGGCCCTGTGAGTAGCCATGCCCTCAAGCATTGAAGCAACCAGCCTTCAAGCAATTCTTGTGCTAGCTGTTCTCTGTACCAGCAACCCACGGAGCTGAAAATGGAAGTTTAGCCTTTTGTACGGACCCCCAAATAGCCTCACAAAGACCCAAGTTACTTTACGCAGTCCTCGAGGCAATCCGTGCACCAAAAATCGTCACCAACAGCCACCAAAACTTCTCCTACAGCTCCCGTATGGCGCCTGTAGCTTGGGAAAATACCATGTGGCATTCCCCCCTTCATATGTCCCTTGCCCCCTCTAGTGGGACGTTTTTAAAGACCTAACCAATGAATTCGCCCCTTGCCCCCTCTAGTGGGACCTTTTTAAGACCCAACCAATGGCCAACTTTGGATCTTAAGGTTCTTTGACCCCCTTTTGGGCCTAAACCTCTCATTTACCCTGAAGGCACAATGCCCCAAGGGGACAATTTGCACATCCACACATCGGGACCTTGTCCCTTAGTTTTCCAAGGTTAGGCCTACCCCATGCAAGTTCAAACTCACGCCCTCGTGATAGCTCAAGTAGAACACTCCGACAATGTAGAGGTGTTGCCTTTTTTCTCGCACACAAGTCACATTGGTCAACGCCTTTAGTTGGAGCCATCAATTGACTAGCACCACTATCCGGTAGAAAGAACAGTTGATCCTTTACCTGACCCCAAGTTTTGAGCAAACTTTGGGCACCAGTGTCACCTTTTTTTTCTGGAGTGGTCTCCATATTGTTGACCACTGGAGTCTTCTTGTTTTGGGTTGCCTCTTTATTGGGGCTAGGTTTGGTGACCTTTGGGCATTCATAGAAGTTGTGGCCTCATTCGCTACACACTTAAAGTAAAGTTCCCTCGACGTAGCATTTTTGATTTTGCTGAGGAGAAAGGGTACTAAAGGATTTTTTTGACTTCTTTGGAGGAGGTTGGCACCCCCCCTTCTGTTCTTTTGGGTAATCTCTCCCCTTCAGCTTCTTCGAAGAGAATTTTTGGAACTTTTTCTTATCTTTGGGGTTGCATTTATTGGAGAAGAGCTGCTTCTTCTCCACCTTCAAAGACGCATTGATAGTGTCCTCCAGGGAAGTAGCACCCTTGATATTTACTTCATTTTGAATGGTAAATCTTCGTCTAGCATATAATGCTCTTTGTTGTTCCTTTTTATCCTTTCTATTGAATGATTGGACTTTCAACAAAGTATCCGAAAAACAAGTAACATACTAACTTCTCAGTTTTTCTTCTTGTCATTGGTGGAGTTTGTCCCATTGGATCATCATGTCCCTTTTGAATTATTTGGGCAAGAAGTGGTCTTGCAGCTGCTTCTTAAAGCGGTCTTGCAGCTTGTTCCTGAAGCACTTCTAGGTATAGGCATGCGCTTTGCATGGCAGCCCACCAAAGTAAAACATGGTCTTGCAGATGTAAGGCTACAAATTAGAGATTGGTCTTCTCTTCATACTCGTCTCCTTCAAAGAAGTGCTTGAGATCTCAGATCCAAGACAGCAAGACTTGGGGCTGATCTTCTACCTTGTACCTTTTGAATTCGAAGAGCTTATCTTCGAGGGATACTTTATAGTTAGCATATCTTCATCTCCTTGTGTGCCTTGCAGAAGATGGACTTTGGAGCCGGTTTCTACCTCAAGGAGGGGAAGTAAAAGATGGCTTACCCTCTTTATTGGAGTTGTGGATGTTTGCATGGCCTCTTCCTTGAGATTGGGGCCATGATTCCCACCTAGTTACTTTCTAGAACTTGGATTTGCTAGGCTATACTGGACAAGAGAGGAACTTAATTCATGGAAATTAGGAGGAGGAGCAAGAACATGGTTGCCATGATGGTAGATGACGTGATAGAGAGCAAATAAAAAATGACTCAATAAGAGAAAACATAGAGTACTAGACCACTACCTACGCTCGCAAAACAGTTTGTGAATGTCCCACAAAAAAAAGCAACCCCATGATTTGTCTTGCTCAGTCTTGCTAATTAGGTCTGCCTGCTCTGGCACTTCAACACTATAATTCCCCACCCACGTTGAATTGAACCCACTGTCATCGTTGTCATTGAAATCAAATCAATGAGGATGGAAAATCAAAATGGAGATTGCCACAAAATCCAACGGCCCATGATAAAGATAAGCCCATTTCATCTAGTTTTTCAATGTCCTTGTAAAGTTCACAAACATATATGGTCAACTCCCCAAAATATTTTGTGAATATTCCCCCAAAAAGTTAAGTCTAAAACCATCCCCATAATTTGTCTTGCTAAATAGGTCCACCCGCTCTGGCACCTCAATGCTTTAATTTAACTGAACCCATTATTGTTGTTGTCATTGAAATCAGGCTAGCTAGGATGGAAAATCAAAATGGAGGCCACCCCAAAATCCGATGGCCCACGATAAAGACAAGCCCATTAAATCAATGCATGCAAGCCATTGCAAAGTCACACCCAAGCAAGAGCTTGCCAAATTTGCTCCCATGCAACCTCAAGAACAAGGGCTCTCCCTCAAGAATGGTTTCAATACAATGCCTAATGAAAGGCCACACACTTCACATTCTGTGGTTAATCCATTTGATCCACAAACACAAAAATCTTGAGAATTGATAAACACAACATCATGTAGCCCAAATAGTAGAGACATATCTTTGTAAATAAATGCAACTTCACTAAATTGATTAAAGCAAATCTCTAGTATAACCACAACAATACAAGCGTCATATTTCCCTGGAAATAACCACAAACAAATGCTTGTTTCTTATGCCATTGAGCAAACCTTTGCAAGAATACTCCAGAGCACAAGACCCATATCTTGTTTCATTTTGAACAAATCAATGCACACACACCTTGAACCCACATCCAAACACTTAACTAACCAAATTCCTCACATT
Source organism: Dipteris shenzhenensis (assembly GCF_047967505.1). Classification (NCBI taxonomy): domain Eukaryota; kingdom Viridiplantae; phylum Streptophyta; class Polypodiopsida; order Gleicheniales; family Dipteridaceae; genus Dipteris; species Dipteris shenzhenensis. The sequence continues at coordinate 54,329,558 of NC_141609.1, forward strand.
CTCCATATGCCATCTAAGCAAACCCCTACGGAAATACTCCAAAGCACACAACACATATATTTGAGAAAAGTGCCCACCAGAACAAATGCCCTACAGATTTCCTATGCCATTTGAGAAAACGCTTTTTGGAATACTCCAAAGCAGAGGAAATGTACATACTTTATTCCCCAAAAAATAACACAACCACACCCTAACTCTTTTTAAATGACCCACAAACTCCCCATGCTATTTGACCAAACCCTTGGAAGGGTACTCCAAAGCACAAGACCCATATTTGTCTCACCCTAGACAAATCAAAACACACACACACACTTACTATCCCTTTCCCACTTTACATTCAATTTACTTTTTATCCCTTTACCCTATTTACTTCCATCTTTCATTCCCCCCCCGCCTTCCTTTTCCCTTCCCTCCCCCCACCCCCTCTCTAATTCTTTCCTAGTTTTCCCCTTCCCCCCCCCTAATTTTGCTTAAATTTCCCTTTTTCCTATATATTTTTTCTAATTTTCCTAACCCCCCTTCCCCTACCCCCCACCCCTCCCCTTCTTTTGTTTTATCGCCTTTCTACACACTTCTCGAATTCCAGACTGACCCTCACTAAACCTAACTTCTTCAAGTCCCAATTGACCCACACTTTCTAGATACACTAACCCTAATTGCAATAACTCCTTCCCCTACTAACTACATTCTACTCCCTAGGCAAACCCCCCCGCTAACTACGTTTCCTCTTAAAACCCTCTTCTCTAAACTACACTAACTACCTGCATAACGATGCTCCCACCTCCCAAAAAAACACTCGTGTCCCTACTCTCCTGACTACCCTTTATCTTCCTTAAATACCTGGCACAACCATCCCCTCCCCGCCCTCTGCTTTATCTTTTATTTTTCTTAAATCGTCATTTACCCCACCCTAAGTCCTCTCGTCCCCCCCCCCCCCCCCCCTTTTTAAATTGTTTTTAACCCCTCTCCCTTCCAATTTTTTATTTTCCCTGCCATGGACTCTCAAGTCCCTTCTTTATTTTTTTACTTTTCCATTTACCCCCCCCTCGCCCCCCCCCCCCCCCCTTCCTCTCTCTCTCTTATCTCTCTCCCCTCTTTCTTTCTCCTCTCTTATGTTAGTCATTTTTATATTAGTCATTTTTCTTAGTCTTTAGTTCTTTTTATATTAGTCACTCTCCTCTCTTAATAGTAGTCCTTCTTCTTAAATTCCAATTCCAACCCTTCCCTTTTAATCCCCGCTACAATTATTTAGCATTGTTTTTATTCTTTGTATTTCTTCTCATAAAATTTTCCATTAGTTCCTTTTTATACTTCTAATTTGTTACACAAAAAATTTTGCAAAGTTTACTTCTAAACCTTATCATGGGTTTTTTTCTCCCTTCCCTTTCCTTTGCTCAATATTGAAAAACTTTTTCTTTTTTAGCCTAATCTCTTCTAAATGGTCTCTCCAAAAACTTATTTTCTGTCCCTATTTTCTATATATTTATAACTGTCAATTTGTCCATTTAACTTAATTTCTCTTTCACTCTGCTTACGTCTATTTTTTCATTGTACCCCCACTTTATCACCACCTTAACATAACTCTTCACACTCCTAGTGATCACACCATTACTCCATGCATTTATAATTTTTTTCAACTAGCTTTGTAAGTCAATGGTTAAGTGTTTATTTTTATTGTGACTCCAATAACTAGGGAGGGGTGTTTATGACACCTGTCTTCCCAACTAAGGTTTAAATAGTTCTCACCATGTTTTTCTTGTTGGACGATGGCAGATATGCAGACTCCCCTCTTCAATAAAAGTGATGCCTGCCACGACTTATCAAAGTGCAACCTTTTAAACAATTGTGCATTCTACAATTTTTTTACCCTTTGACTAAACATAAGCATTCAATATTTTTCATTAATGACAATTGCTCTCTCTTTTGAGCTACATTATTTTCATCTCACTATGGAAAGGGGTCATGTCAAGTCTAAAACACACACACGCGCGCGTGCGCGCACACACACACACACACACATGCACACACGAATGCATGCACACACACACACACCCCCCCCCCCTTAAACTCACATTCAAACACTTAACTAACCAAATTCCTCACACTTTCCGTATGCCATCTGAGCTGACCCCCACGAGAGTACTCTAAAGCACATGGCACAGATATTTGTTAAAATGCACCATAGATTTTGTGAATGCATCCACAAATACAAAATACTCAAAAAACTTCTAAATATCCATATTTGGTTTCATTCCAAAGCACAAGACCTATATTTTGTTTCATTTTAAACAAATCAATGCACACACATCTTGAACCAAGCATTGTGTGGAAGCTCACGGTGTAGCTCAAATATAGTGTATGGAAATGCTATCTCTTGTGCTCAATGCACCTTCCTTATCAAGGGCTGAAGTAGCGATGACTATGTGTGTCCACTTAAATATGCAAGAAAGGAAAGTTGCTCAAATGGCTTGGTGTCTTCAATATCTTGAAAATAAATTGGACCAGTAACTTTTAAAAACAATGCAAGGAGGATTCTTGGAGGAGAGAGGACACTTAGGAGAGAAAGATAACAAAGCTATAAAAGCTTTCTTCGTATTCTTATTGTTGTTGTGAGAGATTGTTGTTTACATGTCAAACAAAAACATTAATTGAAGAAATCACTACACTATTAGTAGAAGCTTTGGGCATTGATGACAATTCCGTCAAGGTGCGTGGCAATGCTATAGGTTCATATTGTAAACACCATCATGACCAAGGCCAAGCCCCTACTCTGGAATCACCAAGGCACATGAAAATGAATGAGTTGATCCAATAAGTGCAAGTACTTTTGGAGCTCGAAGAAAGGCTAATCACACCCGCATGCCACTTTTGCCCAAATACATCAACACATGTCTTTTGGCCATTTTTGTTAAAGGAAAATATTGTAAATGTTGCTACTAATCTAGAAAATTTTCAAACTATTCTGCTACATCAGATAGATGACAATTGGGGGGTCACTAAGAAATATGTAAGATAACACATGCGATCAATCGAAGGGGTTTCATATTTTTATGGACTTACGAAAAATATGCATATATAAGGGGTTTTTTTATTCAACAAGTGAAAATTTTCATACATAAGGGATAGTTTAATCATCTCAAATTTTACAAAAGGGGTGTATATAGTCCAATCATCTCAAATTTTATGAAAGGTGTGTATATAGTTTTTTTAATACCCCTTGATCACATGTGCTATATGGGGTGTATATAGTTTTTTTAATACCCCTTAATCACATGTGCTATATGGGGTTTTTACATAGTGACCCCCCCGGGCATAACCATTGGAATTGCAACTAATAGAAAGTTAGAATACGAAACTCCATATAACAAGGGTCAATGTTTGACCAAATTTAGTCATGAAAGTGTTGCATCGACTCATTGAAACACCTTTATATAGGCAAGAGCGTGTCTCAATTTCACACTTGTGGCTTCCACATTTTCATCTAAAGATTAAAACTCAGTAAAGTAAAGAAGACTTACATTTCTAGCCAAACAAAGAATACACAAGCTTAGAAGAGAAACAACAAAATGATGACCCATTTACAGACATAATAGTCCATGGGTATGTTGATGTAAAGGAAATTTTTGATGCAACTTTAGCTATTATTGCAATTGCTCCAACTGAAAACCAGAAACCAATGAGTATATATAGAGATAAATAATGAGCTAAACTATCCAGTACCTTCTTTAGACAACCAAGGCATGAACTTATGCTAAATATGCTTATCTATCAAGAGATTGTTTATTGGGAAATTTTACACAAAGATCGTTAGTTTGCATTGCATATCTAAATTCTATTTTTCAAGGCAATAACATTTTTAATACATTTCATTGCTAGCTCATCATGGTTTCAAATATAAAAAGCTCAACTGAATGGTAGGCCCATAGCCATGAGGTATGTTAAGAATAAGCCACATCTAGAAGTTGTAGCTATGGTGGGGACAACTTATGGAACCGCGAGGTCGATCAGTTGCTTGAAAACCTTTCTTACTTCAGAGGATGTTATAATGGAGGCCTTGTCATTGATCAAGACCACCGATGTGTGACCATCATTAGTCAGGGTCATTGTTTGTTCTCACCAGTCAATCTGGCTATCCAACACCATGTCCTTTCCTAGAATTACCTGCTCATCCATGGCACTTGTTGGCATAACATTAAATTGACTTACCATGGTGCACATGTCATAGGAGATTAGGTTGTGGTTGGCATGCAAATCAATGAATGCATGGGCTAATCAGACAGTTTCCCTACACAATTGAAAATGAGGATGGGCAATCTCTACGAGTGCTCTCAATGGAAGCGGAATGGAAGAGGGTGAGAGAGAGGGAGTGCCAAAAGAGAGCCACACAAGTTTTTGGTAGGTGTAGAAACCCTAATCTTCTATGTCATCCATATATATGTGTGGTTGATTATTTTACATAACCGGGGTTAAGGCACAATGCCCTTTAACCCCCATAATCTCCCACTTAAAGGCCAATGTGTCTTTAAGGGAGAACATCCAGTGAGCATATTATCCAATGCCTATCAATACACGACAATACTCAAACCGCTGATTAGGTAAACTCTTCGTCAGCATGTCTATAGGGTTATCATCTATATGAACCTTGAAAAGCTCTATGCGCTTGTCCTCAAGTACCTCCCTAATGAAATGGTACCTAACCTCATGTGTTTGGCCTTTACATAAAAGACCAAATTTCGTGCTAGCTGAATAGCACTCATGGAATCACTATGCAATGTCAATACATTTGTATAAATCCCCAAATCTCCCACTAGCTGATCAAGCCATGTAGCCTCCTTGCAACCCTTTGCAGTTGCAACATACTTGACCTTTGTGGTAGACAAAGCAATGCACTTCTGTGCACGAGACATCCAAAACACTACACCACTTGCAAAGGTAAACACATAACCAGAAGTGGATCTCTTGCTATCCCCATGCCTTGCATAGTCTGAATCTGTGTACCCAAGTACACATACCTCTCCTCTGCCAGAGCAAATACACATCTCCTCGGTACCCTTCATGTACCTCATGATGCACTTAACAGCCTCCCAATGCCTCTTTCCTGGACTAGCCATATATAAGCTAACAACTCGCACTATAAATGCAATGTCCAATCTAGTAGCTATCATTACATACATAATAATCCCAGCTGTTGATGCATAAGGAACCTTGGCCATCATGGCCCTCTCCTCATCTGATTTGGGACTATTTTTCTAACTCAGTTTCACGGAGGCAATGGAGTACTTACTGCGTTCCCCTCCATATTGAAACGTTGCAATACTTTTGTAACATACTCCTTTTGTGAAAGCCAAAGGAGTTTCCTACTCCTGTCACGCGTGATGCACATACCAAGAATATGACCTGTAGGTCCCAAATTCATGTTAAAGGCCTCATGCAACTTGGCCTTTAGTGCATCTAGCTCATAAGTGTTCTTGCTAGCCAATAGCATATCATCCACATAAAGTGCCAGGAGTATGAGGCTATTATCCTTAGCCCTTTTAGTGTAGAGGAAGTGATCAATCTCACTTCTTTTGAAACCCTGAGACCGGTACTTGCTTAAGGCCATAGAGACTCTTTTTCACCTTGCAAACCAAATGATCTTTGCCATTTTATTCAAAGCCTTTGGGCTATACCACGTAAATTTCCTCATGGAGATCCCCATGCAAGAAAGTTGTCTTGACATCCATCTGCATAAGCTCCATATCCTCTGCTGCCACAAGTCCAAGTATGCATCTAAGTATGGTCATCTTCACAACCAGAGAGAAGATCTCATCAAAGTCCACACCCTTGTCTTGCTTGAACCATTTAAAAACCAAACAGGCCTTCTACTTAGGCACATCGTCATCTATGACCTTCATCCTATAGAGACCCATGTACATGGCAATGCTTTATTTCCATGTGGCAAAGAAACCAAGTCCCAAGTCATATTCTTCATGAGTGAACTCACCTATGATTGAATAGCATACTCCCACTTGCATTAATCCTCGTGCATCATAGCCTCTCTGTAGTAAGAAGGCTCCCCACAATCAGTAAGCATCACATAGTTTGCCCCTGGAACAAATCTATCAGGCGGTCTAGACATTCAAGGTAATTTCAGCTTGCTGCCTCACCTGCATATTAGTCCTAAAACCTTTCAAGCACTCGTGAAATGAAGGACAAGATCTCTCCCTATCTCTCACACAATCAGGGTACCTTACAAAACTCAAAAAATGTCTCTCTGTTGAAGCTCTCAAAAGGAGAGGTCTCTCTCGTTCTCTCTCAAATAGAAATCTTTTCATTCTTTCCCTATCTCTTTCTGACAACAACAATGCATAGAAAATCTCTCAATGGAAGAAATTCTCTCTTTCATGAACAGAATGAAAGGATGCTCCTCGGATGCTCACTCAATTGCACTTAATCAATCTTGATCTATCACTCTCGATCATGTGGATCGTAATACCTCAACCAAAGGCAAGGCAGCTCTGATACCATGACAAAATATGAAGAGGGGAGAGGAGAAGAGTGGAGATGAGAAGAGAGGCAAAGCTAGAGAGCACACCACAAACGACTAACTATACACTAGATTTAGTTGAAAATGTAGAATATATACAAACTGTTTTAGGGTTAGGGTTAGGGCATCTAACCCTTTCTTTTATAGCACTCTATTGGGTTATGGTATGCACATATGATCACATGATGTTGAGCATGGTTTCTCAACCCTAGGAATTTCTTCTTCTAGTTTTTTATAAAACTCATCCATGCCTCGATAAGACACCCCCAAAATTTTGCTTAGAAGATTTCTTCATGCAGAATGAGTTTATCCAAAGCTTTATGGTGCCGAGGTTTTATGCTAAGAAAGGGAATGGTAGGATTCTTGACGTCTTCATTGTTCAACCTATGCTTTACTTAGTGAGCACAATAGTTGAGGAATTAGATGAGCTTTTTGTGCACTTGAAAGGCTATATTCAAGGGCTAAAAGATCATGATGTCTCTCATAGATTCCTAAATATTAGAGTACAATGGACAGATGGGGGTAGGTCAGCTCAAAGAATACATAGAGGCTTTTGTACATTCTATTGACTTGTCAAGCTCTAAGCATGGTTAATACATAGCAATTTTGCATAAGTGGTGCATTTGGACTTCTTGTATAGGCCTAATTTATTATAATATGCTTTTATTATTTTTATTTTTTTACTTTTTGGGCAAAGAAAAAGTTGTTATAATCATGTGATTTATACAATGATGTCAATGTTTAGAAATATGCATTGTTATCGGTATAATATGCTTTTATGTTATCAAGGTTTAGAAATATGCCTAGATCAAAGCATTGGCTCATTGCACGGAAAGCAATGCTTTAGCTTCAAAAAATAAGTACAGCTGCACTTTCCTATGATGGATCTACCATAGTTGGAGAAGCACATGGTGCTACATCTTGGTTAGGAGCTTAAATATCATGAGCTTCACTGTTTGGTTGCTATTGCATGTTGGCCGCTTGGTTGTGTGGTCTGTAGGAAGAAATCGCATTTAATAAATTGGAATGCTATCTGCATGGTTTGCTAATGGCTTTAAGAAATGTTGCATGGATTACAAAAGTACTAGATTTCATGGAGTTTTAGGAAACGGTTTCAATATAGTTGTATGGTCCCGATTCTAAATCAATAAAAATTGCAAGGAAATTAGTTAGAGGGAGTATGAGGCAGCAACAATATCAATTCTTGCCTCTAGTGATTAACATGTTGACAAAGGAGAGTGCAATTAGAAAAAAGTGACGATGATTATATGTTAGGTGCTACCATTTGTATAGACAATGACAATGAGCAGAGCAAGGAGCTCTGCAAAAGACTTGGTTTGAGGAATTTGTAATTATAATTGTGTTTCCTTATACAAAGCATAAACATTTGTTCAATATGTTTTTGGGTGTATTTTTATTCAAGGAAAAACACTTGCTCTTAGTTTTAAGGCCTTTTGTTTGCGTTTATTGTCTCATTGTCTTATATTTGAAAATGGCACTGCCTTTTATTTTGCAAGTTTCTTTATGTTGATCTTATTTTTGTTGTGCTTCCCTCTCCATCTATAACATACGTTGTCAATTCAAATATTTTTTTAAGGTCCATTTCTTAATAGGAAGACAATGTCTATTTTTACGAAAGATGAGAGAAAAGATCGTAGCTACTATCGAGAAGAAGGGTTCTCAAATGTCTACTGGCATGGTAAGTGCAAAAGCAGAGAGTGGGGTCACCACTTTTTCCACCGTGAGCTCTTCTATTCCAGCTGCTTCTACTGCTCCAAAACCCCCCACCATTTCTGTGATCCCGCATGCTGCACCTGTGATCTACAATAGACCATCTAGTAGCCCACACTATTGCTGTTGCCCATGCAACTCTCCTACTGCCCACGTAGCTCAGAATGCTCTACTCTTCTTCAGTGCCTACATCCTATTCTATGGCCTGCATACAATGGCACAACACCAGCTCTCGCCTTCCCCACTTCTCCAAAGCTTGCAACGATAAGCAGCTTCACAAGCCCCGCCTTCAACAAACTGAGGCAACACCACTGCTATGACGACCGAACTCCAGCAAGCTTCCATCACTACAGAACCGGCCGGGCTCAATCCAATGACCATGCAGGAAGCAAAAGGCTTCGTTCATCAACTGGCTTGCCACCTCCATCGCCAACGCTAATGCCCACGTCACCTTGTCCAGCCTCTCTCTGCTCCAAACTTCCACTCACTTCAGCAACCCATGTAGCACTTGCTGTCCACGTTGCATCTGCCTTCTTTACCCTCGTCTCAACACCGTTTAGTAGCCCGTGCCTTTGCTCGAGATTGTTCTTCAGAGGAGCTGCAAGATTCTACTCCAATCATTGCACCTTCAACAGATTCATTCAGCTTCAACTTCAAGCTCTTTTGCACGCTTCAATTGTTCGTGTGCTGAAGCTCCCCAAAGTCAAATTGCTACCATGGATTTCTCTAAGAACAACTTTGAAAAGCTTACTGGTCAGAACTTTCTCATTTGGCAAAACAAGATGAGGCTTCTTCTCATCAAAGAAGGAGTATGGAATTTGGTAAGAGGAAAAGACCAGAAACCATCCTCTGATGAAGAAGAGGAAATTGTAACTTGGGAATATCTCAACAACAAATCTCTTGCCCTCATCGGTTCTACCTTGGCTGATCAAGTTATTCACCATTTGGATTTTGGTTCCACTGCACATGGATTGTGGAACAAAATGGAACTTTTATTTGGTTCCTGAAGGTTCGGTGCTCTGCCCTTGCATTATGCATAAAAAGAATGAAATAAATTGTGGTGTATGTGTCAAATAATGGTACTTTGCCATGGATAGTCCTCCTAAAATGATTGTATTGGGTTTTGAGTGTTTTTAAGATGTCTAGGTCCTAGGTCTATATCCTTAGTCAATTTACCAAAAAAACCCCAAGATACATAAGAAACCAAGAGTCCTAGGAGTGTATTGGTTAGGGCCATGACTTGGAGCATCCCACATACTACTACCAAGAAAGGAGTGAGATATTGGTAGGGGCCATCATGAAGCATCCCATGTACTATTGTCAAGGGATGAGGTCATCAATTTGTGGGGGGGTATGTAGATTCAAATTGATGTATGGGTGTGTGCCTAAGGGCTAGGAGTCCTATGTTGGGAGTGTGTGAGAGTAGGTGTCCTAGAGTCCTAGGATGTCCTACAATTGTGTGGGTCTGAATGTGTTTAGAGTCCTAGAGTTAGGTGAGCTAGGTGTGTGAGGTGGAGGTCTAGTGACCTTACCTATGTTGTAAAAAGAGAAGGCTACCCAACCTATATATGAGGCCCTATGTACTTGCTAAAGAATCAATCAACATTGAGTTCATTCTGCCTCAATCTTGTGTCGATCATGTGATTGTTGTCCACCTCTCTCCTTTCTCCTTGGTTCCAATAGTGCACAATGGTACTAAAACCTAATAAGATATTGCAAATGCTACCAGATAACTCAACTAGTATTATGTGTGCTTCAAGTATTGACCATTACATAGCACGGCTGAATATTCTTGACCTAGTATCTTTTGCATAGTTTGTGTCTAAGTATAACAAGAAGACTTATATAAAAAAAGTAACCCATAACTAATTCAATTCTTGCACTTTGATCAGCACTCTGATCTAGAAAACTATTACCAAGAGCAGCTAATGCTTTATGTTCCATTTTGAGAAATAGAAGAGAGCTTAAAATAAACAACCGAGACATGGAAATCAACCTACTTTGGGAATTTAGATCAAATTATCAAGGCATGCAGCAAATTCAACTTTAGCATAAGTTCAAATGATCAAAATGCTGAGGTTTGGCAAAATGTTGAGCAACAAGTTGATGAAATGGCTGCAAATGCAAATAACAATGTCTGGGCTAAGCTTTCAATAGTGCTATATTGATAGACTCATCTAATATAATAGATGTGACACATCATGATTGCTCAAAGTATCAACCAATAGAAATTCCAATTCCTCAAACAAGAAATGACCAGGGAAAAGACATGGCTAAGACTTACCAGCTCTTGCAACCAATAGAAAAGTGCTTTCATTGAGTGAACACTACTTGTAAATATGAATGCTAAATGTATCAACATAGAGATTTGTTGCAATCGCTGCATTTGATAAGATGGAGCACATCGCTCCTATATAGGCACAAGCTTTTGCTAACATCAAGTGCAATAATCATAGCGATCGTACTTGAAATAATTACAGCATATTGTCAACCAAATCCAAGACAATCAATGTTTGTAGTAGCGATGCACTAAATTGGAGCATGTGCCCTTGTAAAAGCCGATTGATTATTGAACACAAATATTGGAAAATCAATGCTATTTGGAGACTTGTATCTCCCAAATGGTGTGGAATCTAGAAATAGTCAATAGTATGACTTTGAATTATCTTTTGATTTCCTATCACTTTGGTCATCATCACTTTCTGCCAAAATCCACCATCTTAGGAAAAAAATCTACATTTGAAAATCTTGCATGTAAATTTGAGCACAAAAAGCATTTAATGCTTTTTCTTGATCTTTGGGTCACTATAGTCATGAAAAATGCAATGTAGCAAACTATAGCTTGTTAAAAGCCTACAACTCTCTCATACAAACTTTTCCCAAAAGAATTTATCTTCCCATACTTTTTCCCTCACAAAAATGGTCATCAATGTTGTGAGGCCAAGAATATATCAAATCTGTGGAACATGATTATGGAAGAAAATATTGAGTGCAGTGAGTTGGGGCCTCACAGTAGCACTAAAATTGTAAATGAGAAGTACATTGTTGTCTTTTATCTTATGCTTGGCAGTGTTTGATGAGTTTCCAATGTTATCTATTAAATTTGCAACTTTGTTTGACTTTACTATGTGGCCCATTTCTTGTAGGTTTGTGGTGAGTTAACATTCATGCAAATTTCTCATACATTTTCTATTACATGTTTGGTTAGCAAAAGACAAACGAGTTTGCAAAGGATAGGCAAGAATATCTATAGATGTATGCATTTTGGCCATCAGGTGAAGCCAAAAGATGTGGCTTCAACAACTAGGGAATGGTACCAAGGTTTGGTAAAATGTAAAAGACCATTAGATATCTCCTCTGCTAGGGATAAATACTAGTATTGATGAATATTTCAATAAAAATGAAAGGGATTTTGGATGCCGAATCAACTTTGTTGCATGTCGATGGATGATTTGGGCTGAGGTTTGGGAACTTATTGACTACCTATACATTTCAAGAAACTTGTCGATGGATGATTTGGGCTGATGTTTGCAAAAGTCTTGACTGCCTATACACTGCTAACAAATTTTGAAGATGATGACGACATTGGTATCGAAGAACACTCTAGCTTAAGAGCCATTACTTGATTGGCAACAATAATTGTTGGATGGCACTGTGTATTACTAGAGAAGCTATTATTTAGATGATTCAAATAAATCAGTTTAGAGATGCATTGCACTAGAGTTGTCCAAAAGCAATAGAGTGTTTAAAGAATTTTTGGCACCAAAATTGTTAAGAACATTGCAAGGGGTATAAAACTGTGAAGACTATTTGCTACACATGAGCAAGATGGCATCATAGAATGGGCTTTCGAGTGACCATTTTTCTATTCTTTGGCCTTCTAAATATCTTAAAAGACCAATCTATGTATGGTCTTTATCTCCCCAAAAAAAATATTGCTGATGCGGTGCAACTTTTGCCCTAGCTCCCTTTCAACTTCTACACCATGATAATTCAAACCAAGTCTCACACTTTGAATTAATTATTGGAGACAAATATTGTTTGCTATGCAAGGATCGCACACGTACTCTAACCTTGGGCAACATTCATCTAACAACATCGTGCATCTTGAGGGGGAGGCTTTTGGAACCTATGTTTGAGGGTGCCATGCGTAAGAAAATTGTTAAGACTATGTTTGAGGGTGCCATGCATAAGAAAATTCAAGATAGCATGCCACATGAATCAGCTACAGTGATTGTCAAGAACTACAAAGGAACTCATAATGAGTAAGGTATTTCTTTGCAAAAGATAATGGAGCATCTAAACTACCTTAGGAAAATATGCAAACACAAACTCTTGCCAAGCCTTTGTCACAAAATATCCAAGAACAAACATCGAGTGGAAGATCAATGGGGTAGCCCAAATACGGTGATATGGAAATGCTATCTGTTGTGCTCGATGCACCTTCATTATTAAGGGCTGAAGTAGCAATGATTTTTTATGCATAGTTAAATATACAAGAAAGGACAGTTGCTCAAATGGCTCGACATCTTTAATATCTTGAAAATAAATTGGACTAGCAATAAACAAAAAAAATTTGTAGAGAATTCTTGGAGGAGAGAGAACACTTAGGAGAGAAAGATAGCAAAGCATACAAGCTTTCTTATCGATAGTTACTAACACACCTATGTATTCTTGTTGCTATTTGTGATAGATCCTTATTTAAATATCAAACAAAAACAATAACTGAAGAAATCACTACACTATTGGTAAAAGATTTGGGCATTAATGACAATTCTGCCAAGGTGTGTGGCAATGCTATATGTTCATATTGTAAATGCTAGCTTGAAGTCCCTAACCTAGCATCACCAAGGCACATGAAAATGACTGAGCTGATCTAATAGGTGCAAGTACTTTTAGAGCTGGAAAAAAAGCTAATCGCATTGTGTGCCAAGTTTTCCCAAATATGTCAACACTTGTCTTTTGGCCAATACTTGTTAAAGGAAAATATTATAAATGTTGCTACTAATCTAGACAATGTCCAAATTGTTTTGCCACCACATCAGATAGATTACAACATGACCATTGGAATTGCAACTAAGAGAAAGCTAGAATACCAAACTCCATGTACAAGTGGCAATGTTCGATAAAATTTAATGATGAAAGGCCATTGAAACACCTTTGTATAGGCAAGAGCGTGTCTTGATTTCATGGTCTGGTCGGGAATATTTTACATGAGAGGTGAGAGAGGGATTGTTGATGAGTAGGGAAGAAGGGATTCTTTCTGGAATTTAAGGGGGGAGCTATGTCTTCTTTTGGTGGTCCAAGAGGGGGGGAGAATTTAGAAGTAGAGGAAAGGGAAAGAATGTTGATGGCTAAAGATGGACCTAAGAGGTTGAGAAAGGAGGAAGGGAGGGAGTAGTCAACTAAGGGGGAGAGGGACTTTGCTATTTCAAGGAGTAGGATCCTGAAGTGATAAAAGGTGACAAGGGAGAAGATGACCTCTTTAGGTAGCAGTGACATCTAGTTTAAGAAGGCAAAGAATTTGGCTTACAAGGAGCCAATAAGGGAAAAAATGCCTAGATGGTTGAGTATGTACCAGTGAGTATGTACCAGACAACATGATCAAATCAGAGGATAGAGGATTAGCAAGACATATTCGTCTTTTAATGAGGCAGGTACACTTTATATATGGCCTAAAGACATTCCACCAAGAATTGACATAATAATTGTCATCTTTATTTGAAGAGCTAGCGTCATTACAATTAACACCTTTTTAGCAAAAGAATGAACACTTCTTTGGTGAGGCCACATTTAGATTGGTCAATAGAGTGTAGGAAAAAGTGGGTTTGAAGGAAGTAGTTTGAGCTAAGATGTGGACGCCCTTGATAGGCATCTTCCTTGCATTGACGGACCTCTTTTACAAGAGGTTGCAAATGAAGGCAAGGTACTGAATGGAAAAGCGTGCTAGAGAGCTAAGGTTATCAAGACACCAAATCTTATGATTGACAAAAGGAACTTTCATTTCAATGTGTCTAGGAGGGAGAAGGGGTACACAAGAAGTGAAATTCTTAAGTTCTCTACTGTCAAGAGATTTAGGAGGTTGCAAGAGAGATTGATGGGAGAGGGTTTCAAAGGAAGCCTTGTCTTCAGGGGATAAGAGATCAAGGTTAATAAAGATATGAACACTGGTATTGGAGGGGGCTAAAGCAGTAAGGATGGGGAGGGGAAAGGCACCATTGAGAACAAGGATGTCATTGGTGAGGCCAAGGATGATAATATGATACTCGTTCTACTAGTATCATTGAGATTAATAGCGACAAGGTTTGAGGCAACTCTTTCAAGTCTGGTGAGGGTGCCATCACTTTTGCTACACCGGAAATTAAGGAGTTTGATCAAGTCATTAAGGGAGAGAATTTTAATGAGTAGCGGTGAGTTTTTTAAAAGGGCTTGGAGGTCGTGAGTTCTAATAAGGAAAAGAGCTCACATTGGTGGAAACATGAAACTACTACTTGGGAGGTAGGAGAAGGAGTCAAGAGTGGGCTGTTAAGAGACTTAGACTGGAGTGTAGCATCCCAGGAATACTTTTGAAAAGACAAGAAGAGAATTAGTAAAATAATTAATGTAAAAAATAGGTAAAACAAGTTTAATGAACCGTCCAGAGTTGCAAGGGAAAAGGAAATTTGTGTGGAAGACAAGACAACACCCCTTTTCATAGTGAAATGATGAAAAAGTGCGGATGTGATGGGAAATGCTCGCGGAACCTGCAAATCCTTGAAAAACACAGCAATACTCTTTGAAAATACGCACAAACTCTCAAAACTCACAAATGAAAGAGATAGAACAACCATGCTAGGTACAATCTCCCCCCATAGGAGTGGTGCTCTCCTCACACCTCCTATGTATTTATGTATATTCCTCCAAAAATCTTCCGGGCAAAAATCATACAAAAGCCTCTATGCTTTCCTCCATGCACCCTTTTACAAAAAGCCCATCCACCTTCTAGAATAGCTGGCTTTTTCTAAAAATAAAGCTTTTTCTAATTTAGTTTATACACTTAGCCAAGCCACTAATATTCCAAAATTCAAATATGTACATAAGCTTTTGTAATATCAAAAATTAGGCATAAGCCTTATTCATCCCCGCATCACTGGAGTTGCGCCTATGTGCCCAAAATATGGTGGATCATGCTTGATAGATGTCATCACCCGATCAATTACTCTTCCCTTGGATTCACACGATCAATAGTAATGAAATATTTCAAGCATAAGATAACCTTGGAATTAATCACCACAATCAATCAGCGTTTACCTATATACTTATGGTCTTTAATTAGTAAAACAAGTTTTATGCAATGTGAGCAAAAATATACTTCGGATTCTTTGTAAATTTTGTAAGATAATAGGACTGTGAATTGTGCTCATTGTAAACCAATGGTTGATATACCTATAACATCTACCCGTGGATCTGCATACATGATGAAAGGTACTGCTATCATCTTGCAAGCTACCAAGACCAAAGATCCGTTATTTGCTATTCCATTCAATGTTTTTGGTTTTGTTGGTGTCTCGTTGTTGTCCTTGGAACATCCATAGGGACATCATTACAAGTAGGTATTGAAAAAAATGAATCAATCCACATTGTCTTCATATATGCAACAACTACGTCTTGATAAAAATTACAAAAGCCTTTTGCATAGCTTGCATGGTGTACAAACTTGTGATGAATACCTTGCACATATGTGCATTTCTACATCACAAGGTGGCTTATGGGTAGCTCACTTTGGTATTCTATGGGCATCAGTTTACTTGCAAAGACCAATCTATATATGGCCGTTATTGAACAAGAGAGTTTATGCAAAGTATGGTGACAATTTTTCTATGGATCCTTTACATATGATGATTGTCCAATGCATGCAAGCCATTTTGAGCCAATTGTGTGGATCAATACAACAAGTAAGAAAAATATATTGCTAATGTGTTTGATTTATCCAATGTTTCATCTTTAAGGAGGGTGAAAAAAATCGCAAGAAGGAAAGTCATGCAAGAAAAATATTCTCTGGCTGAACAATTCAAGGCAATAGATTTTTTATTGCAACAAAATATCTTGAAGCGAGTCGAGATTTATTGCGACAATCCAAATGATTGTAAGGTATTTGTTAGGTTCAAAATCAAACAAAAGTAAATCAATTGAGAAATGCATTGCACCAGGGTTGTCCAAAAGCGAGAGTGTTTAAAGACATTTCTAGCACCAGAATTGTTACAAACATTGCATGGGGTAAGGGATCCCCCATTTCCATCATTTGGTATTAAAGCCTGATCAGCTCCCAGATCAGCTCTTGCTCTAGCCTGTGTAGCCCATTTTGTCAATCTAACCATAGTTGCCGTACAACTATATAGCTCTTGCCGTTGCCCATTCGTACAATAGCACATCAATTGCTATGCTCACCGTACAACTGCACTTTGCTGTACACTTGTGTTCCAGCCCATACAATGTACATCGTCGTATAGCTATTTTTCCTAGCGTTTGGTTCACACATGTTCTCCGTATAACTATACAATCTGTACTTATGCCGTACCACTCTGCTAGTCCGTACCATGATGTACCTTTGCATGTGCCAACTGTACATTAGATGTACAGCCCATACTGTATGGCCTGTTTCAATAGGCTCATGGCAACGCCATATGTTCATGTTGTAAATGCCAACTTGACCAAGGCTAACTCCCTACTCTGGCATCACTAAGGCTCATGAAAATGAATGAGCCAATTTAACAAGTGCGGGTTTTTTCAAAGCTTGAAGAAAGGCTAATTGGCCATGTGCCATGTTGGCCCAAATACGTCAACACTTGTCTCTTTGGCCAATCTTGCTACTACTCTAAACAATGTCCAGAAATTTTGTTGCATTAGATAGATGACGGCATGACCTTTGGAATTACAATTAAAAGAAAGTTCGAATAGCAAACTCCATATACAAGTTGTAATGTTTGGCCAAATTTAGTGATGAAAGCATGCATTGACTCATTGAAACGACTTTGTATAGCAAGAGCATGTCTCAATTTGCTCAGCTATGAATGAAAACTTAGCAAAATAAAGAAGACTTACATTTCCTACCAAACAAAGCAGACACGAGCCTAGAATAGCAACAAGAAAATGATGACCCATTTACTGATGCATTAGTCCATGGGTATATTGATGCAAATGAATTTTTTGATGCATCCTTAGCTATTGTTGCAATCCCCCCAAGTGAAAACCAAAAACCAATGAGTATATATAGAGATAAATATTATTACGATGTAAACTATCCAACACTCTTTTTTGGACAACTAAGGCATGAACTTATGCTTCACTTACCTATCAAAAAATTCCTTAGTGGGAAATTTTACACAAAGATCGTTGGTTTGCATTGCATATCCAAAATCTTTTTTTAAAGGTAGTAAATTTTTTAATACATTTCATTGCTAGCTTAACATGGATTCGAATACAGAATGCACTACTCAATGGCAAGTCCATAGCTGTAAGGGATGTTAAAAAATAAGCCAATTCTAAACTTGATCCTAAAATCAAATATTGGTTATCGAGCGATTGAAAGCATTAGAACTTCTCCGCATTATTAGCAACATCAACAGTAAAAGCTATCTATAATGGTTCAACAATTACCTCCTCCAACCTTTTTTGGTAATGTTCACAAGTGGAGAGAGTGATAGGGTGGCCTTGCTAGATGCATTGAAAAAAATACACGGTTTCACAAGCTTCTAGTGTGGGTGGTATCCCAATGCATCAACTGGTCTATGATGATCCTATGACTTGTGCGTGCTATTACAATCACATATAAAGGGGCTAAGGAAGCTCTTAAAGGTAGATAAGAGATTTTTAAGACAAGTCAAGGACTACTACCTTGCAACTAAATTTCAAATCTGGGGGAGTGAGCATGATCATGCTTTGCTATGGATTGAAGGAGCTCCTATGTTTGTCATGGAAACAAATGAAGTAGTAGCAAAATTTGTTGATGAATACATTGGTAGAACACTACTTCTTGAGCCATTGTAAAAAGCACAGCACCATAAACATACTCACACATGTCAAGAAATAGGAAAAGCAATATTTTTATTTCATTACCCCTACCTCAATTGGATGAAACAACTATTTTAGAACCTCTACTAGAGTGAAGGCTAAAGAAATTAAAGCCACCTTGATAAATGTATACAAAGAGCTAAATGATTTGATTTCAAGTGCAACATAGAGCTCGCAAGACTTCTTAGCAAGATCGGTACTCAGCAAGACAAATACATTAAATGTTTGCGAGCAAATCAAAGATGGCCCACATTGTTTTTGAAAAGAAAGCCATCTGATTCTTGGACAAATCCATTTGCTAAATCATCAACACCATTATGGGATGCAAACATCGATGCACAATTCATATTGGATCAATATGCTATGGTTGCATATTGCACATCATGTCTTACAAAATGGACAATACAATTGACATAATTTAAAAATCTAGTGACAAAGAAACTAGCAATGCAATGCCAAAGTAATATTCAAAATTTGTCAACCAAGCCCTACTAACTTGAAGATTATAGTCTATTAGTAACAAAACTTTTAAGTACTTTTTAAACTCTTATATTTCAACATCCCCCTAATTCAATTTATGCCTTGATTCTCTACCATTTTTGCATAAAATAGTTTGGTCATTCTCTACCATTTTTGTATGAAACACTTTGGTCGATTCGAAAATCCAAACAACCTTTTGCTTTTATGTTTCTTTATCCAAAACAACCTATAGAAGGTTCTCAGTATTCTAGATCCTCATGGAGCCACTTGTCCATTTTAAAACCCTTGGATTCCCCATAATCCAAGGGTTATGCTATTACACAATTGCTAAGCAGTACCTCACATGAGGATATCATTCGCATTGTGCACCCATTCCACGATGCTAATGCCATCCTCCACAAAGTCATCCAAGGGGGTGACTCTATGCTCCTTACCTTGGCGCATGTACACCATTACATGCATCATGTGGACCTACATACAACACATACATGAACAAATCAGAATATGTGTAACATATGCATTGAAAAACCCTTTCATGATTATAGCACGTACCTCTCTCTTTCCTCACACACATATTGTGGTTTCTGAGTGCACCACCTGCGAGCAAAAAAACATCCACTTTTGGTGTCTTGTTTCTTCATGCAGACGCCTACTATCCTCCCCGATCTTTATGAGAAGGGCCTCCAATCCTTTCATTGTCCCTATGAATATAAGGACACCATTGTCTACAAGCACTTGATCTGTAAGATCGAATGCATTACAAGCACGTTGTCCAAAACCGTTCCACCACTGAACGGCATCCCCTAGTCCAAATATCGTCGATGCATTAGGGAGGTGAACCACCATGATTTTGCATGAGCTATCTATGCTCTAACCATCTATCTCTGGACACTACGTGTGTTTCACCTCCTCTAGAGACTCTAATAATTAGTTGAAGTTCTCGTAATTTTGCTCGTTCCATAGCAAACTTCCTGCCTGGAATGGATTGCATATAACAACCCGCCATTTTGGTGGATGTCTCCATGCACATAGACATCTCACATGCAACATCAACATGCCCCTCTCGGACCTCCTCACCCCTAGCTGTGTTCAAGAAACTCATAGTTACAAGTGCCTCAACAATGGATTATTGATTTGCATGGATCTTGTTGCTTCTCGTTCTCTTTGCATCCACTTGATGCTTGTATGTTTGCAGTTGTGGCCACATCAACCATTGCTGTAGCAGCTAATGAAAATTATGTTTTAGAATGTCGTTTAGGACAATAATTAAAAAACAAAGGAGCATGCTACTTACTTGTTTGGGTTGGATGTGTGGACGCAGTTGTACCCCCACCTGCACTGGTGGATTGAGGGCCAACTATCAACGATCCAACTTGACTACTTTATGTCGGCGGTAATTCGTCAAGTGCCTACCTTGCAGTGTCTAGGAATTCTACCACACGAAACTCCTCCTCACCTTGATCTCCACATTGAGCTTTCCCCCTTGTAGCTCCTATTCCAGTGCTTCCAACTTGTGCTGTCAGTGGCTCTGTTTTTGCAGAAGCTAATACATTGCCAATTATTTGAGGCCCTCTCAAAAAATAAAAAACAACGTCCATGCGACTCTTAATCCAACTCGATTTTTGTCACAATATTGTCTCGTACCTTTAGGTGTGAGATTGTCCAAGTCTACAGGGTTTATCTAGCCTCCCAATCTTTTTTTCTGCCCCCTCGTTCTTTCAGTCGCTTTCTTACCTGCTCTAGTAGATGCAGGTTGAGAGTGCTCTCAACGGAAGCAAGAACGGAAGAAGGAGAGAGAGAGACAGAGAGCCACACAAGTTTTGGTGGGTGCAGAACCACCCTAATCTTCTTTTTCATTCATTTATATATGTGTTTGAGTATTGTACATAACTAGGGTTGAGGCACAGTGACCTTTAACCCCCACAACCTCCCACTTAAAGGACAATGTGCCTTTAAGGGAGAACAACCAGTGAGCATACTATCCAATGCCCATCAATACACGACAATACTCAAACCACTGACTAGGTAGACTCTTCGTCAGCATATCTGCAGGGTTATCATCTGTATGAACCTTGACAAGCTCTATGCGCTTGTCCTCAAGTACCTCCCTGATGAAATGGTACCTGACCTCAATGTGTTTGGTCTTTGCATGAAAGACCAGATTCCGTGCTAGCTGAATAGCACTCATGGAATCACTATGCAATGTCGGTACACCTGTATGAATCCCCAAATCTCCCACTAGCCGATCAAGCCATATAGCCTCCTTGCAACCCTCTGTGGCTGCAACATACTCAGCCTCTGTGGTAGACAAAGCCACGCACTTCTGTGCACGAGACATCCACGACACTGCACCACCTGCAAAGGTGAACACATAACCAGAAGTGGATCTCCTACTATCCACATGCCCTGCATAGTCTGAATCTGTGTACCCAAGTACACGCATGTCTCCTTTACCAAAGCAAATGCACATCTCCTTGGTACCCTTCATGTACCTCATGATGCACTTAACTGCCTCCCAATGCCTCTTTCCTGGATTAGCCATATACCGGCTAACAACTCCCACTGCAAATGCAATGTCTGGTCTAGTAGCTATCATAGCATACATAAGACTCCCAATTGCTGATGCATAAGGAACCTTGGCCATCATGGCCCTCTCCTCATCTGATTTGGGACTATCTGTATGACTCAGTTTCACATATGGAGGCAATGGAGTACTCACTGCCTTCCCCCCCTCCATATTGAAACGCTGCAACACTTTTGTAACATACTCTTTTTGTGAAAGCCAAAGGAGTTTCCTACTCCGATCACGCGTGATGCGCATACCAAGAATATGACCTGCAAATCCCAAATCCTTCATATCAAAGGCCTCATGCAACTTGGCCTTTAATGCATCTAGCTCATAAGTATTCTTGCTAGCCAATAGCATATCATCCACATATAGTGCCAAGATTATCAGGCTATTATCCTTAGCCCTTTTAGTGTAGAGGCAGTGATCAATTTCACTCCTCCTAAAACCCTGGGACCGAATGAAAGCATCAAACTTCTGATACCATTCTCTAGGTGCTTGCTTAAGACCATAAAGACTCTTCTTCAGCTTGCAAACTAAATGCTCTTTGCCCTTTTCTTCAAAGCCTTCCGGCTGCACCATGTAAATGTCCTCATGCAAATCCCCATGCAAGAAAGCTGTCTTGACATCCATTTGCATAAGCTCCATATCCTCTACTGCCACTAGTCCAAGCATGCATCTAAGTGTGGTCATCTTCACAACCGGAGAGAATATCTCATCAAAGTCCACACCCTTCTCTTGCTTGAACCCTTTAGCAACCAAACGGGCCTTGTACCTAGGCACATCATCACCTGTGAC